>NC_040877.1:49088855-49762464 GCF_003676215.2 Rhopalosiphum maidis | reverse complement strand
TTATTGGGTGCAAATGCGAAAACAAAACTACCAATGACTTTACTGATACATGCCATAGTAGCTATTAATGCGTCATCCATTTTACATTTGTGACTGAAAACCCATAAAGAAAGTGATGTTCCTAAAATAAATATTGGATTATTATTATTATTATTTTTGTATTATTAGTATCCTTATATTTATTTTTTAAATGTACTTTTAACAATAATTGATTACATACCGATGAAACCAGTGACCATGGTAAATGTAGAGAACATACTGTAATCAAATTCGTCCCAATTAAATCGTATTCTAGTCGACAAGTACATAACTGACATTTCGCCTAAAATTTAAATCAACGATTAATTTTTAATTTTACTTTATTTTAAAACTAGACTGAGACTATTCTAGTGTTTTTAAAAATGGTAAAATATATTATGTGTCTTATAGTGAAACATATGAATGTCCAAATATTTTACGAACCTGTCATAGGACCCATTATTATCATGAGAACTAACATCATCATCAAAATCCGGAGCCTTCTGTTGTCATTGCCTTTTTTGAAAGTAACACTAAACGCATTTTTAATGTGTACTAAATCAAAAAATTCCTTAACATTTGTTGAGAACGATGAATTTTTAACAAGTTTATTTTCTTCACAAACAGCTTGGGTTTCATTACTTTTTATATCTTTAAGAAAAAAAAATCCATAAAGTATACCCAAGAAGTACATAGTTGAACATATTGAGTATATGCCATAAAAACCGAGCTTTTGGAACAGAATACCAGACAAGGCTATGCCGAAAGATATTCCTATGGTTAAAGATAAATTCAGCACTCCTATTCTAAGAGTTCTCATTTTCACCTGAAACAGTGATATTATTATAACATGTGTATTTATCACGAGTTCGGGGAAGTAATGATAAAATAAAAAAAAAAATACCAACCGAAGTTACGTCCGCAATGTACGTGAATACACCCATGAACATGATCATCCAACCACCCGTTAGTGACGAAGGCACGGACTCGACCAGACCGGCGACTTCCATTGGTAGTTCGTAAAAATAGAATACACAAACCAATAAGCCCAGGACTCGCACTAGTTCTCCGAAAATGGGCAGCAGCAGGACTGGTTTCCTCTTACGGGTTCTGTCACTCCAGGATCCGATGAAAATCACGAATATACACGGTATAGTGTGCTGGATAACCGACTGCCACATTGTCATGTCGGTGACTAGCTCTTGGACTCTTGCTTCCTGGTCCAGAGTATAATTTGTCTTCATCCGTTTTTCCAACGCCGAGCAAATCGCATCGCTCATATTTAAATTAACCCTACATGATTTCTGTAAGTTTAGGTTTTGTGTGGTGAGGTTGCCAAGTACACTTGACACGATAAAAAATGCGAGTAAAGGTTCAACTGTTATGTTCTTTAAAATGTATTTAGCTCTTGAGCTGAAATTTAATTTTTGCCATTTTTCATGCTCTGCGTCCACCTCTTCGGCCATGTTGATCTCGTCGTTTGTAGATTTTTTTGAGAGCTTCATTATTTTGTTGTGTTAATCTAGGTCATTTCGGAATGGATATTATTTAATACCTATAACATAAAATGTATTAAAGTATAATACAAAATATTGTATTATTATATCAAAAAATTATTTAAAAAAAATATAATGTTCATATACTTTACGATAGACGTTTCAGTAGTATAAAAAAAATAATGAATTTACATAAAATAGCAGAGTTTGAAAAATTAACTTATTTAATTACATTTACTTAAATATTCGATCTGTAAATAAAGTTCTGTTTTTTTTTTAAACTAAAAGTAGGTAAATTCTTCTTCTTCTTTTTTTTTTTTTTTTTTTGAGAAACCTTAATTTACAATCCATACAAAATTTGGCATAATAAGTAAATGTTATGAAAATATAATATGAAGTTGTCTTGAATGATTTGCGGGAGGGAGCCGTTTAGCAACAATACCTTATAAATTATAATTAAGATAGGTTCAAAGGAACCAGTTTTTTTTTCATTGTTATTTATATATAAGGGAAGTAATTTAAAAATCATTATTGAAAATTATTCATAAAACTATTTAAAGTTATCAATAATAATGATGATTCAACTTAAGTTTGTAAGATAAGCAGTTCTTATATTTTCTAATCTAACTATCGAAAATAATACGTAAGACCATGACTTGAAATTTTTAAATAAACCACATCGTTCAGGTATGTTTATCAATTGTGTCGAGTTCTTGTTATTTTCAAACTCGAAACAATACACCGATGTTATATCAGATTTGAACAAAATATTATAATCTGTATTCTGACGACTTTCTAACAAAAAGTTAGACAAATAATTATATGTGAACTTATTATAAAAGTGAATATCAGCTATGCGTTCAAGGTTTTTATGTATTCTCGTGATTCTAAAAATAACCTATTACGTAAAAGTCGTTGCTTTAACTCTCAAACAATAGGTAATAATGGTAGGTATATAACATTTAATTATCTGATAAAAAGGTAGTTACTACTCAATACTAATAATGTTTAAAACGATAATGATACACGTATCGTAGCTGCAAATAATTTAACAATTACGCATTTGAAAAAATATCAATATAAACAATAATAACAGTAAAATTGTATAAACTTTGTTACATACAAATAAACAAAATGATATTATTACTAAACAAGCGGTACTCATGTAATGAAATTTAAGAGGCAGTGGATACGTAAATGTATTAGTCTTATAGATTTTAAATGGTATGCGTATATTATAATTATACATTTCTTGAAACATTTATATTAAAAAAATATGTACCTATAATACATGTGTGTATGTATTTTTTTTTTTTAATTTTGTCACGTACATGTTATAACATTCTTGTATATAACTGTGTAACGTATAGAAGAGAGGCAAAAAAAAAAACGTTTCCACTACCTGTGAAAAATTGAATGAATTATAAAAGAGTAACCCATATAAATCCTAATTTGTAAATATAGAAAAAAATAAGAAAGCAATATTAAATTTGATAAATGATGATGTATACATTAATAGTACCGTATTAAATAATTAACACGTAATAATTGTTATTGTCAGATTATACTACTATTATACGTACATTTATACCTACTAAAATTTACTGTGTTAAACCAATGTATGAATAAACAAATTACTATTATTAAATACGAGTAGGTTATTTATATATTGTAACGAGTAAAAAACATTATTTTTTTTAATAAAAATATTTGAACATTATTTATCTACGATGCTCGTAAAAATTAATGTTGTTATTGTATTACATGACTCAAATAATTGTAGTTAATACATACATTATAAGAATATTCGGATTTTTATAAAATTGTAGGATATACTGTATATATAGTAATTTTTTGAATAGTCAACATTTGTTTAAAACAACTACAAACAAAGACGTAGTATTCCCGTTTTTCCTTCTAGTATCTTTTTCTGATTATTTTAAAAAGTACGGGAAATTATTAACTTTGGCCTTCTTGCAAATTACAAAATACAATACTAGATACAATTTTCTACCAAAAATCCACACTCGAAGTTTAAGTTCAAGCATTTTTTTCTATACCATAAAACGAGTTCACAGAAAAAAACATACATCATTGAAAAATATATTATATACATTCTTCGCTCCACTCAGAATTTGATTTATCCAACTCAATTTTTTTATTACTTAATTTTTTTTTTTTTATGTATTATAAGTGCAATAACACTGTTAACTATTCATTTTCTATTGTTAGTACCATCTAATACTCAATCCCTTAAAATACATAGTTGATTCTTCGAAAGAGAATATTTTTCTGAGAATTTCTAATTTCAAACTAGTAGCTAATTAATATTCTTTTTTACTTCAAGTTTGAAAAAAAAATTTAACATTTCAGAATTTAAGTAGTAATCATAGTAATCAAAGTTTTAATACTGGGAGAATAGTTGATAACTAGAGTTAATATGTCCTTAAGTTATATTAATAAATACTATACGATGTATAATTAACAATTTTAAGTGGTACTCAGTGGTAGATCTAGGATTTTGTTTTGTAAGGGCCCAATATTTTTTTACATTAGTACATATTTTTATAAAAACACTTATTTTAGTATAATGGTATTTTAAAATGTATTATATAAGTGTACGCGCATAAAAAAATTATTAAAATTAAAAATTCACAGTTATTTTCTTACACATCTTATGGGCAATGTGGGGGACAGGCCCCTCTGGCTCCTCCTTAAATTCGCGACAGGTAGTACTGTACGAGTATTTTTACAACCCCAAAAATTGCTTTAGGAACATCCCATCAAAAGCATAATAATTTATTTATAAAACCGAGCATTACTTTTTTCTGATCTGTTTTTAACTAATAACTAATAAGTAATTTATTAATGACTAATTAATGAAATAAAGACTTGAATATTTTTTGTGAAATTAAAAATTATGATTTGTATTTTCTATTAATTACTTATAGATCTTTTAAATTCAAAAAATAAATTAAAACAGCTGCTACTTTTTAACAGGATTTTATTTACAAACGGCGGTAACGCCGTTATCGTTTAACAAAGTATTAATACTAGTTAAAAAAGGTCGCTGTTTTATAGACAATTATTATCAAACAACCATTTTTATAATCGAATAAAAGATATTTCCTATTACTTACTAACAATAAGTAACTAATAGCGTTGATGTATTGCATGTGTATTAAACTAAAAATCTATCGCTTATCATGTGATACAAATCATACGTAAATATATATATTTATTATAGAATACATAATAAATTGTTGATTTTGTTAATTTATTAGATCTTAAGTTATTAAAACACAAAATTTGTTGTTGTACAACAGTTATTTTTTATTGATATAATTTTTGATTAGGTATTTTTTTTTTTTTTAATTATTAGGTACAGCATACATTTTAAATTTTCTTTTATGAAGCAGAATAAAAACGGAATTTTGAACGATTGATTTATAATTTAAAACAGGAGCATATTTAAAGAGGGCTGAGGGGGCTTCAGCTAACCTCCCCCCCCCGAAATCCAGGAAATATTTAATAAGTCTACTTAATAGGTATGTCCTATCATATTTAAATTGTAGAAGTTCAATGTAATTAAAAATATCTAAGCCCCTCCCAAAAAAATGTCTTAATCACTCCTGATTTAAAACATTTAAAACCTATGAAAATAAACAATATAATAATATGTACACTACAAATAAAAATTATTGACTTCAAAATATTAAAAAAAATCCATTAAAAAATGGTAATAATTTTAAGAGGATAACAACTTTATATTTAGAATAATTATACTTTAAATCAAATTTAATTCATTTACAATATTTTGAATTTAGCTAGGTATTATGAAATTCATAGATATAAAAATTAATTACATTCACAGTTCTGATAATAACCGTTATTTTTTTTAAACATTCTCTTCCTTTTATATTTTACACAACATAAATAATATTAGTTTAGCTTTAGGCATAATACGTAGGTAATTAATAAAATAATCACGAACTACTTTTTACGTTTTATAATACGGTTAGGTTTGAATTACAATTTTCACACTCCAAAAAATCATTGTTCACAGTCATTTCATATATAATGAAAACATTATATAACATAATATTTTTTGGCAAGATATTACATTTTAATAAGTTAAGTATTGTAGTTAATTTGCTTTATTTTTGCAGAGTAAAAATTGTTTAGAACATATAAATATTTATTATTATATTGTTTATGATGAGTCTTGTGGTTATTTATGTGATTAATTTAAACACAATTTAATTAAATGGCATTATTACGTAACGATAATTCACACAGCAAACTTAGATTACCAGTATCAAATGTTAATTTAAATTATATTATAAAATTTGAAAAAATAATAATGTCATTATTAAATTTCCTAACTAAAATTGTATAAAAATAGATTTACTATTTATATTGTGAGATGATTTTTTTGGATTATAAATCTAGATACGGGAACAATAATTTTAAACTTCTTATAAAACACATTTTATGTTAAAAAACTCAAAATTAATTTACCTGTTTTTTTTTTCTTTAAAATATTATCTTGCATTTAATATTTTAAATTACATTCCCTTTAATGGATTGTTTATTCTTTTTACACAAAATTATTTCAGATGATTTTTAATACATTTTTGTAATATTATTTAATTTTAAATCAGAAAAAAACGTATAGAAATACACTTTAAAACTAGTAGAGCAATATTTTAATTATATTATCTAATACTAACTACGACTGATATCAACTCAATACTATATTGAATAGTTTAAAATTATAATAATTATAATATACTATTAGTGTGTGAGGTCTAATTAGTCTGAAATCTAACCAATAATTTTATAGATTGCATTATATAAATATATACACTAATTCCATGAAATAATTTTTATCTCGTAATTAATAATATAATCTAATAATTTCATGTTTTAAATATTGTAAGTTATTTATGAATTTTGTTACATAATATTATAATGTTTACGTTTAGAGATTATAATTAATGATATTATGTTATTATTAATTATTCACTATATATTTGTTAATATTAAAATATACTTAAGTATGACCAAGATATTCATTTTTAAGTTATTATTTAATCCGACTCTACCATAATATTATACAAATAGTTTTTCAAATATAAGTGATTCATTACCTTATATAATTACTTACACTGGCTACACCATACTAAGTATGGCATACTTTGATCTAAATACCGTCTACCGATACTATATACTAATTTATATAATTTATAATTTATTCAGCTTTTAAATACAGTGATATAGCTATCTAAGATTATAATATGAATAATGTAATATGGTGAAATTTACTTAATATCAAATGATTTAGTGATCAATATAATATATAATATGGTTTTTATTTATTTATTTTTTTTTAATTAAAAAGTAATAATATTATTTATATTGTTTTTTGTAAGTAAATTTGGTAAATATTAAAAATTAAATTTTTTATGATAGAAAAAATTATGATTAGTAGGTTATCCATGATTTTTAATAAATACAAATTTCCAAAATGACAAAATATATCGGGCATTCAAAGTGAACAAATAAAATACTTTCCATAATCTACACGAAACACAACGCACAATCACAATCGATAATACGAATAATAAATAATTTGAAAACATATTAGATTATATAACACCTATGTTTGAATAGTTAACAGCTGTAGTCCGTAGGTACAGTATACTACAAATATTTTAAGAACTGAAGTGATCCTACATATGTTGTTATTTATTTAATGTTACAATATACCATAATAACTATAAAATGAAACTGTTTAAATTCAAAAATGTACCTACCTATAACGTTATTATTAGATAAATAACGAAAAATAATCATTAATATAAGACAATTTAATTTGTTTTTGACATGTTTTGTTATTCACGAAATATTGTGTAGTAATATGATGTAATTCATTATTGATTAATATTAAATTTATTTAAAAAAAAAAAAAAAAAACTTGGACCAAGTGCAATATTGTATTTTGTTGTTATTGTACTATACATATCTATAGAAGCCATCTCAGTATCATTTGTTTTATTATAAATAGTGTGTCATAATTAATTTTAAAAGGTCACATACCTGCGTAAATTAAGTTCAAATATTTTCTTTGTCAGGAATATTCTGCTATATTGCGCTCATGATAACCGTTTATTCCAAATAGACTTTGTTACGTTGTACAAGAACTAATAACTTTAATAATAATTAGGCACCTATATTATATCATTATTATTACAATCGGCAACAGATTTTATCCGTTTGCATTCGTATAAATTATCAGGTGAGTAGTGAGTAATTATATCGATCAGTCATGGATAGAAATGAGAAGAAGTTGGAAATATTACGTCATAAAACGAAGATTCATACAGTGATAACAATTCTTAATCCACTGGTTATAAAATAATATTTATTATTTTCTATTTACGTTTGTATTATTAACAGGATATATTGAAAAAAAAAGTTGACAATACTATTGATAGTACAAAAATACTAACTAAACATTGGGAAAATAAATTGTCTGAATACAGTGATATAGTGTTGCATAATACAATTTTGGTAAGTCATACTGCGCATAGTATACTTATACGAGTGATTAATAATTAGATAATAATTTACATTTAAGTAAAGAAAACAAATCTATGTAGGTATACCTATGTATTTTTTTTCACCCAAATAGCATAAAAAACAACCTTGCATATTATTGTCTAAGCTATCGTTAATGAACGCTCTATAGTATATTAAATATACAATCGTAATACCTATATATTATTTCATGTTCATAGAAACTGGTATTGAAAAAACAAAATGTTAAACATTTTAATATTAATGCAACTTTTACGTTTTTTAGTCCTACCAAAAATCTTTAACTATGCAAATGGAATTTAAAGATAAAATAATAGAGAAATTACAAAACGAGATGGATGAATGCATAGAATATCGTTGTAGAACTGGTCAAAGAAATTTGGAATTAGTTAATACTACATTAAGTAATTCAAGCTAAATCTATATGATAAAATAAAATAGTAATTGCTAATTAGAAGTATCTATCTGTGTACTCGAGGCCGGGCTAACATTAAAATCAGTTGAACCGATTGTATGGAATTTCCATAAGCAAGTAGATGACTTAGTACAAATTTAGGCTAATATCGACTCCGCAACCTCTATATAGGGTGGCACATACGTGTTTTTTCTTAGAATACCAAAATTATTTATTTTCGTATATTCATGGCTGCTAGTTATTACACAAAAAAGAAAACAGATATACTTTTTTTACTTAATTAGGTGATCCCTTTATGTAGTGTGTAACAAATAATTACTTTGTATATATATATATATATATATATATATATGTGTGTGTGTGTGTGTATAGAATTACGCAACAATAATAACCGTGTTTTACGACAGGTGCATTTAAAAACGAAATTGAAAATATACATCGCCAGTATCAGGCTGAATTAGAATTAGCATTGCCTATAGATTTCGCAGAATTAGAAGTCAGAACAAACGAGAATGATACTTATTGGAAAATGCTAAAATATGATAATAAAGTGATACAACTTGAGATAGAAAGATGGAAATCCATTATTGAAAACAAGCACATTGAAAATATGGATATCGAACGTGGAAGGGTAAGTACAAAAGATAAGTATATGAGATATGACTAAAATGTGAAATAAACATTTACACAATTAATATACCTATTCTAATTAATTTTAAAAGCTTAAAAGTGTAATTTATTACACTATAGCGTGATTATAGTGATATAATAATGAAAAATATTATTTTGATCATTATTCGGGTAGTTTAGATACAAAAATATTGTTAATCTGTAAAATGTATTGACGTGATAATAAATATACCAACATAAATTGGGGGTGACTTTTATTATAATGATGTATGATTATGATAATACAGATTATTAAATTTGTAAAATTTATCGACATCATAAATGATAGGAAATCTTTTGATTTCAGTTTTTAAATTATTTAACATTTTTAAACCAAGGATGAAACTGTTGTTGGTATATAAATTAAATGAAACTGATCGCCATAATGGTACAGTAATGGTAATTAATGATAAATATTAAACATATACTGCTTTATAAATAATCGCTTTAATTATTTTTACAAATAGGTAACTAATTTTACAACACTATATTCATCATTAATTACTGTACATATATTCATTATAAAAATATTATATTATAATATTGCATAAAATATATAGTATCATATTAAATGAACCGCACTATACACTTATCGAGACTTAATCGTATAAATGTATAATATTATAGTTGTTAATCATCAGCTGTAGAACATCTTGGTTAAAACCATAATCATAACAAATTATGATTTTCGATATTTACATTATTTATAATAGTGTTTCCCGACATTTTTGGTTATATGCAGTCCACAAATTTTGTAAAAAAAATTGTTAAGGCAATTATATAATATTATAAATTTTATATCATATATAATAGGTAATAAAACTTAAATGTTATTCTGTTGTGTCTTAAATGATATCATTATTTTATTTTTAATAGTTTCACAATAGGGACATTCTGTCCACCTTATTTTTAATATTTATAAAAAAAAAAAATTTTAATTATAATCATTTTTGTTATATATATAATCTGATAAATCTATTTATATTTTTTGATGTTAAAATTATTGTTTTCTAATAATAACAATACAAGCTCTTGATTGTTTCATAATTTTGTTTTTTTATGATACCTACCATATTATTATTATTATAGACGAGCTCTTTAGAAAACTTTCTCCCCGAACGGGTTAGATCCTAACGGGAATGATATCGATAATCAACCACGGTACATTCATGCTAGCTGTCAATTGTATTGAACATTTGTGCAATCGTAAATTCAAGGAATTCTTATTATTGTTATAGTTCACTTTTAGTATTTTAAATTGATATATTTCTTGTTCTTAAATGTATATTTTGTTCTAAATATTATGGCTATAATGTCTTAAATTTAGACACCCCCGTGACTAAGTTATATTTGATTATTAGGAAAATTCTTCAACGAATGAATTTTAGATTGCTCTATAATAATGTACCGATTAAAATGTAAACTACAATTATATATTTTAATTATAAAATACCAGTAATATAAATAATAATGAAATACATTTTAAATTATTGCAATCATTGTGTTATATACGTAAATATAATTATCTCATAATGTAGTTTGAATCGATTATGAATAAGTTTTGTTGGAAAGACTACATAATGCATTACAAGAATATGAAAGATATATATTCTTTTATTTTGGATGATTATACGGAAAAAACTAAAAATACGGTAAAAGAATACTTGAAGTTCAAAACAATGAACGAACAATTATTAGTTACAACAAAAAAATTAAAAACTCGAATCAAAGATTTATTAGTAAGTTTAGACTATGGTTTTACACAGTAAGAAAAACTTAAACATGTTTGTGTAATTTTATTAATAAAATACTTTTTTAGAATAAAATAAGTTTCTTGGAAAAAGATTTAAGCAACCCTAAGTTACTGAAGGAATTAAATATATTAATACAAAAAAGAAATGAACTTCAAGAGGGCTTGAAACAATTCAGAAATAAGGTCGCAATTAATTCAAAGCTCGGTCTTAAACAAAAGTCACTTCTTTGCCAATCTACCAAACAAATAAATAACGTAAACATTTTACGAAATTCTTAAATATTTAATTTAATTTATATAGATTACATAGTTTTTTTTTTTTTAAACGTATTTCAAAAACATTTCTATTAAACACAGCATAGAAATAATAACATAATTTTTAGTGAATTAATACTTACGTTTTTTATATTAATAATAAATGTTTGTAAATTGTATTATTATTTATTATAATAATTAACATTCCTAGATGTGAATTACTGAAAATATGTGTATATTTGTTTTTTTTTAACCTAACCTGTGGGTAAATCTAGTATAAATTATATAAATAATATAAATAATTCATTTTAAATTCAAATACAGAATATAAACATTATATTGAAGAGAGGCAAAGATACAATGAAATGTATCAAACTATGTCAAGAATTGGAAACATCCGAAGACAAAGCTAATAAAATACCAAAATTAAATTCATGTGGAAATAACGATGCGGTAATATAAATTTATCTAATTAACCAACATTTTACCCAAGTTGTTTTGGTGCGAACGTGAACACATCTATTATATATAATATATATTATACAATGTGATTTTTATCTTGAACCAATTATTATTAAAAAAGCTATTGACATTATTGAAAAATACTTCTTTTATATAATTAGTTAAAATAAAACAACATTTTTTTTTAATAAATTATATTTTTTAATATTATTATAGTTATAATTTTTTAAGTTTATTACTATTTTGATTAAAAACACAACTTTTACTATAAATATGTATAACTCATAATCTACTCGTTTGAATTTCAAATTTTATGTACAAAAATATTCCGAAAAATAATCTGCTTTACAATCTAAAACTCAAAATGTATATTGTTATTCAATAAAGTGAAAACATAAAAAAATATAAGGATAACAAATATTTAAAAATATAATATTTTTTTTTAAATTTTGTTTTATGTTGATTGTAAATTATATAAAAAAAATATTATTAAAAATACTAATAGTTTTTGAGCTGGTGGCTTATGATCAAATAATCACCTTGTTTATAAAAAAATTTATTTAGTATTAAGCACTGCGCATTCTAAACAAGATCATCTATTCATTTGTACTATTAAAAATCAATAGGCATTCAATATTAATTTAAAGGGCTGCATGAAAACTATTTTTACATAATTATATAATACTAAACTGAGTAAAAAAACTACTTTAAAATGTACGTATATTTTCAGAAATTTCTAAAAATGAAGTATAAATTAATTTATATCCTATTTTAAATATATTACAAAAATTAAAAATGTTAAAAAAAGTCTAGAATTAAATTATTTTTATGAGCTATTAAGTAATTATTAAACTATATAAGGTAAATCTATTTTTATTAGGTATAATTATAGCAGTCTGAAGTTTTTAGTTTTTTCTATTACACGAACAGTTTTGACCGTGATTATTCATCAAGGATTTAACCTATATTTCCGTTCTGATGGCCTAGCTATCTCGTGTTATCATATTGATTCTCTTTGACCATGGAAAATGTCATTAGCAGGTCTAATTATTTTTATCAATTTAATAAAATTGATAATAATATATTGACAAGGGACTTGATTGATTGTTTATTCAAATATAGTTTAACAATAAAAAAATTTGACGTACCATTACTCAGAAATTTTATACGCAGAGGTATAAGTATAGGTATTATCTAACTGTTATTAAGAATAAGTCCTAAAATGGACTCTCTAAAAAACACATATGAATGATAACTTACCTGACATTTTTATTGGGGTGACTATGCAGTGGCGGGTGTCAATTGTAATTTTGATTAAATACTATTACAAATTATAATACGTAAACACATAGAAGCATATTTAATTTACATAATTTTAAATTGTTACATGTACTGTAGGTATTAATTCACTATTCAGGTAAGAAAAAAATAATTATATCTTAGAATTATTTTTATCATTTACTCGCATTACTTTTGCCTAAGTATGCATACAGAATAGAATATTGTATAGATAGTTATGATGACAGTCGATATTCGTATAGTATGGTCCAAATACTTCACGTAGACTACCTCATGATTTATCATATTATTTATTATAGTTTAATTTTAGTGTGGATGTATATTATAATTTATCACCCGTAAATTTACTATATTAATGTGAAATTAATAATTAATAATAATTAAATATAATGCTGTTATTATAACATGATAAGTGTTACATTTTTCACTCATTTAAATAAAAAATAGTTATATAAATGCATCAAACTAATTCAAAATGTATCATCTTTTGTAGATTGATCAATCAAAAATACAAGAAATGTTATCAAATATACAGCATCGTGTATCCTCTGTAAAGATTGAGTGTAAAATGATTGACGAGAATAACAATAAATTAAAACATGAAAATAACGAATTACAAAATAAAATTAGTTGCTTTCTTATCAATCAATGCTAAAATAAAAACCTTAATAAATAACTCCTTTTTAAATCAACTCTTTGAAAACATATAGTAATAAACGTAATTGCATCTATTTTATAATACATTTAATTTATTTGAATATCAATATGGAAATATGGATTTTAAACGATTTTAAACGTATACACGTAATTTGGAATGACGATTTGTTATTTTATTTTTTTATTAACTTTAAGTTTTACTTAAAATTTTATAAAAAAACTACAAAAATGACAATTAGTAATACAATGAGTAAATTTGATATAGGTATAGATAATATAAAATGTACCTATTACAGTCAGGGAAGAAAAATTTGCCTGTTGATAGAATACTAGTGGTGAATAAAATATACATTAGATATTTCTAATACCTAACTGTTTTTTAAAATATAATTTAAATATGTTTTATAGGTCATATGTTTAAGATATTTAAATTAAATTTTAAAATATAGTTATCAGAAAACTGTTGTTCTAACAATATTATAAGTATCTTTATTTTATGACTGTACCTAATACATTTTATATTATACTTACATTAAATTTAGTTATTTTATTAATTGTAATTTGTGTAATTGTATGTAAAAATTATAAATTACTTTTGATTTCAATAAAAAAAAAATCGTTTCTACATAATATTTTGTGTATACGAGTTAATTATTTAAAATCGATACAAATAGCGCTTATTATTAAATAATGACTAAACTCATCACAAAGAAACAACAAGCCCACCGTAAATTGGAAAGAGCTACTTCTCAAGTGATAGAAGGAATTTCAATAACTTCACTAGCTCTTTTAAAAATATTCTTCTAAAATTCAACAATTATGTAAATATTACGTACCACAATTATTACGTATGGCACCCAACTCTGAGGAACCTCAACATTCAATTTAATTAAATTTCAAGCATTTCAATTAACAACTTTTCAATATACCAACAATATTAACATTTGCTTCCCATCATAGTAATATACATTTCATAAACACTACTTTAACAATGCAAATTGCTCTATATCTAACCTATCCTCACGTACATTACCTCATACCTGATAACCCTCCCCGTCGTCTCAAATATAAATGACCACGTGATCTATTAAACAATCTATACTATAGATTCTATAGCAACTTACTCCACCTTAAGTTCAAAAATTTGAAGCAGTGTCGATGTTCCTTTTCCTCGTGTTTTTAATTCTAGTAAAAATTGTTGATATATTTACTTATTGTATTACTTTTTGCAAACAAATTGTAAATTGTATTTTATAAATAAAAAAAAGATAACTGGTCAAATCAAAATATTATATTTATTATTATTCACGTTATTTTATTTTTACATTCATCGATTTGCTTGATGAATTGATTTATGCATAGCATTAACACAGAGCATAGAAATTATTATTTTATTTTTATTTTGCCGGTACTTTATAACGGTATTTTCTATTTGATTAATTATATCGATAGTCTATTATATTTTAATGTATAATATCACTCTATTGTCAATGTAGGATTTAAAATTCAAGCTCTTTGTTCTATATTGCGTGTCATGATGTATATTGTAGCACTGTAATAGTTGCTAGAAATACTGGTGCATACATAAAAATGTTGTTGGGGACGTGTAGCAGATTCAGTTGATCAATTTTATTTTCATGGATGGAAATCAGAATAAATGTCACTGTCGCAATTTATATTGATTGAATGTATAGCTAAATTGCGATATAAATGCTCATTTTTTTTTTACAAATAATATGCTACATAATATTATGTTTTCAATTTATATGTATATAGTTTAAGATTCACTGTAGAGGTATGATTGTACTGGTTGCAGAATGATTGTTATTTTTTGTATGGTGAGTTATTTTATATAAGTAGTTGAATTTTTATTTTGATATCTTCAATATTATGAGTAAGGTTTTTGACAATAAATTGAATCAAGTTTGTACTTTGTAGAGTAAAATCTAAACAATTCTCGATGGTTTTTAAAATAATTGGATAAAAAAAAATACTAAAAAACGTAAATACCAGTTTTCAAATGATAACAAAATTTGATATTTTAACGAAAAATAACAATTTTTTTCTTTAAAGGTTTTAGTTATTTTATTTATTTTGGTGTACTTTAAAAAATATCTAATACAGGGACTTGAAACTTTTCTCCATTACAAATATTATTATGATTATTGTACTCTTCACGCATATATATTTTATAAATGTAAAGCTATTGTTATTATGAACCTTTTAACATCGTTCTATTTAAAACATTGATGTTGACTGCTAACTTGTAATAGTTGATAACAATAATGTATAATACAATATATGACATATTTTTTTTAACGAAAGTTAGTTTAAAATACCGCATGACTAATAGAAAATAAAATATTTATAGTAATATAAATAAATTATAAAATGTATTAAAAAATAAAGAGCTGGCCCTACTTAGAATCTTTTATGGCATATGCAACGATTTACCAGTGAATTCAAATTTAACACATTCGTTATAGTCATCTACATGAGGTACTCAATGAAAAGATATAAATTGAAACCCGTATTTTCCAACAGAGCCTCTTCCCCGGATTTCACAACCTATAATTTATGAGCCTTGTACAATGATGTTTTCCAACGTACGTATAGGTATAGGTTTTATTTAAATCGTGTAAACACGTCATATAATTAATTTATGTATCACGCGAAGCATTTAGTTTATTAATCGTAGATTTTTATGCTACGCAGATCCAAGTAATTTAAATATACAACGATTTTATTATATATTTAAAATTACTAATAACGAACTAATACAAGGAACTGCACAGTCAAATGAATTAAAGGTTTTCTGAAACAAACAATTATTTTTAACATAAAATCTATTGTATTATATGAATATAATTTTCAAATTCACCTAAGAATAATTAATAATTATATAACGTAGGTTTTGGATTTTATTCATTAACTTTTTTTAAAGAAGTTATTTAAATAAAATTAATTTCGACAGTTAAAAATTATTAATTGTAATTTTTAGATAACAGTTAATTTGTTGATTGATGATTGAAAACAATTAGTTATATTACAGTAAATTAAATAGCTAATTTATATTAAATGTTCAAAAATCCAGTATGGTGTTAACCATAAAAATTAAATCAAATCTTACCTTAAATGGTTGTGTAGAAATTGAATATGGTTCAAAAACTTGGTAAGAAAAGCTGCTTATATTTGTTTTATACGGCAGAATACTTGCACCACTATACTAACCACTAACCACTATACAATTACCACTATATAATTCAGTACGTCACGATTCACGAATAAAATGTGCTACCTTGGACTCGGTCAGGTCATCAATGATAATATACTCTTTTGAGCAAGATCGTATAAACGGTTAAAGCGCCATGCTGTGCCATTTATATTTTATTTACTATTAATCATAATCTTGATTCCCTATCTGCTTGCTATTAAATCACTCGCACTTCTACACTTAATTATATACAACAACTTGAATTGAATAAAACTGTATTAAAAAGTAAGTAAACAACCGTGTATTTCTAACTATACCTAATTGTTAAATTTGAGGTGAAAATATATCGTTTCGGTTAATATAAAAAATTAATCTAACAAAATAATTGATGTATATATACTTATAACAAAACTATCAGTTCCGGAGTTCTCAGAGTAACTCAACGTCGGGTTTTCCTGTGCACACCAACTGCCGCTATATGAACACGACTTTCATACGTCTCATAGTGTACACGATTATTGCAGAACTGCGTGTTCAGTTGAACGACCTTCGTGCATACAACCTGTTTCCATTAGCCTACTCCCCACTTTGATGATCCTATGTTTGAAAATATTAAATGTCAACAGGGTCTAAATTGCACGTCGATATAATAAATAAATAAAAAAAAAAAAATAATAAACCCAGTTTTTTATTTTGTTTATTGATTTGCCTTATTTTGTTTTTGTTTTCAATAAGTTTTCCACGTGGTAAATCATAACAAAAAAATTAAAATTAACTTTTCGAAAGTAACTTAAAAGTATAATTAATGATATAAAGTTGTATTAAGTTAATATTTTTTTATTTATTATTAATAAAATATGATTAACTATTACGCATACGCATTTCAAAAGTGTATTAACTACCTACAAGAAATACAAATAAAAATAAAAATAATTAAATTAAATAAAACCAGAGTAATTGAACTATGTACGATTCAATGTAGATTCTTATAGTCTTATGGTTCATATTTTACATCACTGCGTAATATGAGTGTTTATACTGCAAATTTGAAAAAAAAACATGAAATATCTATATAGTATATAATAAACAAGACATTGAGGATTCTGATCGTGTATAGACAGTAGACACAATATCGTTTTGTTGCTATCTTATTTGAATGAAATTCGTTGGTTGATAAGAACCTCTAGAATGCGAGGAATTCAATTATTGTCTTATTAGCATATACCTGGTTTATTTACAGTTCGAAAATGAGTTTGTAATTTAATAATGTAACCGAGACATGAGATTGCAATACATAAGTCAATAAATTTACTCGAGGATACTCGAGAATATATGGATATGCTTAGATATTGCGAGATTAGATATTCAATACCTACACAATATTGCAAGCAACAGGAAGAATATAAGAATTTTTATTTTATGTAAATAATGAACGATAATATTTTCATTGTATAATAATGATGTACCTACCGTAGCACAGTTTGTCTGTATAATATTTTATAATCATTTTTTTTTAACTCGACCAACACATCCTCATTGTGATGCACATCATTGTTAAGACCACTTATCTCAGACTCGTCGTGCATACATTTTGGTATGTCCATCCTCGATATGATATATTTATAATGTCACTTTATGTGTTACACGACGTTTTATAATATTAAATGCTAATTCCGCGCGTCTATCCGTGTGACGTGTACAACACATTTACATAAATATTTTAATCGTTCTATTCCAAAAAAAAGTTTTACAGATCATAGTTTGTAGACAAAATATATGATGTAATATTATAGCTAATACGCGTAATTGTACGTTCATGTATGTGCAACTGTGTAAGAATTGTATTCATATATAACTAAATAACAGGATGCTAACATTTAGAACATATAGGTATGTGTCCATATAAATATAAATATATATATATATGTCTATGTATAGTATACATTTAATATATACATATATATTATTATTATGTAATGAGGAAATTAAATCATTCGTCTGACCCTAATCATTATATTTGTATAAGCTACCGAGTACCAATTAGGTATTGTTTAAGGGTCCTCGTCGGTTCTCTTGCTCGTTCACTGAAGAAATAATCATTACAATATTCTCATAAAATAAAATTAGATTTATTAGTTATCAGCCAGCTAAAGTATAACATCACGTTTTTCAATAGCTGCACATTCGTCACAAAAATGATTTAATTAATATTCCAGATGGTATATGAAAACTGAGTAAAATTTAAAATTTATAAATCATTAATATACCGTTTAGTATAGTTGTATTTTCATAAAATGGTCCAAATTCTTATGGATATTAATATACAAATGAATGCCGGATTTTGTTTAAATTATATTTTTTTAAACAAATTACAGAACTTGTTAAAACTTATGTTACCTTTAAACATAAACCATTAATTTATGTTAAAATATAATATGATGTAACCAATGAAACTATAATAAAATATATGATGTTATTTAGTTTTGAATAACTGATAATGAGTAACGAAAAAAAAGGCAACGTGGTTCTAAGTAATTATGCATATAATTAGTAAATATACTAATATTACTTCACTTATAGAGAACCTAGCATATTAAATTATGCAATTGGCGTTAATCTCATTCCATTGTTTCAAATGTTTCAATGTCTAAAAGCAGGAAAAAGTTTAAAAAATATAATATCATTATTATAAGTAGGTACGCAACACAGAATAATTCATTCGACAAACAACAATCAACATTCATTACGTACCTATGTTAAATTTTTGTATTTTTCAAAAAAATATATTTAATTTGTAATATCTAATAAATAATTGTAAAGTTGTAACACTAAATTATGTGTATAAAAAAAAAAAGTTAAAATATAAAAAAGAAAAAAAGGCAGTATGAATGTTGGTAGGTATAGTTTATTTTTCAATTATTTCCGACTGTAAGTAGCAGTCTTTTTAGCCAAGGAATCACTTCGAATAATTGTTCCTGTAACTTTTAATAAATATATTATTTATTTTTAATACAAAACTTGGTAATATGTGCGATTTTTTCCATTGATTATAGACTATGGTATATCAATAAATGTCCCTCGGATCACTTATTATAACTTACTCTACAGTATCGTAATAATATGTAATATTATAACCATAATATAAGTAGATTAATACATAAAAACAGGGAAAATCACTTTGTTATCCTTAAAGTGTCGAATAAAAATTGTCATTGAGAAGGTTATTACAATGGACGTGTCAAATATTAATTCAGTGACAAATCATCGCACATACGAAAAACGATTCTGAGTGGTGAGTGGTGACTATGTGTTTATCTATATTTCTAAGAATATTTTATTGTATATTTATATTGTTCTTGCCAATAATTAATTTTTATATTGGTTATGATATGGTGTTAAATTAATTTTTCCTTAAAGAAAATTGCACAACATCTTATACATAATAATTACTATAATATTATTTAATTGGAGTATTTCAAATTCATTTTTATAAAACATCTTAACACTATGCTAATATTTTAATCCCAAAATATATCAATCGTGTTAAAATATTTATAGATTCTGCTCACTTTAAAAAATAATTTACACCAAATGAATTTATAAATATGATATCAAAATTAAATCTTAATAAATTGATTCTTATGTTTGAGATTATCTAATGAATTCTATTAATATGTAGAGTGATAAGCTATAAGCATGATACATTAATATGCATATCGTTATAAAAAATAATAAACATCTATTAATATTGAATTATTATAAATATTATGAGATATAAATGTTACTTCTTGTGACTAATATGAAATATATGACAATCATCCCTTAAAATATGGTCCTAGTTACGTTACCGTATTTATTATATTTTTAATATATTTTTATAGTTATTAAACCATTGTATTTAAAATACGCACTTCGTATAGAGATTGATCATTGATATGTTTGTTTGGGAAATATTTAATAGTTTTCATTAGTCGTCCGGCAATAGTTGAAAATTGATTGGAGTAGCATGTAGTAGCATTCTGCAAATCGTTGGTCTACTACTCCAATGATCTATACTGAAAATAGTGTAAACACTAGTTAACTATACCAAACTCGTTGAATAAACTGCATCGGTGTCTATTTTAGTACTGTTTTTAGAAGGTATAAAGTATAGTACTAGATGGAAAGTAATATTATCGTGGTTACCACCTCAGTTGTGATAAAAAAAAAAAGTACCGTTACTATACGATATTGTAAATAACCAAAGTATGATTGGATAGTAATACATAGATTTATGTATTTAAATGTAATATAATATCAAAATGTAAATAATTATAAGTATATAGTTCATAAAAATTTATGTCTTGTACTTTTTTTTTATTAGAAGTGATACGTAAGTTTTCGGGATGGGGAGATGTTTGGAGCTCTATCACCACTACGGTTTAGATTTTAACATGATGTAAAGGTGTAGTGGTAGCCTCTAGACGGGTAGTTGATTATTGGTTATTTTTCATCACCAACCCTAACATTATTTAACAATAATTATTTAGTATTTCATAATATATTATTAGCTATTTGGGTTACATAAAATTGTTATTAGTAAATATTTAAGAGGACGCTATACCCGTATGTGTTGTCTCTGTCTTACACACGCGTAACATAGCTAAAACCTGTTTTGCGGGGGACAACTTTACTCCCTAGATTTTTCAATCAAAACAATCAAAATTATTAATCCCATTGGGAAGAACTTTACCTGTGACGTAGCGTTTTAATTGTTTTGATAACATGAATGCAATTAAAGTTATCGGTTTGAGAACTTTAGGTTTTTTTCATTTAGTTATTAAAAATTATTGGTTACCACTATCAAAAAAATTAAAACGCTACGTCACAGGTAAAGTTCCTCCCAATGGGATTTATAATTTTGGTAATTTTGATATAAATATCGAGGGAGTAAAGTTGTCCCGCGCAAAACAGTTTTTAACTATGTTACTCGTGTATAAGACAGAGACAACATATGCGGGTATAGCGTCCTCTTAATGTTTTATTGAATTTATGAACTAGAATTACTTCTAAAAAATTATTTATATGTCTTATAAAATTATACAAATTATATATTAAATATCGGAATAAATGGAATTTATCCTACCATAACCATTTCCTTCAGAGTTTCAGATACGCAAAAATAAATATATAATATCATTTTGGTATCAATGCATTCAACGTTTCGATCATAACCTAAAATAAACCTATTTAATCAATCATTTTTCATAGTAAATTATATATTTATAAAATAAATAAGTGTATTTTGTTTATTGATTTATCAAGTATAAATTGTACAGTTACAAGTTACAACGCCATTTAATGTTTACTATTACTTTACAATAATAATAATAATAATAATAATAATAATAATTAACTAATATTCATAATATACAGAATTACAGTATTTTATTTTTCAGCGTCCATGTTGTATACTTTTTTTCCGATTTTTCTCGTTTTATAATCAATGACAATCAACTACATAACCGGTAATACTGCACGGAATGATTATTCGTGTGTCATTACATATAACAAGCATTTACATGTTTTCAACGAACTCGCCCGGCGTGACGGACATACATTGTTATTATATAGTTGTCCACAAATCCTAAACAGTTATTATGCATCTATTTTAGTAGTGCGCCCTAATTTTGTTTAACGATAGGTAATATAGGTACATACATGACATTGAAATAATATTGTCTGCAAAAAAGGAAGAAGTTATCCAAGAAAAAAAAACCAGATAAATGGTAGTTAGTTTAATAATTGTAGATGTATTATCTTTATAATTCATCACTAAAAAAGTTGAGTAAATTACTAAATTTTAAATGATAAATTCTTCTCATACCACAATTTGTTTTTTCGTTTAATAACGATTCGAACACTTACCTAGTTATCAACCACGCTATTTTTAGCACCTACAACGTAATTATATACAATTGATTATATTTTATATCATACAGGTAATATACGAATTTACAGTAAGATTTATATAAAAAATACAAAATCCCAATACGCTTGCTGTGTTTAATATTTTAATCCATCTGACCGTCTCAAAAAAGTTGTTACTAACTACAGTTATAGGTTAATTAATCTGCTATAGGTTATTATCAGTTAAATGTTACTGTATATTTTTTAACATCACGCGAACTATTATCTTTACAATTTTTTTTCTTTGGAGATAAATAATATCTAAAATGAAAACGTTATACCACGTAACACTTTACAATCAAGTTATATTTTAACGAAAGTAATGTTGTCTAGTGGATTTTTAGAGAAACCTGGAAATCCAACACGCTCGTAGAATGTGTTTATCCCTACATATCTATTAAGTAATTAGCGTAGTGCATTTGTATTAAAATACTGTTATTTCACTAGAATATGTTTTTACTATCATCTCTTATAATATGTAATTGCATTTCCTACCATTAAATCATTAATTTTAGCAGAAGGTTGACATATTTAATTAAAAATAAAATTATTGATGCTCAGGTGCACACAATATAATGATTATTCTACTGTTCACTAGAATACCAAGGTTTGACCAAATTATCAGTAGATCGTAAAATATAATTTATGACAAGAATTATTATCACTGAATAAAATTCAAAATTATTAAAATACTCAGAGATAATTATATGATTACCTGAATGTCAATATGTATTTTTTTTTGCTTATTCTCGTTTTTGATTATATTCTCTTATTCTCTTATTTGATTAGCGATATAAAACAACTTACACATTTATAATATCTTTAACTTTTTTTTATGATATAAATAATTCTAGTTAACAAGTGGCAAACAAATTGCACATGTTAAATCAAGTAGGTTACAAGTGAATACTGATCTGCTGTACAGTACGTGTTGAAGTTAAATGGGTCACTGTAACGGATCATGGATGTATGTTAAATTTGAATACAATTATATATCTTTATTCTTTATAAACAAGACACGATTCTCATCATTGGCGGTCTATCAGCCTAAATTACTAGGTAGAATTGAAATGTTTTTTAATGTCGTTATAAGTGTGATTTATTTTATTATTAGTATTATGATCATGGTATGTTTACGAGCATGAACGCAGGGGGGCGGGTATAAATCCCCTCCGAAATATCAGGAACAAAAAAATTAATTATCTGACCAACAAAAAAATAGTATAATATTTATGAACATTTTTTCATCCCCTCATCCCACTCCAAAATTTAAAACTTGCCTTACAATATTTCTTATAAGTAATTTATTACATAGAATATTATTAATAATATCTAAAGAAATAGAGAAATACTTGTTGAGAAAAATAAGAAAGAATTTTTGTTTAAGTAGATTTAGTTATTCACTTAATTACGATATTATAATATGTATAATAATAGCTAAGTCAGTATAACTCAGAAGTGGTACAAAGTATTTTATTTTTTTAATTAGCTAGATTCTATTACTTTCAAATTCGTTTTATGAAAACGCAGTTGTCATGTCAGTTCCTATATATTTTGGTATTAATATTTTCGTCAATAGGTTAAACCACAAATATTTTATTATTATCTACTAATATAATATAATATAATTACTCGGTAGTTTATCTACACGTGTACACAAATCTGATTTACACAGTAATAAAATATAATAATAAGTATAACAATAACCATTAATTTATGTTGTTTTTTTTTTCGACAACTTATGTAAAATAATTTTACTTTTTATACCATAAACATACGCATTACAAGTAAATCTGATTTAAATGATACAACGTATCGTCTCCCTTTTGCAAATATACAAGTTTTATTGCTTTAATGTTAATGTGAACTGACTAATGAACAGGTGTCGGTTTTGTACGAAATTTCAATTTTTAAGCAAGTAATGAAAATATAGGAATTTGTGCTCATAACAAGTTTAAAATCTTAAATATCGTATAACCGCGACAATAAGACGAAGAAGAAACAAAAATAATATTCTCACCTTTAAATTTGATAACAGGCCAATTGACTTTAATATCAAAGTTAACAACGCATGCGTCTAATTGGTTTTGCTGAACACTTATTGGAACCGGTCGGCCACGTGTAAATGTCTTTGCCGATATAAATTAAAAGGAAGTACTAATTTGTCCTTATGTTTGTTTAACATTTTTAAACTGTTGGACGTATAAGGAGACATTTCATCAATTGCGTAGACCAACCTAATTACTTAATTCTAAGTGTGTACCCTACACTTTTCATATGTCTTAACGTAATTGTATTTAACTACACTCTCACTATGTAGTATGTTCAGTGTTGTTATTGTCACCTATGTTATATTATAACGTATGAGGTTCCGTGAGATAAAAACGAACATGTTCTGAGCAGAGTTATTTTGCTGGACATTGTCTACGTTTTCATCTTATACCTATGCTGAAATATCAGTGCAATGGTTCGAAACGTATTTGCAGTGAAATAGAAAACTGCGCATTTCATTCACCTGCAAAACTATTTCGCTAATTATATAAGTTTGAGGTTTGAATTGATTTAACGAAACGGTTGTGGTGATATACGTTTTGAAGACGTAGTGGTCAATAATATTACCATCATAAAATATTATGTATGAATAAAAGAGTGAGGTTACCTATGGTTCGTCATTGTGTTGTAAGAAATTATCAAAAGTTTAAACACATACCACGTACGATACTAAAATAGGTGCGTATTTAGTATTTACCATGTATAATGATTGATATCAATACATTTTTTACGGTCTGTCGCGTGACGATAAAAAAAAAAAAACATAGACCATAAGTATAAATCGATATATATATATATATTTACTATACGTCCATACATTGTACGTATTACGTTTTATTCACAAATTTCTATTAAAATTGTACAGTTAATCATAGGTAGTAAATTCTATAAATTAATTTAAACTTCGTTACTCCACACTAGTTGATCCAACGGTAAAAAATTAAACCTATGATTTCAAAATTATACTTATTTTGAATATTTAAACAGAGATTTGATAACTGTTAAAATGTTACACATAAAAAAACATTATTATAGAATATTAAATGGTAACTGATATGAATTGTTTGTAAATATATAATAATTAAATAATAAATACAGATAAATTCATAAAATAATATACATTTATATAAAAATTTAAATTTATTCATGATTCATATTACAAGTGTACAGTTATAACTAAAGATACAAGGTACAGAAACTTGTTTAAATATTACTTATAATTTATACATATATATATAAAAAAAAAAACAACGATCAAGTAACAACTAATTTTTGTGTTTTTAAGGAGCTTTATATAGGCAATTTTAAGGTATTATCAAAAATAATTAAAATGTTTGTAAATAAATTTATAAAGTAATTTACTAGTGACTTCCAGTCACTATTAAAGCACTATTGTCTTATTGAATATTACTAAATATATTTAATGAGTAAAGGAAAACCTTTAACATAGTATTTTTATTTTTATTGTAGTCTGAAATGACATCTTTATATGATTGAACAAAATTCTTAAAAACCACTAAATGTTTACGGATTATTTGTTTAAAACTTAATCACTGCATTCTTAAATAAAAATGTTACTATACATTGTATTATGTTTATTTTTGTTATATAAATGGTAAAAAATATGATTATTTTACTATGACTATGTTTTTACTGGTATTAGTTTGCTGTATTATCATTTTATAAGTAGGTGTATAAGTGAAGTCATGGCCCATGGTGCCCGATGGAGATTACGCCTTCTAATATTTACAAAATGAAAAGAAAGATTTTAATTATCTATCTACAATTTAATTTTAAAGTCAACAAGCTCATACTTTATTATCACTTATATATATTTTAAACAAATACAAATTTAATCTGTCTAGTAATATAATACGTACATCTATACAATTTGCAAATTTTTATTATATAACTGTGATTTTTTTTTCTACATTTTTGATGTTAAATTTAATATACTTATATGTCTAATACGTAACACATGATCAACATATTATATATTTATAATAATAACAAAAACAAAAAATAAAAATGATAATTATAATAAGGTCAAAATCAAATTAATTTTCTTAAATCTATATTGTTTAACCAAACCAATATAAACAGTTTATTAATTTTAATACCTCGCGGTGAAATATTATAAAACATGACTAATGTATAACTATTTATAAGTGTGTATGTATATTATATATTTATATTTACATGTACAAAGATGGGTAACTTAAAATTTAGATGTTAAAGTCTGTCAAGATAAATAAATTAGAAAAACTGTATTCTATGACTATAAGACAATACTATTAGTGTTTAAATTACTCGCTTTACCATTAATTATTAACAGTTAATGTATATATAATATACAATATTTCTATTTGGGATTAGGTCACTGAGATTGTCATTTACAGATATTTTTATCTATCACTACAAGTGTAAATACTACTTCAGACCTATAGTGAGTCAATGGTAATATTTTTAAAACAAATTGTTCCAAAATTAACACACCCCATACACAGGAAAACGATAAATATAAATGATAATATATGTTTTCAACCATGGTAATAGAAATTCACAGACATATATTAAACATCAAAATATGGACATTAAGTTACTAATTTTTAATAATTGTACAATGTACACAATCATTTTCACGGACGTCTTAACTTATGTACACATTATATACGATACGAATGAACGAAGTTGTGTCCTAATGACATTAGGAATAAAAAATACTCAATCATATTATTAGTCATCAGGATTATTAGCTTTTAGCAGATCCTTCTTCCATTTGGAACGCTTTGTTGTCCAATCCTAGACTTGAAAATTGCCCTGAACCTCTATGGGTCTGTGTTCGTCGATCTAATATAGTTTTTAAGTCAAAGTCATGCGAGGTTATTCTGAAATCTAAACTATTTTTTTTCTTCAGCGGGCCGGATTTCTTTTCTTCATCTTTGATCTCTGCTTCTTTTTCTCTCTGTTCCTTTTTATGTTCATTGTACATCCATCTATTACAGACATGAATATATTAAAATATTTATAGGTAATACATTTAAAAGTTAAATTGAGACATTTTGTAATAAACAAATATTGATATAAATGTATTCATAATTATATAGGTTTGTTGAAACGTATAAAAAAATATAAATAAAATATTTATAGATAAACACGATGTAGGATATCAGTATCAATAATATTATACTAACAAAAATATGAGAGCTGCTGGAGCAGTTAATGCACCCCCGAGTAAGAAAAACGCTCCTGGAACTGTTTTCAGTGTAGCCTTGTACACAGCGCTGTACATTGGTCCATAAATTAGGGGTACTAGAGCTTCACATACGCCAAACAGCGAGTTTACCTTTCCTGAAATAATTTAAGTAAGATTAGATACGGAAAAACCGATTTTAAAGTTCACACATACCTAGTTCATCTGGTGGTACAAGTTTTGAAATAATTGATCTCATGGCAATAAACGACGTGCCGTTTACGATGTCAACAAGTGGTGCTGTAAACATAATATTTTTATAATCACTTGGATTTGTTTTATAAACTATAATAAAAACAATTTTTTTTTGCTTTGATACTTTTGATATTTGTACAAGTATAAAATAAAAATTTATAAATAACTGATAATTGTTATTATTTTATTATTCTTATATACAATTTTTATATCTCAGAATGATACAATATAATACGAATCCATTACAAATAGTTTTATTCTTAAGATGATTAATTGTTTCCGTTTTACAAATGCATAACATAAAAAATGTATACTCAACAATTAAAGAGACTTGAACAATAATCAAGCTTAATGGTAACAAAAGTTTTTGTGTTTGAGCGTAGATTTCTTACGATATTTCAATTTTCAAGCAAATTATGACTTATGACTTATAATTATGTTAAATATTACAATTTAAAAATTAAAATATCATAACCCAAGTAAAAATACAGAAATATTTTTATCTTTAAGTTTAATAAAAGGCAATTTATGCTAATTTTAACACTAATAAAGCTAAGTATGAACTTTTGAATGTAAATTGTACATGTTATGCATTTCAAAGACCAACAATAAAAAGCTGATGAGGGCGTGAGGCGTACTCCTAATAGATTAGCTTAAGCATGTTATAATAATAATTTTTATAAAAACAAAAAAAAAAAGTAATACATATTTAAACCCTTAATGTCGATGGTAATATTTTTTCATGCATTTGAAGTTATAATATTGAAGAAATTCGTTAAAATTGCAAATTATTAATAACTATTAATTATTAATGTATGAAAACATTTTTCATTGTATATAAGTTTGAAAATGTAATACACGATTCTACATAAGTAGTTCATATTTAAATGATAAAATCTAAAAAATATATAGAGGAAATTATTTTTTTTTTAACATTTAAGTTCATATTAGAACGAAATTATTTATTTAAACGATAAATAACTATAGTAATTATTTTGTTGTAATATCAAAACATAGTCACTTAAAACTTTATAACGTATGTTACATTATTATTAATTTTATCGATTTATACTATGAATCTATTTTGACGGCTGTAAGGTAATTACAGAAATATGTTATTAAATTTTAAATTATATAAGCTGATTGCCTAATATATTGGCATAAATATTTATTATTATAATAATTGAATAATATGAATTGTTTGTAAATATATAATAATTAAATAATAAATGCAATATTTTTGAAGAAAATTATATAAACCTACCGTAATACTAAAAGTATAATAATTTTAATAGTTATATCAAAAAAAAATATGTATCAGCAAATATGCTTAGTGATATACGCCGATAGATCATCTCTGTTCAGAATCGTTTTTCGTATACAATTATAATATTACATCATTTAATTCAAATTTAATATACTCATAATAGTGACCCACTCGACACCTGAAGTACAGTAGAGCGGTACCCACTCATCTACTTTATTGTTATTTTCTATTATTATTTTTTTTATGTACGGGCTGTAAATTATAATACATAGATAGGTATTAATTTTGGTTGTGTTCAAAATGCTTCTTCTTTAGCAATTAGTGTATTAGTAGATAATTACATTTATTTATTTGGTTACTGAAATTTTACTCACCCAAATAAAATACGAAATCCGTTGTAGCAAATGCGTAAACAAATCCGGCCAATATTTTACTCATACATGATATTACTCCAATCAAAGCATCGTCGATTTGCAGCATGTGACTGAAGACTCCGACCGAAAACATTGTACCTGTTTAGATTAAAAATAAAAACAGTATTATTTTACTAGTTTAACAATTGAAACCTCAAAACTATTTGGCATATAAACTTTGACGAACCTACTAGATTAGTAATCATAGAATACGTGGAAAACATACTGTAATTCACTTCATCCCAATTGAAACGTACACGTGTAAACAAATACATCACAGACATTTCACCTGAAAATGTTAAGTTGTATACGTTGAACTACTGAATCACAAACCAAGTACCTATCTACTAAGTACGATATAATTAAAAACGATCAGATTATAAATACATAGCATTCAAAACATTTCACAATATTTTAAACTTTACAGGGTTCGTGAAAGTATTATTATTATTAATAATACGATGTATAAATATTTAAATAAACTATGACAAATTACATTGTTTATACGAATATATTAAAAAATATAAATAGATACATATTTTTTGACATAGTTTTAGGCCATGGTCAACGTATACCATATTATCCAAGATTAAACTTGTAGGCATCTTATTTACCTAACTGGAATAATTAATGACAACCGGTAAACTGCAATACTGTAGTTATAACTTATGATAATAATTGAGAAGTATAAATATAAATTATTTGTTTACGTATTTTAATTCACATTAAATTATATTTATTTATGAAAAAAAACTGTATAAATATCATGAGTATTGTAACATAAAATTCAGCAATAATTATTTAAAACGATTGATAAATTAACAAATACAGTGATGTATATTGTAATTGTAAGTTAAAAGTTTTCAAAAAAATTAAAAAGCTTTGTTATAGAGTCGAAGGTCATCATGATTAAAACAATTATATCATTAGTATTTTAATTTTTCGTTGCCATTGTCTTTCTCACTGTCTCCTATCGTGGAATTTTTTATTTGAAAATCAACTATAATAGTAGTACCTATATATATTATATAGTAATTATTATAACATTATTGTGTAACATCGACTTTTAAATAACCTCCAGATAATTGCATTAATTTCCATTGGATTAATATTTATAACTGTTAAGTAGATAGGATGGAAACGTAAAATAAGGTTTAATGAAAAAAAACGAAAATGCTTATAAAATTACTCATACCCACTATAATAGTATAGTATTACTCGTGCAGTGTAAAACAACCAGAATGTCAGGTTCGCGTAGAAAATACATAAATAATTTTTTAATGTGAATAAAATTCAATAGAAAATTTAATCATCTGAAGGAACCTAATAAAATAATAGAAATTTAGTTGGGGTTATTCAAGAAAATAGTATACAACTTTTTTTTATTTTTTTTAGTACCATATGAAGTACTATAGGCGGTAGTGTTGATTAGATATGCATTTCATTTATATTTTATTGACGAGCGGTTGATATTTCTTTTAAGTTACGTTTTACATAATTTATATCCGACATAATATTGTAAGGTGTTATTTTAATGCAGATCAAATCAACCGTATTAAACCGTAAGATTTACAAATTCCAAGGTCGATTGGACAAGTGTGTAAAAATAAATTGTGTGCTCAGTATAAAAAAAATAATATGTTTAAGCATATCAATTTTTATATAAATGTACGAACCATGCAAAGGGCCCATTACAACGATGACAACCACCATTAGAGCAATAATTCTAAGTCTTCGGTTATACTGTCCTTCTTTAAACGTCACTCGAACGGCTTCTTTGATATGGCTTAGACTAAAAAAGTCCTGGAGGAAATCCAAACAGGACGTGTCCCTCGGTGGCTCTTTGCTTTCAATACTGATTACTGGCTTTGTCTCTTTGATAAAAACCATGCCGTATACAAATGCAAATATGTATAATACTGTAGCTATGATGTATACACCGTAAAATCCAAGTTCTCGGAACAGTACACCAGATAACGCGGTGCCGATGGGCACACCTACGGAACAGAATACGTTCACTATACCGATTCTTAATGTGCGCATTTTCACCTGAAAAATCAAAACGAACCGATTAAAACATTTATTGTTTAATTTTAAATCGCTTTCTGTGTATAATATAGTAATCGTTTGTCCGGGTTTTATTAGAAACGTATCTAACGGCATATAAACTGTACGCGGAAATCGCACCTCTATGCTGTTTCATAATATATAGACACAAATCTAATCACAAAATATAGGACTTAGTAAAAATATTACATCATTGACTAGACTGTGGTTGATACCAATAGCTTAGGCGCAATCGGGTTTTTTTTTTTACTAACCGTAGTCACGTCTCCTACATAGCTGAACACGGCCATGAACATGGTCATCCATCCACCGGTCATAGCCGGCGGTACGGACTCCACGAGCCCGGCCACCTCCATCGGGAGATCGTAAAAGTAGTAAGTACAGACCAACAGGCCGATGCTTGTGAGGAATTCACCGATGATTGGTATCAGCATGCACGGCTTGCGTTTGTGGTTCCGATCGCTCCACGATCCGATGAATATTATTAGCACCGACGGTATACTGCTCTGCACGATCGTTTTCCATATTATCATGTCGGCGACTAGCTCCTGGACGACCACCTCGTCCTCCCTCGTGTAGTTGTCCATCGATCGGCTCTCCAGTGCCGAGCATGTGGCGTTGTCCAGCCGGAGGTTTACCCGGCACGCCTTCTGCAAGTTCAGATTCTGCGTGGCGAGCGATGCCAGCACGCTGGACACTATGTAGCACCCCAACATCGGTTCCACCGTACAGTGTTTCAACATGAATTTGGCTTTTGACATGATGCTCATGGCCTGCCATGATTCGTGGTTGTCTTCCGGCGGCGACGGCTTCTCGCGTTTTACTCCGCTGGTGTCGTAAGTCATTGTATTAGGGTTGTCTGGAATGGTGCTCAAACTGCACAGCTAGGGGTTAAATCGAATGTGTTCAACAGCAAAGTATATCTGGACTCAAACATGTCCAAATTTCTAAAAACAAACATAACATAATAAATTTAAGTTTAAATGGTTGCTAAATACTCGTTAAAATAATTGTTGTAGATTCACATCGTACATTTATATTTAGAATCAAATAACAGCGCGTTTAAAAATAAAACATAGGTCAGGTAGATGGTAAAATTATATGAATATTGGAAGAGATAATTCACTAATATTAAGTTATATTTAAATAATAAAAAGTAATTCATATTGAACGTTGAACTTTTTATTTATGAAGACAATACGGAATTACATACGTTTACTTTGAAGACTAACTTCAGATCAATTGACATTTTACTTTATGTAGTTAATTTTTAACTGTTTTTGTGTCAAGATCATAAAGCCTAAGAGAAAATTATTTGGCAAGTAATTAAAGTCTTATATTACCTATAAGGAAGAACCATTGTGACGGCATTGACATTAAAAAACCACAAAAATATCTTCGGCAACATAATTATTTGAATTTAAAGACAATAATAGGGAAAACACGATAACAAATTATGAACCGACGTGATAGGTTTGTAGTGATTCTTAATTATAATCGGGCGGGTCAATGGTCCACAGCAGTAACTTATAAACAATGACCTTATGACACACTTCTTGTAACACCATTATGAGGTGACAAACTATCTTATATACAATGATTATTTTTCCTTCTATCTTCATCTCTTTCACTCTTCATTGCGCTCTCTTTATCTTTTTATACATCTTTGATCACGTAAATGATTTAAGTTTTATATATATATATATATATATTTTTTCATTAAATAACGTATTCTCAAAAGCACTTCGATAAATAACCAGTTAAATTATGATGACCATTAATGACCGTAATATCATAAATGTTAGTTGTCTATTGACTATTGTACATAATATCGTTATAAAATAAAGAAATTTGTCACATTAGTATGAAACAATAAACCGACATTTTGTGAATGGCAGAAGCATAACTAAAATCTATTTTCTGAGAAAACTTCCTAGAACGAACTATACGTACAAGAATGAATTATATCGTTCTTTAGATACTATTTTTAAATAATCAAGAATGTAGATACCATAATATTATAATATATTTGATATACAAATTTATAATATAATAACGTTACACTTAAGTATTAAATAATAAACTTGAATTAATATGGGCGCTACTAAACGGTTGTTTTGAAAGTAAAATCATAACTTAAAAATAAATTTAAATTTCTTAAATGATACAAATTAAACAAAATTCTTAACATTTTAAGTATTGATTTTCTTTTTAAATATATTTTGTCCCGTTAAAAAACGATACACTCGAATTTATATTTTAGATATATCTTATAAACGCTTAATATAGATAATAACGTTCAGCAGTACAAGTTCAGTCTCATTAATTTTAACTTTGGGTTCAATCAACTAGTTTAAAAAAAACAACATTATATTTGCTCCTTAGGAGGATTTTTCGATGTTTTTATTTAATTGCGATTCGTAATTTTTTTAAATATAAAAAAAAATAAATAAAATAATAAAACATTAAGAAAAAAAGTTTTTTAATAAGTCGATTCCTGTCAAAAATTAAAATTAATAAAACTAAAGTAAACTGCTAAATGTAGATTTGCAATGTCATATACTTGTGAGACACAAACAGTGACAACAAATGCTGGTTGGAATGTCCTCATCATTTTTATCCAACCAGATGTAGATTATTTACAGTACATTGTAATTATTATTTATCTGGAAAAATTATAATTTTATTTGAAAAAAAACATTCTGTGGAAATTACAATCTTTTCCATACCACTGCTAATAGCGCCACTGTGTGGATAGTTATATTCATAAATGTAATAAATAAAATTGTACTTTTTTAAATCGGAACTCCGAATTATTTTAATTCATTAATAGTTGGACATTTAAAAGTACCTATAAATTATTAGTAACCTAAATTGGTTATTAGTTTTAAACAATCAAACAAATATAATTTTACAATTGTGCTTGAAAAATTAATCCAAAATGATATAAGCAAGTATCTAATATTCACTGAATTTAAAATAGACAAATAAATTAAGAATTAACCTTGAGTCTTGAACCAATATGCTATACCCTATACCATATAGTATTTAATATCTATTTAAAAGTTTAAATTTTTAAATTTAATTGTATAGGTAGATAAATCAGTACAATATATTTTATAAGAATGTTGAAACGCAATAGTTGTTTTATTATATTTAGTATACAACCTTTTTAGAATGGTTTGACAAACAATATACTCTATGTAGATACCAACTACCAATTAAAACTTTTGTATTCAAACGCATTTTTATAGTTAATAACTTTATAAGTTTTTTTTTGCCTTTTGTTATTATAAAAAATTATATGTAACTAGGTACATTATTAAAAAATTAAATGTAAGAATTTATTTTAACGAATGGTTTATAGAGAAATTAATAACTAGGCTGTGTATTTAGTCTAATAGTTCAGTATGCTGTAATCAAATATCAAATGCTGGTAGCCTGCGTTATATTTTTCTATTCTGCAAATTTAAATTCGAATATTTAATACATAACAAATAAATATTAACGGTATAGTATTATTAAGTGGCTATTATTATTGTTCAAGTAAAATCTAAAAACGGTTAAAAATAATCTATCGTTGTAAACGCATTTATCAGATTATTATATCGATTGATTAATATTAGGTTCCTGTGATAGGTACTATTACACATGGCGTTGCAGTAGCTACTTATGAAAGTTTATATACACATTATTAAGGAAACTAAATCGAATTTTCGTAGAACCTCGCATTTATACATATTTTGTAGATTTTTACAGCTCAAAAACGATCAAAATTTATTGGAAAAATACGCTTATTGTTAGTATTGTTACCTGCCATATACATACACTATTAGGCGCAAGCTCAACACGATATTTATATATATAATGCGAATTGTATTTGTTCATTATAACTACAATAAAATTATAATTAGTATACGAGCAATTATTAATAAATATCTAGTCGCATTATCGTCTTCGATAAGTAAAAGTAATTAAACGCACACGGTGTTGTAGTCGTGAAGAGTTTGCAACCACTGCATTGACCTACAATTAATATTAGTAACAGTGTATGTTATAATTGTATAATGTTATACTATGCTGCTCACAGTATCGATGCACCTAATTCACAATACTGTTGTTAATAGAAACCGCTTTATTATACAACAGGTACTTAGAGGTCTACACATTAAGTTTGACATAATATCTCTCCACAAAAATGATTATGCTTTTATAATAAATGTATATATAGCTATTCGAGACGATTTTATAATTATTTATCTATTAAAATTCGCACAGATTTTTGTAAAATACATATAAGTACTTACCTGTACGAATATACAATAATTTTCCAATGCGCATGTATGATCCATCAAGTAAACACGTTATTTTTGCTAATTCATTATGAAGTGGAATAAATCTTAGACCTTAAAAACGACCTTAAATGTTATTGAGCAAAAAATACTTTTTTAAATAATATCATTATCCGAAGAAATTATTACTTGTTTATTAATATTATTCAACCAACTTTTTTCCAAGCACCTATATTGTTTTAAATAAAATATGTTAAATCTCTACAAACTGGTACCTAACAACGTATATAATTTTATTTTTTCTACAACTGTGTAAATAATAACATAAAACATAGTTCAACTAGTTCAAGGCTTGATGATCCGGCAATTAGTATACTATATGTTCTATTCGAAATATGACTCATATTATTTAATCCTCAATAGTTAAATATATGTGTTAAAATAAGAAATACACATCTTATCGTTTTTATCAATTAAAAATATCATATGGTAACACGATTTAACCGATTTGCACTATTGAAAGAGTACTACTTTATAAAATATTCAAATACGTTTGCCAATAGGTACTAATTAAAAAATAAAATTACTAACTTTACAATAATGGCATTTTTCTTATTTCATTAACTATGACTACCATGACTACGATTCAGTAATTCAGCGGCTTGGATTGTCTTCTTTCACTACTCGTACGTAGATTAATGATAATTTTTATTTTTTGTGCAAGCTTTAATCCAATGTAACTCACTCACCAACTCTTCAATTGCCCACCTAAGTTTCCTAATCTCCTTCTAATACCTACTACAACGAATTTTTTTTTTTGCGATTCCCCCTTGCACCGCCAACATTATAAGCTAATCTCTCTAGTACGTGATACTTTCCAATGAAAACACATATTTTTCTTCTTTATTTATTAATTTTAATTATTTTTCATATGTTTTATTGTATTATTGTACATTTGAGTTGGGAAATGTGCCAACGTCCGTATTTTACATACATAAATAAATCAAATGCCGTTTTTAGTACGTATATAATACTAAAACTATTACGTATTACTCGTATTAGTATTATGATAATTTTGTATCATCTGATCGATTGTATTAATTGAATACCTAAAAATGTATCAATGTCTACTTCGTTAAATACGAATCAAAGTATTTTCACAGTAAATTTCAAACGGTGCAAATATCACATTAATTTTCTGAAAATATCGATTTTGTTAAAACGAGTGATGACGTGTTATACACATTTTATTATTTGATATCGAATCTATTCAAAAGTTAAATGTAATATAAATATTAAACAATATTAATAATATTGATACATAGAGTACGATAGTTTAAATCTATATTCTATTGACAGTTACCACCTGTTATTTTATGTTTTTATTACACTATTGTTTGCAAATTGTAAATCTATTTATTTTTTTGCACACATTATATTATAATATGCTCGTAAAATATCAATTAATCACACTGGTTATAATTTTATTTCAATCTCAATATCGACCTTGTAAAAAAAAATAAAATAATACAATAATTTTAAGTTCCTTCACGTTTATACTATTAGTAGTCATTTGGCGATATATATTTAGCAAATTGGTCTTCATTTTGCTAAAATCGGTAGTTCCCGTACCGTAACCTCGGTATAAATAGCTTCCGTCGACACAAATATAGAAAAAGGTGAATGGTAGAAGGGAAGGCTAAGAAATCAGGCTAAACTCCCAATCTCACAAAAAAATTGTCTCCAAATTCGAACCATACAATATACATTATAGGTCAACGTGTTCCCAACCAAAACGTATAATTGAAAATATAAGCCACCACCAAAGATAGGTCAAAATATCAATAAACACATAATACCACTTTTTTAAATTTTAATTTTAACAAGATCAATGGATTCAGATTATATAGCTGTATAATATTTTAAATAATTATATGAATTTTTATACAGCTTTTGAGAAGATTTTATGATGGAAAAACGAGAAGATTCTTAAGAAAATTTTTATTCAAACTCTTTATTCCTAAATACTTAAATTAGGAGTCTGGATGTTAATGAAAAATAATTGATCCATCTGCAGAATAGGTACATAGAGTAACACATAATTTTGTTCCTTATTTTTCCATTTATAGTAGGTATAAATATATATATATATATTTATAATAAATAAGAGTGTGTAACTTTGATCAAACTCGTCGATTAGAAACATTGAGTATTTTCATCATCAATGACAAAAATATCCTGTCCTTGGCCCCAATCGAGTCGTATTCACCATTTTTTTTTTGTGGTCATAAAACACAATAATAAAATTTTATTTCACTGATAATACTTATAATTAACTGGAGAGATTTTATTTACAATTACTATGGATTAATACAATTCTTTTAATTCTAAGTTTTGTTACTTAATGTCTTATACGTACTACTCGTACATATTGTCCATAAAACTCGTATAAACAAAATGTAATAGATTATGTAGTCATACAAAGTAGGGCATTTAATAAAATAAATAAAAATAAATTTGTAAAAAAATGTAGTTAACAAATACATTATAGAAAAATTTAATATGTTATAGGTAATAGTATTTATTATAATTATAATATGATTGTTAATTGTATTAAAACATTTGAAACTTTATGATTATTTTTAGTTAATCTTAAAACTAAAATAATTTCAATTACATGATCCGTTTATTTTTAAAAATTTTACCATAATAGATAAAGTAATGATCAACGTGATAAGTAAACACAGTACTTTTAATTACTAATCGTTTTAATAATTTTATCTATGTCAAGTAATTTAGGTTGTTAGTTATTACTGCATACAATGATTATTTTATACATCTTACAAGACAATTCTTTAAATAAAAGTCATTTTAAATCCAAAAAGTGTTGACTGTAGTTCACAGATGAACCAAAGACGTTGGCGTGTCTACTCAATTTCAAGAGGACAAATCAATTCTTCAACAAGAACAATCGCATATTATATAATATAAAATAATTCCAAGTCAATTTGGGGAGATTTTGTCGTGTAAAGGATGTCATTACAGACGAGTCCTAATTTTAATTTTTTTTTTTTTTATATATACGCGATAAACAACCTTGATAAATAACCACACTCAGTCCCTTTATTAAATTAACTTTGACAACAACCGCTCAACGCCGGTAACTAGTACCGTGTCCATAACCGCGAAGTTTCGGTCATTAAAATTGATTTTAAATTTTTGTAATAAATACGTGGTGATATTTTCAATATGTGATAACTGATTAACTATTTATTGAAACTAAAATAACACAATTATTTGAAAATAGTGTAATATTCATAAAATTATAGGTATACTAATTTTACAACTTATTCTCTTTATAAAATACATATATAAAATATGTATAAATAATAATTTCCAACTCATATTGATAAATAATCAAGAATTTTCTTTTTATTACGTAGAGTGTCATGATATTTTTTTAATAGGTAATAATGAATTAAAATAAACATTTTTACATAAAGGTACCTACCTACTTAAAGAAAACAAAATACCAAAAACAATATCGACAAAATGTCTTGATGATACAAATATGACGTTATAAGTTAATCTGTACCAGTAGGCACAATAAGAGTATGAACTATGTAAAAAAAAGAAAGAAAACATGAAAAATTTGAATGAAGAAGCCACCCATTGATGACACTTCGTAATTCGTATACTGTAATACACATAAATAAAAATGTAAGCGAATCTCGGTCATTCTATACGGAATTTATTCTAAAAACAGACTCACAAGGACTTGCGATTCAAAAATTCTACGCCTGTTGATACCATCATAGTTGTGTTATTGACTTGTTGTTTTCGTCGTCCCGTGTATTTATAATAAACTTTGTAATTAATACATGTCACGTACCTATTATTGGCAAAAACCGATTTACCTATTACTATAGTCTATAACCTAACCTAACCTAGCCCATACAAAAATCGAACGCGATAAATGCAGTAAAACGTTTGTTTTGGAGTGCTAGGTAAATTAAGGAAACTTATAACATGGTTTAGATAATCTCTCACTAATATACATTATACATTATACATTATACATTTAAATTATATCGAATGGACGATGGATAATAAAATATAAAACTGAACCTACGAAATACATAATTATTAATTTGTATGTTTAATAAACATTCTTTCCATTAATTTTACCTATTTTCGATACTTATATATTGGCAAACAAACATTGCAAATTTATCAAGCATGCACTTCAACATTATTATATATCTAAAACTTATTTAAATTGTATTTTAAAAAAAACCGAGGAAGACGCTTTGTTATACACGAGGTATCGAATATTAATAGGTTAATAAAACTTACTCAATAGTCACTTTAATGTGTTAAATTTGAATTTTATTAGTCCTTTTTCAACAGAAAACCACATATAATATAAAATAATAATTATTATTATAATAACGTATAATTCAACACAAACGTAGAATGATATGGAAATGTTTGTCATATAAATTGATCGAAATATTTTGAAAATCTCATTGTGTATATTAAATATTAATTTACATAGTACTTAAAGGTTTCTAAGTATAACAAAATAATTCAATTTAAACTTGAACTTTTAAAATGCTTATAAAAATGTATTTGGTTTATACAAAACTTTTAGTTTCTAATAAAAAAAACTTATGAGGAATCATGCATTGCATGTTCAAGCATTTTTACTCACTGACAAAAACCTTTAAAAAATTCCAAATGTTTACAAATAGCATAAAAACAGCCAAGATATTTTGAAACGTATACAGTGTCTATAAAGTGATAAAGTACTAATAATTAATGAGTGTTTGGTCAATAATTTAAATCTTTATAGTTATTCATTTTTGAATCACAATAAAAAAAGTTTTCGGCTAAATTGATTAGGTTTTACGTATATATTTTTATTTTTTATCTTCTTATTTTTTTATTTTTTATTTGTATTTTGTTTTTCCGCTGGAAAAATTTTACTTTTGATTCACCAGAATGCGTACCAACTAGATCCGATTTGCTATTAGAAACTACTCTCAAAGTTAAAGAATGAAGCATTTTTTCATCGTAAAAAACGTCTTCAAACACAAAATATAAAATAAAAGCACATTTCATTGTAAAACCATTAATACATTCATCGCTTCGTTCAGAATCTAAAACTGTGTTAATGTATTATTGAAATGACTGGCCCACTTGCTTTACTTCGTCTTAATCATTATATCCGTTCACATTACACAACAGTACAACATAAATCCTGTGCGGGACTATATATTAACTGCCCAAAACGAATGTTTAAGTACTAAAATAAATTCAAAATATTATTTAGAACTACATTTTATTTTTTATACAACCACATGAAAACATTTTAAAATTTATTAAATTACATTCTATTTTAAAATAATTGTAACCTACGAACTCAACATTGTACTAAATATTTATATCACTAAGCCAATATAACCATTATATTACAATATACCATTTAATATAAAATGCATGAGTTAATACGATTGTTTTAATAAATCATGTAAGAAAAATTCAACTTTACATAAAAACTAGAAGCCATACTAAATAAACAAATGTAAACGATGTTACACTGTTTAATTTTAGGTAAAAAATATTTTCAATTTAAAGTTAAAACTGGATAACGAAATCAATTGTAATTAATTATAACTTGTCTTACAATAAATAAATACATTTTTACGTGTTACATTTTTAGAGAAATAATGTGAGTAACTGATTTTAAAAGTTAATCAAATATAAATTTATAGAGTTCAAATAAACATGTATAAAATGAATTTTTCAATGTTTACGTACAGCTTCTTTTTAGCTTACTATATACATAACATATACGGGAGTCAATACAATATATTATGTAAGTACCCTTTTGCCGTGTTTATTTACTGAAAACGTTTAACAAGCCTCCCGCCATATCTTATAAACGGACTTCTTGGACAATAAATAATAACATGCATACAACATACGTGATACGTGTATACCGTATGGGTAGTTGAGTCAACATTAATATTTAATAGTAAACTGAAATGTCAATAACACGGTCATTTTCAAATGGAGTTCGATGAAAACTCTGGGACAATTTTCCCCTACTCGGCATATAAAATAATATATAACATAACCTAACCTGTACTACATCCACGTTGAGATTGCTTGTTCTACGACGTATTTAATTTTAAATCGTTCTATATTAACACCATAGTGCATTTAATATGTAATAAACAATATATATATATATATTTATATACATAAGCTACTAATACGATGTTTGCTATCACCACATTCTTGATTAATTTTTTTCTTGTGCCCAAATTTAACGAATAATTTTAATACATTATGCACGAGATCCATTATTAAACTCGATCATAAATTATATTAATGATAGCAATACAAATTATTACACTATTGTGATTGAGTAAATGATTCTGAAACAAGATTATTACAATATGAAAATGATATAATTTTACATCGAATAAAGAAAAAACTCAAAATAATTACAAAATTAAAAAGTATTATAATAATAATTACACACAACTATAAGTACTATATTAGTTTCCATGTAAGTATTTAAATTTTACAACATTGGGTAAAATTATAATTGAATTTGAGTACTAATCGGGATTCGTGAATAACTTGTGGCGTATCTAGTATAAAACCATTAGGTAGTTTTATGGATTTTAAATAACAATGTTTCATTTGATTTAATGTCAAACTTAAAATATTTAATTAGAAATTTAAAACAATTTACATTCGGTACTTCGTCAACACTATGGTTTTAGATAGATAGAAAAATATGATTGTCTACAATGAAAATAAACTATGTATGAAGAAATTTTGATAAACATTATCTGTATATCTAAATATGGTAATATTTATACCCTGTGGTGTGTATAAACAATAGATGAGGAAATATTTTTTTCAATTTTGTTAGCAGTCCACATTATTAACTTTTATTGTCCTATTATACTTAACCTGAGAATAGCCCAAAAACAATGTCATATTATAATATTCAACTGAAATAATAAATCGGTTAGAATAACAGTGATAAAACATATAAAAAAAAAATAATTATGCAATAGCTCGTTCAAAAATGTGACATCGCTATAAATAGAAATTAAAAGTGTTTTAAAAGTATTCAATAGAAAAAGTATTATTAGGTAAACTTATGTAAAATTTTGTAAAAAAAAACTAGAACAAATGTGCACGCTGACAAAAAAAAAAAAATTACTAAAACCACAATCATCTTTATAAATCGTATATTACTGTATACATAGTTGTAATAAACACATTTTAACGGTAATACAATAAAGTAATGACTAATAAAGTGTTTATACTATAACAAATATATGTTACATATTGTAACATACACTAGAGAATTTATAAAAAGAGGCTTCGTATAGATCCTTGTACCTCAACAAACACTAAATTGATTGAGGTCTTTATAATATAAAGAACTTTAGTTCCGATCTTTAAACCCTACTGAATACATCTACCTAATACAAGGTTAAAATAATTTATTAGTTTTAATATAAAAATTATGTAAGCTCAACTATATAATGGATTAAACATTTACAAATTAATTGTATTCACAGGCACGTATATAACCCATATATAAATATACAAATATTTTTCGGAGAAAATAAATAAACTTATATCAATATGCATATAATATACAATTTAAATAAAAAGCTAAAAATCAATTGTCATCATACTTTTTACAACTTTTTCTAGTCGTAATATTCTCAGACGCAAATAATTCAAAGTTGTTTTTAGGTATTAACATAAAAACTAAATCGTATAAAGTAGGTACCTATACCAATTATTAACCAGTGCATGTATTGAAAGTCCGCGAAAGCCAACCAAATCGTTTTTCGTACTTAGGTACACCATAATAATTTAATATATAACACGGACGTTTAAGTCAAAAATTAAATTAATGATTTTCATATCCCTAATTTGGACGAGACGCCGTCGGTCGATATCCGAGCATCACAATAATTAAAAAACATTTAAAGACAAAATATGAATATAGGTGCCAATATTATGTCTATATGAAAAAACTTACCTGTTACGTATAACATAAAGTTCATAATAATATTATATTAGACATGTATAGTGTTTTCTTACCTTTCTTCCGAAATCGCGACGTTCTGCCAGGCTGTACATGATGTTCGTATCGAATTCCGAAATCGTGAAAAGCGGTCGATTTATGACATCGTCAAAAATGTCTTGTAACCAACGGTAGAGACTTACAACAATTTTTTTTAATGACAAATTAAATCAGTCAAGTCGTTACGAGAACTTCACACTCATATAGTATATTATACTATATATATATATATACACTATGTCTGTGGCCGGTGTGCACGCGGTACAACAGCTTATTAAATTGTATTCTTCGTGCGACGTTCAAATGTGTATTGTATAGGTAGAGCCGTATATGGTGTTCTATATCCCTGAGCGCAGCGGTTACGCGGTCACGTCGCGTACGAAATACGAGATTATAATATTATATCATAGATCATTGGTATTGTATATACGCGTAGTGTGTACGGTCGTCGATCGACGTTCGACTTGTGACTGTTACGCTGTACGACTATGAAAACAATCGTGTATCCACGAGTTACGGAAGACTGCTAATTTGTCGTCACTATATAATACCTATTTCGCTGCCCTCTGCTTCCTCCCCACTTCCGACGCGCCGGCGGTATTCCATTTCGCTCGTACCCGCGGTGCATGTAAATTTATAATATTCCTCTCGCACACTCACTTGTTAACAGTATTATTATAATATATTTGTGATGTTATTATCATATGAATGCTTCCCGTGATCTGTTACCAAAATGACAAATTTATTACCACTCAACGGTCGTATTATACAATGTTAACTTGACATATCCATCGGTGCATGCTGTTGAAATTTCTGCAGTCAAATTGCGTTCGCAAACACCGATTGGACAGCGATGCAATTAAGTGTAGGTATTTATACAATGAAACTATATAAATAAAATTAATTTGGATATAATATAAGTAAAATACGTATCAATTTATATTTTTGTATTTTTTCGAATTTAAGTATAATATAACATTTTTCAAAGATTAATCACGTAATAACCAATTACCTAACCTAACTCCAATGTAATATAAATAAATTTATTAATTTTTATTAAGAATTATAAAAAAAAGATATTAAAATAACTAAATAAAATTATTTATTCTAGTAATTTATTCATTATTCATATATTTTAGTAAGTCATATTTTTTTCAATGACAAATATATATTTTATTATCAATACTCTTGTATTTAATCCAGAAAATATTTCACATGTACCTAACCCATTGTAATATTATATGAACATTTCAATCTAATACGCATTTTTATAAATTATACTCAAATTAATAAAAACCCCGTCGTTTTAAGTCTACTTATATTACTTAAATTGTATAATTCATAGTTAAATATCACTGCAGTATTTTAATTATTTCTATTTTTTTTTTATTTGTACAGTGTGTTATTATTCGTAAATTATAAGTTAAGTATAACATGCAAATATATATATTAATAAAAGAATAAATATATTTAGATACAGTCAAATTATATAAGATGGTTCTTTCGAGTCTACATTCATTTTTTTGAAAATTGTTTTTTATATTATAACTGATTTTATTAGAAAACAACATTATTAAAAATAAAAATAAATTTATTATTTTGTATCGTTATAATGTTTTAAGTTTTTAATTTTTGATTGATAAAATACATTTTTGATTGTACATTGCAAATTTAAAAATTTAAAACTAAGACGAACAAAGTGGTAAAAATATAAAATGTTTTTAATATCTACAAAATATATTTCAAAAAACATAAAACTTTTCGAAATAATGAGTGGTTACTGTTTAAAGAAGCACTAAGTATTATAGTACTAATAGATATAAAAAATAATAAACATAGATAAACAATGCTATGATTAATAAATGCATTTTGAAAGTTGATAGATATTAGATCAGAAAATAAAAAAATTATCAAGTTAAACACTTTAACATATATTCAACTATTTAAATAATAACAAATTATAACATAATTTGTAACCATTATTTTTCCGAACCTATTGATATAGTATATATATATAAATCGAAATGACAAGCTTGATAATATTATAAATTAAATATGTAAATACTTATAATATTTTACCAATACATTAATTGTATATGTATTTAATATTTTAAAATATCGATTAACTTTTATCATATCTTATTTTTAATCTGGTTGAAATAAATATTCAATAATTTGGACTGTATTATATAGAATTCAAAAGAATGCCAAAAACATGTTGCAGTCACGTACCTATTACTACGATTTCGACGGACTAATAAATTATTTGGGGTTAGGATTTGTCTTCTTCCAGATTATTATTGCTTATAAATTGTTATATTAAACTGCACGTGTTTTTTGTATAAATTTTAATTAATATCAACTTTGATAAATCTATGACTCAATAGAAATGTAACTTTTCCAATCAGTCAGCAATAATCAAAATAATTTGAAGGTGAATTAAAAAAGTTCATAAACTTTTGACCATAACACAATCGATGACTACAGTTAAATACTAAATGATTTATCAATATAGTATAAAATAACAAAGTACCAATAATTAAAAATATTGGAAAAGTCGCACTGCAGTATGTTAAGTGTCGATTGTTAAGTATACCTCGTTATTTCGTATGTCAATGTTGTGGATATGTTAATTTTAAATTCAATGAAAAATCATTTCTATGGTAAACAATTTAATTTAAAACGAAGTATAGTTTTTTTTATATTGAAAACACCTCTTGCAATTAGATGAATAGGAATTTTTTTTAATTTAGACCACTAATTAAATTCATTTTATATCAGTTTACAAGGCCTCTCTCCAAATTATAATAAAATCTGCAAGTAATTACAATTATTCTTCATGAATAGTAATTTATAATTATTAGTAGGAAATTAATATAACTGAATTTACTAAAAATAATAATCAACTAAAAATAAATAAACATAGGTACAAACGTATAAATTATTATATAAATAATTATTGCCATAGTTATAATTATACAATTTTAAGTTCAGTAATTAAAAAAACAATTTAACATTTTATGTATGTACCTATTTGATTATTTCTGTAACTTAATGCTTGTAAGCATCATACAATTTAATAGTTATTTTAAGTTCTTATTATTTAATAAGAATATTTTAATGCGACATAAAAAATAATAACGCGTAACTATTGATTATAATAATAATAAAACTATAAATTCAACATTTAAATCAAACGCAATATTATAAATTTTAAATTCAAAATTGTACTAGGTTCCATTTATAGTTTGTTTAGCGTTATCATAATAATTAATTGTATTTAAAATATAATATTTTAATCCTCTATAACTAGGGTTAGGATGTTTATGACTTTTGCATATTTTTTCTTTTAGTCGTACTCATTACAAACCTAAAAATAAATTAGTTTTGCATGACATTGAATCAGATACATTCTATTTTATTTTGCATATTTTTGCATATTAAGGGATTTTTACGAATAAATGCGTATTTTGAAAAAAATTGTAAATAAATGCATGTTTCGCCAAAAAAATAACTTAAATTTAATATAAACTCATAGATTGGCTGGTTTCACAACTAACAAAAACGAGAAAATATGAAACGTGTAGTTTATATTATTAACTTATATTTATTAGTAATAAATTATTACTTACTTACTTTACTTTAACTCTACGTTTAATAATCAATATAAGTATGTTTACAAACGATAGTTGGCCGATAGTACATAATGACTTACATTATTATATTAATTTAATGTATTATTATAATTATATTATATTAAAATATAGTATAGTATCTATATTAGAGTATCTACATTTTTATATATTTGTATTTAAGTTTAAAATTATAAAAAAAAAATTGTAAATTAATTTAGAATACATTTTGGATAAATAATAAACTAATTTTAAAAAGACATTTAATTTTTTTAAGGCCATATTTTGCGCATATTTGCATGCATTTTTTAATATTTTAAGGTCATAAACATCCTACTCTATTTTATCCTAGTTACATTTGTTCAGAAAAATATCGTTTACAAAAATAGTATTTAATGTAAGTACATACTATAATTTATAAATTAAACATTTAAAAAAGTAGGCAAGTACATACTACTCCACTGTACTTTAGGTGTTAAGTGAATCACTATTATGGGTATGTTAGATTTGAATTTAATTATACATAATTGTATACGAAAAATGATTCAAAATAGAGTCTGTGGAGTCAGCCAATATTACTATAAGTATATTTAAAAATACATTTTTTCGATATAGCTATTAAAATAATTTAATTTAATTTTAGTTTTACGGCAAGTCTATATAATTGTTTTCGAAAATATTGCCTTTAATATTTTATTAAACTAATAATCGATATTGATAGAAAAAAAAATAAAAAAAATTGAAAATTTCTCATACCTTTAAATAGCTCACAAAAAGTCAAAATATTTTTAAAATTTTACTCTAAATAAAAAATTTGGTACATATTTCATGTATCTATGGTTATTCATCTTTGAGTTAAACTAAAAAACAAAATCAATTTTGTCGGAAATTGTATAGGTATGCGTAAAAATCAGTTTACCATATTTTTTTTTTACCAATTTCAATTTTAAAATGCACTTTTAGAAATTTTATACTGTTGACCTTTTAAAGTATCAACTATATCCAATTTCTTTCAAGACACTACCATCATTTTTGAAAATCATGAATTTGAATATCTGTAATATGAACAGTGTTCACCTAAGAAGGTGGTGACTTTTTCGTTATTTTTTTAAAAAACTATTTGAAAACTTTATTATTATATATTATTTATAAATAGTGTGGACATTCACTATTTATGTTGATTCAACCTTTTAATAGTAAAAATAAAATGTACACTACAATTATTATAGTATGAATAATATATAAATATATTGGTTCATTGTTGTATAAATACAATAAATTAAAAACTATTTATTTTGACATTGTACATTTTTTTTCAGTATTCTATTATATTTGTTTTTATTAGCAAAAATCGATTAATTCCTAATTGTTAATTATATTTTTCTTTCAACATAATGTCATGAAAACATTAAAATTCTAAGAACCAAGGAAACACATGTTTAGGTGTAAAATCCAATTCTAATTAATAAGTTACTTAAACATTAAAACCATATAGTTCAAACTTCAAAGTGCTACAGATACGTATTCTATCAAAACAACTATATATATATAGCCTCACCCAATAAATTTTACTAATTTATTATTGTATAATATTTTCTGATAATAATTCGAATTTTATCAAACAAAAACAAATTGAATGTTAAAACATAACTTACTTAATTTAATTTATAACTCAAAGAAAGTAATTTAGTTTCCGTTCAAAATAAAATATATTTCGTTTTTTACTATATTTGAATTCCAGCTGAATTAATAGAATACATAAAATATATACAAAGTAATTAACTAATTACGTTTACTCCTATTTTGATTTTTAATCTTGAATTATAAAATAAATGACGTTATTTTAAAATATTTAGAATTTTTACACGTGAAAATTGTGCGGTAATACAAACTTATATGTTTCTTAAATGAGAACTGCTTTTTTTACTGTGAATTATTATTTAAATGAATTAAAATACCTACTAAAAATAATAGTCTTTAATAATGATTTTACGTGAAATATAAAGTACCTACCTATAGTATGTAATAATTAGCTTAATACTTATTAGTCATTGTTCAATAAAACACATTTTACAAATTATCAAACTATATTATAATTTTAAAATCTTCATTTCTCCAATTCTTTTAAACCAGTGATTGTTGACTATAATTATCTTTAGTACATTAAATTTAAGTACTCAAAACTATTCGTTTGAATTTCAATTTAAATGCATCAAATTAAAAATAAATGAATTAAAGAAGCACTAAAAAAAGATGTTGCTTTACAGCTAAGTCTATCAAATGAATTTATTTATAAAATGTGATGAGATTTGTCCATATGATTAACTTATTAAGTTAGCTTAAGTTTATTTTTTCAGTATAATGTCAAATAAAACTGCTAAAAAGCTAAATTTTAATACTGGGTTACATAAACATTTACTAATTATTTGATAAATCAATAATAATCTATTGATTTCAAATGATTTAATGGCTCAATATTAATCCATTGTTTTGGTGAATAATTAAATTAATCGATTAATCATACGACACGGCATAAGTATAGACATTTAAAAAGTAGAATTTATAAAACTTTAATAATGTATTATTATAATCAATAGCTTATTGACTGCAGCTTAGACATTAATAATTTATATTTATATAAAATTTATTTTTTGTAGAATGCATAAATAAAATAATATATTTTAGTGATGAACTCAAAATCAAAATATTGGCGTACGGGAACTTACAAAATACAAAAATGTAAAAAAATGTATAGTAAATATATACAGCAGCTCACGTGCTGCGTTTGACCGAGTACTGGTACTGGTATTGGTCCTTGGACTTCAGCCGTACTGCAACAGTAGGGTTTGGTCTTCGGTATCCAACATCATTCTGCCACTGCCACGCCACCATAAAATGAACACACGTGTTTCACCCAAAAAGTGCATTAAGAATAGAAGTTGTATTCAATGCATAAAAAAAATAAAAATTATAATATAGATAGATTTAAGATGTTTGGATCTGAACAAGTTTTTTGAGAAATATTTTAAGCGTTTAAGAAGAAAATATATAATCGAGATTTACTAGGATATACTTCAAGGTAAAATGACGTGTGTTTAAAAGAGGCGAAAGGAGTGGTTGTAGATGTATCAATTTGGATAAATGTTTGATGAAAGTGAAAAACAGGTTTTCTAAACGTATTTTAAACAACTTAGTTGAATCTACAGTCGTTAATTAGGGGAGACGATGTTTGAAAATCGTTTACCTGCCATCTTCAAAAAAATCATAAATTCGTAGGTGATATTAATTAAATGCTACCATTAAAACGCTCACGTAATTTATTAAATCTTTTAAGTATTCTACTTTGAATGGATTCTTGTAAATACGAAAATGTTATATATTCATTAACCAAAAATGTAAAATGTAATAAACTAGATAGCTTAAATACAGTTAAAGTGCGTAGTACATACTTTAATTGATACATATAAACATAATATTATTTAATTTAGCATGGGTAAAATAAAATTCATTTTTAATTTTTTAGTTTTTATTACCTATTCAAAATAATTAAATTATTATTATTATAAATTAAAAAAATAATTTATCTTAAAATTGAAGAATATTATAATCAATTAAAATTCCCAATATTAAGTTATAAAAATGGTTAATATAATATTTTATACATACCTTGAAATATGTGCCATTTATAGCAAAAGAATAGAATAATATTATTTTGAAAATAATTGTAGACAATAATAAATTGATGTATATAATTGACATTAAAGATAACTAGATAAATGTTGTGTTTAGAAACTAATTTAGTATTATATGTACTAAACAATTTTTGAAGGTAGATTATGATTAATCACGTTTTTAAATTCATTTTTGCCTATTATAGAGATCGCCTAAAGATTGATAACATAAATAAAAAAAACACGAAGGATTAAACAAATATTTTTTTATACCAATGTATTTTTAGTATCGTTACCCTTGATTATAGGTAAGTATTTACGTGAAAACGAAAATTTTAATTATGTAATTTTTATGCACTGTTATGAACGCTGGAAATTAATATAAAATTTTATTAACGATGAATAATAATTATATAATATAAGATGAAGGAGATAAAGCATATACATGATACGAAATTTACTACAATTAAAATTTAAATGTAAAATTAATAATACATAGATGCTTTGATATTAAGAAAATTAGTAAATACATAAGATAAACAGCATTAAGCACACGGAGCTATACTTAAATTACTCTTTTTTTAAAAAAAACTTAACAATAATCTGAATAATCTAAGTGTCATTAATTGGCGGTAGCTTCCCTCAAATAATGTGTCACGATTATTATACAATTTTTACGTAATAATAATAATACATTATTTTGTATATATTTGTTTGAATACATTAGATACTTTATATTTTATTTTGACCGTATCAAATTTAGTAATAATACTCTCAAATGGATAATATAATATCATATCATCAGTTAGCAGCGTGGTAGGTATAATATGTTTCAATATGGCTATTTGCATATAGATTTAACATCTTATACTTGCACACGAAAAATGATTTTTATAATTCTTGTACACGAAAAAGTCAAGGAAATAACAGATATGATTTACCACAGCATACTCGCGTATGTACGTCATCATAGTTAATTTGAAAATTTTAAATTTATATAATTTTTAAGTTGATTTTCGAAAATCAAAACTAAGTTTAAATATGATTCATTTTTGTACTTTGTTTGTTGACAAAATATAGTACGAAGTATAATGTCTCTAGCATCCAAAATTACTATGAGAGGTATATTTATATGTATCATCAAAGCTTAGATTGTATACATCTTTTTTATTTTGTAAAGCAATAGTTTTAAGGATATTCTTATTAAGACTTTCATTTCCTTGAAATAAATATAATGCTACTTATATGGAAATTTGAATTAATTTAAACTCTAATGTGACACACAATATAGATAAAGTATTAAACAATTAAGTACAGAGTGCATTGCTCTGAGCCAATATCATACAATTATATGTTTAGTCACGCGCAAATTTTTTTAACGATGTTTAAATTTAATAAAAAAAAAAAAAAAATCCTCGAATTATATATATATATATATATGTTCCTAAAATGTAACAATTAATTTTAGCTATGATCATCTATGATAGATACTAAAAAAGGCTATATTTACAACGTGGTTAAAAAAGCCAAGAGATAATTTTTGAAAAACCATTTTGAATCTTTGAACAAAATATAAAATTTAATGTCAATACTTAGTCAAATAAAAAAAGATGAATGATACAGAAATAAATTTAAAATTGTAACCTTAGAAGTTTCACTGAATTGATCATGTGATGAACTTATTGTTCTATACAAATCATATGTTTACGGGTGACGTTTAGTTTATGTGAAATAAACTAATATAAAATATTTTATGTGACCGAAATAAAATAAAATATAACCTGAAATATTTTGAAATAAAGTAATTTAATATCAATAAAACGGTTGTAGTAAAATCAAAATAATGTACGCCTTACGCGAAACAATCATATAAAATTAAAAAACACCATCAAGAAATTAAATAGATAAAAATAATTTTACAGTACTACACACATTAAGCATTGCAGTTTTAGAAATTTTCTTGTCTCTTCCAAAAATAATCCACTGACCAAAATTCCAAAGGATATAAAAAGATATTGTACATCGACATTTTATAACGCGCTAATAATATTTCACATTATATATATATACATATATACATATATGTATAGCATAAGAAATTACTCGAGATAAAATCAAATTATTTAATAATACCTATTAAATGTGCATTATGTATTGTACCGAATGCAAATAATATAAATTAAATTTTAAAAATGAATAGTTTTGCAATCGTACAATCACCCGCAGGTCGTTAAGGCGATAGATAAATCATAATGCCTGTCGTCTGGTACCAGTACGTGACAATAAAATGTATATAAAATATAAATATTACGATTTATAGTTTATTGATAGATATATAGTGCCAAAACAACTTTTAAACAAAAATCTAAAAAAATATATTAAAATAAAAACCACGAGACCTTAATGCATATATTTTGCTGTTAAAGGAACATAAATGCATCATAATTTAATGATATGCACACGCTGATGGGTGCAACAAAATTACGTTGTCCAATATAATATTAGTAATATTAATAAATTACAGCTTAATTCGGGTCGACGTGATCTAACCCACACGCTCATTCCAAATAAATACGACGAAATTACAACCATACGAAAATAACGTTAACTTACTCAAATACGATTGTGTATGATAAAATCAATAGCTACGTGATAAACCTAGGTATTATGCGCAATTAAAAGATAAAATTTTTTAAAAAAACTGTAAATACCATACCTAGTATTAACTATACAAAAATGTCAACGACCCCAATGATGTAGAGACGTAATTAATAACACAAATTATAACAAATACTCCAATTAATAGATTTATTTTATGAAATTTTCAATTTAAATATTATATTATAAAACATGAATTACTTATATTTTATACTATCACAAAAAACTGACATCTTCTCAAAATACATAACTTTTCAAATGCATTCACTTAAATCGTTTAAAACAGGTTCCGTGTCGTAATAATAATAACGTTTTTATTTTTTTTTATTTTTACACATACACAGACACAGACACACACTTACATATGAAACACATTATAAATATTATAATATGTTTATTGTACATATACTATACGATTGCCATTCCATCAAAATTTCAAGTTTAACTACTCACACCGTTGAAAATTGTTTATTGTCCACGTGTGTTTATGTATTTTTCCGAAAAACCACCGATCGCTGTGTATCAACTATCTTAATTCTACCAAACGATAACAGTACTAGACTTTAATTATTTAGTATAGTAATTAATAATAACCATTATTATATGATGTCAAATATATACAACCTTTGATACGTATTTATATGATCTTAATGGACAACGAAATGTCGAACTTTCCAATCGTAAAGTGTTACCGATAGACATTTTAAATTGAAATATTTTACCATGCTAACTGAATAATATTTTCTACAGTCGAAACACTTTACTCGTATGAACGTGAATGTGTGTAGTCTATATGGATGTTTAAAAAGTCGTTGTCAGATTTAAGTATTAAGCTGTTAACGTAAAATCGTATTAAATTTTTTACGGTAGTTATGTAAAATGTAAATTGTCATATTAAAATTAAGTAATGGATAGTGACACCAATCTGTAATGCAATGTAATAAAAAGGTGTTTTTTAAGTAAGATTTTATAATATTCTAACTTTTCAATGTCTTTAAGATCGAAGCAAATATTTAATTACAATAAATTAAAAACCTTTCTTCTCTCATCTTTTAAATTTAACAATTTCAAAATCCCATTTACTTTTATCTGAATGATGATATTATTGCAGAACAATAATTTGGTTTTTCATTCCTCAATTAAAACTGTAATGACCGTGACTGACTATAAATTATTAATTTAAATTTTACTTACAGTGACCTTTTATAATATACTTCGAAAAGAAAATACTAAATAGGTACAACAATCCACATTAATAATACACAATCATTGTATCATTAAGTAGGTATTTAAGTTTGTTTTAATTGTAATTCCATAAGCATATCAAGGCAAGTAAAAAACACGAAGACCATAATATACCTACACTTTCATATTATCATATTATACAAAATATACGACGCGAAAATAATTTATAGGTACCTAGCTGAATTTATCATAGTTGCGTGTTTTAAAACAAATATAAATCATCCAAACGTCTCATTACAAAATATTGCTGAGAATCCTATAAAATTGTAATGTTATATCAACTAGTTATGTAAAATCTGAATTAATCCATCCATAATAACATTATATGGTACAAATTATAAAACAAATAAATAAACTGCTATACAGTGAATATGAATGATGTATAGTTTTATAAAAAATATATATTTTTAAATATTTAGCATTTTAGCAAAACGTCTATTCAAATAATATTAATTTTTAAACACATCTGTTTATTTATTCCAGCTATACTGCTATAGTCGTTAATTTTGTTGCCTAATTTCCAGGAGACAGGAGTATTAGCGTTACCGTATTCAACCGAATAAGCTAATAAATTGGTGGTTAATAATATACACCTTGTATGCCAAATAAAAAATTAAGTCTTCCCATAGCATGATAGAAGAAATATGCAAAAAATTGTTTTTATTTTATTGCCGAATTCGATTTTACTTACATTGTTTTCTTATTATATTTCAAAACTTTTTTAATATTTAATGTAAATAATTTACATATATAATTATTTTTTAATATTTACATTTTAAAAATAATAAACCAAATATTAAGGGAGGAGAGTATTTTAAAAAATCTCCTCCTTATTTATCGCCTTCTAAAATTTTTTTAAACGATCAACTTTATAATATAAATTACAAAAATTGTGTTAAACGTTTTTTAATTTATCTACATTTATGAATTACTGTTCATGGTATAATAATAGTTAATATATTATCGTATAAATTGATAACAGTATATAAGTAATATCGACATATCGTGTGATTTTTAGTAGGTATTTTTCAATGCCAATGAACTTATAATATATATTGACACAGGTCAGCGAACTTAATTTATATTTCCCAATATCGAAAGACCGAAGCATACAAAAATACCAATGCAGAGTTTGAATTGTTGTATGATTAAGGAGTATAGAGGATAAAAATCCTACACTATTTACTAAATTTTATCGCATCCTTACTAATTATTTATATTTTAATGAAGGGGGGGTAGTACATCTTTTTTAAAAGTTATTTTTGAAAAACATATTCATATAATATATTATGTACCTATTTTATGTATTATAAACTCAGATAAGTCTAATAAATTGTAAATTGAATTAAAATAATTAAAATTTTGAATCCATCTTATCGCTGCAAATAGTTAAATTTATAAAAAGTATTGAGTTATCTATCCATGTGATTGAAAAGCTTAAAAAAAGGACTACTACAGTTTAAATTATATATCTACTAGATTTATATTATACTCATATAATATCATGGATACTATTATAAAAAAGTAAAATTTACATCTACGATAAGTGTGCGACTACAAGAAAAAAATGTAACCTTTCTTATGAATTATTATGGAATAGATTGAAACTACGAGTAATTATATAATATTATTATAAACCAATTTTGTAATAGTTACTAAATAATAACGTAAACAATATTAATAATTAACCCAATATAAAAATAATTTTTCGTATGTAATTTTTATTCTAATAGATTGTATTATTTTATTTAGTATTACAGTATTCGGATTATTGATTTTTATTGAAAGTGAGATTAAGAAGATGTGTGAGAATATAGTCAATCACAGGGGATGTAGGAAATAGAAATTAAGCCTTTCGCGGGTTAAAGAGCGTTTAAACAGTATAAAAGACACTAATTATTCTAAGAGCCCAACTGCTCTTATTTTTCTTATTCGAGAATTAGAATTATATTGTATTATTAGAAACAAAAAGTTTAATAATATTGTACCAGATATATTTCAGTACCATTAAATTATAACAATTGTGGAATTTGCTCGTTCAATATGTAAAATGTAAATAATTACTAATTACTCGCATAACTAAACAATGGAAATAAAATAATTTTTTTACGTGGATTTATACAAAATGATTTGATATATTTTCTCATTTCATCGATCATATTATTTCTTTGATTAATTGTTGAATCTATACATTTTATTTTATTATGTATGATTGATTTAACCAATTTAGGTGCATATAAATTTACGATAATATTTGTACAAAATTCGATTTACCATATGAGATAATATTCATAATTTGATTGTGTTATTATTATAGCTTAAACAATCAGCGTATTGTTAGAAAAAAAATAATACCTTATCTAGTCTACATATTTTAGTTTTTATTCTCTAACATGGCTGTCCAGTCCGTGAATTTCATCTTGTTTAGTTCTTATAATATTATACTATATTGGTATGCCCGCAAAACTCACACAACCCTATATAACAAAGATGTTTGAAAATCAATAAAAATCAGCATGTTTATAATTTGAAATACATACATAATATATTGGTATAATATACAACTATATAAGGTAATTCACCAAACATACTCACCTCTATATTAGATTCTGAGTAGAGCGATGAAAGTATTGATTTTACAATGATTTGTTTTTTGTATAATATGTTTTGTATGTGCGTGTGTCCATCATGGGACAATAAAAATGCTTCAATTTTCAACTTAGAACTTAGAAGGTGCTTTATAGTACCAATTTGGATCAAGCGTAAAATTCCTAGTATTTTTTTTGGTATAATAACAACAAAAAAATGAGATATTTTAAATTAAAAAAATTGATAACTTTGTATTGTTAATTGTTCAAAAATAAATAACCATAAATACTTGAAATTATCCCCAATTATTTTTTTTTTTTTATTAAAAATGTATACAACTATGATAGCTCATTAATACGTTTTCAAAATAAAAAAATAATAAAATACAAAATAAAATAAAATAAATAGTATGTTATTTATACAGTGGCGTAGATGGGAAATCAACCCCCCCCCCTCACCGAAATTTTTAGAATTTATGAATTTATTTATATGAGAAAACTAAAATTTATGGTTCTTGTAATTAATTGTATTGTACTTAGGTAGTCTATTATAATAAAATAAACAACGTACATTTTAAAATCTCTTTTATTTTTAAATCCCCCTCCCAAAAAAAAACAGGTCTAAGTACGCCACTTTATCTATATAATAAAGTCTCCAATATAAAACTAATAACACGTTTAAAAGCAGATTCACCAAATGTTTATATTGTCATTATCTATTAATAGTATTATCTTCAAAATATTTTAAATCCCGTTTGAGCTATTTATAGATAATTGAAATATTATATTTTTTTTAATTTTCAATAAAAAAAATATTTGATCGTTAATAAAACCTTGAAAATTGAATACAGTAGACTATAATATTAGCTATTAGTAATATAAAGATTATCGATAAAATATGTTAGAATAAGTTAGAATTTTAACAAATTTAAAAATTATTTATAAGGTAAAAAGTATAAGATGCATAACATTCAAGTATTCATGGTTAATATATAAAAATTGTCTACCAGAAAATCAAATAATATTTTATTGGTAAGCGCTTTAAGTTAAAATATAAAAAAAACGTCAAAACAGCAAAAAAAATTATTAACTATTCCATGTTAAAAATTCATTAAAACTTTTCTTATTTTGTCTAAGTTATAAAAATTTAGTATAAGATTCCTCATAAGTAGTTCATACTGAAACTATAAAATCCAAAAAAATATATAAGGGAAATTATTTTTTTTAGACATTTAAGTTCAAATTTAGACTAAACAACTTATTTAAATGATAGATAACAATGTTAATTATTTTGTTGTAATTTAAAATCATTATTCTTGGTAAATTAAACTTGTATAATATTGCATATTATTATAAATTTTACCACATGCAATAACATTTTTTATTTATTTTAAAATATTATAAATTTATAGGTACTACATCTATTTTTAATGTTTCGCCGGTATTTACTGAAAATGTAATAACATTTTCAGTAACATCAACAGTATCAACAAGTTGATATAATATGGTGTAAACATATATTATTATAATAATTATAACAATGAAATACTAACAATATAATAAATAAAATATTTTCAGAAAAAAATCATATCGACCTGTCGTAGCATTAAAAGTAAAAATAATGGTTTTAGTGGCTAAATCAAAAAAATATATTAGGAATTATGTTTAATGAGAGATGATATGTGACCATATATATATAACCACATCCGCTCAGATTCGTTTTTTGTAAATAAACATGCAATATCATTGAATTATAATTCAAAACACATATCACATCTATCTCAGTGATCCACTTGACATTTACCGTACAGTTAAGCGGTACCCACTTATCCATCTTTTTGTATTATTTAATTTATTTCTCAATGTATTTCAACTGTCTCGGCAATACCACATACAACAAACATTATTTCCAAATTCGACTTTTTTGTATCGCTTGGATATTAGACTTTTGGAATAACCAAATAATATCAATTTTTAAGATTTTCATAAATTTCTAAAAGTTTCAAGCATATCTCAAAAATGTTCATTTACTCAAAGATGGGACTTTGACCAGTGAATTCCTTTTATCAAAAACCCTTTGTTATGAAAATCAAACAAAACCTATGTGGATATTTTTGAGAAAATTTAAGAAGCACTCGCAATCATTTTACAGTTAATAGTGTAGGATTAATAATACTAATATTATAATATCATCAAATACATCTATTAGTAAATAATATATAACATATAATATATAACATCAACGTTTTAATCAGCTGTAAAACAAGGAAATTTCACTGATGAATCCAAAATTTTAATTTATGGGTGTGGTACTTAACCACGTTAACGTAAATATAATATATACCAAGGTTTAAAATATTATATTATACAAATTCTTCTTCTATCCATAGTGGTCATACATAGTGTCAATACTTAAAAAATACAATCTATGGATATAATCCGAGTTCTATAGTGAAAAATGTTAAAATAATTTAAATATCCCAGCAATCATGAACGATATATGTTGATGACACCACATATTGTACTATCATCTACGCGCATAGGTACATATATAGGTGCCTACATTTTAAATAAATATTAAGAACGTCAAAAGTATAACAATTACACCGCAGCGAATAGAAAAAAAATTAAAAAGTTATGAAAATAGGTAATAATAGTAATTACAAAATGACCATGAAATAGAATTGCATATTTATCAAAAATATTTTGACAACTTGTACATGTATATTATTAATTATAATGGACTAGGTCCTGTGCGATTTGACGAATTTGACGCGATGCTCTAATATAATCTCCACCATGGTTATTGTTTTGTTTTACAAAAGATCGTAAGTTGTGACGCACGAGTGACAACCATTTTTGTTTACTTTTATGAATATTACTAGATAAAATTGCATATTTATTATAAATTACTAGAAATAAACAAATTTTTCTACATAAGACTTTTGTGCAACCTAACCTGCGTCATTGGTGCATATGCAATAACCCAGAAATAGGTGTGATATCAATATGAGAAATGCAGGTACCTACTAATTACGCACGCTGTACCTAAAAATTCTTAATATATACATTAAAATACGTTCAGTAAGTTTATAAACGTATATCAACCACATGCATAATTATATAGATATATATAAATATATAGAGAATTCATGTAATAGTACATGTAAGCTGATGCTCAGAAAGCTTGCTCATTCACACAAATGGCCTGCGCCAGGGAAAACAAAATATCAGCACGTTATACTATTGTATTCGGGCGTATAAAATGTTAAATTAAATGATAGAAAACAGTTTCTTTTCTTTTAATATAATTATTTATAAAATAATACCTGGTGAAGACTGCATATAAATATACATTATTATGTGTATTATGTCATATATGATATAATGTGAAAACTCGGTGCAGCGAATCACGCCGAAAATGTAGCAATTTTTTTCCAATACATAGGTTAAGTTAATGTGAGCTGCGTTTGCGTGTTTAAATGTTTCAACTCTACTACAAAACTCAATGCTATTTAACTATAATAGTATTCATACTATTATAGTATTATATTTATATTTAAAGTACATATCATTTCAATGATATGTACTTTAAATTAGGGTGACGATAATAAGGACACTTTAGTCTGAATTTAACTGCATTAACTGTATTCACTGAATTTAATAATATAAAAGATTTTCATTCGTGTTTTGATGCAGCTGAAAATACTAATAAATGTTTTTTTCTTTTTTGTTATATGTTCAATGTTATTTTATAACTAAACATCCGCCATGTTATATAGAAAATATCGATTTATATATTGTACAAAATATTTTTTTAACTTCATTAGCATCCTTAAACAAGGAAATTCTGGTTATAAATTTAGAGTGAAAGCGCGCTGTATTTTTTGCATGACTTCACTTCACTGAATGTCTGTCGTGTACTTGAGACTCGACACTTATGTATAAATATAATAACAATAATAACAAATAATATTTTTAATTTTACATAGATATACTATTGTGGATATTAATATACAATAAAAAACATAAATAGATATTATTGTCCGCAAAACGCACACATTTGACAACAAATTGTCGGCGGCGGGTGAGATTGTTCTTGTTTAGGCGACGACTGATATAATAATAATGATAATATTATGAACATTTTACGTTGCCAACAACAATGTGATATTATTAGTTTTATATTTTTTACCCGCAGCAATTATAGTTAAAACAAGAATCCAAAAACACTATTGAAAAGTATAGATTCAAAAAGTATAGTATTAGATTCTGAACGGAGTGATGAATGTATTGATTTTGAAAAGATGAGTGTTTTTATTTTTATTTTTGTGTCTGTCATCACGTTTTGGAGTAATCATAATGCTTCAATTTTTGACTTCAGCCCCTCTTTGAAAAGGAAAATTCATCTAGTTGGTACTTTAGGGGGTCAAAAGGAAAAAATTTCCATTAGTTTTCAAAATTGTCGGGAAAAATCTTGAAGAAATAACGGAAAACGGGAATTTTTACGTATAACAACTTTTCTACAAAATCGATTTTTTGATTTTACTGTAACTCATAAACGAATCATTATAAATACTTGAAATTTTCACCAAATATTTATATTAACGTTATCTATTTAAGATTAAATTTTCAAAATGTTTTGACCTTTTTTAAGCTACTTATAGACAATTGAAATTTTCTACTTTTCTAAGTTTTTTTTCTTAAAATACCAATAAAAAAAATTTGGCTATCCAAAAAATCTTTTAAAAATTAATACAAGGCTTATTATTAGATGTACTTATCGTAGTAAAAAAAAAAAACAAAAATCGTTAGTCACAATTTTTGTTTATCAGCATTTAAAGTTCATAAATTTACGAAATATATCAAAATCGCGAAAATTTGCAAGGAATTTTAAAGTTAAAAACTCATACAATTTTTGTGATTTATACCTAAGGTTAAAAACCAAATACAAGGTTATCCATAAGTTTTCCTTCAAATAACTGTAAAAAAAAATTCCAGCGTCAATATAGAAAAAATGTTATGAGCGTATGAAATGAAATTTTTTTTCGAAATCATGTAAAATAATGATATATTACAATTTAAATATAGGTAATAATATAATATATCTTACTAATTATCATTGACTGACAAATCATCTCTGTTCAGAATCGTTTTTCGTATACAATGATACCTGTCATTGCATTCAAATTTAACACATCCATTAAAGAGACCAGTGGCCCACTCTCAATCTCTACTATACAGCAGAACGATACCCACTTGCCCACTCTTTTTTTATTGAATATTGTCATACAAAAATATCGTAGAAAAAAAACAATATTTTTATAAAATAAATTTCAAAAAGTGATAAATTAACAGTAAGGGGGGAAATGGGATTAATGCGGGACAGAATTTAAAAAAACGGAAAAAAAACTCACCCGTACAACTTTTGACGGAACAACTGGACACAAAGGATCGATATGGTAATACCTACTTATAACTGGCAGTTTTTCAATTTTACGTGAGGTTGTATTAACAACATTATTCCGCACGAGTAAATGAATAATCATACCCATTTATTATTACATTATATACGTTATAATTTATATTATGAGGTTATTTAAATTCAGATTTTTATGAATTTTAAGTTTATTTAAAAACTTAAAAACCGTATTTTCAAATACTTGTATTTGTTATACAATTTAAAATGAGAAAAAGAAAAAATAAGAAGCACCCTTTCTTATTCTAAATTGTTAAGGAAATAAAGTTGTTGAGAATGTTGTCGAATTTAAATCGAAATTCTATACTAGTAGTTTCTGAGTCATTACATTGTAAATACTAGGGATAATATAATATAATCCATGATAATAAGCTTATAAAGTTATAATATATGGGGGATATGACGATTTAAAAATAATAATAATTGATATTAATTTATTACAATTTCATAATTTGTAGTAAAATTTATCCGAGTACTATAATGCAAGAATTAAATTAAATAATATTATTGCATCTATTTTACATTTTTGTAAAATTGTTATAAAGGAATACTCTCGTCGGAACAGAACAATTTTAATAACTGAAATTAAACGTTTGAATTTTGATTTAAGCAGGTCAACATTTAAAAAAAAAAACATCCAATTAATAATATATACTATATAGTTAATACAGAATTGTTCTAACAAAATTTTCCTTAAATGTTGTAAAAACATACATATTTTATACTATATGGTATTAAGTGTAATTAAACAATTTTAAATCATATTTTAATTAATACATTATTAAAGGACAAAAGTTGATTAAACTACTTAGTGAATCACTCTCTATATAAAATAATTAAAACCTTTATATTTTAACCTTATGCGTTTTTATTCAGTGATCGAATTATTTTGGGTTAGTATAAGCCATTTAGGCCTTTGCCGCAACCACCACATCTCTCCATTATCTATCATTAGTTAGCTCTTCGCCATTTATTACTCCTAGCATTTGTAGGTCACTCTTAACTCTGTCTATCCATCTTTGTCTTGGCCTTCCTAATGGCCTCTTTCCATTGGGGATCCTTTTTGTTACCTCTCCAGTTATCTGGTCTTGTGCTCTCCATATGTGTCCTGTCCAGCTGGGTCAGTGATCGAATAGTAATTTAAAATAAATGAGTTATAGACAAATACATAATTTAATTTACTATATATTTAGCATGTAGTATATATATATATATTACGTTCATACTCCGAAGTTATACATTTTGCGATATGTACAGTGATTTACACATTGTGAAATGTATATAATTTTGCTGTACTAAGTAGAATAATTATTGTATAAATATATTTTAATAACCTTATTTAAACCACGTTCAAACAGCTTCAATCTCTTATACAGCCAAAAAACACAGTATAGACTTCTAGTGATTTTCCTTAATATTTAAAACATTAAAATCAGAAAATCATTTATAACAAGACATTTTTTTATTAGAGTTATACGTATAAATCTACGAATGAATTAGATAAGCATGAGCATAAAGTTTATAAAGAAAATGTTGTAAGTGGATAAACTATGTGAATGAAAAATTGTGTAAATATTCTGTACGGCATCCCTCCGCTTGTATTACTAAATTCATTGTAATTATTATGTTTGAATTCCACATTTTATATACGTACAAATTTAAGGCATGTGCAATTTTAATGACGACAACTAACGTATTTAGCGTAGTTAACATATATAATTATACAAAGAAAATACTATGTTGTTTAATATTAAAAATACCATCGTTTAATCTCTAAGTTGTGCATTATTATATATTATAACCAATGATACGGAACTGAATTTTTTTTACAGGGAACAATAAAATCTTACTAATACCCACCTAGCATCCTCTATATACTAAAACCTAAACCATGGAGGTTAGATTTTTTTATTCCTTACTACAAAAATACAAAATACAGATTTCGTCTACTAAAAATGTATAAAACATCATATTTTACAAATTATATTATATACTAAATAATTGTTTACATCTTGGTATTACTATACATTTAAATTCTATGACTAAAATGGACGATGATATAATGTTATAACGACATAGACACTGGTGTAGTTATCTAAATTAATTGTTAATTTTTTTAAATAAACTAGTATATTTACTTTTAATTATAGATGAGTAATGATGAGTAGTGGACTAACAATTCACAAGACAAGATGTATTATATTTTTATTAATTTCATTTTATCTAATTTATCCCCAGGTAGGCTTTTATTCTAGTAGTATTATAATTGAAATTAGAACAAATGTATTTAAATTTATTTCTGTTTCAAATCGACAGTATTGATTAGTCTACCATTATAACGTAGTTTTTCATAAAAAATCCCAAACCGACCAAATGAAAATACAAACTATTTAAATCCTTATTTCTAATCAAATTAATAGTTTAAAGTTTGAAACTATTGACATTTTTTTTTCTGTACTATATTACTTATATATTTACTACAATTTATACTGTAACTGTAAGTATACTTACAATACTACCTCGTTATAGATGTTAACGAGAAAACAAAAACACTATTCTCGTTTATTATAATTAAAGTTGTAAATAAATTTAAAACTAAGGTTTGCAAAGTTAGATATTACTATAGTATAATATACTACCTATATATATATATAAATTCTTCAAGTTCAACTAGACGTTTTTATAAATCATTTTTTAAACAACGGATGCAAAAAAAAATTAAGTAACTGTCATGGTCATTCAAAGGGATAATTATAAGACTCTGTCATTGTTGTTGTACAATCGTAGTCCAAACTTGAGTAGTTATTAACTATTGTCATATATATATATATATATTGTATTATTAGCATACAAATACATCACAGAATTTTTGTATAAGACTAAAAATGGTCCACAATTATTAATAAATATATAGTATACTTTTTCTAAACTAAAATAACATAGTATATGCATAATACCATAAGTGACCGCTAAAGTAAAGTTTGACCTCCACGATAGCACTACAAAAATGTCACATTTTGCAATAAATCCGTTGTACATAGAAGCGCACTTTACTGACGTCGGTTAATTTTTTCGACAATTTGCGAGCGTTTAAGCAATTTATGCGTAAGGTTTCAAATGGCAATTAGTCACGAATTCAGAGGAAAACAAATAAATACATAAATCGCTTTGACAAAGAAACCGAACAAATGTTTATACATCATTGTGTATATATGTACCTAAACAATAGCCTACAAATACATAAATTGCGTTTTATGGGTGTGACGTTGTGGATTTTCTGAAAGGACTTTTAAAAATATATTCGTAGGTATATAAATGCATGTATAATTTACAAGAATTTGAAGTTTTATATTTTTATATAATTGAAAAATGTTGGTTCGCCACGAACTTTCCACATACACACTGAACACAATAGATACGTTGCAGAATCAAATCAACTCTTTGTAGCCATACTTGTTTTAAACTGTACACTTAAAAAAAAACATAATATAATAAAAACGTTAATACATATTATACAATTCATTTTTTTATTCTTTATCCTAAATTATTGAACAATAAATGATAAACTAGTAACTACACACTAATTATATAATTAGCGCTACAACATAATATAACGTATTGATGCTTACAGCTCGAAAATTATATGACTCGGGAATCAACTAATACATAAATTAGGTCTCAGAAATCAACTCACTTACTGTGAAAACTATTTGCTAACTTACAGTTTATCGCAAACCTAGGTGAATGGATAAACCATAGACCTATAAGAAATAAAAGGTTTTCCTGTAGGCCTTCATCTATGATTATGTCGATGGGTTTTTATACAATAAAATAAATTCACCAAATACATATATTTAATATTATTGTTATTTCTTAGCAATATGAAAATACCGTAACAAGTCATATTTTCTTGCGAATTTTTACATATCTAACATATAAGTCCTTAAATAATAAAATAATATTACACATTGTTTTTGTTAAAATATCGAAGTATCAAATTGACCACCAACCGCAAACACTGCACGATCATGTCGTGATATGAAATAAAAGTGTGATGAAAATGATTAGGTATATTATTTTTATTATCCATTGATCATTATCGTATCCACTTTTGATTAGTGACTGTGCGCGTAGCCTACCAAGTACTAGTGTGTCGTTTCACTTTACGTAAATTGTTTTTGTACTATTTATGATTTAAAATATTAACTTAAAAATATTTCTAAATTTGAGTGTTTTAATACAACTTTTATTGTATACATTACTACAAACTGGTAAATTAGTATATATAAAATAAATTATAAATATAAATCCAATCTGACAAAATATTTGGTATATTTAAGAAGCACCTTGTCACAAGAACTTTTAGAAAGTTATATGTTTATATACATATATTGAAAAAGAGTTGTTGATCGGAACTAACTTCAATCAAATAATTAATGAAATAGGTACATATAGCTTCTAAAAATAAATTTAAAAAAAATTCTCATTGTATTAAAACGAAAAATCATTAACCAGAAGTGATTTATATTATTTTAAAAATTATGTTTTATTTTGAAGTAAAATTATTATATCGAACGTTTAATTACAGCAAAGCATTTAAATTAAGGCTAACTAAGGAAGTACATTTTTTTCAATTTGGTGGGCCCTTAAAAATATTTCACTGTTGCAAAAATACTGCCTATTTTAAATACTACCATCGTATATTATACACGATTCACTTTGAAAATATTAATAAAATTTCATCGTTTGTGCAATTTTGCGTTATTATTTTCATATACCTATTTATCCAAAAAATATATTTGAAAACCCACAGAAATCCTGTAATTTTAAAATTTTTCGATCACATCAATGCATTATGCACAATACATTCTCAGGATATATTAATTTAAATTTGTATCAAACTTTAAGAAATATGATATAAAATAAGAATATTAACATTAATTATAATATAGTACGTATAATAAACCAGTTGAAGTTACATTTCGTAGTTCATTTAATTTACAATAAACCAACATACGAGTACAAACCTGATTAAATATTGATGTATAAATAACTATTCCAATTTCCATTTTCTTTTTTTAATTCCATGAACAAAAAAGAAAACCTATTGGAAACTTAGATAAATTAAATAATTTCTTCAAGGATCAATGTTAGGAATTGAATAGTTAGAGAAATGTATGTATTAAAATTAAACCTTCATATAGTTTAACGATGTTTGTCCTTTTACAGAATATAAATTTTAGGACGGCGCTACGTGTATGCAATTTAAGGTCTTACTTTAAATGCTTATTATTATTGTCAGCTATAGTTTATCTATATGACTTTTTACTCAAGAAATTCACCGCATTACCTACTTCGTTATAATATTATATTGTTCACTAATTTACTATTGTTGGATATTTTACTAGAATTTTGTAGACTTTAAATATTTATTTTGCAAATAGGTCAAATTTGGTATGTAATAAGAATAACTGTAATCGTATTTACACTATTTGCAAGTAAATTATATTTATTACAAAGAAATAACATATTTTTGGTTTGAGAGGCAATAATAACTCATAACTAAACTATGTACATAGAACATATTAAGTGCCTAAATAACCCTAGAATTAACATATTAGAGTATATTATACTATATTATACATTTTGTAAATCTAAGCCGTTCTTATCATTTATACAACTTCTTTACCCTATAAATCAGAAACAGTGATGGCATCTAAGGAGGAAATGAGGGTGCTATTACGCACACGACAATTTTTCTAAAGGAGCAAAAGTGTCATTTTGTACCCACAGACCACAATCAAAAATATTATATTATATTTTAATTATTGCATTGCAACATTGCTAATAATAGTAATATAATGTAATTTTGATTATAATCATAATGGATCATTTCAATATTTTAAATATGAATTGATAACTATATTAATTGTTATTATACTCATACTTAAAAATAAATTAAATTATGGTAATTATTTATTTCACAATAATTAAATAATGCAGTAATCTAGATATATTTACAGTTATATATTATACTAATTGACATACAGATTACAGTTATACATTAAGATTTTTTTATTACTTTTGTAATAACTAATAACTGCTGTAACAGCAGTTAAATATTAGGTACCTAAGTGTGGAGAAACACCCCCCACGGCGGGTATGTGAATCACCATAAACGTTTGCACCCACATGAGTTTCTACCAAGTGCCGCTTATGATCAGAAATATATGAATTGGCCACGGCTATACGACATATCAACACTAAATATGGTCGCGGTTTTAAAATGGGTGAAGTGGGGAAAAAATATCATAATATTATATTATTACTCATATTATAATATGCTCTTAGGAGTACACGTACACATAAAGTAAATATAACTGTTTTAGATCGAAACGGTCCTGAAATTGATTGAAAATCATCTTCTGATCAGGTTGCTCTACAGTATAAGACTGTATTAGACTAGGGTACGTAAGGTATTATCTAAATTATAGTAAATGATAATTAACTATCATTTATATTCATAAACTCAGACTCAAATTTAATAACTTAAATTAATAAATAGAAACTAGAAAGTTATCCATTTAATAATAATATTAATTAGTAAGTAAGAAATAATTAGAACACTTCCTCGCTGGTTTTTAATTTGTACTTCGTAGCTATATAACTATATTTCATCTGTGAATCCGTGTCTAGAAAGCAATAACGTTTAAAAAATGTTAAATGTTTGAGTTTCAGTTAACTAAACCTGTTTTATTTTTTTCCTAGTTACTTATTTAAATTATTAGTTGTGTTCTAGGCACGAATTAAGATGTATGGCTATATAATTGAGATTTATATTATTTTAATTTTTGGTTTAAAATACTTCTAATTAGGATATAATTTTAAATTTTTCCAGATATTGACGATATCGCATATTTACGTGTGTTAACAGTTTTTATAGTACCTACGTAAGTCACTATAATGGATGAGTCAAATTTAATTGCAATGATAGGTATTATTGTATACAAAAAACGAATCTGAACGGAGATGATTTGTCAGTCTAGGATAATTAGTAGGATATATTATATTATTAGCTATATTTAAATAATTGCATGTAATATATCGTTATTTTACTCGATTTTGTAAAAAAATAAATTTCATACGCTCATAAAATTTTTTCTATATTGACGATGGAGTTTTTTTTATAGTTATTTGAAGAAAAAGTTATTGAGAACTTTGTGTTGGATTTTTTAACTTTAGATATAAATTAAAAAAATTTTATGAATTTTTAACTTCAACATTTTTTGAACATTTTCGCGATTTTGACATATTTTGTAAATATTTGAACTTTTAATGCTTATAAACAAAAATTATGACTAACAATTTTTGATTTTTTTTACTACAATAAGAACAACTTATAATAAACCTTGCACTAAATTTTAAAGATTTTTTGGAAAGCCAACATTTTTTTATCGGCAATTTAAGAAAAAAAAATTAGAAAAATCGAAAATTTCAATAGTATAAATTAGTTACAATAGTTCAATAGTTTAAAAAAATTCTAAATACTTTGAAAATTTAATAATAAATATTTGGTGAAAATTGCAAGTATTTACAATGATTCGTTTTTGAGTTACAGCAAAATCAAAAAATCGATTTTGTCGAAAAATTGTATGCGTTAAAATTCCCGTTTTCTCGTTAGATTTTCGGGATTTTTCCTGACACTTTTGAAAACTACTAAAAATTTTTTACTTTTGACTCTCCTTCCCAAGTATCAACTAGATTCAATTTTCTTTTCAAGAGGGGTTGAAGTCAAAAATCAAAGCACTATTAATACTCCAAAACGTGATGACAGACACAAAAAAAAAAAAATAAATAAATAAATAAAAAAAACACACATCATTGTAAAATCAATGCATTCATTACTCCGTTAAAAAATCTAAAAGAAATTAACAATATACTATTCATAACTAATGTTTTTCATACATTTTTAGCAAACTTTATTTAACTAATATTTACTTATAGGTAATTTTGTTTTATTAACTATTGATAATCGAAATTGTTTAAATTATTAAATATTAAAATGTACAATCTACCTTTACAATAATAAAGTTTTTGTATTATGAATATTGAAAATTTCTTAATAATTAATTTAATATAAATTTAATTTGTTAATTAAAATTTTAATAATAATTATCCTTGCTCTTCTCAATTTGGGACACAAATAATACATACTTGTGAAATGATCCAAAACATATCAAAGTTTATTTAGAAATCTATGTTTACTACTCTCCATCTTTACTATACAGTAGAGCGATATCCATTTTTTTTTTCAATTGTAATTAATGGTAATTTAATTTTCAATACATATTTATAATGTTACCTTTTCAATCATTTTTATAATTGTTTTGGTTTAATAGAACTATGTTCGACAAGACCGTAATTGGGGAGAGGGTCCAGCCCCCCCCCCCGAAAATTTTTAAAAGTAAAAATATTTTAGTGATGAATATAGTTTATTGACTATACATTTTCAACGTTTATATATAAAAAAAATTTTGGACCCCCCCACGAAATTTTTTTTCAGTTTCAGCCTTGATGTTCGAAGCTATGTTATGACAAGATATATATATCTTAATTTGTTTTACTCGATGTATAAAATACATAATATTTATGTAGTAATTAGATTCTAAATTATTATTTAAGATGTCATTAAAATATACGTTAGGTAAGTTGTAATTAAAATGTGGTACGTCATTTACCTATCTGCCGTAATATTAGAAATACTTATTAAATAATAATATTTTTAAGTCTTACAATAGTACAATACGCAAGTAACATGACGTAGTATTCGTCAATTGCATGTGCATCGTATATTTTTTAGACTAGGTAGGTAGTAGGTACCTGAAATATATAGGTAGGTATATTTTTTAAATTTGAGAATTTATCACAAATTAAAAAGATTTAGGTACTTACATATTTTATGCTGGTGAATTTATCAACAATAAAATGGTTATAAACTTACTAGCATAAATTGCACAAAGGAAAAATATAATAGCAAAGACACAAATTAAAAATATTCACGATTCATATAAATTGTACTTACTAGATAAAATAATATTTCTCAGTATTTAATTTTAATCATCTAAAATTTGACAAATAAAACTGATATATTAGAAAATCATCTTACTTAAAATTAATTATTGAGACCTATATTAATATTAACTTTGAACCGTTGAATTTTATAATAAATAATAAGCAAATTAATGTCGAAAAAAATATAATATATCTATGCATAAATTCTCAATGTACCTTGTTCAGCGCAATTTACGAGTATATTTTATATTTTTGAAATATATTTCGGTGCAAATGTGCCAGTGCCATTGATGTAGGAGGTTATTGAATTTCATATTTTTTTATTGAGTTTTTGGCGCATTCTTTCACATAATATTTATTAAATCTGGAACATACGGGTGTTTGGTTCCCTGTCGTGAACTACGTGAACAAGAACTTCGAAACGTGAATACGAGATAACTGTGTATCCGGCACAATTTCGTAGCTAACTTCTTGCTAGTAAATATTCTTAGAATGACGTGGTTATGCGGTGTTCAATTTTTATTTTAAATAAGTTTTCTAAACATTCTGTACGTTTCTGTACATAGTTATTTTTCAAATTACATTATTTTTTGTTTAAAATTTCCTTACCTACAGCCACGATGTTTGACGGATTCCTAGATGATTTGAAACGCATGAATAAACGACAAGTAATGGAAACAAATTGTGTTGTATTATTTTAACAATACAATATAGTTTTTTTAATTTTTCAACATTTATTAGATATTATTTGTTTTTAATATTCCATTATGGTTTTAGTTTCTCTATCAAGTATTAAGTTTTGGAATGATCGTTTCATCGGCATTAATGATATGGAAAGGTTTAATGGTTTTTACTGGTAGTGAGAGTCCTATTGTTGTTGTTTTAAGGTAAAATAAATATAATTTATTCAAACATTTAAGTTTTTAATTATATTTCATATTAAAAAAATAATTACTTTATTAAAGATTTAAATATTGTTAGTTATTCCTAAATTTTAGTAGCTTGAATTTTAAAATATTATATTTAAACGTGATCAATATTTTACAGTGGTAGTATGGAACCAGCCTTTCATCGAGGTGATCTATTATTCCTAACAAATTATGAAGAAGAACCAGTTAGAGTTGGTGAAATAGTTGTTTTTAAAATTGAAGGACGTGATATTCCTATTGTGCACAGGGTTTTAAAACTACACGAAAAGTCAGTTTAATTTAAAAATTATTATTTTAAAACAATCTGGCTTTATCAATGTTTTTTTTTTCTAGAAATAATGGTACAATTAAATTTTTAACCAAAGGTGACAACAATAGTGTAGATGATAGAGGGTTGTATGCACCTGGTCAACAGTGGCTAGAAAAATCAGATATGGTAGGCAGAGCAAGAGGATTTTTACCATATGTTGGAATGGTTACCATTTTAATGAACGAATATCCTAAAGTCAAAGTATGTATTGAGTTTTATTTCATAAAAATGAAATGCAAGTTTAGTAATTTTTAATATATCCTATTATATTATTTATATCTTCTCTTGTGTTTAATAGGTTTTAAGTATACCTTGTTATTGTATAAACCACCATAATAAATTTGATAAATTTTTAAAAATAATTTTGAGCTTGATATTTTTATCAAATAATTTTTATTATACAATAATTATTATTAGTAATATATTATTTGAAATGCATAGACACAAATACAAATTTTTGCTTGGGGGGGGGGGGTGAACAATTTTAGATACATAAATCTGTGGAAGTCAGTCCTCCATAATTCATAAAATAATTCTTGATAAAATCTATTCCTACTCATAATTTTAAGTTGTTAATAATTTTATTATACAATACAAACATGATTTTACATTTTTAAATCTATCTAAATAAAACAAGAATATTCAATTCACACATTGTAGTCTATATTCAGTTTTAACTAATTCAATTAACTAACTTAATTTAATATTTCTTCACTGACTATTTTATTAGATATGCTTTTTTCATTATAAATTATTGATAAGTTTGTAAAATGATCTTGCTCTATTGAAGTGTGCAGCCAATTTTTGATTCTTCACACGACAAAAAATGATCTCTTGTATGTCACAAGACTCCTAGAATTTTGAGCGCTATATAAATTTAAACAAATTTGGATAAACACCACTGTTCACGACTTTTTGAAGTTCGTTAAATATAGGCTTCATTTTCCTAGCTTAATCTTAATATACAGTATTTTGCTACTTTCAATTTACATTTTAGAGCATAACTCACAAATCAGGAGGTTAAAATAAAATAATAAGTTACTGAGGCAATGTAAAATTGAAAATCTGAAATGTTGTGTTTGCATGTAGGTTATAGCTTTGTCATTTCAACTAGGAATGTGTTTAAAAGTTGGCCACATAAATCATGATTATCTGTAATATATTATTTATAATCGTGCCAGCCTAATCCTCTGTTATATAATTTTGATATATAAATCATATTCATACCAGCATAATTTATAACTATTTTGAGAATGATAGGTAATACCAAAAAAGAAAAAAGAATTCAGTATAGTTAAATACTTAGAAAAAATTCACTTTTTATTTGGGCAGGGGACTAAGCTCCTAAGCTCCCTCCTATTTGCACTATTATTAACTTATAAACCAATACCAAGTAGTGACGAATGATTACGTCTCTGATGTAAATCGCTTAAAATTAGTATAAATATTTTGAAAATGTCATTGAATATAAAAAATACAATATAGTATAAGGTTTCATGTTGCTGTATTTATTTTTTTTTGTACAATGATAAAATAAGTACACCATATGAAACCATAACCATAAGTAATAAACTATTGGAGAAAAAATTGTTTTTTTTTATTTTTTTAAATTTATAATTTCATCAAAATTTGAACTTCAAATTTATAGACAAAAATGTGTATAAATGTATTTTTAATATTTTAAAAATGCTATTAGAACAACTTATGAAGAACATAAAATTAAATTATTTAGCCTTAGCTAATGAAACTTATTATTTTATGAATTTTTAAGTATTAAATAATTTGCTATTTTGTGGTTTTTTCTAAAAAATAATTATTATAATTTTCAAAGTGTTGAATGTTAATAGAATTATTAATTTTGTCTAAAGTTGTATGTAAATTAACTACATTTTAAATCTTAAAATTCATAAGTATAAATAATATTGAATTAGTAAAATATAACTACTAGTTATCTATTTAGATGATGTTTAAGTACTTTTTATTAATTTTACCACTATGTTCATCTGTTTAAAGACAATTAAAATATTAGCATATTGTAAAGAATTTATAGAAGCATATTACCTATTCATTGTTATATAAATTATATATTTAATATAATAATAATAATTATTTCTTTTCAGTTTGCTGTTCTAGCATGTCTTGGACTGTATGTACTCGTTCATCGTGAATAAATCCTCAATTAATTTGAGCTGTGCCAAAGACAATTTGGAATTCTTTTACTTGTTAATTTAATCTTCATGTGATGTGTATTAATGTGTATTGATGTGTGGCTGCTGAGTATTTCTTATTCTTAAATATTTTTTTTTTTGTTATTCAATTATTAAAAGCAAATTATGACATTATTTTTTGATCTAGCCAAATTAAAAAACAATTTTTAATACATTTCAAATATTATATTATTTAAATTATATATAACTCTTAAAAATTAAGATTAAAATAATTTATTTTTGTATATAATTATTATAAATTGCAATTATTAGGAAACATTAAATATTTTCAATTATAAACTACTATGTTAATTTGTATAATTTTACTATATAGTTTATTATTACTATTAAATTTAATAAATTATAATTATTATTATAAACATTTTAAAAATAGTCTCTAGTCGTTCAAAATAAGTAAGGGAAAACTCAAAAAAAAAAAAATTATAAGTATAATAATAAGTTCGTATATTTATTTAACTTTTAATTTTCTTTTTCTGTACATTATTTTTTTCAAAAAAAAAAAAGATATGCGTTTGTGCGTGATTAAGTTCAAATCTAAAAAATAAATTGTATCAATAATTTACAAAGTTGTGTATTATTATCTAAATATTTTCCGCTCATACGTTATGTTTAAATTAATAAATCATTAATGTTTTAAAATTTATTTCTATTATAAAAATAATTTTTATTTCATTTATTTTTGATTAATATTATTATATTAGTTGAAAATCCTTTTAATTAAATACTCTTATTATTTAATTTTGATTATTAATCAAATAATTTTGCAGTGTTCACTGCAAAATTATTCAACACTGAAAAGTCTAGATGATATGTAGAGGGCTGAAATCTGACTATAAAGTGAAAACAAAGTAAGTGATCATTCTATACATAGCAAAGAAAATTAATACTAAAATCACTTTTACTAACTCATTTGAATAAAAATCAATCTTTGGCTGCGTTAAAATATTTCATCTCTATATCTTTTTTTTATTTATTTTTAATTTTACTGTTAGGATTTGAATGATTAATTACCAATGTTAGATTACTATATTATTATACATATCTTTACAGAAAAATAAAACATTTTTTCTTAATGTACTGCACAATTTAAATAGGTTTTACCAAGACTCATTGTTATTATGCATGAATTATCATGCCTACTTACAGTATTTCTCCTTGGATTTGCAATCTTAAGGCAACATTAATATAGGTATAAACCAGAATTTGAAGCATTTTTTTTTTTAATTTTATTACTAACTATTATTTATCTCCTATACGTTTATTGACCTTAATTATTTTTGTTTTTGATTTATAAAATTTAGTTGTCGTAGAAAATATTTTGTTTAATTTTATTTCTTTTATAAAATATTAAATTTAATATAAATTTGATATTTGTATAATAAAAATGTCTTGTAATCAAGATGATGAATGGGAATATGTACCTGTTGAAACAGCTGATGAAATTATGTTGTGTGGAGATGTGGTTGAAAGTAAAAGTCTAAGAAATTGGAATAGATGGCTTAAAATAAGAAAACAACAGCATAAATACCTTGGTTTAATGGTAAATATTTAGCTGTAATATATATATATACATTTTAAAAATATATTTTGTAGGTATGTCGTAGTTCTGCATCGTTGTTAATGAATAAGTCTGATAAATTCAGATCAAAAGTTGAATGTAAATGGCTGGTTGATGCAGCACTCAAGTTAAAAGCCAATAATGAATATTGTGCTGATTTTCCTTATTCTATCGCTAAAGAAATAAATAATTTTACAAGTATATATATACCATATGTAATACGTACTGAAAAAGGATTATCGGGCATAAAGAAAGATGCTCGCTTTGATTTGCAAACACCTAATAAAGTGTTGCTTTATAATGAATTAAATACTTTAAAAAGTTTAATACCTTTTAAAAGTTCTGAGAAATTAGCTATTATTGGGGAAAATATTCTTAAAAAAGCTATGAAGCACAAATTTGATTATAAAGGTACTATTCCATCAGTTTATGTTGAGTCTACTCTTAAAAAAAACAAGTGTAATATTGCACTTGTTTATGTTAGAGTAAATGATTATATAATACAATCAATTAATGACAGCACTATTTGCACAACAACTGAATTAAAAACAAATCCAAAAATAGTTAATATTGTAAAAATAAATGAAGATTCTTGGGATGAGATAATAATAGAAAACTGTGGTCAAATAAGTGTCAACTATAAATGGATAGAAGAAGAATATACCGCTACAAAATATGATTGTTTTTTAAAACAAAAACAAAAAAAGTGTTTTTTTTTTGACACCAGGACCTATACCTTGGGTCCCGGTCAAATTAAACATTTAACTGTTTTATTCAGACCTACACGAACTGGACCTCACAGAGAAATGTGGTTTTTGCAAATAAATATTTTGAGGAAATTAGATCATATAGCTAGGATCAGTGTACCTTTACAAGGATGTGCTATTTCCAATGTTAACAACATATCATCGATAGTACAAGTAAGTAGGTACCTAGGTATCTATGATTCTATGAACTATGTAATATATATTATATTCAATGTTGTTGGTAGGTACATGATTAACAACCTTGGCCTTAGCCAATATTAATAAAATTTGCAAACAACTAGGTATTTACTAAAAAAAAATTTTTAATCTACTAGTTAAAGTAGACTAATCTACTAGTTATTACCTGTACCTTTACAATATTTTGTATTTCTGGTAGGTATTAATTAATTGTATTCGTTATAACCCTAAATTAAACCAACATGTATATCATGTATAACATGTATAAGTACCTTTACTTATTTTATTTTCACATTGAAATATCTAATTACTTTTGTAAATTTTAAACAAAGTAATAAGGTACATAAATATTAAATACCTACATAATATATTTATATATGTTTAAATCTTAACATTTTTATTTAAAATTAATAAAATATATAATATAATAGTTATTTTGCGCATTTAGGTAAATACCTAGTATCTAGTATCTATAGTATCTACCTACATATACAGGGAAGTACCTACTGTACCTATATATTAAACACATTTATAAAGTATTTAATAGGTAAGTACCTACCTGCCTACCTATTTATTGTTGGATTTCAGATATTGAGGTGTTAACAATTTTACATTTTTCTCTGATTAAAATATTATGCAATTTTGTAAAAATAATAAAAACAGACGATTTCGTTCGACAGTGTATATAGGTAAAAGTTTTTTTTGTATATTTTATGAGTTAGGAAGTATTTATTTTAGTTTATTTAGCATACTTAACTATCTTAAAATATTTTGTATGTTGTGAAAAAATTTCTTAAATATTTTTATTTTGAAACTTAATGAGTTGAAGCCTCAAAAGTATCTTTACAAATGTTTTTTTTTTTTTTTAGTTATTTATTTATATAATAAAAACATTTTTCAAAAGACTATTATAAGGAAAGTATTTTAATGTTTTTTGTATACAATTTAACCATCATATTTCAATTTTTTTTTAAATTAAAAGTGTTGATCCTATTTATAAATTCTAGTGTCTAGGTAGGTAGGTAGGTACCTATTTAAATTGTAATACCTACCTATAGGTAAACCAATCACTATTAGATTTTGCTAAGAGACAACAGTAATATTTTGAAAATGAATATGAAATAATTTACTTTGCTACTTAGATAGATACATGAAAAATTTTTAAAAATTAGTTTTAAGACTAAGTTAATTTAAATTCACAAGATAGCTATTGTCATAAAAATGCCTTCATTATTTAACCAAAAATTAAAAAAATTTTAGTTGCAAAATACTATATTATCTGAAAAATGCAATGGATTACTTAACAAATCAACAAGTAAAGATCATCAAAATGTAATTTTAGAAGAAAAGTTGTCTTTTATTGAAAAATATCATTACCACGACGAAAAGATGACATATCTTTATCATACATTACAAACAGAGAATTCTAAAAGTATTGAAGAACTTTTATACCAATGTATGCGACTAAAAGAATCACTTAAAGAAAAATGCTTAAATTTAATTAGTCAAACAGCTGTCACATTGTTAAAAAAAGAAATTGTTTTTGAACACAGTCAAATGAATCATCACGAATTAAACGCACATAAAATCATGTATATAACAATGGATTGTATTGATTTGATAATAAGTACTTACGAATTTGATCATGATGAAGTCTGTCAAGAAATGTATAAAATTCCTGCTGAAAATCAACCAAAATCAGTAATAAACGATTCAGGTACCTATAGGTAATCTTAATATCTTATTAAATTAAAAACATTATATTATACGATTTTTTTTGTATTGATATTAGTTTTGGATTCTGAACGAGATGATAAATGGTTTCATTTTACAATTATGTGTATTTTTTCTGTTTACCATCACTATTTTAGAATGTAGGGTTGGTGAAAACTTAAAAAATTCAATCCTAGGGGGTGGTTTCTGACAAACATTGGATATAGTTGGTGGTTTGGGAAATCAAAATTTTAAGTAAAAATTAATAACAGGTACTTTTCATTTTTCAAAATAATAAAAAAATATATAAAGAGGAAAAACGTAAATTTTTACACAAAAATCAGTAATAGACAAATCAATTTTGTTTTTTTTTTTAAATGTTAAACTGAAACGAATAACCATAGATACTTGAAAAAATTACCAACCTAACCTAACCATATATATGTATATATCTTAAATTTTTGATTGGTATCTTGAGTTGATTCTCAGACACGGTGTTACCCAGAGTTCACCATATCAAAGTCAAAATATTACAATTAAACTCCCATTTACGGATGTATCAAACTCTAATCGTCAACAATAAACATTCAAAATTAAATACCTATTAAATTACTCTTTTATACATTTATCCTAAAGCCAATTTGGACTTAAGGCCTACAGTTATGGGGCAATGCAAAAATCTCCAACCTAATAAAAATTCAGGTTCCAAAATATTACACTGAGAAATATGAATCAGGTAATTTTTCTAAAAATTTTGACATATTGTAATCGAAATTTGAACGAAAACTTCCGGAGTTATTCTAACTTTAAATACTAAGAAATAAGAATAATATAGTCTATTATACTAAATACTTGGTAAATGAATATGAGCTCGATAATTATATTCAGTATGCAATATAAAATATTCGTTAATAATTACTACTTATTACTAAATGCTTATGGATTAATATTGCACCTAACAATTTTCAAAACAAAGGAAATATGTATAAAACAATTCCTTTTTATTTTATCGAGACTGTATTAACCAGATTTATCCAATAATATATTATCCTGTATATGATAAGACAATGTAATAATAGTAATAATCACTGAATTTACATAGATAACTTACAGTCATCTGTCAAGTATAATAAGTCATAAATTATTATTACCTACCTAATAAATTTAACTTTTTCCTATAATAACGTTAAATGTTGCACATTTTACAATATTATATTTATCTATTTAAAAATGTTTAAGTTTGTTTAATTTTCTTTATTGAATTATTTACATTTTTATGTAAGTATAGACTAAAGGTAATAATAAATAATAAAATAGTTTTACCCGTTTTAAAAAAGTTGGACAAAAAGTCCGGTTTCATTTTTTATAGTCGGACAAAAAGTCAGAAGTCCTAGCACATTTTTAGTGTCGAACAAAAAGTCCAAAAAAAAACAAAATATTTTATATAGCTACCTACCTAATTAATATTTATTTTAAAACTTTAAAAAATGCTGTACACATATTATATGTTCGTATAACTAACAAAAATATAACGGAAATCCATTTTAGTATAGTATAGTTAAGTAACTATAATAATGTCAAATTTATATTTTTTTTATTATAATTATGATATACTATTTTTTTTTTTTTTAGATTGACTTGTATATAAATAAAATAAAATTTATTGTTTGTTAAAATGTATTTAATTACAAACACATTTTGATATTGTTGTTCTAATATGTTGTAATAAATATATAATTATAAATGAAAATAAGAAAATAGAAATAAATATAATAATATAATGTGTATAAACATTTTTAAATTTTTTAAATAAATATTAATTTTATAAAATATTTTGTATTTTTGGACTTTTTTTCCAACTTTTTTTAAACATACTTTTTGTCCCCGGATTTTTCGACCGTTTACCATTCTAGATATATATATATAGGTAGCTAAGTAACTCGGTAAATATTTCAGATAATGATGAAATATCTGCAGTTGATATCACTACGAAGCAAAAATTTGAATATGCTAAAATAAATGAAGAATGGTTTGAAATGATCAAACCCATGATCAAGAAACGGTTAGAATGGGCTATAGAAAGAATATTAGACTATGATATTTTGTGGAGAGAATGTAAACATGAAAATTCTAATGAGACTATTAAGAATGAACATAAAACAGGAACACTAGGGATAGAATCTTATGAACATAAAGAATGTAGTCTTTCACTTGTGAGACAATTTTTTATAAATAAATACTTATGATTTAGTGAGTTATATATAATTGTTAAACATTTATACAACAGAATATAAATTCATAGTTATAGGTATAAAATATAATATTAAATATTATATTATAATATATTATTTTATATTATATATATAATATTTTATACGTTATAAAATCAATGAATATATCAATATGTCTACTTTTTTTATGGGTTTTCATGATGCTACAATGAGTACAAGGTGGCCCATGCAGGCACGTATACAAAAAAAAAAATTCGGGGGGGGGAGGGGGGTTCGTGCCTGGGCCCATGGTATCGTCTTTCTATTTGTATCCCTATAATTTATTTTGAATAATCCTAGGTCTACGTAATGGCTGTAAAATTGGCCATAAACGAATGTAGCGAACGGTACATTTTTTAAACATACAAAAAAGATTTTTTGGCCCGCTTAAATCTTCTTCGCCCCAGTCGACAGTCCGCCGATGTATATATATGGTGACCAGACGTACTCTATTTCGTAGGACAGTACTCTATTTTGACATGTGTCCTAATGTCCTTAACAATAGTGTTAAGTACATGATATTGAACTCTTTTTTTTAAAATTATTATGGGCTAATACGTGTTTATGTCTTTTTACTAGTTTTTATAATTTAATTATTAATTTATATTTTATGGTTCGACCTAAAGCATTCTTATTGGTTGGTAGCACGATTTAAGATGTACTAAATCGTATATATTTAAATTTTACACTTGGTATTTTACCTTTAAAAAATAATTTATTCATTAGTTTAAGTTTACTTTAAATTCTTCAATATCAAAGTATTTTCATCATAAAGACACACATTAAATGAGTTGACATTATAATTTCAAACAATTGATAATAATAATAAAATAAATAGAGTAATCAGATGAAAAAAAAACAATTTTCATAGGAGATGACCTATGGAAATAGGGGTAAAACGGGTAGAATAGTATACGCATTAGGGAATTACGACAGAGAAGGAACTAAGTTTTAAAATGTACTTTTTTTTTAATTTTTATATCTGGTCACCATATGTATACACTACTGTAAAAGTAAAGTTCGCCAATCGGCACTGAGTCCTGTCGCTGACTTGCTTGTGGCCAGTGCGTCGACTGTGCCATACTACTCGTACAACCAGTAGTGCCGTCTTAATTCAGATAAATGGTACCTGCAGTAACATCCATCTTTAGCCTATATACTCCTATAGCCAGTGGCATATTTACAAGGGAAGATTAGGGAGTTTTACCTATCTCCCCCTTGGCCACGACCCACTTTATTTAGCTAATTTTATATGGTTATATATATATATTCACGAACTACTAGTTACTACATGTAGTAGTCCGTAGTGGTTATAGTTGTTTTTTTCTATTTATCACTCTATCAATAAGTAATACAATTTTGAGTAGTTTGGCATCGAAAATTTTAATTATATCTCCTCTAAAAAAATCCTAAATACGCCACTGCCTATAGCTTAGATTATATACGTTTATTATCTAAATACTAAATCTAAGACCTATTACCTATAGTATATAGACATAGAATACAACGTAATACAATATTATTGGACATGAAAATTGGAAACGTGTGACTACCAGACGGTTTAAGATAGTCTATCTTAAACCACTTTATTAGCGCCATCTATCCATTTAAAATAATATTGTATAAAACATATGTAGAGCACTAGGGCGATAAGCCTGGGACACAATTGATAACATTAGGATTTGTATTAACAATAACACTGTTTGCAATTTGCATTCATTAGTCATAACTCAAACTCAACTCGTAGTAGGTGCCAGTGTCGTGTACTACACATTCGTTCTATACTTTTCTTTCATCAAAACAATACGGATTGTTGACCATTCTAAATTCTAATCTCTACAATAGAGACTTTATTCTATGATTGTTTCAGTGTTGTGTATGTTCTTGTATTAATTATTGAGTAATTAACATAAATTGTTTGCTTGTTTTTTAAAATTGTTTTACCTATTTAACATTTTTAAATATCACTACATCTAAAAATTAATTTGTTTTCTTTAAATTTCTCGAGATCATTGTTCTGAATGCGCCGTTAGTTATGATAGGGAAATCGAAATGGTATTTAGTGTTTACAATCTTATTTTGGAGTCGCACGGATGGTTAGTATTAACACCATTTTTGTAGACTATCCATATGTAATAGGTCAATTTTCTTTATTATTATTTATTACCTATTCTAGTTGATGGTTATCAACTAATACTGAACAATAACAGTCCTGTAACCACCGGTTCAACAGTCACCCTGAATGCCACAGTTGTCGATGACAATGGTGTTTGTGCTAAGGGAAATCTGTTGTTTTCCTATGAAGATGATGCATTTCCAAAGCATATATTGGAGGTATGTTTTTGAACATTTAAATTTTTATATATTTTTTTTTAACATCAAGTAGATTATTATTATTGTACTTTATAAAATAAAGTACTTATACTAAAAATTTGTTTGTCATTTTACTGTTTAGACATTTATATATTCTGTTTTAAAGTAGAATACACCAAGCGACAACTGGTTTCCATCCGGTGGCACGCATCTCACACATAACGGCATAGGTAGTGACTGGTGGAAGGGGAAAAAGTGCTCAGAACTGGTGTATCCTACTTTGAAACAGAGTATAACTTATCTGATTTAAATTATATGTTTGTTAATTATTTAAAATCTTAAAACTAAATTTATAAATAGGTATAAATACAAATATTATTGATAAAAACGATATAAATACTGTATTATGATACTCATATTATCAACACATGCATTTTTTTAATTTTATGAATCAAAACATTTAATGTTTTAAAATATTATTTCATAAATTTGTTATTTGTTCTATGTAATACTAGATAAAAAAAAATAAATACAATAAATAAATTAGTTTTTCAGATAAATATGTTTTTACTTTTGTTTTATATGCAGGTAATTGTCTATTTGTCTGTTTAACTGTTTTTTTTACATTTCATGTTTACATGAGGTCTTAATCTTAGATGGCATTCTACTTGTAGTTACAAGGCTGTGAGCCAGATTTTGGTTGCAAATATAATATTTATAATAATAATGCATGAAACAATGTATACCTAGTATAAAATTAATTTTCATAGAAAACATGAAAATGTATTATTATCTTATAGTATTATATATTATTATATCATATATTAATAAATACTACTTGAAACAATACCAAATATTTAAATATCTGTATACCTTGCTGTAGTTTATAATATTAATAATAATAAATCAGTACTAAAGTTAACATTGAACCAACTTATAATTACTAATTAGTGCTTATTATTTAGATTTATTTCTACATTTTGGAAATAATTAAATTTTTGATTTTTTTTCAATTTTAGACAAAGATAAAAAATTGTGTGGCAATATTCTACATAGCATTTGATACAACAACTGGACCTTCAAATTATAGATATAAAGTAGAAGTTAAACAGGAATTACTTCCTTTCATCTTTCATCCAATTACTAGTGGTCGTGGCCAGTTAATTGTTACAGGTAAAATATTGTATAATTATTTTATGAGAAATTATTTTTAAATTTATAGTTAAAAAAATATAAATGTAAACATATTGTAATGATTTGTATAATATATCATTATTAATTAAATTTAATTATATATATATTTAAATATTTGACATTTAGCCATTTTAAGATAATAAATTACATATATATTAATATAACATTTTTATATTACAATCTAGTTAGTTTTAACATTTAGAATTAAGAAGATAAATTCTTCTATTACTGTACATGTTAAGACTTCATTTTATCAAATTAAAAATATTCATAATTATATATAATTGTATTTAGAACAAATATATAATAGATATTATGGGTAAAAGAAAATATATTATTTTAGAAATGATTTACATGACTATTGTACATTTTTTGTTATAGAAAATTTGAATGGTGTACTTCAACTATTTCAAAATAATACAAATATTTCAAAAAATTCTCCACGAACTATTTATGTGTCAACTAATTTAGAAACTGTTCACCAAGTTGAAATCAATACCGCCGATTTAGATTATCTTAATAAAAGTGCCAATTCAACCTCTGTTTACTGGTTTGTTGATTGTATCTACCAAGAAAATACAACAAGTTATACATTTTCTAGTAATTATACTGAACCAGGCATTCAGCATGAAATACTTGGCATTGTAGTAGCCAATATTCCCTCATCTATACCTATAACTACACCTACACCAATAGTATCTACTACCACAGTCAATCCAAATAATTCTACTTCTACTATTAATTCTACTATTGATGCTACTATATCTACGCCTTCTACCACTAAAGCACCTTCTAAAACTGATGTTATATTTTCTCATCATATAATCAATTCGACTTTTACTTCAGACTGTGAACAAAAAAATCAGTTTGAATTATTATTATCTGCAGTTTCTTTAAAAGATCAACAAAAATATGGATATTTTAGTCGTTCTGTGCTTGCCAAAGGTAAATATTACAGAGGATATTGATTTTAAATAACTTGCCGTTTGTTATTAGTTTTTAGTAAGCATAAAATAATAAAAGCTTATGTTTTCTTAGATCCAATTGCAAATGTTAAGACTCAAGGAAAAGTTTGGATACAAGAAGGAGAAATGTTAAATCTTCTGGTAATTAAAATATTATTTTGTAAATTGTAACATTATTAAATTAAACATTCATTAATTAATAGGTAAACTGTAATGGTAGTGGCCCCTTCCGCTATTGTGCACATTATGTTCAAGGACCTTATAATGAAACTAGTAATGATTCTTGTATACCGGACAGAAATTTAGTGCAGTGTCAAATGCAATTTGTACATTATTTCCGTGAGCCTACCAATTATACACTAATTGTAAATTTGGCTAATGATGTTTCAAAAGTCGTAACACCTATTGGAATTAATATTTATAAAGGTAATTATAAATTATGACTATATGTCTATATATTTTGAGGACTGGTCCAATGTGTGATCTACAAATAAATTACTGATCTAATGTGTGATCTACCGACTAAATGTACATATTGTATACTACTTAAAATAGTAATGTACTTACTCGTACTATAATCACAGAATAAATTAAATCTATTCTGTGCTATAATGATGATTGTTATATTCATACAGCAAAAGTATTTTTTAAATCTGATAAAAAAATTAATATAGTAATCAACATTATTGTACGGAGTAAGTATATAACTGTTTTAAGTAGCATACATAAATATTTTTAGTTGTTAGACCAGCCATTTATCGGTAGATTACACTTTGGAATGGTCCCATTTTTTTAAAATTTTATTTATTGTATGTGTAATTTTTTTTTATACCTTTCAGTACAAAAACAACCACAAATATCTGTCATTGTTGTACCAGTAACTTTCAGTTCAATTGCAGTAATAATTGTTGTGTTTGGAATAGCTTATTACTTTCAAAACAGATCGAGGTACTATTAATATTTAAATAATATTTATCTAAACAACTTAAGATATCATAAAACTTAATATTTTGTCTGCTTTCTCTTAAAACTTTATTTATTTTATATTGGTTAAATGGTGTCCTCCATTGTTAACACATTCACGAAACCTTTCCCAATAGTTTTCCATAACTCTTCGTGTCAATGCTGGTGTAATGGAGGCCAATGGCTGGTGATTGGCTCCTTAAGTGCTTGTAGAGGCGCAAGGCGATGATCATACACTGTGCCTTTTAAATATCCCCAAACAACGTAATCACAGAGTGATCACATTAAAAAATTTAAATTCTGAAATTTTTTTTAAAATCACGTTTTATTTTTGTTATTTTTTGTTGGTTTTTATTTCAATTTTTTTTTTTTTTGTTTCTTGCCATTACATCTACTAAAAATGGCACATATACCACTATCCATCGATACCCTCTCCATTGTTGTACCACCACCATTACTCACACAGCGCTATTTCTAAATAAGGGAGGTTTTTTGCCGGATCCTGTACTTAGTATTCTATACAAATTGCTACTACGAAATTAATTTTTATTTTTTTTAATACATTTTTAATTTTTTATTGACTTAAAGAAATTAACTTTCATAATAATCATTAAAATATAATATACCAACATTATTTTTTATAGGTATATGGTAGAAGTAGCAGATTTTGATTTTGCCAATAACTCGGACATGGAATACAAAACATTTAGAGAGCGGTTACGTGATGCTATAAGCCAAGCAATTAACCGTACTCAAGATTATTCAGAGTATGATGGCAGTGAAGAACAAATTGGTAATTTGGCTACACCCCAAAATCAAAAATATGGTAGTATGCAATGACCAAGCACTGTAGTCGGTCCAAACAGATGTAATGTCTAAATGACTATACATTGGACTGGCAAATAAATATATTTTACAGTGTGATTTTTTTGTTGCTGTTCCTTAAAAAAAAAAAAAATATGATTAACAGATATAACTTTTTGGCATTCCAAATATTTAAATTTAAATTTATAATGTAGAGTTTTTGTACACAGTATATTATCATGTTTATGGAGACTTGTATATTAATATCAATAATCATCACATTTCAATAATTTAAACAATTGGAGTCTTAGCATTTATCTATGTTTAGATTTTCAATAGTAAATAAGACTTAAGTTATACATGGAATAACTACAATAATTTGTATTTGATTATAATACATTTTTTTTATTTAGCATTTAATTTTTATTATTGTACAATTTTAGTAATAATCTTACCAAGTTTAAACATTATCTGTATTCTTCTTGAAATTCTTTTAAATTACTCCATGTATTCCATTAATTTATTTAGTTGTAAATAATGTATAAGTATTGTAAATTATTATATTTACATTTTACTTCTCAACTTTCACTTTCATCATAAACTAGAACTCTTATAATACATGTACACAGTAAACAACCGTGGTTTTTCCCATTTTTTTTTTGTGTTAACCTTACAGTGAAATGGAAACTCAGTAGCTCATTTGTACATATTAAAATATTGTTATTAATTAAAGCCAATTAATCTTAAATATCGGATGATGGCAATTGATATATTATTATTTTATTTATTTGTATTCATAATGTTTTATACAACGAATGATAAATATATATACAGTAGGATCTTGATAATCCAAACATGGGTTAGTCCAAATGGGCTTGAGATTTATTGCATCACTATAATTAGATATATATTTTTTCGTAGACCTACACAATAATAATAATATTGATACATGCGTTGACGTACATTGCATGCGTACGTCATCTAGATATGATCATAGATAATTTGAACAAATTAATAATGCGAATAACTGCTTTCCCCAATACCATTCAGATTTTTGAGACTACTGTAAATATATAAATATAATAATTGTTATTTTTTAATTTAGTGGTTTACTTAAGTAACGTATCTCGAGACATTTTGAACTAATGACAATATCTAATATCTATGTGTTATTAAATTTAAACGTTTTTAATCGTACAAATTATTTTTACCTCAATACATAATATTATTAAATTCAATTTTTTTGTTCATGTTCTTCGGTATCACAAAAAAAATGTATTTAATTATATATTTTTAAAAAATTTTTATAATAACTTTAACCGTTAATAATAAATATTATATTTAATTTATTTACATATCCTATAATAACTATGTGCCAATATTTATAGTAAGGACAATATACTACAAAGGCAATGACAATATTTGCATTATTTCTTATCCTAATTAAAATGTTTCATTTTTTAGAGGTTAAATCTAAGTTAATTTATTTAACATGTAGTATGTTGTATTGCATAGTTGATGGTTGACTATCATACTATTATATAGAGTCTAAGATGCTCAATGGTTAAATTGTTAGCTCATTAGTAATTCTTCTTAATATGAATGTGTTTTTTCTGCATTACTTATTTTTTTTTTCAATTTAATGTTTCAATGTTTTCAAGTGTGATTAATTTATAAGATTTTATTTTTATTTATTAGAAATATGGAAAAAGTCTAAATATTGTTGTAAATAGTTATATTTTGTAAAAATAATGTATTTCTGAAATTATACAAATTTAATATTGTTACTCACATAATTTCTTATTAACCAAATGATTATATTATATAGTTCATTTTTTTATTCAAATTATTGTTTTTTTATTTTATCTGTTTGTGAATTATATAAATTGTATAGAAATCATGTTAAATATTGTTAGATATGTGTCCTTTGATTATCAATAAAATATATGTACCCATAGTATACATTATTTATTAAAATCTAATATGTAAGTATGTTACCATTTTATTATATCTTCATAATAATTATGAAATTACAATAATCAATTAGGTGTTAAAATAAAATAATATAGTTATCACAAAACTATTACATATCTACATGATAAAAATTTTTCTTTTTATTGTATATCGAAACATAACATTTTAAGTCATTTTTACAGATAACTCTATTCCTGTAGAAATAATTGTGCATTTTATTGTTGAGTTCATATCTTACATACATTGTTATATAAATTAAAAAATATTTATAATTTGATATATTACATTGTTGTTGAATGGGGTTTTGAGAATATTGGAATTGAAAACAACATGGAACAACCCGAATTTGGTATTTTCTATTGTCTAATTACGGTTTTAATCATTAATACAAATTAGTGGGGTCTGTGTGCTCTCAAAGCAGTCAAAGCTTTCTAAAAAAAAGTGTTAAGTATTTTGACTGAAAAAAATAGTGTATGTTTGACACATTCTCATCCCTTTTCTATAATTATTGTTAGCGATTATCCTTTCCTGAAGTGTATTACATAATCTATGAAGTTTACTATTAGGCATCTTTCATTATCTATTGAACTCTTCACTATAATTTCCAAAAATCAATCAGTAGAAAATCCAATCCCATAAATGTTTTCTTTTCTATTATATACTTATCGTTCCAACACATCAGAAATAAAGGTGATATCATAAATAGTGACCATATATTTCATAAACATTTGCAAGTAGCACTAGGTAGAGTTAAACAAGCAATGCTTGATCGAGCTAGTCAGTAACATTGCTATGCTTCCTGACAAACTACTTCAAGTTACCCATTCGCCTAAGGCCTATTGCCCATCTCAGTATCCTTTAATTTGTATCCTTTAGTTATAACTCCTAAGATCCAATCCTAATAGGTAATTATTAATATTAACAAATCTGGTCTGTGACAGATAGAGAGCGCTACATAAATGATAATTGTTATACCTGCTTATATAATTATTTCGTTTACCTATTTCGAGTGACGTTTTCTTGTATATACGATGTAAAGATGGTATCTTATCTACATCGTGTTTTTCAGTTAAAATACTTAAAAAATATTATTAATTATCTTTTGGTCGTTTTTGGAGTGCAGTTCGTAGCAACTCTGCCTAACCGGTGGTTAAGTTAGGGTTAGCTATGTACTCGGTGATGGAATCATTTAACAATTTTACACAGGCAAAGTAAATGTTTCTGAAAAAACCATTTCATAGGTCTCAGGTCTCTAATAACAATTGTTTTAAATGAATTATTTTTTTATTTCACAATTATTTTTCTGTCGACTTTAGTCAGTTATAGTATAACGATACGGTAATACCTCTCTTTCAAGTCTGGACGAAAACCCAATTCCTAAATGTTCACACTAACCTTAAAATCTCCGGTAAAGCACGGTTCTACAACATAGGAACACGAGGAACCAAAACTGCAAGTTCCACAAGACCTACTCTTATTGGAAAAGACAAAGGATAAAATTTAAAAATACAACCACAAACAGAAGTTCTAATAACTATTTTTTTATATTATTGCACATTTGTAATATATTTAGAAATATCAGATAGGTATAAAATTATATAATTAATATTTATTTATTATTTATTGTATAAAAATGATAAGAGCATATGATATGCTAACATATTTTAAATAAATTAAAATAAACTTAAAAAGCTAGTTTAATTTTACTTTTAAGTTAAAAAAAAATTATTAATTCATTAATATGAATGTTTAAATTTGTATTTCACTACTAATTATTGTACTAAGGTATAACCAGTATATACTCCCCCCCCTGCCCCCTGAGCTTCGAAGAGAACTTACTACAAGTAGGTATTATAATACAGATAGCATTGAAAGTAGATAGTGATTGAAAATTTCATGAAATATAAAATTTAAAATTTTCAAATTATTTATATTCACAAAAATATCTAAATGGCACCAATAATATTATACAAAAATACAAAATATTTTTATTACAATAGCATTATTGTATACTAATATGTGTACTTAAATGTAGTAATATACTAATATGTTAACCTCAATACCTACATTATTTAATATTTCACGTTTTAGCGAAGTATTTTAGACTTCAAAATTCAAAGACTAATTAAAAATAGTGGGAAATGCACTAATTTGAAAAAAATTGAATTTTTTTAAGTATACTTATTTATTTTATCACGAGTAAAGCTCAAATTTTAAAACATTATACCTACCTAAATAATAAAAAAAAGCATGACCAAAAATTAACTTGGACTAGGTAAAAAATAAACAAAAATAAAATTGAAAAATTACTTTAAATTAAAAAATAATTAACGATCATATTGTATTTAGTCAGATTTTTAGTTGTGAAACTGACTATTATAAGATTACATGTTTTTATACATAAAAAATGAACGCTTGATATGTTATATCCACTAAAGTATAATCGGTAGGTATATAATATTCATACAATCTGTATCTATTAAATCCAATTCATGATAATCAATATTTGTTGAAACACCACACAGTATGTTAATATTCTGTAACTGTTTCCAACCTTGGATTTTCGAAAGAATAAGATTTAATTTACTCAAAATTGCAGTTGTAATATCTCCATTAGCTTCATTCAACTTATTTTTTACTTTTAAAACAAAATTGCCAACGTTTAGCCTAAATATTATACATATAATTTAGTATAATTATAATATTAGAATTAGATTATTAATATAGATTCATTATCCATATACCTACTATATTGATCTTGGTGGATTTGGCAATTCCGGATATTCCTTATTGAAGATTGTTGTAAGACATTTAAAAAAATGTTTTTTTCATTCCTTCAATCGACTAATTTACATCTTTGTAGTGTACACAGTGCACATACTTCTTCAAAATCATTGCATATTATTTTGTCAAACAAGTTACATCATGTATGCATTTTGGATAAAGTGCTTTTATACAATTACTAGTTTTTTTTATATAAGGTGTTACATCTGAGATAAATAGCAAAATATCGTCGAATTATATTTAATACATTTAATAACCAAACCGATAAACGAAAACAATAATAATCCAATTACACTATATAATATACTATATTATATTATTCTATACTCCGTATTTCACGTTTTAAATAGATTGAGAACTGTACCTACTATCGTACATAGTAAGAAACATAGTTTTACATTTTTTTTAAATTAAATTTAAATTGTTTCATTATTATAAAACAATAAAAATATTAAAATGCTACAGCTGGAATAATTGCAAAAAAGCAATAAAGAAGTATTCACATAAGAAAAGCCGAAAAAAGCAAAAAGAAATTGGTTTATTTGCATGGAATCAGAATTATATGAAACGAATTTATGTTACATTTTTAAGTTGTTACTAACCTTTCTTTTTCACCTGCATTCACCATTCAGTCATAGTCAGTCACTATCGGTAATTTATAACTTTTAAATTTTAATAATATTCTGATTCATTTTTTTTTTTTAAAATCGACAAAGTACCTATTTGTGAATATGCAAAAAAAAAAAAATAAATAAAATAAACTAATAAATTATTTTTCTTCTATTTGAGATAAAAATGTGTTAATTCTATTGCAAAGATGTATACCAATACTGCAATACTTAACGTCCTTACAATGATAATATTACTAAATATATTCCTACAATTAATACTCTCCACTATTCAATTGCCAGTACAACAAACACAATTAATCATTAATAATAATAAAAATAGTAAAAATAATAATATAGTAAATTTAATACACGAGCGCACACAACCATAACATAATAATACTCGTTAATCATAATAACGAATTAAATTGTTATGTAAGCACTAAGCGCACACAATAATATTTCATGTACGAAGATGTTGTACAATGTACACGATATTTATTAAAATAAATAATTTTTATAAAATTATGACTATTAATGATTAGCCGGCTGTATATTAAATAAAATTAAAATAAATAGGTGTACTATTATAATTGGTAGTTAGGTACGGTAAGTATTCTCTACAGTGAATCTGTGTAAATGGTAAGTTTATTGCAAAGCGTGCTGTAGATAATATATTATATATAGATACTTAGTACTCACAATAATAATAATAATAAATTTGATATTTATGATACGTATACCTAACCCACCACTCATATAATACATGTACACGACCAGCCAATTATACATACCTATCATTATATGACTGATGATACCTATAGTACTTATATTGTAAATAAATTTTTGTAACAACGTTTAATTAATTTGATCAATGCTGACAATACGTAATAATACGCGTGCTTAGGTTAAGCATCATTATTGAGCTACGATATATTATACTATTAAAAATTAATTCCTGTTTCCTGTATACTTTTATATTGGCTGCAGTTTTATTATACACGGTAGTAAATTATATAAGTGGTTATCTGCAATACCTACCTATATTTATGATTGTGAAAATTGCAATTTGAAGGTCTTTGATAAAAAATATAGTCAGCTTGTGAGATTTTTAAGTTATTTATGATATAAATTGTACAACAATGAATGCATCTAGAAGTTGTTATAAGATATAGGCTAAAGTTCAGTACACGAGGTACTTATTAATAATATCTGATAATTCCACGTGACCACGTAAGTATAAAGGAAGGGTGTAGTCAGTTGTTCTATTATCTATATATTGTCATAAGAATATGATTTTAACGTGTTAGTGCTTACATGTATATACAATATGCATATAATAATAATAATAATAATAATAATAATAATTGTACGCCTCAGGGGAATTTTTCAGTAATCAAGTAGGATTCTGTATACAAGAAAATTTAATATATACATGCCGTTGTAGGTATCTATTATAAATATAGGTATTATAAACGAACAATTAAAACACATATTTTATAAATTAGATCTTAGATATCAGATACTTTAGTGGTATGTTTGACTCAGGGCACCAATGAAGAAAACTCTGTACATAATATTAAATTATTATAAATGTGATTTTTCAATTTCAAAAATTTACTATTAAACCATTAAGAACCTCCTTGATGTTTTTATAATCTAAATAAAGCGCAAAATAAGTATAACATATTAAAACCTAAGAAGGAATTACCTTGCGGTGTAATCAATAATGTTATATATTATTTGACATTTGTAGTAGGTATCTATTTAAACTTACATTCATTATACATACATAACTTATAATACTATATTTTTTTATTGGTTTTTAGGTTCTTACATATTTTTATAACAATCCATACATTTTTAATTTATTATTTCTTATTAGGTTTTTTTTATTAACAATGTTGACGTATAATATATAAAATATTGAATTAATTGTATTTTACTTATACGCCTCCTTTATGCTTAGATATAATAATGGAAGAGTAAACTTTGTAATATTGTGTTATATCTAAGCTTTACAATGTTTGTAATAAATTTAATTTATTTGTGAAAAAATCTAGTGTGCTAAACTGCTAAAGTATCTATTTAGGTTTTAATAAAAAATGTATTTAATTTAATACATTTTTCGATGTTTGCAGGTATTTAAAGAATCACCAATGCTATCATATAATGGCTGAGTCTTTTATCGAAGAACAAAGTTATTTTTAAATACTATTAATGTTTTTAAAAACATTTTTTGATAGAATTTAAATCATTGCAAAATAAAATTTTGACAAAAATAGGTATATTTTTCATTTTTTTTTTAGGGAATGATCAAATTTACATTTTGACGTACTCTGACTTCGTTATTTATTCAAATTTTTTGAAATTGAACTCGGTCTTGAATTCGATTTTTACTAAAACTATTTTTAGAAAATCAAATTGTAGTTAGATAATGACACGATTATAAAATCATGAAAATTGATGAGGATTTTATGTAAAATAAAAATAGTATTCTAGCATGATAATTTATAAAAATATATAAACTATATTTATATTATATTGCCGATGTGGAACTTGATTTTCCTCGATATTTTTTAAATGTTTGTGTTTGAAGTATTTGATTTTAAGTATTAATTTCCAATGAATTCCGAATCACTAAACTTTAAGTAATGTACTTGTAACTTATGAATTATAATTACAGATTCGTCTGCAATAAAATGTGTACATATCAAAATACATCGAATAATATTTTACTTCGGAAATTAAAATATAAGCTGTATTAATTCCAAAAAAAAAAAATAAAACTTTTAAAATTATAACTATATTAGATTTAAAAAATATTAATTTTCTTTCAAACATATTGTTTTGTAACGACCGAGAACTATGTAAAAATAATATTTTTAAAAGTATTAATAGTTTTTGAAATAATGGCTGTTTTATGTTAAATGAATCACTTACATGTATATTCATAGTAATACAATAATAGACCACCTGACCATTTATATGTATTGTATATTTTAAATTATTTTTATGGTAAAAAATGTTTAGTACATTCTCTCTATCTACCTTCAGCAATTATTCAGTAATGTGCAAAAACACGTCGGTATAGGTAGGTTATAATACATAATATACATGTATGTCTAGGACGTAGGTAGGTTTATCATAAATCATAATTCATATTATTCTTCCGTGTGAACGTTATACCGTCTATCCAATAATCATATACATGTATCAAATAACATACCTATAATATGATAATATTATTATTACCCACTAGAAGTGTGCGTGGTTCAATGCATACGAAACACGAAATAACGGTCAATAGGTATATATTTCACTATGGATTCCGGTAGGTATCTTATAAAGGTAGGTACGTGCCTATAATAATATTATGTCAATAATAATATAATATTATGTACGCGTTGCACACATTTTGTACTTAGTAGGTCTCGTGGGTCGTTTACTCTTAATGTAATTTCAAGCCGATTATTATTATTGTTATGAATTTTTTTTTAATAAGGAAATAAAATCTTGTGTAATATAAAATAATTTACATTCTTAATTGTTTCGGTAATGTCGTGTACAACATATTAACATTGGTAGTTATGTTACAACTTACGGCGCATTTACATGTGTATAAAAAAAAGGTGAAGGTATGGCAATTTAAAGTATTTATCGTTATATTCTATAAACATTGGTATAAATATTATAATATTATATATTATAAATATGTATATATTTATTTTATCTATAGACATAAAAATGTGATATAATTAACTTTAAACAATATGTTTCCATGACGTCAGTTGAGAGAAGTTATTCAAAATAGCTACAACTTACAATTATTATTTACTATCTACATTAAAATACAAAATACAAATGCAATTTAAACTTCTAAAAGTATAAAAAACCACAGCTATTCAATTCTAGTTAACAACATTTACAACTGGTATATAGATGAAAGTATTTATATATACCTAATACGATATATATTAAACAAAAATTAAAATTCATTATTATTATTTTATATGTTAAAGGCAAATAAGATAATGTATACAGCATATTTTTAAATGTTTTTAGTTCTACACTATCAGAACCAGTTAATGACTTGTTTTTTGGCTGCAAGAACAATATTGTACTACACAGATATGCCTATAATACATTTTGTGAAATACAATTTATAACAAATATATTTCTCAAAAATTATTTTCCTAGCATCAGAATATAAATAAATGCGTTATTAAAGGATAAAAAAGGGATTCGCTGCATGCTTGGTAAATCACCTTGTATATTTTGGCTTATCTAACCTAACCAGTGTGTTCTCCTCTTACGGACCCCAATTTATATGCTTAACTGTTGTGTATATTTTTTAGCTAATAATCAAAATAGAACTATTAAACGTTGTACTTATTTTAAAGGTATAAATGTCTAATGTATGTGACGTTAAAAGCGCGCCCATTTAATCAATACTAATTAGTAAAACACTATTTGGAGCGTGGCTTATATGTATAATTAATTAATACTATGTACTAGTTATATTTTACATATTTTAAAGACGTATAGGTATAAAATGTTTTGTGTTCATAAAATAATATTATTAATTTGATAGTTTGATATAATATAATATGAAATTATATTCGTTAATTTATTGTACTTAGATACTTAGTCAGTTCTTGCCCCGACCATGATTCTATAAAAATATATTGGACGACGGAGGTTCAATTACAGTAGTAGAATCTGCTGAATGAATGTAGGATGATCTGATTTATTTAAATTTAGAATATAACATGGATAAATTATCAACTATGATCATGCATTAAGATGGATGTACCTACACATCTTAGTCCGTGACCACGAAGTATAGAAGATATCCTTACTACACCGCGTTATCGACATAACGATTTTGTAATAGTTTTGCATTATGGTAAAAAGTATGAAGAACGTTTCGAAATGTTTGGCTCATCAAATCGTGTATAGGTAATAATAAATAATAATACAATTTTGATAGCGAACTATCAGGTTAAGCGCATATAATTTATATTATAAAATTAATAATACCTTATTTGAAGAAGTCGCTGCAGTGACGTTTCTAGACGAATTTTAAAAGGATAGCGTCAAACTCTATACAATTAACGAAAAAATTAAATATATTTTTATAATATCGCTTTAGCGAGTAGGTTCAAAAAAAAAAAAAAATACAGTACAGGCGAATTGTGTACAATAAATTTCTGCGTCAAGTTTTCAAACGTGCTGTGGTTGGCAAGAATTCGGGGAAGTTCTAATTTCTAAATATACGGGGAGATCATAGATAATAATATACTATTCATGGGGACGTTTCACGTATTAATTCTGCTCTGAAGTACAAATTCAAAGATTATACAGTGGTTTAGGTAGATAGTTCTCAGGACTGGTTGCCCAAAATTATTGTACTAGGCCAATATAGACAATATAGTTATTACCGCGATATTCTCTGTCGGTAATTTAGTTTGAAAAACGGTCATCGCCTTGGTTATTTTTTCTGCGTCTAAAAAATGTTCAATCAAACCGTTTATCACAGGTGTATTCGTGTATTATGTATAATAAAATAATTAATGGAGTTATTGTAAATTCAGTGCAACAGACGATTTACAAATAAATTGGTTATTTTCCATAATTTTTTTTCGTTTATTTCCAGTTATTTTTATAAAATAATGAGAAATTTTGACTTTCTAAAGTACAAACTTAATTCAATTTTCTATTTGAAATAACCCTCAAAGTTGAAAATTGAAGCATTTTATCGTATTATTAGTAAGTATTAATTTTTAATGCTAATTTATATGTGTATATAAAATATTTATTTAGGTCTTAAAAAGCTTAAAAATTATTTAGAAGGTATAGCTATAGATAGAAGATAAAAGTTCGAAAAACTTCATACTAATATTGTTGTAGGTAAGAAGCTACACGTATATTATTAATATCTGGTTCCTTTTATAGGTTTATAATAATTAAAATACATATAGTCTATGTAGACAGAATATAGTTATTCACAAGCCATTCTTTGAGCACAGTTTATTATACTAGCTTATAACTTAAGAAATTGTTATAAAAACTGGATTGATTACTTAAGAGTTTTTGACATCACAAAATGGATATATAAATATATATAAATTAGTTAGTGTTATTATATATATTATATATACATATATATTTGCTGTTTTTTGTGTTATTTGGAGATAGATAGTGCGAATAAAATACAATTTTCCCTTGAGGGGTTTAATATGACACATTATTTAACACGGAACTGATTATAGTGGGGGAAACGGCTGTATTTTTATTAACGCAGAAGAAAAAAAATGATATTATTTCGTATTCCGCGAATTCAAAAAGTTATACTACAAATATCAAAACCTCACTATATTTATACATTTAGAGCGACATATAGCTATGTATACTGTTGGTGGTATTCTGATGCGTTGTGTTTTTGTATACATAAATAAATATAACGCAATACGTATATATGTATAAAAAAATACTTATAAATACAATCATATTTCATACACATTATACGCAGACAAAAATAATTTTCAGCAACAATTTTCTTATAAAATTTAAATAATGTAGGCTTTTCTATTTCATTAACTTATAGGGAATATATAATATTATAATCTTAAAAGTAAAAATATATCTCTATTATAAAATATATTTAGTCTTTTAAGTTTGAATGTTTAGTCGAAATATAAATAAATGAGTATCTATATACTGCAGTTTATTTTATTCTATTTTACATGTGGTATTTTAAAAATTAGGGATCGATAAAATGGAATATAAAAACAATTATATTTTTTTATTGTTAACAGTCAATATTTTTGAAAATTAAAAATTATTTAGATATGTAGTTATGTCAATAAAAATTAAATACCTTTTTTAAAATTTTTATACAGAGCCTATTATGCTTAATTGTTTAAGAAAATAATCAAAATAAAACGATAATTGTACATTTCAAATGTCTATAAATAGCTCAGTAACAGCCTAAATATTTTGAAAGTGACCTAATTCTTGTCTAGAAAAATGTTAATATTTTGTGAATACTAAATAGGTTAGTTACAGCAAGTTTGTTAATTTTGAATTTTAACCGATTCAAACACATATTACTGTAAAGCTCATATATTATTATCCTTTCATAATTAAGTAATTAAATTAGTTTCAATTATTTAAATTATAATTAGGTTATATAATTTCACAATTTACAATACAATACGCATCTAGACTAAATTTATGATATTCAAAACATTTTTGTTTTTCACATGCATTCTAGCTGTCAGCCACTAAGGTTTTGTAGGATAAATATTTTATGTAGACAAATAATTTACAAATATTATAGATATTTGTGAGCAATAACATATTTTCGTTAAGAGGATGCTTTGTTTGCGTGTGTTGTTCTTGACTAACCAAATTTATGTTTAGCAGTACCATTTTTTTTGTAATATATATATAATATAATATATACGATCGCCATAAGGCATATCTTAAAACTTATAAGTAGGTAATTAGTATTTTTAGAATATAGATTATTATAGGTTTTATAGGAACATATTTTTGTTTCGTATAACTTAATAAAATATGAGTAGTTATGTGTTTTTAAATAGTTTTTTATGGTTATGAATTTGTGCTCTTAAAATAAAAATAAATAACCGTATAATATACAATAATATGAATAACACATAAATCATTTGGTCATCAAGAATGTCCTAATGACCGTTAATTAAAGTAATGTACGATATTTTATTCATATTACTCAAATATATTTTTGAACTCATTAAAAAAGCAATTTAACAACAAAAGAATAAAGGGAGACATCTGTGGAGTAAAACAGAAATATTGAAGCATTTCAACACAATTAAAGTGTTATAGGTATTTTTTTTTTTCATAGTGATGGGAATATTATTTTTAATATAATACGTTTGAAACATGATATTTTTGTGATAGCATGAATTGAAAACGTCATAATAAAAATGAAAAACAATAAAACACAACGTGTTATATTAATATTAAAAAAAAGCTTTGGTTAACAATTTTATTTAATAGTTAGGTATATTTTAATTATCTCTTTCTGTATACACACACACACACACGCACACATATATTATACATATTTTGTCCCATATAATATAATTATGTATGTGTGTTTCTTTTATTTTTTATGATGAATAAATAATAATAATGTTAAAATTGTTACACATTTTTATTAAAAAAATGAAACATTTATAAAATTATCTTGCAAATAATATACTTATAGCTATATAGCGTTACACAGTATATACCTACTCCTATTATGTAGTATTTTCGATACCATTAGTAGATTGCAGTGAGAGTAAGAATACGTTTTGTTTTTGCCGATATATGTTTACATTTTATGTCGGAGCTCATATAGCACCTTTAAGTATCATTATATAGCTATAACTGTGTTATTCGTTCATAGGTACTAGAAGCGTTCGTATTTATTGTCTAAAAACAAAAGTATATATTTAATCATATTATACATCCATAACGAATCATAATGATATTATGATGGTGTATAAGTATATTAAAAAACAGGACAAATTATGAGCTTATTAATTAATGTGAATGTTCTTTAAAATAATTTTATTCGTTTAAGTCTTCTAACTATGTTATTATTTATGTACACGTGCCATTGTGCTTCGAAGTAAAAAATAAAAACCACTAAAAATGTTGATATTGTTTTAATTCGTTTCTACTATGTTTGGGATAAAGAGAGGTTTACGTGAGGGATGCTTACTCTATAATACCATAAACTCAAGTTGTTTTTAACCAAAAATAATTTCTGGCCTACATCCCTAAATATTATAAATTTTAGATGTGCTGTATGTTGTGATTATTATTTTACACTCGAAACCAATTTTCCATCTTCAATAATAAGCCATTGTTTGCATTGCATTGCTACTCTATTAAATAAAAACAACATATACATACTATTTCATTTTGATTTTTGTGACATAATTATTGTATTATTATATTATTACAAGTGTTTTGATATTTAGGTCTGAAAATAGGTAGGTATTTGTGATATTTGAATTTGTACTGTGTTAAAAAAAAGTTATATAGTATTACTTATTCATAAACAAGTAATTATTAATTCAATTTCAAATAAAGGGATTTTAATTTTTTTTGGAAGGAGGGCAGTATAAATGCATTTTAGGGAGTTGTCTAATTAACCAAGTGCTCCTCTGATGTTTTCTTATGGCCTATGTATGGGTACAGACTACAGATTACAAAAATGATATACGATAGCGATCGGTTTCACTCGGTCGGCAACGGTTAAAATATCGATGGTTTATTACCGACCCGGTACATAATCACGATGGCTACCGCTGAACAATAACAATATCAAAAATAATGATACATTATGTTACCTATATTGTAATATCACGACGTATATAATACTAACACATGAGGTACATCGTGCGTGTGATGATGCTGTTGTCGTCATCGACGCTTGAAGGACACTGAATTTATACACATACAGAATGATTCACTACGTATGCTCACAACTTTTTTTATTTATTAAAGCAATTATTCATGGTACTTATAATTTTTGGATTTTTTAAATATACTTTAAAAGTTTAAAATCATCATATTTTCAAATTCTCGAAACTTTTTGTAATACATAAGGAGTGTGCTAAAGGAAAAAAAGATAAGGTTTTTCATGTAAAAACTCACTGTTTTTACTGTAAATTATTTAGTTAATTGTTTTTTGAATATACTGGTGTTTGAATATTATAGTAATCAATATTAATCCATTATTATTTATAAAAGTAGTCGTAAAGTAGTAGTTTATTAAAGTATAATAAATACTAGAACCGATATTTTTATGTTTTTAAGAAATATTATCGTTATTACTATAAAAATTTTAACAATTGAAAAACTACTTGTATTGAAATAGGCATAACATCTATATACATTTTAAAAAAAATTATCCACTAAATAATTTTCAGTAAAAATTGAAGTTCTTGTTTGAAAAACAAAAGTTTGTATCACTACTATATATGGCATTTTTTAAGCAGTATATAAAAATCTTAAGAATTATAAAATGTGATCTTTTAGTACATTTAAAAATACCGAAAATCAGAATTCGAATAAATTCGTTATTGAAAGAAAAATTGAGGGTGAGCTTGCTCGGTGCATCACTCTGTATATAAAATATAGGTACATCGACTACGTTATGAATAGATAGTGTTATATTATATATACTACGTCGCGGTCACATCGTCGGCGGGTTTTGTATATATTATTATAATAATAACAACAACGTCATGTGCTGATGTACATACCTCGTATCATAGTACATTCGTGCAACGATAGGTACATCGTCGTTTTCTCTATGTGCGCGTAGGCGGTCGCGCGCGTGCTGGAAAACGGCGGCACCGGCACCGGCGCGGCGTCCCTACCCCCAACGAACGGCGACGATCGCGTTCTCGCGGGCAGACCCGGCGCGCGCGTGTAACCGATCCGGCAGAGAACGGCCGTTACGGTGCCGAGTCGTTGCCGTAGTATAAATATTGTAGTCAGTGGCAACGTGACCGTTCGCGCACGCCGTTCACCGTCGCGCAGGCACAGTTCTACGATACCGATATAACATTGGTAATAATAAAAACCGTGTATAACGATACGTTGCAACACCCGTCGTACTTATTATTGTTGTATACGCACAAGACGCATAATAATATCATTATTTCCGCCGGACGGTTTGTCGCCCTCGCTCGCGTTTCGGGAATTCTGTGTCCGACGCGTGTCGTGCCGATGCGCGTTTCCGCGGCCGTCGCAGACAGCTGCAGCGTTTTTAGCGTTACGAACTAAACACCGTGGCCCTACGCTACCTCCGATTTCATTTCGTCAGCGCGTCTCTACGTCTTTTTCTGAATCATCCCCATTAGACCTTATCTTGTGAGTGTGTTGTGTGTGTGTGTGTCTGTGGCGTCTCTAACTGGATATTGTCATAACGCAGCTACGATGGAGACCGAAGAGATCACTAAACTCGTAGATGGCATCTATAAGGTACAGAGCTCTATAGACATATAATGTTATTTATTATCAGTAGTGTGAGTATTATAGCGGTCACTCGATTTAAAACGAATTTACGTCATACGACTTTGTGTAGACAGATCTTATCTTAGGTATGTATTGCGTGTATAACTTTGCGAAGTTTTTTATGACCCGCGAAAACAACCCGCAGTAAATTGTATAAATAAAACTTGATATGTTATAATGTTCTTCAAAATAATTTTGATTGTCCCGAGTTTGTAATTGTTGGCTTCACAATGTATCACCAGATCGAATGCTATACATTTTATATGAATTCCCACCGAAATAGTTATGAGGATTAATTGCCTTACTTTTTAGTACTTTATTACTTGTATTTTTCAAATAAATAAAACACACATTTTTAAAAATCAACCATTATTCTTTTTTAAACAACTTTTAAATTATATTATTTTACGTACCGATTTAGTTAACAATAATTATTAAATATTACTATTTAGTGTTAAGCACTAATTGTATCATTAATAATTATTATTGTTAATTTTTCATTTTTTATTTGTATATACAATGTAACTAATCATATACTTATAACACTGTAAATCTATTATTCATGTAATTGAATTCTTAAAACACATATTTTAATTCATAATAAATAATATATTTGTAGCAGTTGATACTTTGAAAAAATATATAATTTCATACATGAAAACGAATATTATTGAATAATTGAATGCACAAATTTTAGCTAACTTTGATTAGGGAGTAGTATTATACAAATTATTTTAGATACCATATTAATCAAATAGGTACCTATACAATCTTAACGTTTTTATTTATTTGTTACGAGTAATTTAACTTTGTCAAATTTTAAATTATAACTTAATCAATACTAGTTTATTTTATTTTACTATATTGAATAGTGTGTTGATATTATATAATTCATAGTCAATTTTTGATCTCAAATTTATTTTCGTAATCCAATGTGTTGTCAGTAAAATAAAGGATTTGTTTTCACGTAAAATTTCATGGTAAATTAAAATTTATTGTGTTTTTAAAGTCTTAAGTTTGTTACTAAAGAGTATACGATAAAAAAACGCTCTAAAAACCACACAATTTTATTTAAACGCGGCGAGGTATATTATGCTTTACACACGTTATAATAAATGTTAGCTGTAGTTTACACGCCTCGCACCTGTACAGTAGATACGAGTACATATTATAATCTTTTTTAGTGTTAAATATTCAACCAAAAGTAAAATCTGTCTGTTTAAATTAAGTCTTTTTGCTGCGTTTAAATAAGATGTTTAATTTTTAGATGTTTGTGTGGCACTGTGGCCGTATAACAATATATATTCTCCGGAGATTTGAGTTTCAAAATGATCAATATTTTTCATTCGGACAAAAAATTAGTTGTCTACAATAACATTAGTTTTGGGGAGAAAACAATTAGTTTATCTTCGATTTAAAAGTTCTTATAAAGGAAATTATCCTATAGAATTTGATTTAATATTATTATTTATTATATAATAACTATTAACATACAATAATTTAACTAACTTCTTAGTAATAATTTCTTGATATGTGTAAGTAAAGAATTAAAAATATAAACAATATACGAATGTACTATATACTTGGAATATATTTGTTGCACTTTGCTTTCAGATAAAATAGTGATGTATAAATATAAATATAATATATATTATATATAAATATACAATTGAAACCAATCTCGAATCTTATGTTAAAATAAAATAATAAATACAAATAACGATGTATATATTTAAGTAAAGGTGGTAAGGAACTAATATTTAAAGTTTTTAACCGAAATTAAAATTGAAATTCTATGATTTTATTAAAAGCTAAACAGATGCTAAGGCGTAAAGTTTACTATAGCTTTTCTTCAATTTTTTGTGTTAAACTATTGTGAATACTAAACACTCAATACTGATCTTTTTAAAGTATAAAGTATGAACTGGATGTCATTTTCTTGTCAAAAAGTTACTGTATGAACCTTTTAGAGTACATTTTTGCGCTAACGTATGAGAAACTATTTGAAAAACTTACACATTTCTTGGTAAACTCAGAATTTAAAATATTATATTACTGTAATAATGAATATAATCTGATAGAATATTATGTGAAATATTTTGTTTTTAGTATTTTTACACTTTTTCATCTATATTTGCATATTATATTTTAGAAAGTTTTTGAAAATAAAACAATATCATTTATTTTTTAACGATTTAATTACTACGACAATAAATATTGATTTATTTATAAGTATACTGATATCATAATGATTACTAAGAATAATTATTTATAGTTATTAATATTATTTTATGTCAGTGTACTATATATTATTTAAACGTATTTTAAATTATTAAAAAAGTTTCTATAGAGTCAGTGTTATGTTATTTAATTAATAATAGTGATTTTTAAAGAAATTTTTAAGTATTTTAGTATAGATACCAACTTATGTGATGAATATGCAGGTATGCTACTACGTATCAATTTAGTAACATATACGATATACGTTATTCAAAGTCGTTGATCTCCAGACTGGAAAACGTGTTTTTTCTTTAATTTAATACAAGTTGTATATATAATGACTCTAATGACTATGTACTCATAAAAGTGTTTCAAGTTCTTATAATAAGAATCAGAATTTTAATAATTCAATATGTAGAGAGACGTTTTGAATATGTTTATAAATGTTTGTAAAAACGATAATATTTAATAAATATAATTATTTTTCTTTTAATAAATTACACATAAAATTATATTTAAATTTATATTGGAATTATGAATAAATTCTAAATATTAAATTAAAATATTTATATATTTTTATTGTTAAAGAAAATACATGTTTAAAACAGTAGATATTGAACTATTGACAATTTAAAATTGCTGTGATATTATATTTTCATATAATAATGATATTTTTGGTAAATAAATTAATAATTAATAATTTGTATTGTGTTATCGAACAAACTCTACATAAAGGTCTTTTTTTATAGTTATATGAAATTCGTTGGTATGATATTGGCTATTATTTATATGGTGTTATTGATCCTATAATACGTGGTTACTGGTTAACCGCAGATCAACTAACGGTAGAACACTTTTTTTAAAATTTTTTCTTTTGCTAATAAATAAGATAACAAAATTATATTAAATGTTTTAAAAACAATGCTCCATTTAAAATATATTTTTATTTTTATATTTTGTTATCTATATAAATTGTATTGTTATACACAGTGACTATTTATAGTATTTTTGATAACTTCAATTAGTAAATAATATCAATATAAAATAATATAATCATATTATAATTTTTGTATCAGTGTGCTGATTTTTAAATCTTTATTAAGACCTCTAAGTCATTAAATATTGTATTTAGTTTTATGTTTGATAATCAGTCTTTACTTTTTTCTAGAGTCTTACAACGCAGGTATATTTTCTAAAAATTGTGTGTATTTACATTTTTTAATCTCAAATAAAATCTTCTTTCTTAATTTTAATTTTTAACCAGAATAAACCACAATTTCTGAAATGTATCTGAACATGTTTTGAAATAGTCTTATTAATGAATGTAAGAAAATAACAAGAATAAGCATGTTGATTTTTTCATATTTTTATTAGGTGGTTTGAAAGAAATATATTGTGTACTTATTTGAAATTTTTATTTGTTTTTTTTACGTGTTATAAGAGTCATTGAACACGATTTTGGTTACTAGTAATGATAGGTTTTAGCATGACAAATATATAACTATAATATCTATTGTCATGGTCATCGTATTGGTTCTTCTCATATTGCTCTGGTTAATACATGTGATTATTATACTATGGGTGTACGTGGCATCAATATAAGAAGTTGAACAATTTTCAGCATAACTGCGAACAATTAGCAATTAAAAACCTTATTGTATGGACACATTGTGTATACGATTTTTTTTTATTGTATTTGATATTAATATAAACACGACCCTATTTTCTCCGCTGTACCTGTACGCGAATATATCGTGATAAAAACAAAACAAAATACCATACCAAGTGAACCTGGCGCATGGACACTTGAAGGTCGTCCGGTCGGCTGGGAGTGCCGCAGATTCCATTCGAGCTAAACGCTGGTAAAAAATTATTATTCAAGAATGTTACCTGCTGGGGCGGCTGTAAGGAACATTTTGCCTTCTCTCTCACTCTCTTTCTTTTTCCTATTTTCTTTTTAATAATTCGTTGTTACTATTATATTACAAATACATATATACCGGGTTATTAAGGTATGTACTATAATAATTATAAGCTTTAGTGAATTATATTTAGAGAGCCCGAGGAGGTCCTTAGAATGGACGTAATCTCACTTTCCGGGGCTGTTGTAGGTATCAAAGTATATACAATGTTACTATCGTTGCTTGTTTTTAAACTGCCGTTGAAAAAATTATTCAATAATTGATAAATCCTTTAGTCACTCCTCTATCATAGTATTTTAAATTTTCTATTACGATTATTGTAATATGTTTATACACGTTTTATAATATATGAATAATTATATAAAGTAATGATTATAATCCATACCTAATGATTTAAAATGTATTTATGTATAAGAATTATCTTTCTATCACATTCCCGGTCAAAGTAGCATTTGCTATAAAATCTGAGCCCTATTAATTATATTTAATTTAATAATTAAATATTTAAAAACGTATTTATATTTATGAGTAACTATAATAGTGTTTTTTTCAATGATATAATTCTCATAAAAGAAAATAGGATTAAATAAAATGGTTTAAATAGATGAATTATGTAATTCTTAAGAATATTATAGATACCTACGTAAATATATTTTCTATACCTACCTTCGGAATGGTTTTTTATTTACTTACCTATTTAAAACATTAATAATGCCAATATTAACAATTTGTAATTAATAATTAAAATTTGTTTTAAATTTAAACATTAATAAAAATATATTTATAAACAAATTTAATTTGTTTTGTTCATTGTTTCCTTAACTTAATGACATATTTAAAATATCAGTTTGTTTTGTTTACGCCATTGATTAATTATTAAGGCAATGTATCAAATGTATAACTAATTCTGTTGAAAGTTTGGTGTTTTATTCTCAATAATCTTATTTGAAGATGTGAAGTTTTAAGTTTAATTTATTGATAAGAAAATCATTTTGGTTTTAGAGAATTCATTTAAAATGTACTTTAAATTTAAAAATAGCTAATAATAAACATGCTAAGACAAAAAATTAAGTAGGTAGTATTTTTTTATTTATTAAATTGAAAATGTGTCAATATATTACATGTTTTTACAAGTTTAATAGTTTTGAAGAAATTAATGTCTAATTTCTTTTATGTATTAAAAATAGTTTTAAATTATACAGTATACACATATTATACATACATATCTGAATATCAATGCAAAAAATTTAATTTTTGATCAACGAATTCATAATGTGACAAAATATCCTAAAACATAATACCTTAATTAAAATTATTTTTTGTGTGCATATTTTATTTTTTTCGTAGTGCAGAACAAACTCTAATATTGAAACACACAATAATGTATATATCCGTTAACTTTATTGAGATAAAATATAAATTTACTCTTTGATATTTTATTAATCAATAATTAAATAATAATTAAACTTATTTTTCTTATTCTTATATTATAATAAAGAATTAAATTTATTTTTATAAATGAGCAATTATTTGGTACTTCAGAAGTGTTGTACCTAATGCTAAATCATGGTAACAAATTAAAATACCTATATTTAACTTATAAAATGAAAATAATTGTCATTGCATTAAACTATAATGAAAATAATTAGAAAGAAAGATATACGAATACAAATTGTTATCCATAGAATGTATTATAGATATAATCGATTGACTGTGAATCATATTAGTAACATAATATATGTAGGTAACTATGTACATTTAGCAATTTCATAAAAGATAATGTAGCCAATAATCGACCTACCTATAGAGGTGCTATTGTTGTTATCAAACACCGTTATACTTAATTGAAGATTTTACCTACGTCCAAGTCCACAATGTCTTATGCATTCTAATGCACCATTAAACCAGTGCTTCGCATATACAACTTGTCAGAATTTAACGGTTAGTTTATTTACGTTGGGTATATCATGTACTATCGCGTGTCGTCGTATAACCGTATCGTTTAGTTTTTTTTTATCTGTTTTGTACATAATACAGGAGACACGTAGAGTATAGATAATATTACAATCGATGATATTAAGATATTATATCGTTTTATTATTGATTTCGTTGAACATTATATTTTTGTAGAGTCTTAGTGATAGATACTTTAGTTCAAAATTATTCAAAAAAATGTAAATGTATTACACAACTATATAATGGTGATGTTATGTAATTTTTATTAAAAGATTAAAAATGTATTCAATCACCATAGTGTACTTATATCTATAAAATTTGTGTAAATGTTAGTTTTATATGATAAGCTAAAAGTATTTTTAACTATAAATAAGATAATGCGCAAAATAAAATGTTGTTTTGCTTTTATAATAAATACAAATAAGTTATAGGCATCGATTATACCTACTTTAATAAACTTTGAGATTCTTTTTTAAATTGCATACGTAAACTATTTAATAATATTTATTTTATTTACATAAAATAGATTAATGGTTAAAGTTTTTAACCTTAATAATAGTTATGATTAAGTTTTAATAGGTAGTTAAAATAAATCTTTATATTATAGAAGAATCTATATTGCAATTACAGTTGATAAATATTAGTAAATGCGGATGGAAAATTACTTTTTAGTTAATTATGTAATTTATTTTTATTTTTTTGATAGCTTACTAAATTTGTGAAATGGAACATTACCCTTCAATAAAATATATATCATTATTTGGATAAATTGTAATTGTAAATAATAGTTAACCGTTATAATTATAATACTTTTATACATTTGTAATCTAAATTATAATATATTATATATATTTCATATTAGAAGTAGGTAAAAATATATTTTACAGCTAACCACATACTGTTTATAGCATTAGAAATTTCAGACTTACAAAACAATTTTTTTTATTTTAACATTATAAATTTTTAAAAAGTTAAATTGGCACTAACTGTGTACATTTTATTTGAACATTTGAATTTTTTCATACGGTATTAGACTGAATACATAGATAAGCTTATTTTATATACTATCAACAAAACATATTAACGATATAGTTGTGTGTTAAGAAAAATATTTACAATAGAGGCAACTAGAGGTTCTAAAGTACTTATTCATTCATTTTTTATAATATTTTTGTATATTGTGGTCTATTTTATTGACCTTATTTGTTTTATATTATCCACATAGTCTATTTTAAGTTCTATTTATTGTTGAAACTGAAGTATAATAATTACAAAAAGTTTTAATAACATGTTTAAATATTTTAATAATAAATATTTCTAGCTAATTTTGTAAGAAATTTGAATTTACTGGTAAAAATGTATAGATTTCATATTGTAATACATAATAATAAATCATTAATGTTTAGTAAGTATATTATTTATCACGCTCTCGTGGTATTTTGTATACAATATTTGTAGAGTTGTGTTAATTATAAAAAGATTATTATATGTCTGTCATATTGTAAGAGTTTTGATTGATTGCTTAACCTCCATATAAATGAAAAATGGGCGTCTACAGACTAAGTAAAAATATTATATATGTATTAAGCGTGAAGTGAAAGTTTTTATTTTCTAATTTACATTGTTAAACCTAAAATTATTGAAAATTGGATGATGGGCAATTTACGTGGGGTAAAAGAATTATTTATAAGTTGGCATGGAAATTGAAAATAGTTTGAATGTACAGGTGTTAACGTATTTATAGTAATATTTTATAATATGTACTAATATATTAGTTGGTAATAAGTTAAAGTTATCATACTGTATAATTAAGTAATTTTACATTTTTTAGTTAGGATGCATATTTTACTTTAAATTATTTAAAATAAGTAGATACCTATTCAGTAAAAAAAAAATCTATGGAATTAAAATGTACACAATACATACTATAAAGATGCTACTCGTACTACTTATTTATATTTTTTATACTTTAATTAATAGTTACATTATAGCATATGTTTTATAGTTGAAAATAATAATTATATAATTCATAATTGAATAATATGTGTTTTATTATTCATTTAAAAAACTACCTTTATTTAAAAATAATTTAATGTAAACATGTTAATTAGTTAATCATTTTTTAATATGATTAGTAATACTGTATATTATACCAACTAGGCATTTCAATTTATAATTTGTTCAATAAATTTCTATACATTTTAAAATTAAAAATATTTTAATAAATTTATCAGCTATATATTTCAAACATTTTAATACTATAATAGATACATATTTATTTCAACATTTATGTATACATAATGTAACCTTTTCTTTTCAAGATAAAAAAATCTGAGAAGCAATAAAATAGTTAAAGAGTATATTAATTTAATTTTAGTCTTCGTAATACATTTTATATGTAATTTATTATTTATAATTAATATTTACTTTATTACATATTCTATATACAAATAAAAGGCATCCGAGTATAGTTATTAAAGTATTTCGTTAAATTTCATTTGAAATTCCTAATGCATAACTGCCACGACAAACGGCTAACTGTAATTTTTTTATATTTTGGTTTTGACTTGCAGACGTTCTATGCATTGGTAATTTGAAGCAAACATATAATACTCTGCCAAATATGTTCACATATATATTTCAAATTTTTTATTTTTAAATCCTTATTTAATTCTAATAATCTAACCATGATGTAAAAAAATGAATAAATTTTTTAAAATAGTACTTGTTTTGTTCAAATATTATATTAGTTATTATGACTTATATATCATTATAATTTATAACTTAATTTATAGCAATTAATATTGACTATTAAAATTTATAAATCTATTATTTAATAATTATTAAATACTATTCATTAATAAATAATTGACAATTTAATAAAATATTTTAATCATCTAATTTTGTACCATATGTATTAAAAAAATATAATGATAGATACGCCCAGTTATTCAAAATTATGTTAATAGATTTTGTGTTAAAAGCTAAGTAGGTATAGTCATTTAGATATAGTTTAAGATTTAGAAAACAATTTAACTTTATCAAAAAAAATATACATACTGTTTGTTAGATGAATATAATTTAATTTCAAAAACAAAATGTACAACTCATTATATTAAGTCATAGTATACGAACCATAAGGTTATCAAAATTGCATTTAAAAATACAAAAGTTACCTAAGAGTCAAATTCAATATTTATAATTTTATATACTTAAGCTTTAAATGGATTTGTGTTTGTATTTATGTATAATACATATGCGTATTATAAGTATGTTAAATATATTTATCTTCGATTAAGTATCATAAACTTCGTACAGGACTATAAATATTGTTTCATATGTTGGTGATCGACGAATATGTGAAACAGTGTATATGGGTGTGGTTTGCTTTGGATACGTAGTCCCAAGGCTTCATTAGTATGTTGTCATCCAGTTTTAGGTCATACTATGCTGATATTCATAATACTCCAGTCACGATTCGCGTTGAACATAAACTGTAAACTTCTCAATAGCTTTTTTCCTGTTCTTCTTTGTACATCATCAAATTGTGACAAAGTACATATGTAAATACATAAACTTATTATATACATCTATATTGCTATAGTAGGTTTTAGGTACTACGATATTCATAGATCATGTAAAAAGTATTTGTATCGATACAGAGGTGAGACGACGTGCCATTATTTTTTTTAAATAATCCTAAATGCATCGTATTTATTACATGTAGTAGTCATATTTTGATTATTAAGTTATTGTTTTAAGTTTGAATAGATAATTATATAACTTAATTTCTGATTTTAATTCATCTTTATTTAAAATAATCTCTTTATATATATATGCATACATAAAAATAAATAAATATATATACAATATACATACACACATATATTTATTATATGAATATTCATCCAAGCAGCTTAGGTAATAGGTACACTAATACAGGCATAGCCAAAATTATACAACGCAGAAGATTTAAACACAAATTTGAAGAAGCTTAGTTAAAATATAGGACAATTAAACACATTTTCATTTACATTTTTAATTTAACCTTCCAAATTAGTAATTTATTTTAAATTTATGTAAACTGGCTTTAAATTTTAAGTCAGATTAGAATTTTTGACTGTTTTAGTAAAAATATAAATGTATTGATAGTAAATAACTCTTATATAATTTTAATACAAAATAAAAATCTCGAAGAATTATATTTCCGTCGAAGTGATAGCAAGACTCATATTACATTATAAGTATATTAATTTATAAAAGTGACTAATTTCAAATTTTTGTAAGGTCAACTTTTATTCCCTATGTAGTTATTAAAAAGCAGGAAAATCGTGACTGAAACATTTTTTGTTTTTCATTAAGGTCAAATTAGGTATAGTTATTAACTACTGTATATTATTCCGTCTTCCTTGAAAAAAAAATGAACCGATATCTTTTGAAGTTGAATTTTGTTGTTCATAAATTCAGCATGATATTAATACATAATTAGTACTTGTATTTTAATAGTTCACTTAAAAAAAAAATGTATAATATTGAATAATTAAAATAGTTTATTTATTATGATTAATATTTATGTTTAGAAAACTTTATTGAGTAAAAGAGATTAAATATTAAAATAAAAAAAGAGAATACATTTTCTTTAAAATACTTGTTACATAATAATTTAAATGTGAATATAGACATATTATGCTATATGATTATCATATGCTTAAAAAAGATCCAAAATCAAGATAGACATCAACAATGAAGGTTATGTCAGAAATACGCAGTGTCTGTGCAATTTCAACGTTAGTTCTGCAGGTGATTCACCCATAAAAGGTCTTGTGACCTCCAGAAAATGTACCCGATATATAGACTCTTATATTTCCACAATAATAATAACAATAGATGAGTGAAGACATTTTTGTATATTATGTATGAATACATTTAGACTAAAATGAATTTGAACAGTTTTTCACCTTTCACTTTTTATTTTGGTATTTATAACTAACAGGTCGTTCAATTTAGAAGTATATAATATTATTTTGTTAATCCTATGAATTACGTTCAATTGAGTATGAGAATAACAAAGCTTAATTTTTATTATTACTAATTTCCAAATGGTTACTTACATAATTTACCAATGAGAAAGCGTATAGATTAGATAGGAATATTATATTTTAGATAAATATATTCTATCATGGAAAAAATAGAGTATGACTTTTAATATCTAGCTGATTTCACTTATAAACTAAATTTATTATTTTGAATTCTGATTTTTTGCTATGTAAATTTTGCTTATTGGTTTTACAATGATGTTTTCATTTACACTTTTCATTTAACCTTTTTTTTGCAAACGCATGTCTTATAGAAGGAATATTTTAAAAATTTCAAGTAGTTTTACAATTATATTTATAGATTGAAAATTTAATCAAGTCGGTATGGTTATTAAAAGATTATTCTTCAATTTTCTCTGTATTTTTCTATGTGTAAGAAAAATATACAGAAAAGCGTTGAAGACATTTAATAAGGGTTTTAATCCGGTTTTTTTTTTAAATAAATTTACGAATTTGATGATGACGTACTTATCATTGATAACACAAAATATCAAAAATATTCTTTGTTGAAATGTATATAAGGTGTCACTCGTCAATACCCAGTTTCTGTGTTCTGTATGGTTTTTTTCCAATTTTATTTAAAAAAGAAAAAAAATATCTATTGAATTAAATTAATATTATAGTTTTAATAATAATTTTACTAGATATAATATAGATTATTAGGGGATATTAAAGTTTATATTATTACTTATTACTCGATTATATCATATTATTATTTGTTGGTTGGTGACTAATAAATTTTTCATTGTTATAATATTATAAGAATTCAAAAAATACATTTTAGAAATAATGTTTATATCACACACTTATTTAAGTGGGTAGCAAAAATATAATGTTCAAACGTGTTAAGAATATGTTTGTTTTATTATTACTTTTATTTAACTCAGCCAAGATAATTTGTTTTATCAAAAATAAAAATGACTCTTGGAGTATTGTGTAAGTTATGATTAAATTAATTTCATCCTTGAATGCCGTTGATATTGTTCGTTGAATGTTTGAATTAATAAATGCTTAAGCTTTCTATTTTAAAAATAACGTGGAACTTAAAAAGAGGTTTTATATGGTTTTATATTTTGCTTACTCCCCCGATTTTCTCAAAATAAAAATGCGAACGAAATGTCATCTAGATTTATGGATGCTTTCCCCTTGTGACTTTCGGCAAGGACATGTGTATACACACATCCATATAGTCACATTATGCCTCCGAGGTAAACGTGATTTTTCCACTCGAAACGAGTGGGTAGAGGAACTTCAACAATCCCCAGAGTTCTTTTTTGTATTGAGAGATATGGTTATATGGTACATTTGTTTTAGAATATATAAACAAGTAAATAATGATGAAATTATTGAAAATAAAAATACATTTTTCACATTGAAATTCAGAACCTACCAATGAATAACTTTGAAATATAGATACCTTATAATATTATATATATGAATTGATTCATAATATAGGTATTACTGAAAATTGTGAACTTGAAATTTCATCACGTAGACAATTTTTATAGTGTTGTATTTTTTCATTAATTAGTGTATTTCGGAAATATTTTATTTTGAACAATAGGTAATTGATTTAATATTATATTATAAAATGTTTGGGTTATATTTTATTAGTTCTTAAAAATTAAAAAGTGTTTATCCATTAAAAGAAATCATAGGACTTTGATAATTATTTTAAACGCACTGTACAAGTGTAACTGCCTAAGATAAAGTTTTTTAGTTATAATATTGTAACAGTATTACGACATCAGTTCAAATACTTTATAGACTCTCTATAATATGCAGATGGGACGGGACGCGTACTGGATTTACTAGTTTTCAGTAGACCACTTGTCGATATTACATTAATTGAAAATACTTTCTCCGACAGTACACATTCTTAAAGTATATAATGTTAAATCCCAAAAAAATCTTTAATATCAATACAACTAAATATTTTCATAAGGAGTACCATGTATAATAAAATTACTATAATACCTAAATAATTTTAACTTTGTCCAGTTCACTTCATGAATGTTTTTTTATTAAATCACATAAAATCAATTTAAGAAAAAAATTAACTGTTAAAATATTTATGAATTTTCAATTTTTAATCTTAAAATATTGCTGCAAGGTAAGAATATTGTATGTTATGTTGATCTAATATACATTTATTGTACCTAATAATTCTGGGTTAAGTCGTACAATTTAGTAAACATGTAGGTATTTCACATAATGAGAGTTTCATTCAATTGTATTTTATATTAACAATAAGTTAAATCAGATTTTTTAAGTATAGAAGTAATCATGGCCTACGAATTTGTATAATATTTTACAATAAGTATGTAGAATTATGTAAATATTATGTAAATAAAATAATAGATTAATCTTTAAATAAACGTATTTAGTTATCTATTAGTTTCAACCATAGTTATACTTTAAAATTAATACATTAAAAAAATAAATAAATAAAAATTTATAGCATGTTAATAATAATTTATATTTTGTTATTAACAAAAAAAAAAAAAAAAAAAAATAATAGAAATACTTTTTAGCATTTAATTGTTATTTTTCTAAGATTTAGATTTTTCATATTTATACACAAATATGTTTATCTGACTATCCAATAGTTTTATTAGGATATGACATTTAAGAAGTGTTGTATTTATGATTTTATAAGGTAGGTATGTTGTATGCACATTAATATTTTTTAATACAAAAAATATAATTAGTTAAAAAATACATTAAACTATTATAAATATATATTTGTATGTATGTATAAAATGCATATTATATTTTAAAAGTAAAAATAAATTACTTAAGGCTCATATATAATATTTCATAGTTCATACATATTAACGTTAAAGTAATCGAAATAAATATTTTGAGATTTTGCATGAAGTTTATTGTCATCTCTTGAGAAATTATACATCATAATATTGTTCATACGGAGTTTAGGGTGACAATATAATAAAGAGTGGGGAAAAATAGCAATCTCACCAATGAGATTACATCTCCTCTGGTAAAAGCGTTTAATTTATTTGAGTTATATATATAAGACGTGCTGGCTATAACTTCAGCCTGTGAGAAATCTACCAACGATGGTTTGTAGAGCGAGGGATTTCCTCGGCTCACTTGTCCAGCCGTCGTGTCCCATATAAACGGACAAACGAGACGATATTAGCCCCAAGAGAGTGCAGAATGAGGTGGTGGGATGGATGGTTGAGGTGGTAAAACGTGCCGAGACCGCACGCACAAAATATCATTGCGAGTTTGATTGGGATTGAACAAGTGTTGAGCGGCGGAGGACGGAAACAACGATCGCGGAATACGAAATATAAAGGGCAATCGAAAGTGCTACGTATAAATAGGAAGACGCGTTCGATTCTGACACCTTTTTTCCGTGTTGAATACTCTTATACTGAATGTCTGTATCACTTCAATCTTCTAAGTACCTCGATATACTTTCTCAAAAAAAATATATAAAAAAAAAAAAAAAGAATATATTAAAATAGGGCACTGTCAAAAGGGTATGGCCTTGTATATCGAATTTATCTGCACGACTAGAAAATATAAAATATAAAATACATTTTTTACGAAATCAACTATAGGTATGAACGAAAATAGTATCGCCTCCCGCATAATTATACGTTATACATAATGTTATAATGTACTGCGTGTTCATATATCTAATTTCGGCTGTATTATGTCATGGACAGATCATGAAATTGTTACGGTATTACCATTTAAATCTGAAATAAGACGATACATTCGTATAATTAAAAAAATTATAAAATATGTGTGTTTAATTTATTTGATGCCAAAATGTAAAAACGAATGTAATTCAAATAATAATAAATAGAATAATTACTCATTACTCAATGTATTTTAGATGAAATATATTATGCTGTAGAATTTTTTTTTTCTTTGGTGAATATTTTTATTTTTTTATAAATTTATTAGTAATCACTAGTAATATATGGTTATTAAATATATTTAAATTATATAATTCATATATATATATATAGATTGAGACTATTTCCTCGATTCTATGATTAACAATAAAACATTCTATAGCTTAACTAATACTCATTTACCGTTGATGTTTTATAAAAAATATTAAGCCATATTGTTATTTTTTTTATCTTATAATCAGATAGCTACGTAAGTAAAATAAATGTCACTTTTTTATTTTTATAAATTTGTAATTTAAATTTTTACTAAAAACAAATAAAATATGAATTTTATAATATAGCACATAGAATATTATCCTCTATGTATAATTATTCAAATAATTTCTTTAAATTTAAATGCTGGTAGAATTAATAAAAATACTATTTTAGATCACATAATTTAAATTGTTTCATTTATCGAATACATTTAAGGAACTTTTGAAACTTTGGCTGACAAACAATATACAAAATATACACGATGAAAAAATTAGTTGAATAAGATTGTATTGAATTATAAAAAAAGAAGTCGTTTGTAACACTTATACGCAACTAAAAGAATATTATAAAGTATATTACCTTTTTGAATATAATTACTAATTGTTGTGTAATATATATTGGGTTCTAACAAAAAAAGTATGTTTATAAAACTTAAAGCTTAAAGTTTTTTTTACAATACAAAAAAAAAAATTCATTTTCATTTTTAAAAACTTATATTTTAGAAAAGGGTTCAAATTGTATGATTTAAACTTACTGTGAAGATTAAATATATATATATATATATTTATGTTCACGTCCACTTTTATGAGCACATAATGACTTGTAAATAACATTGAATTCAAATTTATATTGCAGAATGGAAATTTATTATATAGTATATTGTACGCACGTATGCTAATATTTATATTATTTGTATTGATAGTTTTTGATATAAATAATTAAATATACTTATTACAAATTCGTAAAAGTATTATTTTTCGTGTACTCAAATATCAATTGATCAATCACTTTCGCTTATTCATCATTGACTTTTATAAGTGGAGAAAACTTCTTGATAAAATAATACAACATCGTTCTCAATCCATAATTTTTTTCATAATCGTATATGAATAAAAAGTATAGGTAACGAAGATATGATTAAAATAATCGAAGTCTTCTTTTGTACATCTTATTAAAAAAACTACTCATCTTAAACGATTCGAGAACTGAAATTTAGGATCTTAGCTATTTTATGTTTATACGCACATGTAACACTTTCTAAAATAATGAATTAGAACTATATCTATATTTATAGGCATTAAATGATTTAATAAATAAGAAAGGTTTAAATATATTCGAAGACAGATTGATGCATATTGTTATTTGTATTGAGAAATTTTAGATGGACATATATAATTTGATAGTTTACTCAAGTTATTTTATTTTTCTAGATTTTAATCTATAGGTAATAGGTACATAGTTATGAAACAATTATTTATATTGTTTATATTTGTTATTTTCTATTATATATAATATCTTTTATTTTAATATAATAATATAGGTACTGAATAAATATAAATGTTTGATTTATTAATGATATTATGTTTACCCATTTATATTTTAATTACTAAAATTATTGATTTTAACAAACGCTATATCTATTTTAATTAAAAATCGTATTAGTTTTAATATGCAATGTGTTTTTTTCCAGTACTTAACAAAATTAATAATTGTTCTTCGAATTGAAATGATATAGACTTGATAATAGTAAATTTAAATGTAAACAAAATTTTTAAATATTATGTATAAAAAAATAATATGATGAGTATGATTTTGATTATTTGTGAAAATTCTGCAGGAATAGAACAATGATTCACTGCTGCGCAAACGATGCATTTTACGTTTCTTCAAATATCCATCTCATATTTTTTTAAACACGTTGCATTTATAGTATAACATTATTTTTAATGTTTGACTGCTTAATAATTTCGAAGAATTAAAAAAAATATTTTCTCATTTACATGTATATTATATTTTTTATGTAAACATTGAACAGTTAAAAAAAACATACACCTATATGTGTAAAAAATAATTTTAACATTTTATTTGATTAAAACTTATATTATCATTGTTAATTCGTTTTATTCTTTCATGTTTCGCAGTTGCTTGTACAATATATTGCTAGAATATAATATTATGATATTATTGTCAGTGTATAGTTATTAGTTACGTACTAATATACTTTATAACTAAGATACATTGATAAGGTATAAAAAAATCTTTTCGATTTCTGTTTTTCAATAAAATTATAGAGTATTGATGTAACTGAATAAAAACATTTTAAATATAATGAATGGATATTAATTTTGTTGTTTGAAGTTTATATCTAATAAAAAGGAAAAGCTTAGGTTTGTAGGTATGTTCAAAACGTTCTCTAAATATAAACATCAATCATAAATTATTTTATTTTATTGAATCTTAAAATAATTTTAAACTCATAGTAGGTATACTTACTAGAATTTTAAATAAATAGGTAGGTTTAGTCATACCTAACTTTTAAATAAAGGTAATAAAACGATTAATTTATATTATTTAAAATAACTCGGAGATTAAATGTATTACACAAGTATAGATTATAAATATATTATCATAGTTTTAGTTAAGTGTAGGTGAATTATATTTTAAATAGTAGCGTACTAATACTTATATTTTTGGAGGTGGTGTTAGATTTAATGAGTGACCTTAACTTATTACTTAACAAATAAAGGAATTTCAAAGAAAAGTATTACGTCTAAACATTTGAGAAATCAAACTGCCCTTTCTGGCACCGTACGTAACTCTACTGTTTATATTTTATCAAAATGTTTAAAACTATTTAAAAAAAATGTATTACATTTTTAATTAATTTCATATTTTTTTAATATCCAAAGGAACAACGTTGTTATTCAGTCTAGTTATAATATATTAGATTATAATAAGAAAATCATACAATAAATGTAGAAATTAATGATTTATCAAAATATTGTAAATTATAGCCTATTAATTAATTTACTGTCAAGATTTAAACTTGTTTAGTTATAAATTTAGTAGACATTTTTTTCAATACTATTTTTACGAAGTGGTATTTCAATTCTATAGCAGCTTATAATATAGTTTAAATGTTATTGTATTATTTTATTATTTTCTTTCACTCACTCTCATTTTCCAAAACACGCAGACAGTGCATTATTTGTTTAATTTTTTTATATGGTTTACAAATTTAACATTGTTTAGTATTTGTTGTGTAACGTTTTATTGTAGAGTATAATATTATATAATAAACCTACAATGAATAAATACCGGATATCTACTTTACAGTATTTATCAATCAAGTATCATCTAATATCAAAAACTATAAGCTACTGCTAACCGTCCATCAACACATCAACGATAATGATAATGTATTTTTATTTTTTATGTTTTGGAATGTAAAATGGTAGAAAGTTCATGAACGAACATGGGCGCTGATTTCTAGACCATATTATCATCAGTATAGGTTTATAGTTTTTTAGGTGTTAATTATTTAATATTTATATACCAATACTAAGTATACAGCAGGAGAATTTTATTAATACAAAATGTCAATATTTATAAATATTCTCGTGACTTGGTCGTTCATGTGAATATTTGAATAAACGCCTGTGATTCCCGATAAAATTAACTTATCCGAGATACGTAGTTGTTGTTGGCAATACGATGATTACGATTTTCTCATCACGTTCTATTATTATTGAAGTCAAACTGTATACAATCATATACACCAATTAATCACCGGGGGCATGCACAAAACGTGAACAATGAAATTTCTTAAATAGTAAGTGTATTTCATGTAAAATCTAAAGCGTTGGTCGGGAAAATATTTACAACCATGATCAATATAATTCCCTATTTACAATGACAATTGTAAACATTATTTTACAATTGTACATTTTTTTATAATAGGCCTTCGTTGAGTTCATAAAAATTCGTGACTATAAGATTAGCATGCACTTTGATAGCACTCCATATTTCTATTAATCTAATATTGGCTTTTTTTCATTTTACTGATAACCAATGGCGTGACACTTGGTAATTGTGGCCCACAATTTGTGGGGTTAACAAGAGAAGTCCACGAAATTAGAAATATTTATTTAATGTTATAGATATTATCACACCATTTTATTCTTTATTTTATTGCTACTCTGAGACAGTGAGACATAATATTAAAATTGATTCATCTTAGGACCAATTCTCGATGAAATTTGATCATAAAGACATAAGACACCAATGTTCAATTTTCAAAAGTATGCGATAAACGTACTTATTATATAAGTACCATTATCTGCATTTTCAAAAAATATGAAATCGTATGTATAATGTACGATAAATTATTTAATTTTGTGTATACAACTATAAATACGTATATGTAAGAATTTAAATATTTCAATACTAAAAAAATATCTTAAGTTATGTAATGAATCAAATTTGACTTATAATCAATTACAATTTTAAAAATCTATTCTTTATTTTTAAATTATCAGGTTAATTATAACACACAATTATACAGGAAAACTATAATATTTTAAATACAAGCAAATTATAGATGATTAATTACTTAACGTGGGAATATATAAAGCATTATAGGACATTCCCTTTAGGAAGAATAACAACTATTAAAATAAAACAATTACTTGTATAATAATAATATAATTGATAAGATATTTTTATAATTTAAAATATACATATAATTATATAGTTACATAAAATAATTCAATTTTTTATTTTAACCTTAGAAGTGTTTTATTATATATGAGAAAAAGTATTATTTTTATTACTGCGAGGATTACGTCTTAAAAGATTCAACAGTCAACCTAATTATTTGAATCTAATATATAATCGTGTTATTAGCGTAATATAGAAAAATTATTATAAGATCTTATAATAAACTCCATTGTTAAGTTAAAATGTAGGTTTAATATTTTCTTAACGTGAAAGTTAAGGAAAAATAACGTGCATGCTAAATTAACAATTTATTATTTTTTATATATAAAATGGTATTAATTAATAATATACTATAGGTTAAATAATTTGATATATAAATAATTTACACATTTTGAAGTCAAATATTTGATAATATTGTTAATCTCTTTCTGATTGTTACTGTTGTGAACTGTCACAGTGATGCAAATATTGTTCATCACTGATAGTTGTGTATTAAATTTTATATTAATAAATTGTGTGTTGAGCCATATAACATATTACATAGGTATAATATAATATATATGTTGATATTTATCTAATAGTTTGTATTCTCAACCAAATGAATAAATTTTAAAATCTCACATATTTTAGTTAATAGTACGTAAATACTTTAGTATTGGGTGTAATTTGATAAATATAGGCAAAAGCTGTTACGATAATATAGCTGTAGTCTATACCCTGAAATATATCTCAGGGTCAGATTGGGCGCACTATTCATTTAGTTAATCTACCATTGAACGTGCAAGTGATTAATAGCCAATTTCATAATAGATCTATATTGAAATTTATCGGGAAAGACAGCACATAAAGTAATAATTTAACAAGAGAAGCATGTGGAAATTACAACTACATTCCCTTGGCCTGCCAGTTTTACGAATTTATGATGTCATATATCGTATGTATACAATGTGATTATTTTTCGATTGTATGATGAAAAATGTAAAGAATAGAAAATAAAAGGAAATCCAACCAAAACAACAAGATAGGTCACACGATCTGCTCGGCAATCTATACACATATATATATGCATAATGTATGCATTCCAATGTTTGGGGTAAACATTGTAGTCGTGAATGTGGTACAACCGTCGGCCGGGGAGCAAAAAGTCATGACAGTAGTGTTGGATGAGAATACTACCCTTGTCGCTTCTGGAAAACAAACGACATGCGGCGTCGAGTCACGAGGATGCAGGGAATTCGTTTGGGTGAAACACCGTTGGATGCGAGGGAAAGGCAAAATCAAATGGGTTGGTGAGAGGTATTTCTAAACGACTTTTTTTTTGTTATTATTCTGAAATCGTGCCAGGAATACACACGAGCAAGTTTCCTTTTTTTTTTTTTGAGTGTTAAGTGAAATAGCAAATTATTTAATCAACGAGCGGGTTTCATATTATATTGAATAATGTTTGGTTTATTATATACCCATTGGTGAACATTTTTAAAATACATTTACTACATGTCCAATTTTCAGTTATATAACGTTTTAGTAAATTATTTACTTATTTTTCTATATTTGTAGGTACTAATCATTGAAATTTAGATTTATTTCTGATCAGTTATAAATTTTAAATTTCATATAGATATAATTATAGGTAAACATAATAATAGCTACTTTAAAGGTTCTTATAAAATAATTTATGCAAATATTTAATAAGTAATAAAAAAAATAAAAAAAATAATTTAGATATTTTACTCCTAAATTATTCTGTTTTTGTAGAAGTTGAAATACTATTTTTTTAGACTTAAATTGTCTTTTATGATTAAGACTAAACATATGATATTTCAGTATCTAAATAATACACTTTTTCTTCTTTTGATATATTTCTTTAATTCAACAATTACGTGTCTTATAGTTAATTTTTACATATGTTATATTTTAATTATTCTTAATTTTTTTTAGTTTTAGTTAAAAACAATTAGTATATTATTACCAAAATTATTTTAGTTTACAGTCTTGTATACGTTAGGAAATGCTAAACAGGATAATTAAATTAAAAATATTAGTATATAAAGTTATAAACAAGTTTTTTTTTATGTCGTGTTTCAATAACCAAACAATGTCAAGGTCATCAATGTCGATGATTTCTAATAAATTGTTAGTGTGTAATATAATATTGTGAATTTATAATATCATTATACATTATACAATTATTATAGAAATATATTTTTATAAGTTCCTATTAGTGAAATTTTTCTATTAAAAGTTTAAACGAACAATTTATTGATTGTAATTTATACCTGTACTTTATAATTCTAAGTGGAACAGTAAATCTATTGTTTATTTTTGGCATTATCAACATGTTCTATTTTTGACAACAATTTTGAAAGCATTTAATGCATGTCTAGTAAGCCTGAATTTCTATTCAGAAACAAAATTTAAATACTATAATAATAATGATTTACATCTCTAAATTGAAAATAATTATGTAATTTTAATGGGCTTTGAATCTAAAAAATAATAATAGTTTTTGTATCTTATCATATTTTTTATTTTGGAAAATTATTTATTGTATAATTTCAGTTTATTTTTATATTTGGTAAGTAATTTTATTTTTGTATTGTAATGTAGGTACGATTTATATGGTTTCTTTTTATGTAATAAGCATAATTATTGGTTATTGGTAATTGACCAATCGATTTTAGTTTTGCGATAGGATTTACTCATTAAGGATATTTTCACCTATTACATTTTAATGTAATATGTCGTTGCACCAATTTCTTATGAGAAGACCAGGATAATTCTCAAGCATAGTTCTTGCAGCTAACATACCTATAAACGGGTTTGGTAGTCCAAAAATAATTATTGGACGTCATGATATAAACAGATGACTATGTTCTTTACTATTTGAATATAGAGATTGGAGGAATAGTTTGATTTGTGAATAATTAGGAAGGTTATTGATTAGAAAATTTGCTTAGATTTTTTTTTATTTGATTATTTGGTAGAATTTAATATTGGTATGCTATACAGTCATATGGAATTGAGAAGTAAGTTAATAGTATTCAACTATATTTGTATAAAATAATTTTTAAATTAGAAATTGAAATACTAAAATTATGAAAAATTAAAAATAATAATACAAATATTTTGATTCAGTTGATAAGGTCGATATCATCTTATATATTTTAAAATATTTTTATGATCGTGCTGATAATTTGTTGGGAAAATGTTTAATTATACACTTATGTAAATAAATACGGTTATATATTTAAATATTTAACAAACAATTTTGTAATTTCAGAGTATATTGGAAAAGTTCAATCCAGGTGCCCGACAAATGATAAACGCAGGAAAGGCATACCTGAAAGCACTTCACGGTGAGTCATGATTTATGTTTTGGTAGATTAATCAGTAAACTCTTTTTAAAATATATTTTTACGGTTTTACATGAAAATTTCTGTATATATAAAACACATTCATGTAATATAGGTAATAGGTATTCACGTAATAAATCATACAACATTGTTGTAGTTTGAATAGATTAAACTAATGACATATGATACTTTTTAAATATATATATATATATTTATAAACACGTAAAATAAAATAATTGAGTATTTAATGTAAGATATTATTAATATTTTACAATTGTTAAACGTATTATATTATGAAAAGAATAGGGACTCTCGAAATAATAATTATATTAATAGAAAATAAATTGTCTGTTTCTAAAATAAATTATTTGATGTGCATTATACACATAATTTTGATATAAAAATAATAGTTCTTGACGACGATGTGATTATTTTTATGCATATTAGTGAACAAATAAAAATAAATAGATACAAATGCAAATTAAACTTTATTCCATAGAAAGTTTACCATATTGTTAAGTTAAATACAATATACGTTATATATTTTAAAATTAGCCAATAGCTTAGGTAAAAATTGTACTTTTAGAATCTACATTTTAAAACAATTTAATAGTATAAATAGTATAATTAATAATATTATAGTATTAAATAGTATAATAATAAACATTTAACATTGTTAATGCTTTATTTTATTATTATTATTATTTTGTTTAACTTCAATATTTATTTGAGCTAGAAAAGCTTGATTTTAATGTATACAAAATATAAATACAATGGAAAACTTGGTGGTTATGTAACATGTTAACTACTTAAGTAGTATTATGAAAAATAGCTTAATCGACATTTTGGTATTTTCTGTATTTCGAATTGTTTTTTTAGAGAATATATTATGTGAAAATATTAAAAATAATTGAATGAAACATGATTTATGCGTTAGGCCAATAATATTGGCTGCATTTCAAATAAAAAATAATAACGATTAATAAGTAATAATAATATTAAGTATAATTAATACATTGTTAAATTGTTTATTATATTTATAATACTAAACACATTTTTAAAATAAATCAAACTATATACTTACATACCAAACAATTAATAAATCTTATCAATTGTGATGTAAAAGTATGACTAACTGATAATATGATAATAATAAAAAAATATTATCGTACTGAAATGGTACAAAAAATAAGAAGATTATAATGCCTACGTTCTTAAAATAAACGGGTGAATTTTAAAAAGTGGTCTTTTACTCTAATATATTTGATAACGGGTTGATCAATTTTTTCTCGGGATTCGTAATTGGATCCAAAATAGTTTCAAGTACATTTCGTAAACAAGTAGAAACCCGTCGAATGACGCCTTTAAAAATGTCCTTATTCGTCGATTCTGCTGTAGAAAATAACGTAATAGGTATACAAATAATATAATATAAATAAATGAAACAGTATATTGGCCGAACAATAATATATTTCCTATAATATCCTCACTTGTTTTCTAGGGACCAAACTCGGCGTTTGTACAAACGCTTGCCGGTTTGAATAAGAGAAAATATAGACACATCATAAATATTTATCAACATCGTATGATTGATGACAGCGTGCATATCGTATGCACGAGCATCTTTATCGTACTCTAGAGTTAATGTTGTCATTCGTATAGATGGGGAGGTTGATGATTGATATATTTTCTGTGTTTGTATTATTATTACGACCCCGTCTGTTTCATACTAAACTTTTTCCTTTCAAAATGTTAAAAGTACTACAAATAATATAATTTTCAAGGGCATTTGTCTCATTTATGCGTTTCACGTGTATACTCTAAAAATTATGACATATTATATTATTAACTGTATACATGAAAAAAAATGACAAAATGCATCAAATAATAATGTTTTTGTTTGGTCGAATAAATCTAAAATTAATTTGTATGCGTAATAGTTGGATTTTTGTTTTTATTTTTGAATTAATTATATCATTACTTATAATTTTAAAATTCAATATGATTACAAAACATTTTAGAAATGCATATTAAATCGTTATAATTAATATATTTCATGTTTAGATTGTTTCACTGTAATGAAATTGATCAAACAATTTTTGTTTGTACAATATAATAATAATATATATACGATAATATTTTTAAATATTAATTCATTAACTTAAGTTTAGTTTGGTGCAAATAATTGTTTACTTATTGTGTATTTATTAAATTCAAAAAAGTAGTATAATATACATTTTTTTTAATTTTGTAGAATTATTCGCTATAAAATTATTAACTTTTAAAAACAATGCTTTGGTTAAATTAACATTTTTGTTTGTTCTTTGAATAGCTTACAGTCACATGTGATGTATTAAGTTTTATAATAACATTATAATAATTATGTAAAAAGAGTGTAACTGAGAAAATAAGTAATTGGATTGCGTGTGTCACTATGGAAAGGAAAATGGGTTGGGAAAATTGACGCGGAAAAAATTTTACGACTTTTGATTTAAAAACCTTTTAAACTGTCAAACTCTACCATAGCGCAATAAACGAAGTTAATTTTAACGGATGGAAAAAATTTAAAAAACGGCTTTTATGCTGTATAATTTTCATTAAAAACTGTATCAATTGATATTCTTAATTTGACGGAATAATTGTCTCAAAAGTTTTTATTGTTTCAATATAAATTAAAAACTTAACATTTTTTAACAATATTTAAAATTAAAATACTATCTGTAATTTTGCATTATAATAATTATACTTGATTAGACGATAACTAGCATGGTATACAAAATAACTACCCACGGTATCAGCTTAAAAATTATTTAAAATTATATATGTCGTATAAAAATAATTTACCATTTTAATTCTGTATTCAAGTAATTAAGTTATATATTATTTATAAATTATATTATACAATTAATGTCTACAGTAAACAATGATAGGCTTTATGCCACTATATCAATTGAAATAACTAATCTTCAACTATTTTGTTAAATAGTTTAGCATTAATTTTTAAATACTACTAAATAATATGAATTAATACATAATAAAAAAAATCATTATTTTTTAATTTTTCACATAATTTTTAATAATATTTTAAAAAAAATGGCTCTGAACCTAATGAACTTGTCATGAAACACATATAAATATTTTAGATTGTTTTTTAAATTTCAATTGTTTATGCATACATTACTAAGTAATAATTATTCAAAATTATAAAATGTTAATTAATTAACCAATTTTTAAAGAGGTAAATAATAAAATACAATGTAATAATTTACAATAATTAGATGAGATATTTTGATTCTTAGATTATTTAATCTGATTATAGTTGAGTTTTAGTTTTTAGTACATAGGTTGGTTTAATTTATTTTTAAAAGAACCACATTGTACTAGTTGAAATTTAACGGGATGGAAATATGGAATGAATTAGGTTGTAATTTGAAAATGTTTATTATAAAAAGATTGTTGACGTTCGAATACGTCTACTTTTATTTAATTTGTAAAGATGTCTAGTGAATAATAATTATAGTTATAATATAACCTGACAGCAAACAATTCAATTTTCCTCTTATGATTTAATGCAAAATAAAAATTTCATCGTCTGAAAAACAGAATAAATAATAATTGCATTTTGAACACTTTATTAATAAGAGTGGTTATAAAATATAATTGTATGTGATATATTTTTTATTTTAAAAATATTAACGGTATAATATTAACAAAAAAAAAAAAAAAATGTTAATAATAGCTTCTAGAATTGCAGGCCTAGCCTTGTATACATATCTTTATACTTAGAAGCTTTATTTTATCAAGTATGTATTTTATTACTAATTTTAACTGTTTATTTATTAGCTAATAACATGTTTTAATTTAAAATAATTTATAAAATGTTTACAATTGACGATTTTGTGATAGCTGTAAAATTGAAACAATTTCCTTTAGTATTAATTATATTTTGTAATATGCTAAGATGGATTGAATATTTAAATTCGTATTTATTTATTAAATTATTTAAAAATTAAGTTTTTGTAAATATTACAAAAATTAGTTTTTATAAAATTTATTTTAAGCTTCAACACAAAACATTGTGTTCAAACTTTTTTGAAGAACACGTAATAACTTGTAGGTACTAGGTACCTATTTTACTTTCTATGGAGATAATCCCAAACTTGGATTTTTTTTTTTGTAACTCGCTTTATTCTTCAGGTAATTCTTATTAAAAACGCTTTAAAGAGCGTTCAACTTGAATAAACTTAATTCGAAACCAAATTCGTTAGAAAAAAAAACAAGCAAAAGCTCTTGGAGTAGAGATGAGCCGTTTGTGATAAAAAAAGAAAACGATTCTGTTGTAGATGAAAACATCTTAACGAGAAACTTGCCCTTAAACTTCAATGCAAGCGATAGGGAAAAATAAGGAAGAAGAAGAATAAATGAATTGCATTCGACCCTGTTGTAGTATTCCCTCAGGATAAATTTACCGAAAGCAAACAACACTGGCATTACTATGGCGAGTGATTTCTCATCTCTTTACCCGACAAAAACACAATAAAAAAATTTCATCTTCTTACATTATTTAAGCTGTGTTAAATAATTTAATATACGAGAAATATAGTCAAACATTATATTATATCGTATAGTAGATAACCATTTACATGACTTATTCGCAATAAGTATGTATGTTATAAATATATGTACCTATATATTTTTTATAAAATATTAAAATTTAATAATATATGAATAATATTTTAAATTTTATGTAAAAATAAAAATGATGTAAATCGTGATACTCAGAGCTTTGACAGAATTCAATATTGATGTTCTGTTGATATTTAGTAACAAAAACATTTTGATATTCTATGGTTTATAGACTTAACTCCATTATTCGGGTTTATGGGTGGAAGAAAGATGAGGGTAAAAATAGAAAATGTAACCGTAGTTTCCCATATGAATTCAAACTGTATTCTTATCATCATCATTGTGATGATAAATTCGACAGACAAGATTCAAACGAAATACCCGATGTACAAGTGAAAAAATAAATTTATAAACGCTAATAAACGTAAAAAAATCATATTTTAATATATTAACACGCATATTGAATTGTACTGATTTATGCACACTTAATACATTTATAAAAACAATTTAATATTATACAATGTAAATATTATGAATATGATTGTATTATAAATAATTATTATTCTTAACTATATTTCATTGTTTGTATGTATAATGTATATAATATTATAAATTTTTTAATACCGATTAAAAACATATTTTATAAATGTACTCGTATGTTTAACTTTTATGATTTATTTAAATGCATATAGTAATCAACTTGTATTACATTTGAATTTATTTCATTCGTAAGTAAAATAAGTATTTTGTGTTTGCAAATAATTCTTATTATTGATCTAAGCGTCCATAGATATTTAGTTTTGTTAATTTACCAGTTAGTACTATTTATTATGTTATTTTTATTTTACTATATTATAAATTATTTAATTTGACATTTTTCAAACATAATTCATCTGATACTATACTATTCATATCGAAGCAATTGTTACATTCTTCTCTGGATCTCAGCATTTTAAAATTAATGGCATATTGTATAAATTAATATTAATGGTAAACAGGAGCCAATGAAGTTCATCATTTGTTCACTGTAAAATAACATTTGACTAATGGACCATAGCCGTTGGGTGGGTGACAAATAGCGTGCTCGTAGAATTGAATTTTTCGAAAAATACTCAAGGCGGAAATTAAAACGCATCTTTACAGTAGTATTCTTTGTCGCATTAACTTCACTCCAGTTTGTTTCCCTTTGGAATTTCATAGCCAAATGACTTTTATTATCCAAAAGCAGGGTCAACGACGAGGGCGAATTTCTTCGCTTAAGTATTTTTAACCACCCTTTTCACATAGAATGAGCCCTCGCTTAATACTATGGATACATTTGAGCAGAAGAACTGGAATAATTTAACCATTAACATCTGGGTACTTTTGTATGTTATTTTATAAAATTGGTAAATGTACAAGATGAACAGCTGAAATAAATTTAAGTGAAAGCAATTGAGGAATATGTCAAATGTTATTCCTGCGAGTCTTTTAAGGCATGTATTGTACTAATAATTAGTAACTAGTAAGTATCTAATTGCTGTCTGTTTATTAAAGAATTTGTTGTGTTACACATTCAAGTATAATATATGAATTATATAAATACAAACAGGTTTATTATTTTATTAGTATTTTTATGTTTTTCTAACTCATATAAAACAAAATATTATTATGTTAGCTTAGTTATTTTATCAGATTCTCATTTAAAGGTATAATGATTTTAGATTTTATTTTTTTTTTTATTATTATTATAAACGGAAAAAGTCTATTGAATATTTTCTATTCCATACACTTCAATTGTTTATCTATTAAGTGTTGGGCTAAATTAATGTGGGAAATTTTAAAGTATCAGTGATAACACTGATAATTTTGGAAAACTCATAAATCACGAATAAAAGCATTATTCATAAAATTATATTTAAATTATTTTTGATGCATAGAAGTTTCAATATTTGTTGACTTATATTGTTATAATTATTGCTTATATTAACCTATAGTAGACTTATATATAATTAGTTAACAGTTAAAAAAAATAGGCCATATAGATAATAAACTATAACTTGTATATTTTTTTACATATGTTATTGTTTTTTTTAAAGTACAAAAAGTACGAATTAAGGTTTGTTATGTTTTTATTAGTAATTTTCTCTCTCGATAAATTTCAAAAAAATTTATGTAAAAATTATGTTATTTAATTTTAAGTGGAATATAAGTACTAAATACTTAAGTAAATGATTGAAGGACTGAAGAATTAATTAGCAGGAAATTAACGAGTCAAGTTACATAAAGTTGTGTTGATATTAAATTGAATATGATGTGTAGGTAGGTAGGTACCTATTTTGTGTTACGCTTATAACCACGTAATTATATATAGTATACACTATACATTAAATACAAACATTATATATTCAATATTCATCTATTAATTATAACAATTAAATCCAATATCAATAAATTATAATAGTGTTGTTATACAACAAAGCTCTTATTACGAATAATAAAATAATTAGTCTTTACAGAATTACGCTAAATGATTTTTAGTAATTTTCATATAATTAAACAATAGTATAAATTATTGAAAACTAATGAATTATGTACTGAATAATTTATATATTTCTAATATATACACTAGATATATTTAAAGAGTAGTTTTGGGGCATAGCATGGCGCATTGGAAGCACCAGTTGCCTGACGGTGATGGAGTTAAATTTCGTTGCTAGTCCCTGAATGGGTGACCGCCTGGGAATTTCAGAAACACATATGCCATATCCTACCTAACCATAATCGTTGAAATAAAAATAATAACTAGCTACAAACAAATTAAACTACCCTAGTACTTGTAGGAAAATATTTGAATTAAATGAAGCTATACCAAATAATATATTTTGTTAATGCGTTTTAAATTAACTGCAATGATGTAAAGTCTCGTTTATTTAAACATTTAAGTTTTACGTAACGCTATTAGGTATGTATCGTATATAAAATATTAATAATAATGTGTAAATTACTTTGAATTGTAAAGAATTACTAATAATTTAGCACAATATAATTATTTTTAAGTGGTCTCATAATGTTCACAAAATTCAATGACACTATGATATTGAAGTGACAGCATCCGAGAAAAGTTTAATGGAGATTGAAAGCACTTATCAAGGAGTACTTTAAATGAACGCATTAACTCCCACCTTCTTCCTAAAAAAAAACTGAATAAATTGTAATATAAAAATAATCACAGACCGTTATTTAAACAAATTGTTCCTTTGGTGTGATAAACTCTGTACAATGTATATAGTATGAGTATATACATATCCCCTCGACCGCCTGTCATGCTAATAAAGCTCCAAATATGATAGGCGTCCAAGGAAAATTACTTTTTGCTTCCAACATTGTTAGGAGAGTAAAAGCATTAGTTAAAGAAAGGCTTCTTGGGTGGGTATTATTATTTTATTATACATTTATTTTTATTTTTTTGAAACAAAGTGTTAATCAAGAAATATAAATAACAAAAGTAGTAGCAAAGGTAAGCCCCGCTATTCCACTCCACGGCCATTTATCAAAAAGACCGTCGTACATAAAACGCTTCTGTGTATTATAATAATCAACTTCTAAATAACATCTCTTTATTATAGTTTGTAAGGTTAGGATAAACGCATAGGATGGGACGGATGAGGTGAGTTATTGTTGTGAAACTTTTACCTCCCGTTCCCGCATCTGCTGTAAACTTTCGACACAGTGTTAAACCACGTAAAGTACACGAACGGTGATAATTACAACGACTCTGCGGTGCTCGATGGTTACCTAACCCTTTTGGGAAATGACTTCCGAGCCAAAACTATGTGTTTACAACATATAAGTCAAAAATTCTTACCTTCATAAATTCAACTAGGTATCTATTCCACTGTCCCCTAAATAGTTATAGTTTTAATGCATATTTTAATATATTTTAAAATTCGTTTAGTTCATCTCGATAAAATAAAAATATATTTTTAGTATAAACATTTAACTTTTAATCAAAAAAATTATTAGTAAGTATTAATTATTAAAAAAATATATGTAATGATTCTAATGTGATTTTTATTTAACTATTATAACATTATTTATTATCATTCAAATTTCGTAACTTTTCAATATAGGACTCTTATTTAATCACAACATTATTGCGACTCTAAACGATAAACAATCAAGCATTGCAAGTTAAATGTGTCGAACCAAAAAGGTAATTATCTAAAGAAAACATCCTGCAAGGACATATATTCTTTATTTATTTAATTAAACAATAAAATAAAAAAAATTAAAATATGAAAAAAATATAATGTAATTAATTAAGTACTAATTGCTTTTTATCAAGTTTTTTCATAAGTGTAAGAAGTGTTAGTATGAAATTATGAAGTATACAGTCTTTAATATACATAACATAATTTGTAAACCCATTTCTTATGTCACAAATAATTATAATTATAAATGATAAGTTTTCATTTATTCCAGTTTTATATAAATTTAATTAATAAGATAGTTATGTATATAATTTTAGATTTTGTAATAGTTCTATAATATTTAGGATATTATGTTTTTAATAGGTATACATATCTTTATTTGTTGAAAGTTACATCTTATTTTATTTTTTTTTAATGCTGGAAGAAAAAATATATTTATTATAATTAAAATAGGTATCATATTTTTATCAATAATATATAAAATAATTGACAATTTTAATATTTGGTAGTATAACATATTTTAAACACATTAATTACAAGAATTTAATCAATGGATTGTAAATAATTTTGAGTGATTTATCCGTTATATCTCTTCGATGTAAATAAGATTGTAATTATTTTCATGCTTAAATAGAATGTATCCTTTTTTTCAGTGGATGCTATTTACCATAGAACCTGTTTTCCGAATATATAGACTATTTATATAATTTAGAAAAGGAAAAGGAAATATCAATATTTTTTTTTACTAGACCACATTGGCGAGGGGAGTATTGTAATAGGAGGTTTTAGTGCGGCCTCTGACAATCCATGAAAACAATATGACGCTAAAGCCGTTTTCTACACCCGGGCCAATATACGATATTTGAAATACAATACAAATATAATATACGGGCCGAGCCCTTCTATTTTCAGAATAGGCTATTGCAATATGGTAAACATAATAGATATATAACTTATCCTTTATAATATGTCCTCATTTACACCACACGCATCCTAAACAACGGCGTTTACAAAGTTGATAGAATGACCACACGAGTGTCAATAGTAAACGTAATTATACTCGGGTAGAGCGGAGATAGTGGAAATAACGTGATAGGGATGTCACCGAAGGATAAATGGAATAATGTTGGTTGACAAATATTGTAATGGCATAGTAATGTACCTATATTAATAGTGTCGAAGTGCTGCCTAAGCGTGTTTACTATATAGTAGCAGTATACATATAAAGTATAACCGCATCAATTTGCCAGTCATTACTTTAGGAAAGCCTCTAAAATCTAAAGCCAAAAATAATATGGTCACAAATTAATTTTTAAATTTAATGTAGCATAATCACTGCAATATAAAGTTTTTTTATTTGTTGTTATAATGCATATAATTGTAATCAATTATACGATATATAAGTATAAAATTATTGTTCAATAAGCTAAACACATTGTCGATTCTAATGGTTCTTGTTAATTTTAACATTTAATCTTAAGAAAGGAGTCATACAATAGCGACTAATTCATTTTCAAAATTCAGTATAAAGTAATTTATTTTTATAATTGTTTTAAAACTTGTACCGGTACTCTGTAATAAATGTTCCGTATAATACTTATAAATAATTCACCTTTAAGGTTTATACTAATATCAAAATTAAAAGTTGCTTATGAACTTTTAATATTTTAATATAAGTAACAAAAATTGGGTTGAATAAAAAAAATTATAGTTCGAAATTTGAGTAAAAATATTTATGATAAACTTGAGATAATGATAATAACATATGAAGACAATAACTAACAATATTTGTTTATTATTTTATGGACGATAAAATAATATTTTAGACATATAATTACATTTTTCATTATATTTATAACAAAGTATATTAATCTTAAAACAATTTTTACAATTCAAAAATTGATTTTGAGAATTTCAATACTATCTATAAGATTCCTGTATACTATTATTTATTGGTAGTTTTTGCAATTTACTTATAAATATTAACACTTTAAAAATGAGAAAGTTGTATTAATGTCACGATTCCAAAGCAAAAACTTCAATAATCTATGAAAAATTTGTATTATTAAATTAATTTTACTTAATATGTTCAAAAAAAAGTATATATTTTTATTGAGTATAATAATTGTGATGTAAAAACTGAATGGAAAATTTTATATTTTTTAAATAAGGTACTAGGATTCATAAATTTTCTACCACCAAATATTTGCATCTCACCTGAACTTTAAAATTTGAATAACTATTTGGAGAATAATAAATAAATAAATTAAATATTAACATAAATTAGCTCTATAAGTTGATTATCTCAAATTTTGGATAAGTTTGAAAATAAAATATAATATTTTGAGTTTAAGTAAGTAATTTAAATTATTATAATTTTTGTAGTTTCTATTTCAGTATTAATTTAAAAAAAATATTTATTATGTTTAAAGTATTGGTAAAAAATATAGTTTTTGACGACAAACAGGATTAATAGACACTCTGTATAAGTATTATGATATATTATATAAAAACGCTTGCTTTTAACGATTATATTTTCTTATAGCAAATACCCATCATCATCTCTTTATTGAAAATCGACTGTTCGGCCCTTTTTGAATATTTGTTTGAAGATGATTGGGCGTGACGTTCCCATTGGTGTGGCATTTTAAGTGACATTCATATTTCATAAGTACAGATGTTGATCTTGTCAGAGATAAGAAATTAGCTTTACGAACACACCCACACGGTACGTTCGCTTTTTTCCTGATAGCCATCGTCGGCACAGTTTCTCAAAAATAGATACACGCTAACCTACGAACAATTATTATATTCAACACGTAGGCGTTGTGCCCACTAGAAAATGTGGATGTAATAGTTATGTATGAACCTATGTATGTATAATGTATATTATATGCATTAAAAAGCATTGTTTTTAATTTATTTAGACACTTTCAACAATATTATGATTATTATATATAGTATTCAATAATATACCTACCTATCAAGATTTTGATATTTATTGAAAAAATTATTTGATTGCATGGATTTATTTTTCTATTAAAATGTTTTTTATTGTATTAATAATTTTAATATAATATGGAAATCAGAAAAATTCTGCAAACTCATTGTACATAAATTTAGATATTTTAATACACAACTAAATTTTTTCATTACATAAATATATTTATCACTAGATTCAAATAAATATGTATCAGACTTTTGTATTACAGCTAAAATGTATTGTATTATATTTCGGCCATAATAATCGATATCTGGTAAAATTCGTCAAATAATATGCAGTATAAAATTGAACGATTTAATAATAATTAAATTGGATTGAAAATGCTATTGGCACAATTAATATTTTTTTTAATTTATGTTTTATTTTTATATAAAATACGTTTAAATACATTTTATATTTATAATATACTAATACGATTCTGCTATAAATATGTTTAACTTAGATTAAACTTAGCAAGTTTAAAAAAAAAAAAAAAAACTATAGTTTTAAATTTGTTTTTTTATACTATCGAAAAATTCTTACTATAATAATACCATTTGTATTGTACTACATACAATTTTAGGCCCTTAAACTAAAATGATAAGTCTTGTGAATATCTTTACAACTTTACTGTGTTTCCAAACAATTGAGCTAATGTATAATAATATAATACAAACAATAAACGAAAATAAAAATTACAATATAAAAACTAAAAAAAATGCCAAGTATTTACCAATTGTAAACTCTAATGGGGTAAAAATGTGAAGGGTTCACTTTAGGTACTCTAAGGTATTGTCATGTGTGTATACTGTATAGTTCTGTTTGAAGATTGGAGTTTCCTCAAGAATCCTCGAGTTTCTGTAACCATTTTCATACAAATTCATTTTAGCTGAGTGGATTGTACCACTTGCATCGTGTTGTTCTGTATAATATTTGCATTCTTGTCTCCTAACAGTCACTATTCAATTTTCATGCATATTTTAAAAATAATAACAATATATTTGGTCTTGTTCTATATCACTCAAAAAAATATTTTTAGAGATTTCTTTAATGGTCTTATCCATGAATGAGAAAAATATCACGAACTAGAGATATATACATTATTACTGAGTTCATAAATTTTCAGATTTAAATACACATAAATCGCTTCACTTTGGTAAGTTTATTTTTGAACTTGGATCACTATTATAATACGTTGGTATGATTCGTACGTTATTTCAGGTAGGTAATTTTTTCTTATGATCAGATACAATAGATATTTATCTGCATTTTTGAAATAAATTATTTTTATAATCATAAATTAATAAACCTGAAATTAATTGATTACTGATCCTCTCTAAATGTAGTTTTAAAATTTCAGAATTTTGTGCAATGTAATGTTTTGTTTTTTTTTATTATTATTATCATACCTACCAAATATTTCGATGTGGTCAATAATTTATCGAATGTTTATATACTCGATTTATATTTGTTATATTTTTATTTATATTTTAATAAATTAAGTTTGAAAGTTAAACTATAATTACAGTAACTATCGTAACTGTGTCGTTAATTAATAACTACAGTATTGTTATTATTGTTGTATAAAAATAATTATATTTATACTTACTAATGATTATTGAAATTGGGTTATATTTTATATTATTTTGTTATTAAATTTATAATATAATTAACTTCGTTTAACATAAACAATAAACATAATAAAGAAATAATATCACGGATGGTAGAAGTTTTATATAATGAAAATATAGAATAATTGAGTGTCAAATTGTATTCGTGTATATCTTAATAATTTTACATATGCAAATCATATGGTTAATAATAATAATAATAATACTTTTATAAAAGTCATCATATTTTTATTGAAAAATTTTAAATATGTTTTTGTTTTTAAATTGAACAAGGAACATTTTTAACTTTATTTTTTGAAATATAATACTTATAGGTCACAAGGTTGTAATAATATTTTATCAATGGCGGACATGGAATACTTTTCGGATTAGTAATATTATATGTAATCGTTATCTTAAAGTTTTTATATAAAAAAATAATGGCTGTATAAATTATATCATGTCGTTGATATTTTGATTTTATTTTAATATTTTAATCACGTCTATCATTTTTTCATTTTAATTAAACATAAAATATAGAATATTTGATAACTTTTCAATTTTATAATATTAACCTATCGTTTTCAAATTTAAATCAATTATAAGTAAGTAATTATATAAGCAGTTATTTAATGTATTTTATTTATAAAATTTTAAATTTAAATAGTAATTTATTATTTAAATATAATATTTCCCTAACATTTTAGTCTGAGTGATAATGGTGTTCAGATATAACGATATAAGTGTCAATGAAATGTATTTAATTATACTGTAAATTACAACAATTTATTCCTGTATCATTTGATTTGCATTTAAAAATTAATTATTATTTAAATACTTACAAAACGTGAATAAAAAAGTAAAAACGTTGTCTCTTGTGTTATAAATGTATATGTATATATATTATTGCATATTTGATATTATAATGCTTAGATTGTTGATGATTTTTAAATAATTTTTATCCTTTTTTTTTATACAAATAACTGTGAACTAAAAACTATTATTTAATGTTTTCCTTTGAAAGTTGTATGTCTGTTACGTTGCTTTGACTTTTGAGAGGTACTACATTATATTTTATTCTATATAGTGTATAGTAACTATGTATCAATAGTAATCGTGTGTACTCACAAAATAAGTACAATTTTCTAATTTTCTGTTTAATAGTTAGGTATTATACTGTGGGTTAAGTTAATAGCTGAATGACACCAATTTGACAAACTAGAAATCCATAAAATAATTGGCGTAGTTTTTTTCGTAAACGACATAATAATTCTTTCCATCGTCATGGCTCATTATGCACGCTTTGTCGAAAACGTTTAAGCGATCACAACGAATTTCCACAAGTGTTTATATTATGCGTTACGATTAACGCATATTATATGGGAAATAATTAAATATCTCCGATAGGATAACGATAATGAGAATAAACTTGCATAACTGTTATAACGCGTTATGTATGTTGCACTTAAATGAAATGATTTTCGATAAATAACAATACAACAACGACGATAAAACACAAGCCGTGCTATAACAATACAATATACAGATACGAATTTCGAGTGTTTAAAATGAATAATTGGTGTTATAATCGATAGTACTTAATAATCATCATAATCATCATCATCATCATTATTATTATTGTTGTTGTGGAAGTGTACTAAGACTGTGCAGGAAGACTCGGTCAAAAAATTTATAACTTTATGCGACAATCTCTTGTCGATTAGACGCGCCTTAAAATAATATAGGTGTTGTGTATACAAAATATATACAGGGTAATTCACCAAGCATGCTTACCTTTTATTTTCATTTAATATTCAAATTCTGATTTTGGAATATTTAAATACACTTAAAGACAATATTTTTGAATTCTAAACAATTTTTTACTACGGAGTGACTTGTTTTTCAAATGAAAACTTTTCTTTTTACTGAAAATTATTTAATGGATAAATATACCTAATTCAAAATTCAAACAAGTAGATTCTTAGTTATTAGTTAGTATATTAAAATTTTGTATTCTGGGAATCTACTCATTTGAATTTTGAATTGGGTATAATTTATCCTTAATACACACATTTAAGTAACACATGACTTGTTTGAGTTTTAATATTTCTGTTAAATAATTTATAGTTTAAAATTAGGACGGATAAAGGAGGCTTATCGTTTGAAAAACAAAAGTTTTTATTTCCATGAGACACTATTCAAATAGAAGAAAAATCTAAAGATTTTGAAATAATGATTTTTAAATGTATTTAAAAATTCTAAAAACAAAGTTTGAATAAATTCATTATTATAGAAAAAAATGAGAATGAGCATGGTTGGTGAATCACCCTATATTTTATATGTATATATAATATTATATGTATTTAATCATGCAAACGAAGAGAGTACATCACCGTGTCTCGTGCATTTCCGCCGCCGCCGCTGCCTAACGGAATGATAATAGTAATGCGATTTGAAAATGGCGTGACGGGTTACGGTGGGTAGCACGGCGTTTCATGGTGACGGGTGGTAGCGAGGTGGTGTCGGCGGTGCACTCGTACGCGCGGCCGTAACTCGATTACGGGCGTCGTTGGCGGAATCGGCTTCTGTCTACTACTACTACTACTACTACTACTACTACTACTACTACTATAGTCATTTTCGTCGTCACCGTCTTTAGTCTTCGGTTTTGTATTTAATTTGAACGCGAATGAGGAAACCGGACAAACTTAAGAATTTATAATATATATACTCTAGTATTACAGCATCGTGTCGTCGCAATCGCCGTGCTGGATAGGTTCCGTGATGCACTTTATAAACTTCAATTTGTTCTCATTTGCACCGGATGTGTATGTTTTTTGCATTTCCCCCGGGGTAAATGCTATGGATTCGTGGGGGAACGCTTTATTATTCTCTTCAATACTGTTTTTCTCTCTCTATCGCCTTTCTATATCTCTTTTCGTTTTCTCCTCACATCGTGATGTTTATTTGTCACTTATAGTTCACCGCCGTCACGTGAAATAAAATTTCGAAAATTTTTCTGACCTGTTTTTATAAACATTTATTGTTACCTATTCGAAAGTCTTCATAAAAATTGTTTCCGATTAAAAATTATCGTGCTTTTATATAATTCATTTTTACACTGAATTCATTATTATTTATGAAATAATGATAGAAAAGTTTACACCTAAGTTTAACTTTTACTAAGACCGGTGAAAATTTAATATTTTTCTTTACTATAAGAGTATAAGAAAATATAAGTTTTTATATTTTGTATTATAATAAATATTCATGTTAATGTGTTATATACTAATCCTTAGCAATATTAATCTTCAATAGTGTGTATTAGTATATTAAGTCTTCTAGTGATGGTATCGTTATTTTATAAACTAGATTTTTATGTGACTATAAAGGTATTGAAATAAATTAGAAAAAAAATTTATCTTATTATTATTGTTCGTTTTCATATTAATTTTCATCAGATTGTATTTTTAAAGTGAATCGATCAATTTTAATGCGTCGTGTATGTCGACCCCCGACTATACGGCGTATTGTATAGGTAATTCAACTACACCCGTGTCAATGTCAATTTAGCGTATGGAAAAACGATCGGCTGTACTAAGAGTAACATACAGTTTCTCCTTAGTAAAAACGATTTACAATATTGACTTAGACTTAAAATGACATTAAAAATAAAAATTCCTATTCAAACAAGGCGTATATTATGCATGTACGTGTTGTATATCTACCTATTATGTATTCAGGAGGCTTGTCTAAATTATCAATTGAAATATTCAACTATAGATATCATAAATAATAAAATTATGAAAAATTCATGATAATGAAAACATGCAATTCTATATACACACATATTTTATAATAGTAAATTATTATGAACAGATTATATTTATGATACTTTCTGATCATTTTGTATACACATAAATGTATTCACATAAAAAATAAAAAAATAAGTTTTCAATTTGTTTTAAATTTATTATTTTCTATAATAAGTTCTTTGTAATGAACATTTTTATTTTAATAGGCATAGCTATGAAATTAATATGATAGGTAGAAAAATATACAAATTTTATGATCACTCGATTTTTTAATTTTAATTTTAATAACTTTAACTATTTTTTTCTTAAACCAATGTTCAAAAAGGAAATTATGCATTTTTAATATTAAAGGTATTTAAATATTTCTAATTACATTGATATCTCACCTTCACAAATTTTTATTACAAATTAATTTTAAAATTTATTATTTTAGACAATTATAAGTTATTATACAATTTAATCTAGAATAATTTTAATACAATTTGATGTATTATATTAATAAATAATTTTCATATTATATAAGTATTCAATATAACTTGAAGATATTTTACTGAATGGATGTTAATTTAACTTAATAACGTTCAATGAAGCTAAATAAACAGCAATTATTGATATTGTTGTATTATGTTCATACAAATATAATTGAAATAAAAGATATATTTTTATAATATAAAAATAGTTATATATTTCGAGTTTCACTTTTATAGTTACTGAAACATTTATAAAAACATTACTTCGGTGAACTATGCAAAATATTTCGACGTTTTCAATCCACGTACTTCAAAAACCATTGGTATTAATGGTATAACCATAAATTTAAACTGTCGAAACGCTAAACATTTTTTGATGACATTTTAAGCTAGGGAGGAAATAGCAAAGTCACGGGTAGCTGATTTCTAAAACATAAGGGTTACTTTCCCCCACGAATGCGAAATTGAAATTGTGACAAGACATCAATTTTTAAAAGCCAATAATATTATGTGCACTGGTTTGTGAATAAAATTTATTTTTCTAAAAATTTGTAGTACACGTGCAATATACGTATTTTAAATTAACTGTCATTGGCTGTCAGATTTAAGCGGGAAACAGTTTATCGTACACAATGGATTCTAAATAATACCGTAAAGAATAAAGTTTTTCTGAGGAGGATGGGTAGCTGGATTGTTTCGAAGAGTCTGTGTGCATGAATATAATATACAACGTTCAGATTATAATGTATGGAAATGTGTCATTACGTCAGTAATAGTTGGGTGAATCCATTTTGGTATTACGCGTTTTCTTGTTTTCACCCGAACACCAATGCCTTTACACAATGTCGTTTCAAGTTTCCTGGTTTGTTATATAGTAGTACAATGTCTCACAGAAATGGCAGGCCTCGTATTAATTTGTTATTATTCTTTTCTTGTTATAAGTATACGCGGTCGATATAAATATATATTTCTTTTTTTTAGCAACCCCCCTTGTTTTTTATTAGGCTTATTAAAAGAACTCGTGATTTTACAAACCCCGCAGGGTTTAAAATGGAGTTACGTTGGCAGTCACCACGTTTCATATACGTGGTAATCCTGAGGTTTGATTATAATCATAAAAAAAAAATAACAGAGACTTGCATTTTAAACAGAGAACCCCTTGATGGTAATTAAATCACGTAGTACTCCATTTTGGCGTATCGAAAGGTCATTTATTGTTACGGAAATTGCTATTCGTTTATAATATTTTAATCTCCATACCGTTTCTAAGTGGGTCGTTGGGTTTGATTCACATGCATTTAGTGTAGTCCACCATAGTTAATTTCTCACAAATTGAAAGGGATTCAAAACAGGTGCAAAAATCTACATATGTAACTATACGTGTCTGGTAAAAACCACCCATTAAAAATAAATATTACGGGATTAGAATAGAACTAAACTTCATTATATCAATATCGACGTTAATGAATATAATTTTTTTTACGAAGATCGATTAGTAGTTAAATTACTATAATACTATGACGAGAAAAAAATCAGAGTGAAAATAATTACGGATAGTGGTAAATAATAAAGAATAAAAATCATACTTTAAATCGATTTTCTAGTCATGCGCAATAGACAATTCAACTAACCCTGACACGAAAATTGTAGTGTCGGGATTTCGTAGTAACACAATGTGATACCCAGGAGCAATGATATTATGCCCAACATAATATATTATTATATTATTACAGTTCCAAATCTCTCGCACATACAAAATAAAAGTTCTGCGGTTATCCGATACACTGATGTTCGCGTATTGTTTAAGTACCAACGATTTCGCCAGTGCCGCAAATTGCGCACGCATTCAGTCGTATTTCATAAAACTTTCGGATAAAAAATTAGTTTTAATAGGTACAAAAGGACGCGACGACCGAAATTACGGGAATGCGTTTCAACTCAGACAACGTCTTAACACGCATTACATATATAATTTACACTATAATAGTAATATTCTACGACGATAAACCGCGGGTCTCTCTTTCTCGCCGGTTTCCTCCACCACATAGAATGCACATGTCACACACACATACACACTGACTTACAAACATATTATAATTATATTATGTACCTATATTATTCAAACGTTTTAATATTAATGTGTACATGTTCGATGAACACGACCTTTACGCACAAATCAAATTCGGTTCCGCACACTTTTGTGAAATAGGAAACTGTCAAGTGCGAATAATGTGTTTTGTTGTCGTCGTTTTCGTACACAATCATATTGTATTCCATATATCCTTCGTATTGTTTAAGATGGCTCGGATAACCTTTTGGGTGTGACTGATTAATAATGTAGTTGCATCATTTATATTATACATATATAAAGTTTTGTATGTTTTTCATCGTATATGGTGCTAAAATTATATCCCAAACAATATTTATAAGAACTATACAACAATCATTAAAAAAAATATATATAACATACAAACAAATATTATTTTTTATGTAATTATATTTTATATCACACATAATAGCTAAATCTTTGTAATGATGATTTGTTATTTTTGTCACCCGCGTACGTGTTGCAGAGACATTTTTTCAAGAACTTTAAATTACTTTACAATAAAATAAGACTGCTGACATTGTAACTTGTTAACAAAAAATAATTAATTAAAGATTAATTTATTATCTTATTGTACTTAAATTATAATTTATCGTGTGCAGTCATAATTTATTCATAATTTTAGAAATTGGTTAAGATTTTATATGTAATAAATATTTAATTTTTCTAAAATGATAATACATAATAATATATAAATATGTATTTATATATTATTAATACTGTTAATATATTCTAAGTTATAACTAAGTTCTAATGAATTTTTTTACTTAAAAGATATGTTAACTCATTTATAATTAAATACAGAAACTATTAAATAGCCTATGTCAAATTAAACATTATACTTATTAGAGTTTCCTTTTTGTTTTTATCTGCAGGAGCCGCTACAGCTTCCAAGGTATATACGGACGCTATAATGAGATTGGCCAAACAATCTCAGCAAGGAACTTGGGGAGGATCAGCCGATATTGGTAAGTTATCATAAAAAGTTATCTTCTTTTCGTATAAACGATGATGGCACTGCTATGAGTAACTTTGACGGGAATAACGTCCCATTACATTTTATCACTATCATAATACAGTTACATATTATTATTTTTTTATTCAATCACATGTATGTTTAATTTCATTTGATTATATGTAGATTTAGATTGGTAAATTATTCATACCCAGAAACAATTTGTTTACGTTAGTATTATTATTATTATTTTATTTTTTTACCCAACAACACGTCACGTGTTTTTGTGTAAACAAATCGATTTGTCGAGAAAATGGCAACCGGCTAATTTCTGTCGTTTTCCTCCCGAAAGGCTATGCAAATACAAGAGATAAATATTGCATTTTCGACTCGTATTTCTCTACCCTTAATCCTTGTTTCTGTGTCGAATTAACAATCAACCACCGACAACACTATTGTTCAAATATTGGATGATATTTTTTGTTTATCGAATATGACATCAAAAATAAAAATAAATTAAAGAATAAGTAATTGAATTTTAGATAATTTATTTGAATTACATTCCCTCAATGGATCACAATTTTTCACAACATATTGTTCTGTCAGCCACATTGGCATGAAGGTGTATAGTTGTATTAGATATATTGTATAATAATGTACACATATATATTATTATATATACATTTTGCTAGAATACAATTCTGTCATCTAGTTCCGACCGTGTTTAATATTTATTGCAACAGTATTTGAGCTAAAGCAATAAAAATATATTGTCATTTATTGAATCGTTAATGTAGTAAACTTAGAAAATAAAATTGAAAACATTAAAAACGACAATAAAAAAAGTTTTCGATGAAATAAAGTCTAAGTGTATAAAATACATTGGAATTAATATAATATATTATTTCCTTTAATAAAATAATTATATTTTTTATGTTCTGGAATAAATCAGTATAATATGTAATATAAGTAACATTTTACGTGACCGTGTTTTTAAAATCTAATATCTAGTTTGTGTCGACGATACTAGAAAAAATATCAATAATACGACGTATTATCGCTTTTCTTCATACGGGGCTTATAATATGATAGTTTGGCTCTATCCCCCACTACATGCGAACTTCACGAAATCACATTACTTTGAATATTATGGTTACAATAAAACGGCATAAAATATTTTTCTTTACACACAAAACTCCAAATTATAAACTGACGCCCATATAACATATGAACATATAGGTAACAAATATCCAATATGTTATTAACACGTATATGATCCAATCATTATTAGTTTAGAAAACCTTGTTGGCATTATACATTCAAATTATACAACAAAAAATATATTATACTAATAAAAATAAATTAGAAGTGACAGTTTTTTATTTTTACCACAAATTATATAATTGCCGTTTCGCGTGAAACAAAAATTATAGTAAATAAAAATTATGGTCTGGTTCATTTTAATAAAATTGTAAATTATACTTTAGAGTAGGTCATAAAGTGTTTTCAACTCTGACGTAAAGCGATAATGTTTAATACTGTGGAAATAATAGAAATTCTTATTATTGTTTTCGATACATTTAAATAATCATCCCATATCAATTATAAATAATAAATTATTTAAGAGGAAAAATAAATGCTTTTAAAATGTTTAAATAACGTTATATTTAAAAATCATTGTACTTCAATAACACAACTCATGGGCACCGTATTATTGTGACATAATGAAAATTTTAATTATATCGTTACAAAATAGCATGTCCTTATAAATAGTTCAATTTAAGAACAAACATTATACAATAACAAAGTTTGCTTTGGTTTAATTTATTTTGATATACTTCTTTATTTTAATTATTATCGTACATAGTTTTAAAGAATCGTTTAACAATTTAATATAGCTATTCTAGTATTAAGTATAATATATAGAAATACATATAGAACGAAAAAAAAAAGCTAATAGTAGGTATTTTGTTATATTATTAAATAAATTACTTATAGCTTATTAAATTGTTAAAGCTGCCACAAAGTGATATAAAAAAAGCGTAATATTAATAAATATTTACACCTATATTGTTATTTACGAAATTCATATCAAACAAAAATAATCAAATTTTCTTATTGTATAGCTAACTATAATCCTAAGACTACATAGGTTGTAAATAAACACACGAATAATGAAAAAAAAAAAGCTTTCATATCTTAAATACTTCTGTGAAATATCAATAGTTGTATGCATAAATTATTATTTGTTTAATATTGCGTTGGTTGTTTTTTAAACAATAACAGATGAGGATAAGACTTCGTTATTTATACCTCAGCATTGTAAAAAATATTTTGCAAATAAATAGTTAAATGTTTTTATGTTATAAAAAGTAAAAGTAATATTATATCACATTATATTATTATTATTATTTTACTATCTTATTATATTTCATGTTAAAAAAATGAAACTAAACGTAATGGGATCGAAATTGAATAAATTTCAAAATCTAATTTATACTGTATATTGCTAGATACATATAATAATTTTTTTTTGCCAGTATGAAAGCCATTTGATTGGATCGTCTAACCTCAGCTAGAATTGTTTGTTCAATTGATATGTATGTTAATAAAGTACACTGTTATAGTGTTACTATTAAAGTATAGCTATCTTCTTAAGATAATTCATGATAAATTACACTGTGCTTGCGCATATTATTGTATTCAGACTAAAAAAAAGGGAAATAGAAATTATATTAAATTCTTATAGGTATTGTAAATTTAACCAGTACAAGGATACAGAATTTCATTGGCATTTTACTTATACAGTTTTGATACTTTTATGTGTTAGTATATAATCTGTAGAAACCAAAAATAGAGGAAATTTTCTGTATACGATTAGATTTAAAAATCTAATATTTCACTGTATTGCTGTCAGTCTTTGTGATTGTAAAGATTATTTTCCCTTCTCTATACAAAAACTTGGTTTGATAAAAAACATCGTTTGCTTTAGTCGTATATTATATGGATTATATGAAATACATTACAAGCAGTATGGTACCTACTATCTGTTTTTATTATATCTATTTAACTTTTATAAATTTAGTTATAGAAATCGACTTTTATAATATTAAAAAAATATTAACCTCGTATTTTGCATTACACTTTTATATAAAATGTCTCTAAATTATGATAAATATTTCTCAAAATAGATTTGTTTTCTTTATTAGTTATATGAACAATATTTCTGTTTTTGTTACTTATTATTATTATTTCAAATAATATTATATATTGGTAACAACTCGAGTAAACGTCGTTTTCCTGTTAAAATCGGCGTATACGAGGGAGTGAAATGAAAAAAATCTCGTACACCCATAATTCTGTCAAATGTATTGTTTGGTTGGGGTGTTCTACCGATAAAAGGTCCCCCAACCCTTCCCATCCTAACCTCTTGAAATTTATTGTGGCGCCATCATACTAACAGTGTTTTTCAAATAATGAAAGAGCAGTGATTTCAAGTCAAAGGCCGTATAAAAGCCTGAAACCCTGAAGATAAGCTAGTTTCTAGGGGGTAGGTTGGTTTTTTCTCAGTTTTCTCCCAAACGTTTCAAAATTAAATACTGCGACTAACAACAGCAGAGTAAGTAGTCGACTAGTGGTAAACGAAGACTTACAACTACTTAAGGGATTTCTGAGTTCAGGTTTCGTCATGTTTCCGACACATATTATACCAATACATATTCGTCAACTAAGGGTAAACGGTTCTTACCACCCCTTGTTATAGTAGGTATAGAAATATGATATCATCAAGTTTGCTGATAAACGTTATATGATATATCACAATAGGATACGGTTGGTTGGATTTATTTAACATCACCTATGAAATCGAGAAAAATGCACAAGGAATTTAAGGATTCTTATAGGTACCTTAGATTTTCTAAGGTACTTTTATTTGATGATGGCCTATTATGAATTATTATGCTATCGAATTTTAAAAAATAATAATATATATATGATTGATAATAGGTTTCATTGTTTAAATATGAACAATTAAATTGATTTCCAGATGTAAATTAAATAGTAATTCTCAATTATTTATTAGAAATAAGTTCAAAACATCTATTTAGTTCTTTAAAAATTTTTTTAAGCATGTAAAACAATAAAGTTCTTCATAATTTATATAATTGAAATAATAAAAGAATTAATATATATAACGCTACAAAAATTATAAGATTCGTAGTATACTTAGTTTTTTGTGGCTATACGTATTATAATAAAATATAATCTTTTAGATGTTAAAATAACTAAGTATCTGTTTATCATCATTAGTTACTACAAAAGTTATAGTTCATAGTTACTTATATTTATTATAACAATTTAAAATATTTGACAATGTATTGAATTTGTTATAATTATTTATTATTCAATGTTGAATATACAATCATTATAATCAATAGTCATAAAAAACGAAATTGTTTAGTTCATTTATTTTTTAATTCTTTATGACTTATGAAACAGATTTGACTTAAAATTTTAGTTTTCTTACTAATATGTTATATAGTAATTCTTTATTTTTCATTATTTTTTAAACTAACAAAAACAGTATATATATATATATATATATATATATATATATATATATATATAATAGTTTCAATGTTGAATAAAATGTCTAGTTAGTACTAGAAAGATGTCAATGACAATTAATTTTTGTTTTTAACAATTTACATATTATACTAAAAAAAATAGCTATTACAACACTTTAAATTGACTTTAAAATATCTTATTTTTGTTTTTTATTTTCAATTTTTATAAGAATAAAGACGTAATTTAAATTTCAGGAAAGTAAAAAAGTTCAAGTTGTTCTGGTGTTACAATAATACAAGCACATTATTTTTATTCCCGAATTAAACCATTGCTTAAAAAATATTTAAATAATTTCTGGTCGGTACGTGGTTGTATAAGTATATAGCATCGTACGCTCGAACTTCTTATTTCGTTACAAGTTGAATAAGTCCTTACCTTTTTATGACGACACGTTATCGACTGCAACAAGAGAATACAGAGTAAATTATAATATTATACTTCCCATGAAATATTACCTTAACAGCGATATACAGGTGCTGTGATAGGGTGGAAGATAATAAAACGCCGTTTCCCAAACAAAATTGAACGACCATAACCCTGAATAACTGGTTAAGGTTTTTTTTATCATTTTTTTTAATACAAGTACTCATATCAAATCTTACCCAACGATAGTGGGTAATGGTAGGTATATATTTTTTTTCAAACGACATGAACCATTAAAAATAAATAATTAACTAGATATATTTAATCAACTGTTGACAAGAAGTGTATTAATTTGATTTATATACATACCTACATGTCATGTATACATACATATATATATATTTGTTCAACAGAAGATATTGTGATCTAAACATCCGAGTTTCTTCTCTATTGATGTGAACATTGTAGGAAGAAAAAAATAAAAAGTTTGCTTTTGTCGTTTAATGACTGCATGTTGTGTTTTTATTCCCCTAAGGAAAAAGCCATGTGTAAACTTTCGGTCCCAAGTTCGACGAACATTAACTTTTGCGTTTCAAAATAGTGGAATTATTTCTATATTGTGTTGCCTCTTTTATTCGATGCATCAGATTGATTTATACTAGAGAAATTAGTTAGATTTTGTTTGGTATTTTCTATGATTTTATAAAACTGTATTTATGACGAGATATAAATAAAAGTAATTAACATTTCTGTAGATGAATTTTTTTACGGGTACTTATTTCTATGATGTATATAAAAACAACTAAATAACTGATATGTTTTTTAATTTGTTTGATGATACTTATGATATTATAACATTTTTTTTTTTACAAAAGTTATATAAATGCAATAACTACCAATGTTTATATTAAAAAGTGTTTTTGTCTGTAGGTACCTTTTATTTGTTTTGTTTTATTTATTTCAGTTAGGTTTAAATAATAATATTATTGTTACTTTTTATGCATTTAAAATAATTTGATAAATAAAAAATTGATTTTATTAAATGTATGATATAATTTTTGATTAAAATATGTCTAATACTTGTTATTTAAAATAATTTAATAATATTTGTACAAAGTTATTTAAGTCTTTTAAAATTTACTGGTGATACATGCAATTCCAAAACAGTATATTGCTAATTAACTTCTTATAAAAATGATTGTACATTTATATAATTACTTTAAAATAATTATTTACTTAAAATATCTTCACATAGTATATATGTATCGTAATTATATTATTAAGGATACACTTTATATGAGCTCTTTTTACCACCCGAATTCCATTATAAATATTTATTAAAATTATAATTAATATAAATAATAAGCACCAATTCTTTGGTATTTTACAAAAAAAAAAAAAAAATAACAAAACCATAATAACATATTTTATTCTTTCTCAATTAATAATAATTGTTTCCTTTATTTAAATAAAAAATTATAAATGATGCCTCAGAATTATTAATAATTATTACTTTATTTGTACTTAATTAAAATTAGATCAACCTAGTAAAGTTTGTATGAATATTTCACATTTTATAATAAAAATATAGTTTTTTCTCTCTCATCTGTGGTTGTGTATCGTTTACTTACGGTTTTTAATATATCATATTATTATATAGTTCGTCCTCGGGTAAGGCTTAAAAAAAATTTTCTGCTACACAGCTTATTACGTGTCTTATTCATTGGGGTAGCTCCCCCAGGCAAACGTTATTATTATTCCATTTTCACACCCAACCGAGAAAACCCAGATATCAAGTGGCCGTTGGGGGAAGGTTGGCTGGCAGAATGAATAAGAAAAACTCCTCCCGTATTATCAGCCATCCTGACAGATATGATCAGAAAAAAGTTAAATCCTCACTTCGTCACTATTCCACGGTTATTCGGGTGAAGGGGTGCTTAGACCGTAGGATGAAGGTAGCCGTGAAGAAGACGTGAGAAGATTAAATTGCAAATCCCCGGGCCCATAAAGGAGAACGGGTGTGACATCTGCCGTTGACAACGCGCTTGCGAGTATGGAAAATGAAGAAGAAAAAAAATGTCGGACAGTTTTTACCTTATTGTCGTGAAATATACGATCCTGTATAGTAATATGGGCTGAAAAGGTCGTAAATTCACAAAGAATCCCTGTGCGTAATGGACGTGAGGGCAGGCGATGAAAAAACACATTTTGGGTATAGAGTTTTTGTGACACCGCAGCGCCACTCGTTGTAGGGTTAGTGTAGCCAAAGGTTAGATACACAGCCCAAATAGCACAGTTCAACTTGTTTGATATTTCTTTTATTACGAAGAACTTCTGTTGACTGTTTTAATTGCAATGAAGAAGTTTTGAATTATGTAAACAATGATGAAAAAACATTTGGTAAAAATTCAAAAGTATATAAGTTGAAAGTCATGAACTCTGTTTTATTTATTTTAACTGGATGGTAGCGACCATGGCCGAATTACTTTTATCTCAACGGCTTTATTTATTCTGTTCTTTGTATGGCCATTAAACAAAATTTGAATTATTATGAGATGAAACGTTCCTTTTTGTAACATGCATCATAATATTATTAAATATAAATATAGATGAAGTTCGTACTGTTCAAAGTGTGTAATAATATCATCAACTAAATTTATTATAAATTCATTATTTTTTTAATATTATTTCATTAAATGTATATTATGAAATATATATTAATATTTTAAACAATTATTGAGTATAAATTATCTTCTATGTTTGTTTGTTTATTATACTCTACTGAAATTTCCAAAAGTTTTCAGACATAAATTACAACATTTACCTTTTGATAATAAATAATAATATATTCATATTTAAGTACACGTTTCACCGGAATATTGGATATTTATGGACTAATATTAAATTTGAATTCTTAAATTTAAATTTGGTAAGTTAATTCAGCTAAAGAAAGTAAGTGATGAGTAGAGATAAATCAAACGTATGTAAATAGAAACTGCAGACTACTGACTATCTAGATTCAAGCGGTTGTGAATATGCATACTTTTGATAATCTATGTACTCAAGAGTATAAAGTTTACTAGTATAATACATTACTTATATTACCTCATTCAATATTTATACAAATATGTACCTTGTATCTATACAATTATATACCTACATTTATTTAACCAATAGTTTGACGTACCCGTAGAAATGCAAGGTTAGAAACTTATGATTGCCTACCTAACCTATATTATATCAAATAAGGTATATTTTATTGTTTAGTATTTCATTTTATAAAATATAAACGTAAATAATTATATCATTTTAAACCTATATATCATTGTGTACGTTCAAAATTTAACTTTTTAACTGTATCTCCTTTTTTTTACGTTCTTTTCGTTTTATCTAAACGTAAAGTAAACATACTTTTTTAAAAGTTTACTGTAGTATCTGAATAGGTCCTCCGAACCATCGCTTTACATTGCATTGTGTATCCAGCGAGTCATTCGATTTGTGAAAAAGAAGTGAAATTGGAAAAAATGGCGTTTTTCATCGAACAGTGAAAAATCATGATGGCTATTAGATTTGTTAAGGGGGAGACTGGACTATGGCGAAGTTGCGTTTACCGTTCTTCTGTACGAGCTTGTACGCACTACGCATATGTGAATGTGACAGCTGTAAACGTGTATTGTAGGGTTAGACCACAAAGATATGCTTTTAAACTCTTTATCAGTTTATAGTTGATTACACTTGGCAAATGTACGCCTATTATATGTGAATGTGGCGATAGTAATAACTCTAAAATGTGAAATTGTTGGTGTCATCTTACGGAAGATTAGTCGATTGGAAATTAGACAACTCGTGAACATTGACATTGAACGAGTACCTACTTGATTTTTGTGAAAATATAAAAATCGATAACTATAATAGTTATTAGTTATATATTATACGAACGGAAAACTATACTTTTGCTTTCGCCACAAATGCGGGTTTTTAGTCACTGAACAAAATCGGCTCTGAACCGCAATTGAATATTATCATTATAAATTCTTTTAGAATAGCAGACCGACATTAAAGATATTTTAACATTGTTTAATAATTATATTGGGCTAAATAGCAATTCCAGTGGTGGTTTGGTAGGACGATCAATATTCGATGAATTGTGGTTGTATATAGATAAACATTTGTCTAAAAGTCTAAAACCATAACGAAAACAACCTCGTGAAATATTGTTGAGTTAACATTTATTCGTTGAACGATGTGGTGACGCATAACCCAATAGTCTCCTAGAATTTATAACACATATAATTATAATATTTGTCAAGAAATTATCTCGCCAAGTGTGAAAAACAGTTTTTGGAAAGGTTATGGATTTTGTTAAGTTTTAATAGGAGCTCACAAATTTCTTTTTTTGAAATATCATTAGCTTAAACTTTAAATTTGTATAAAATATCCTTAAATTATTATTTTGATTTTTACACGAAAGATATTTTTGATTTTATGAAATTTAATAATTTTGTTTATTGAAAAAATTATTATAATCCATTTATTCATATGCAAGTTTATTTTACGTTTATTTGCATAAAATATCCCAAAGATAACTCGACAATTTATTATATTATTGTCGTACCATTTTTTTTTCATTAAAAAACTGGAATACAATTATTTTATATTTTATTTCAGTGTTAGTTTACTATGTTTTAGTATAATAAATGAAAATATTATTTTATACGTACCTCTATATAAATATTGTAAATAGTATGTACATACAATTTTGCTAAAAATACTACTTAAATATTATTAGATGTCAAATTAAGTCAACATTATGGAAAATTTCTCGATTTATTAAATTTATATTACGAATATCTATGTTAATATTCTTCTTAACCAAGAACTATAATAGTAGGTAAACGTTGCATCCATAAAATAAAATATAAAATTGATGTTTATACTTATATTTACTATAAAATATATAAAATAATTATACTTCTAACGTTAAAATAAGACTATATTTACAACCAGTAAAATAAATAAGTGTATGGAATGAATAACATGGTGAGAGTATTACCTATTAGTATAACACCTTTTAATTAAATTAATATTATGACGTCTACAACATCATTGGTGTTTTAGTCAGCTTGGTGAGTTTTTTTAAGAGTGTGATGGTAAGTGAAATAAGTGGATTTTACTCTATAGAAGTGTGTTTAAGTGTATACAGATTATTTGTGCTGAATCGGTAGTTATTATTAGGTACTTATCTACCTTTAAACATTTTAATAACTTATATTATAAATTGTATCTAAGTCCATTAATGTTTCATAATTAAATGTTTTTCGTTTAAATAAATAAATAAATAAATCTAAATATGTCCTGGGTATCTTTATATTTGACAGTAATTATTTTAATTTCCATTGCATTTGAATAACAATTTTGACCTGACCAGCGTTTATCTTTTATAATAATAAATATTTTCAAAACACATAGTACTTTTTTATTATATTTATTTGGAATTGAAAAAAAACAATCTCGTGATTACACAACATATTATATTCAATTCCTAATCAATAATAATTTAGTAAGTACATCAATTTATATTTTTATTTTTAGTGTTATTTAAAAAAATGAAATAATCATATTTTTGTAAATTTATTTTTTTCTAAAAGAAATTTAAAATTACTTATCATTACAATACTTTTAATTAAGTAGATATCTTTTTTGCATTAATATGATATTAAATAATATATTATGTTTCGAGTTTATATTTACATCGTTTCATATATTACATTATTTAGTAATAATTGAAAACAATTAATTGAAATTAAATATATTTATTGACCTCGACCAAAACCCAGTATACAGATACTGAATATTATAATTTCTTGATGTTTTTTACTTGAGCAGCTAAAAAGTGCTTTCTACAGTAACCACATAATTGAAAACCCATAGCTCACTCGCGCTCTACTCGGCTTCTTAAATGAGACTTTATTATCGACTTGTATTAAAACTGATACCAATTACGTAGTGCACTTTAAAGAAGCCCCATGTCGAGTAGAAACATGTTTCAACGTATTTGTAACTTATAAGCATTCAACTATTCTATCAGTTAATCCAATTTCTGTTCTACAAGCTGATTCGTAAAAATCTTGTTGGTTTTTAAAATTTGTACATAGAAATGAAAAAAAAAATACTTTTAATAAAATAGAATTTACATACATAATATTATAATATAATCTGGAATAAAGTAATTTATTCTAGAATAGAATATTACGTAGTTATTAATCGTATTTTGTAAACGATTCCGGGATTTTAATGAACATTTGGCTTACACTCTTAATAGGCTATATGTAATAGTAAAAGTAGTAAATATATTTATGTAATGTCGTTTTAAAAAATTGTCAACAATAAATGATTATTAAATGTAGGTACTATCTTAAAACTATCTAAATATTAGAAATTTTAATCTTTTCATAGAAAACTACTAGCATATTTTATATTTACTCACTTTCTACTTGTTGGTATTCTTAAATTATGCAATATTTTATTATTTATTAATTTATTATACCAAAAAAACAGTATTTTATAAGCACGTTAGTTTTCTTTAAATAATATCAATCGAAATTCGGTGTATTCGTTTTAATAACAATTTAAATATTTTTTTTTCTTTAAAATTTTTGAAGAATAATTTTCAAAAAATATTTGATAGGTTACCTACCTAATATTATTGTTTATATTTTATAAATATTGATAACTAATAAAAACTATAAACACTTATTTATTTTATTTCTTATAAACTTTTAAATTGATTTGAGTAATTAAAAATTATTCAACTAATAATTTATTTTTTTTAAAAATATAGAAATCGTATTTATAATTTTTAATTAGTTTTCATTACGTTATTGCGATTTAAAACCGTGTACTTTTAATTGTGTAAGGTGTACTTTGATTTTACAAATGTTTGTAGTATTCAATACGGATTTATTAAATTACTTACCGTATATATAATAAACTTTTGTCGAGATATAATACTACATTTCAAAAGTTGAATAAAAAAAATAAAAATATTTATAATAAACGTTTATCTTTATGAAAAAATCGATCTTATAATAAAATATTTTCTACGTTTTTATAATCAAAAAATAAAAATCTTGTATCATATTATATAAAATTCAATGGTTTATGTGTAATTTAAATTAATTTTTGGATTAATAATTTATTATTAAATTATATTCCACTCTATTCATATTATTTTGTTTTTATTATACCTATATGCAATTATAAAATAGACATTTTATTGTGTTGTACATGACTCCTTGTAAATTTTATATTCCATACAAATTAAACATAATATTAATATTAATTTAATCATTGTATTTTTATATCATGTATTTTTATTATAACTAACCCCGTCTAAATTATTTGAACTCTCACGGAACGGGGTGGGTATAAAATTCAGTGTTATGTTTTAACAGTAATTTTTCTTGGATATTTTGGTATACACATGTATCGAAGGTTACTTATTTTGAAAGAAGACATTGTAAGACGTTATTTGTTGAAATTATAGTATATTATATCACCGCATAGTCCCTTAGAAAGCATTGGTCCGTAGTTTTATTTGATCCTTTGTCTTTTTGGCATACACACGAACGACATATAACGACATATCAAACGTATGAAAAGTATATATGCGAAGAAAACAAAAAAACTATTAGCAAACAATTGTGATGTAGGTCACGTATCTTCTGTATAATATTACCGTTAAAGTTTTTCGCATGTTAAACATATGATTGAAGAAAAAATCTAAGAACAAAACAATATAAAGGAGAACTATATTGCGCAACGACTTGAACTTTTATGAGCTACGTATTTAGTAATATATCATTACGATTACATGACTATTATATTTTACAGGAAAATACATAATTATGCGTTTTTTACTACGCTTAAATTCCTATGAATAAAATATTCTTTAGTCTAAATTCCACAATATATGATTGTGTCTGAAATATACAATAAAAAATTAAATATATTTATTATTTAACTATAAGTGCTTATTATAATATTTTTAGTTTAAAATACAGCTAATTAAATTAAAACTTTTACAATACAATCAAACATAACAAAAACAAACTTAGTTTCCAATTGTAATTTTAAGTTAGTAATAACTGCATCAGAATTTATTTCCCACTTAACTGACCGTGACAAAAACTACTGTATTTTACATTCCCAAGTCTACTGCAATTAAATATTTTGTTACTTTTGAATAGAAAAGAGATGTACTTATGGACTAATATACTATAGAATTTAGATACTTTTCTGAAATACCTGAGAAAACTATTTACTAACATAAACAACATTTAAAAAAATAACTAACCTGACAGATCTGCGCAAAGTCGTATAACATTATTAATAACGTCCGATGCAGTTTTTGGTTTTATACGCAGTATATCGCATCACAACTCCATTTGTCTTCCTTTTTTTTTAAAATACTATATAAATATCCATCAAAATCTAAAAGGAGAACATAATTTATACTTTTTAAAAATCTATTACCATTTTTATTCAGTCTGTCATAGTATATTACAAACAATGTCGCTTACTATTGAGGGTATGTTTTTTCAAGTCATTGATAAATTAAAAATTTTTAATTGAGAGGATATTTTAGCCCATATAATATTTTTGTTTGAGGTATTTTCATTGACATATTTTGCTTTGGAACCGTTATGAACTTTGATTGGGTTAGGTTAAGTTGATAAGGCCTGTTATATTTATTTATGCATGTAACATGTTAAAGTAAATATGTATTTTTATAATACTATTATTATTGTACTACTTATTTAATACATTAGAATCATAAAATTATTTATTGAAGATCTTTTATATAATGTATCTTTTAAAAGTAAAATTAATTAAAAGATTGTATTCAGTAAAATAGTCACATTTACAACTCAATTGTGTACTAATGTTCACAATAATATTTTTTAAGTAATTAAAATTATTTGTTAATGTCTACATTAAATCTTCATATTTTTCATTGTGAAATTGAAAAATCATATGCATGACTTAATTTATATCAATATTTAAAATTTTTTAAAATAAATAAATTGCTAAATAAAAAAAATTTTAATTCAATATATATAATATAATATAATGTACATTATACTTTATACTGTACATTTATTTGAATTGACATTTACCTTAATAGTTTAATTTAATCATTCGTGATAGCTGTTTTAAAAAAGGTGTTTAAAAAGGAACGTTTGTTTAGAAAAAAAGATGCGGGGGGTTGACCAATCTAGATTATAGGGTAAAAGTTCTATAACAACGTGTATAACCATGGCGATTCGATAAACGCATGCAATTTAAAACAAAATTATAAGCATTTTCTTTTATAATGTGGATAATTCTACAATAATAATAACAATAATTGTTTAGCAATACTCATAATTAAATAATAATTTAATATTTAAGTAAAGATTAGGTTAGGTTTGCAGGAGTAAACAGTACAAATTAAATCAATAATAAAAATAAAAGCAAATACACTAACATTGTAATTGGATAAAAAATAAATGAGTCATCTAAGATTATTAAAACATAAAAATAAATGAACACCTAATGAAAAAGGAACATTTAGCACTAACGGAGCAAATACATTGCCCCACCAACAGTATAAAGAAACAAATATTATAGTGGTCGGAGTAAACGAGAAACGGTGGAAATATTATGTTATGCAAAGCAATAAGCATTTCCACACAAGTTAAACAAGTTAAGGAATCCTTAGAGTAATACTGAAACAAGATCAAAGATGCAGGAACTAAGTATTTCCTCGAAAGAAACATAACTGTAATATAAATTATATTAACAACACAAATGTAATTATGAATATAATAACAAATATTTTTTATGTAGAACAATAAATTAAAATTGTATAAATAGTTTTAACTTTGCCCTGATGTTGCGTATTGAATAATAGAACAAAACTCTAGTTAAATTGTATTACATTTACGAGTTAGATTAAACGTTCAGTGTGATAATAATGATAATATGGTAGGACAAAAGAAAATGCTGCACGTGAGCCGGTACTAGATTTCTCACTTATAGAACATTTTTACTTCCTAAAGTACTTACTTTCATTTAGTACGTTTAAAATTCACAAACTGTCGGTAGCAATTTATTTGCTTTTATGCTTTTGTGAGTGCTAGGCGAGGGAAGAAAACGAGGCTATTGTGGTTTTAGTTTTTAAAAAGGACTTTCAAGTGGAGTAAACACAACGTTTATGGAATCGCCCACTCGACCCCGTAGACCTTTTTTCACCTAAAAGGTATCGGATTTATGGTTTTTACTTAGTTACTAAAAACCAAAGCGCACTGAATGTTAAAAGAAAGGCCTGCTGTTGTTGACAAGGATCTCTCGGGTGGACTTCTACTGTGTAGTACTGTAGTGTATAATGGGATTAGCAGTGTCTCCGGTGGTTGCAGGTGTTTGCAGTTTGAGAGAAAACAATCAACGTGGTGCCCCTAAGAAATTTGCATTTTGAGTACGGTTAAAAAACATTTAAATAAGTGGCTCCGGTTCGTAATCAGTGGATAAAAGAACCTGTATAGGTATTACCGTACACTAAAACTTCAAAATGAAATCCCAGGTTAGGTTTGGTATGGAATAAGACTGGAAAGTTTTAATTGTCACTTTCTTCCATACCATAACGTGTTATTATGGAAATAAGTTTTGTTAATCACGGAATATCGTACAAGAACGACAAGAAACTTGGTCTGTGAATACTTATTTCTTACAAAAAATTATATCAATGGAGAACAATGTATAAAGCTTTAATTACATAAATATTGAAGTGAATAATGTATTTGATATTTAAAATTGATTTAATGAAATAATAAGTTTTAGATCGATAATTGTTGTTATAGAAAATATTTATATAATTAATTATACTCCAAGAAACAATAATTTTTCTGATATGTTTATAATTATAGAAGAATAAACAGAACAGGTTTACAACGTAATAATATTGTCTTTAAAGTAAATACAAAATATTTTCATAAAATTAACATACCTACTAATAGGTAAGATTTGAATAAACGTAGTGTCATGTATATGCTAAATAGTATAACCATAAAATAATAAACGCATTCATTTGTTTCATGTGTGTATATATATATATATCTTTGGTATATTGCAAAATTGAATCTTACATTTAACATAATTTTATATAGTATTGCTGTTCTTGATCAAGCCACATAATAGTTTATACTGAAAGTATTTTTATTACATTTAATTAAAATGTATTTAAATACATTTTTCTTTGTATATTTTTTTATTATTACCAGAACTGCTGTTAAAATATACTACACAATCTTTTAAAAACATATTTAAAATACATAAAAGTGCAGTATAAAAAGCAATGATTAAGGTAATAATAACCAAGAAAATCAAAAAATGTGAAAATGCAAAATAAAAGTTTCAAAGTTAAATTCGTTGTTTCAAAATTTAAACTTTATGTTTTGAAAGCTACGTTAAGTTACAATGAGTTAAAAGAATGCACTTCACTGTTATATTTATTACAATGGTCAATTGTTATGTATATTATATTACTTTGGCTAAAAGATAAAAAAAAAAAAAATATCAATTATACAAAAACTTCGTTTATAAATTTGTAGACGTGGTAGTTATTAAAGCAAAATAAGGTTTCCAGATTGAGAAAAACTTTAATCTAACTTTTTTGTGTGCTAAATTTATATAGCTACGTATTAATTCTGTAAACGACAGCCGATATTACTTTTGCATAAAAAACCGTTTCGCTTCTATCGAGCGTTTGGGATGCAGAATTATTTGTATTTCTATATACAAGTAAAAGTCTATAAAAGTTTGTTTTCTTCTGATCGCACATTTTATTTATGTTCCCCCGTGCATTATATTACATACATAGCCTGGTTAATTTATATATATTTGCGCATGTCCGAACAAGCGAGTAGGAGGGAGCATTCAATAACACTAAAACGCCATTATACGCAGAGACCTTAGCTCAACAGGGGACAAGTTTGAGAAGATGAAATCGGAATTTTTATGGATTTTATAGTACACACTAAATCAATCAGTTGATTAAACTATTAAAGCCAGTAGAATATCGTGATAGCTTCGATAACTGCTGAGGATCCATTTGGACGCGACTAAAATACATTACACATGCCACGCGTCATGTGTGTCTCACGAAAATGTGATAAGTAATAATATTATGTTAAATTACTGTTCTCGGTAGATGAAGTAAATATTTCATATCATGGCAGAGTATAGAGGATTTCAGTACTGTAGTTGATCAAAGGCGGAGTTTTCCTGCAGCCACGCAATGAAAACTTATCGTAAAGCCTTGTAGCTAAAACAGTTCAATTTCACGAAGTACATATTATAGGTATTATAAATTATATTGTATTATGTGAAATTGTTAAATGCTGTATTTGTATTTTGTAGCTGACGTATACGGCATATAGAACACTAAAATCTATTATAACCTTCTGAATCCACTTTTTAATACACAATAAGCAGAAAAAAACATGTCTAAATACATATACATATATTTTAACTATAATAATACTAAAGATATTGTACAAAATCCATCGTATAAAATGAAAAAAAAAATATAAATTAATTAAAATAAAAGATAAATAGAGAATAATTTAATTTAATTTACTTAGAAAGGTGTATCCATATATATATATATATATATATATTATCTTTGGTAATAATTGGCTACAATTTTCTTGTTTATATTATGGATGTGATTAAGATGAAGTAGTTTTCATTTAAATAAATGTGCAGATACGCAGAGTTGAGAGTATCTATATACATGTACTGCTTAACACACCGACAACCCGCCATCCAGACGCCGCTCAAAACCTGCAGCTATCCCGGAAATTTCCTGGTACTACATTTACGCATGTCTCCACCATTCATACATATATGTATACCTATGACGAGATTTTGTACCGTTCGCCTCACGTAGTTACCGCGCTAACAAACCGTGTTAACGAACGTTTTTCGCACGGTCCACCGGTCCTCCACGCGCTTCAAAAAGGACGACGACCGTTTCTCGATTAAAAGGAGATATGATTATAATATCGTATAATATCAAAGACCGCGATGACTGTAGCGACTCAGAGGTATATATAATATGCGCTTGGATTAGTCGAACATCCTGCTGAATCTGGAAACCCTCTTGGGAAATCTCTTCCGGTTGTTTGTAACCTGCGCCGACCTGTTCAGATACTATTTTATGCGAATGGTTTATGTACGTCGCGTGACTATTATATAATAATATAACGAGTAATAATGATTCGCGCGTTAATCACCGGAAACAACGAACGGGTGTTGAGTGCGTCTTGTTGTTGTTATTTATACTTGTTAATAAATTCAATATATTATTCTTCTGTGTACAGCTGGACGTGAGGACGCGTATACGGAATAATAGGCTATGTTACCGGCGTTCGTGATGTAACGTTTTCTACACATGGAAGCCAGACGACGCCTAGACATGTATATAAACAACCACTTGAAAGTTGATATATGCCGTACTTATTGGAAAATAATTTTAAAATCCTTACAAGTTACTATTGTTGTCTATAAAATATCTCTAGGACCGGACTTAGTCCAAGTAAATGTGTTTGGTTAGGTTAGGTTTAAATGAGTTAATAAATGTGTTTGGGTTTTAAATAATTTTGTAATGAAACGAACAAATATATTTTGAAATTAAATAAAATTAAAATCATTAAATAATTATTTCAAATACATTAAAAATACAGTTTCAATGATTAACAATACTTTAATAATATAATAGGTTCGCGACGTTCGCATATTACTTATCCTTCATTTAATATTAACAGCCACTTTTTGTATAGCTATCGATATAAAACATGCCACTGCGACCCTTAGTGATTTAATAACACGACTTTAATTTAAACAGTCGATCTATGTACAATCAATCGCTATATACATATTGACTGAAATAAATAAAGTAATTTCGATTAAATTTGAATTTTTGGCCACATATATACATAATTTAATTATACAAAATAAATGCTTTTGTATGTAATTTTAGAGGGAAAAGGGGCACTTATACCTTTGAAATTTTATTGGAAAAGTAAAGGTATCATTTTACTCTCCTTTACCGTCAGATATGCCAACAGCTAGTAGTCATCTTTAAATCTTCTAAAAAAATGAATAAATGCAATATATTTATAAGATAAAATATTTTTTCATCAAATTAATATCCACGAGAACTGAATTTTACATTTCTCCTGTTGTATTTTAATATATTGCCACGTTATTGCATTACTTAGGTCACTAAAATAACCTTAATAATGTTGTTTCATGAATTACAAGATTATCATGGTATTATTTTTTTCAAACAAGTTAGGTATTATACCTTTTTTTATGAACTCTTACGCACTTTGAACACTTACGATTTAAGGCCATAAAAATTAATTATAATAAAACTTTTGTAAAAATAAACAATTTAGTTTTGATTTCGATTTTGGTGAATAAATTATTTCACCCACCCACTAGCTAGTTTTTTTTACTTGTTTTCGCCGCACCTTGTGTTATGAAGTGTTATTCGCTGGCGATTTTGTTTGTTCGAGTTGTTATTTACTACAATGTACGGCTATTGGACGACGAACGGAATGCGTCGCTCGGCGAGCTTGGACTGCGGACCGCAAAAAACCGCAGCTGATCGAACATTATGTTCTCGAATTTGCGAAATACCAGCATATCTCTGAGTGGTTTCGCCGGGCAAATCCCGATCGCGTCGCGGTCGTATACGTACCTACGCGGTACGACTGTTTTAATTAAAACCACCGGAGCCACAGCACTTCGTATCGTGTATATATATACATAAAATATATATAGGTGCTGCACACAAACTTACACACACACACACACACACACACACATATATATATAGGTGTTATATTATATAATATATAATAATGTGAAGACTATAAGTGTGTGTGTGTACGTGCAAACGGTCGCCTGCTAGTGGGTGATATCGCCGAGCGTGTGTGTAGTATGGGTACGTGTATTCAATGGAGAAGAGGTGTCAGGGTATTGGAGTAGAGGATTCCAAATGGAATATTTTTCGCCTCTCCCCAGAGATCCCGTGGAAACGTCATTACGGCAGGCGTTGAACCATTAGCCCTTAATAAACAATAGTTTATAATCCTGTCCAGGAATTCTGCGATTGCATTGCCTACTCTATGCGTAGTCATATATATATATATATATATATATATAAGTACATCATAACTGTTTCTGTGTCGTCTGTCAGACCAACACGAACATGGGGTTACGAGTTTTGACGTTTATATAAATAATGTACGTTGACTAAATTTTCCCATTTACATCTTTAATCCGAAATCAAAAGTATATTATATTATTTTACTACAACAATATAAAATGTAGTTATAGTGTGGGTAATATGTTTTAAAAAAATTTTTTGAATTATGTCATCGTAAGTTGTATTAAATTTCAAACCGAATATTTATCGAGGGCAATTAAATAAAACCATAAAAATATATTTTTATTATAAAAATATTATGTAAGTATTGCTAAAAAATGTTTTTCGAAGACTTTGGATCCCATAGTACAATATTTCATACATTTTAAATAAAACAAAAATATTTTATTTCGTGGTTAAAACAAGTTTATTAAAATTGACTTGAGTGAGAAAATTCTGCTGCGAGGATATTTATTTACAAGAGAAAATTATATAAAATCAACTTTTCACGCACAAAAAAATAATTAAAAGAGTTTCCTTTTTACGAGCGGTGTATCCTACGACAACAAGATTGGATTTGCTATTTTTTCACTGTTTACTCACAAAGGGGCGAAGGGGGGTGTGGATCGGCATTTATTTTTTTTCAAACAAGATCGACAATGGTCATTTTTTGGAAGACAATCTTAATAATAAAAAAAATACGTCGGTTAAACTGTCGTTTGACTGCGAAAATTCAACTTTATATGAGCTCTAAATTAGAATAAATAGCACGATTCATCGAGCTTTAAGCGTCGACCAATAGATCGATATCGTCCATTTTGAATTTTGTCCACGCGTCTGCCACAATGGCTTCGTTTTAATGAAAAATGGATTACATTTTCTAAACTTTCTTTGAGCTAACAGCCAAACGGTCTGGGACAGCATTCGTGCCAGAATTTTGGCAATGGGACAATAGCTAACGGCGGCACGGCGTCAACGTATTACTCTGTTGATATTACACGGAAGAACACGACTTATCCGTATTGTTTTTAGCGCCTGGTCGAGACGACTATAATATTGTTCTTTAGTCGTTCAAAATACGAGTTACTCCCTCGGGAACAACAACGATGAAAAGAAGAACAAAAAATAAAGAGTTGTTGTTTGGCATTTTTCCTCCACCCCGATCCTTCGCCACAGCCTCGCAAACATTATATTATTATACTACGATAATATATTAATATGTATGATAATATATCGGCTTTGGAGTCCATTAAAATTTAAAAGCATGGTTACGCGAAGAATATTATAAATTATGCACAGATGATCGACCGGTCATGTTATACATAGTATGAAAATACTACTATGAAGTGTTTACCAATTATACATTTATGACTATACTATGCACTAAGCAATTGAATTAACAATATTCTAATGAATTGGCTATTATAACAAAACAGCAAATTTAAATTTAAACGGAATAAATTATGTAGGTAATTCAAAATAGTTGTGTATAGCATGCTAAAACTTACAACATTTATTATTTTAAATGGAAACATTATATTTTATAACGTATAAAGACACAAAAACATTTAACTGTACGGCTAATTTATATTGTTAATAATTTATCAAACTCTGATGTAATTGTTGTTGATTTTGCACAAAAATTATCTAAAATGCACAAGTGTGCACATCGGAAAAGGACTTATGATGGCATCGTTCACACTTAAAAATGAATTTCCAATCCCTCTCCTCCCCAAAAAAATTATATTCTATTTTAGTTTTTATTTTAGAGTTAATTGGTATTAAATATCAATTAATAGATTATATGTATTAATAATTTACTGGCAATAAAGCCTCGGATTATTCAATAAAAATGCCAAACCATAAAACATTTTGAATCAGTTGTTATTAAAGAAAAATCATATATATCTATATTATTAACTGATATTAATGTGTTTTACGTATGTATTATTTTTTGTGAACAACAGTTATTATATCTTATCATTAATTGAATACAAATATTCGAAACATCGGTAGAGGGTGTATGGTTATACGAGTTTATTTGCTTATATTTAATTGCAAATTTTCATTTGTGCCTACAATATTTTTGACAAATTGTATCCACCCCTGAAATCTTACCCAAATATCCACCTATATTTTACTGAAGTACAGTGTACTTATCTGACTTACTGCGTAACAAATATAAATCACTTGTGCGAATCTGAAAGAATTAAACAAACGTTTCAAGTCGAGTATTTCTCTTGCTACAGCTAAGATCGTTCGTTTCACCGTCGTCGCGGCAGTCGAGGTATATATCTCATTGCCGTAATAATACAAAAAAAAAAAAAACTAAAGTAATATATTATTATACTGAGCCGCGTCGGGACGTCGAGAATATTCCGCGAGCAAAACACAATACAACGAGAAAGTAATCCGCTGGTGCTTTAGACGCGTATTCGATATATTATTATTATTGTTTTATTTCCATCGTATTTACGCGCGGGTAACACGTGAAATATCAGTTTTCAACGTTACAATAATAATAATAATAATATGTTATATATTATGACGTATACACGCGGCATTATAATATTATTATTTGTGTTCGGTGGCAACAGCTGCGGCAGGCGTTACTGCAGCTCTTAAAATATTATATTATCGTTATACCTACCTATACCTACAGAAAGACACTACCGTTTTGCGATAAATTGCTTTCCGATTTTTAACGATATTTCTTTAATAGGCGGCCCCCGTTCACCTCAACGCGTGTAACCGATAACTTATATACAGTTCACTCTCACACCGATTTGTGTTGAACGCATTTATATTACAGCGACCTACACGAGTTTCGCACAACATCGCACGAACCGTATTATAATTCATTATAATATTATTATTACCTGCCTATAAATACCCATCGTTCGCCTGAACTAGTTGTAATTGTCAGAGTTCAATACGTGACTGGCAGAATCTGGCGAAAGAATGTTTTCAAAGTTGGGCGATATGTAGGTCGTCCCTATTCACGGCTTACGTTATTCTGCTAATTCGTATTCCCATCGCTAATGTTTTTTTTTTCCTAATGAAGTCGAGGGTTAAAAGTGAATGTACTAAAACTGCGACTATAATAGTCGTAGTTATTCAATGCATATTATATTAAATAGCGTCAATGAGATGGAAATAAAACGCACGAAATAGTAACTGCCAATATAGTATTATAATATGGTATTAGGGCACCTGCTACTTGCTACAAACAGCGTTTCTGTTTTTTTCTTCGTCGGTGTGTATCTGATTATAATATTTTTAATATTTCAAAGTACCAATTAATGCTATTCCTTCTGATTTTTTTTTTGCTTACATTACTTTAGTAATTAATATGAGAAACTATGTGCTCTTTGAAGTTTTGTTTTTATCTTTGTTACAAAACAACTTCTGGGTATTAAATGAGGTACCTATCTATATTGACATATTGTAATTTATTTGAATTATTAAATTAAATGTAAAGTACAGGAATTAAAATGCCAAACCTAGAAGTTTGTAAAATATACTAATTATTTGACGCCCAGTGAGTAATTATTATAAGAATCATTAATATGAATACATAATATTATGAATAAATCATATAATATGCCAATGTATAAAAATGGCATATAACTTGAAAATTGTAGCTTGAATGGTAAAAAAAATATATTATGTTATTTAAATGCTCAATGAACTATATTCGTTCAAAACACGTAATTGTATCAATAATCTGTTAGTAGTTTTGCACGTAATCAGGTAACTAGTGTGTAATTATGTCCCATAGTATTTAAACATTTAGAATTTTTTCGTATTTTCCATACTTATAGATGATATCTTATAAGACTACAAAAATATGAGATAATATGTTATTACATAATTATTTATATAATTACTGGATATAATTATAAATAATAATAAGGTTGTATAAACAAAAAATGTATTATGTAATTGTTATATCAAATAGATATAAGACACGATAGAGGTTAAGAATTAAAAAAATGTTCAATTAATTAATATTCCCTAAAAACAAATAATAAAATATAATTTATGAAGAAATGTTGTCATTATTAACTTACTGTAGTCCATGACTGTGAATATATAGTATATTATACATTATAATTTTAGGTAGTAGTTTTATAGTTTAGGGGACTAATGTATTATTTATATCAGATTAATATTAGTAGATTTACCTTCCAACTAACTTTTACTATACTCTTTTAATAATTATTCGAATGTAGTATAAATTTTAAAATACATATACTATCATAGTCGTATAATTCTTGAGGCCAAGAGTATTCTTATGATAGATACGCAGCCATGGCACTGCTTTAATTTTATTAATACATATTATTATATGTACAATGTATAAGCACATTATGCATACATGGGCATTTTTTTTTCTTGTTATCACGCATCAATACCTGATTCAATGTAAAGAAACATTATATGGTCCTATTTGTAATTTATGCGTATGCACTATTACTAGTGTGTACACTATTATTGTAATACGCTTTTAATGAAAATGTCGTTTATTATCTTTACAACTAATCTTTGACGATTACTCATTAATGTAGATTCAAAATTTTCCGTTTAACTTGACCCATATGCTAGTCAGACACCTCGAGGCCAAATTAAATTTGCATAAGATTATTGGAACATGTATACATGTTAAGCCATTATAATTGCATAGACCTTTTAGACTCAATATTATAATAAACATACCGAGAACTACAACTTGTCTATAACTTTACACATATCACATTTTTAATCATTTTAATTTTATGCATAGAAGTATTACTCTCGTCAATAACTCAGTTCTATATACATAATATGTCTTATGTGTGTTCTTGTGTGTGTGTGTGTGTGTGTGTGTGTGTGTGTGTGTGTGTGTGTGTGTGTGTGTGTGTGTGTGTGTGTGTGTGTGAGCGTATGTGGGTTTGAGTATCACCATTCACCATATCACTATCGTTTAACTAAAAAACGTAACATGTACATTTGTATGATTTATAATTATATTAGTTGCATAGACATTATTAATATTTTATTTACGAAATACGTGCGGGTTTAAAATCATTTGAAAATCATACGTGCATTTTGTTTTGTGTGAAACGTATTACTTCAAGGACGCTTAATTTATAGCAGTTACACAAGAGGAACTAACGAATGAAAACTATATTTTACGATCGTAGACCATAGTTTATTTCGTCCATTAAGTTAATTAATAAATATAATAAAAAAAAAAAATAGGTACGCTTATTTGTCTAAGATCAATGTATATTCACGTTTATCCATATTTTTTTTAAATGCAATTATTTGCTAAGCTTCGAAAAGAAAAGAAATTATATTAATTTGTATAATAGGCACCAACATTGAAATGGAACATTTTTTTTAACTAATACAATATACGCAGTTAACAAGTCAAAAAAATTATAACATTATTGTGTTATTTAATAATGGAATACATGTTCAATCGTTCTTTCTTAACTATTTCTTTCTTTTTATTACTTCATTTATTTTTTCTTTGTAAGATAATACATTTGCACGATTGAATCTCCGTGGTTTGCTGATCGTAAAACATCCAAATATTAAACATCCTCCCTAAAATGTATGTGATAGTTAAACGTTCATGATTTAGAGGTGTAGAAAATGTTTATGTATGTATGTATATTGTATTTGCCTACATAGTATGATATTATATATATATGTACCTAAAATCGAACGTGTATTCCATAGAGCGTTGCTTGTACAAAAACAGAGCAACTAGGGGAATATGGCAAAAATAAAATGAAAATGCAGACGATTGCATAAAAATAACATCATTATCGCTATACCATTTTATTAAGACAAGTGTCGAAAACCTAACTATAAATATGTATGTTGCCGACGCTCGTAAATCGAATGTCGCATACAACAGATGGTTAAATATTTTATGACGATTCAGGACGATGAATATAATAAATATGATATTGTACATTTTTGTTGTTAGTGATGATTGGTATATTATTTAACAATGTCAGTAATTAATAAGTAATATGTATACAGTAGTTATGAAGTCCGCATATTTTATAGTTTTGGTAATGGCTTGACAATTTTTCTTAAAGTTGTGAACGGAGTCGTTTCATACTCAGTCTAGATAACTATAATAAAGAACAAACTTTTCGTTTAAGTAACACCGCATAAATAAGAATTATTCTAATTATATTTTACTTTAATATATTTATATAATATTTGTGTGTATAGTATATAATATATCGTGTATAACATATTATAATGTTTTATCAATTTCGTTTATAAATGTGTAAATGTTACTTTAGCATCCATCATCAGGTAGTTATCAGTATATTTTCAGATTGCATAGAATTATAGTTTATAAGTAGGTAGTGTCTTTAAACATCAGTTAGTAATCAATTACTTTTATTTTCTAAACAATATCCATTAAATTGCATCTGTATACGCTATAAATATTAAATAAAAATAAAAAACTTATACAGTTGGTTTTTAAAAATCGCATTCGGGTCATGTTGTCCGTGACTATAATTTTTTTTAGAGTTTTCAAGCCACCAGCACAGAAGTACGATGTAAAGCCATTTATATAGATGTAAATCTTGATCCTCACTGCGGTCATCCGTCGTTGTAGGTACATCTAAGCCCGGCTTGAATCTTGATACACACACACTCACACACACACATATACATTGTATACGGTATATACGTATGCGGTCAAAAGGCAAATGGCCCGAAAATTATAACAAATAGATACAAACGTTCTGAGCCGGTCTAGTTTTTATATTTGGCCCCAGGACGACGTCTCGACGTTAGAGATACGGTACGGCGAGGAGGAGGGCAGCGACATGATGAAGAGGTTGGCGTGCGAAATTCCGTTCCGGCGGCGTCGGCGAATTGCGGTTCGTCCGGTTTGAGTAATCGTCGTCATCGTCATCGTCTCCGGGCCTAAATCGGACAAATCGTTTTGCACCCGATTGTCCGACATTTGTCTCGACCCATTTCTAAATCTTCCTCTTTGCGTATTATTTTTTTCTCTCTCTATTTGTATCCGTCGCGTGAATGTGTTACGTTACAGTAATTATCGGAGAAACACACAAACTCGGTGTGCTTTACAGTCACAGTCGCACAATAATATTTAACTACCGTAAAAAAAAAAAAAATAATATTAATAAAGTATTATTCTTGTTTTGATATAGACGAAAAACAAAAAAAAATAACGTGTGGTGCATATGACTTGTGACGCATATATTATGATAATAACAGATTATTCCTTCTTTCTCGAATAAAACGGATGATTCACCTTTTTACGCAGTACGACGGTTGTCGGGATGTCAAATATGATATTATACACCTATGTAATATGTACTAACACTTAAAAGTTTTAAACAATATAAAAGATATATGCTGTCGACTGTCATGTATTTATGAAGTTTGTCATGTTTGGTTGCGCGTATGGCCGTATGTGATGTGATAAAAAAGTCTAACCCCCTACCGATATAAAAAAAAAACCACTCACAAACATCGACAAGAAAAATAAAATTAAACTTACAACAAATATTCATAGAAAAACTCTCTATATAACCCTGCATAAAGTCTGCAATCATCCCCACGACGTTATGAATTCGGATGAACGTGCTTTTTATGAAGAAGAACTTTGATTATCGCACGATGTCTATATATAATAATAATGTACAAGTAGTACAATAATATCATGAAGTTTTTCGTGCACCCACTCCACATGAACGTTGTTCGACACCAGAATTGATTTTTGTAGCTTTGAATTAGTTCTCGTTTTTCCAAAACGTTTGTTTTTTATACAGTTAGAGACGCTCGTACATTTTAACGTTATCTTACCAAACATTATAATATAATACCTATATCATAATGTACATTGTTTTAATATGAATACTCATATAATTTAGTTTTTTTGAATATTATTATGACCTAAAAGTCATATTATTTTCATTTAATATATAAAATTTCAAGACCATCTTTTTTATATATAAAATAAATGTCAAATTGTGTATTTGAATATTTGTGAACAATTTAAACATGATTACAATAAGTATAATTATCACATCTGTGTACTATTACAGATTTCGGAAAAAAATATTAAAATTATTATTACATATTATGAAGTAAATACAGGCGATTTGTATATTTTAAATTCTGTGCATATTTAAGAGAAAATTAAAATGCATGATATATAACATATTTTTTCTTTTTTTTTTTTTAAATGGGTCATTGTAATTTAAAATATATTTTAAGCTAGATATTTTGTAGTAGGAATATGTAAATTTTAAAGAACTCATGACATTTGTTATATTTTTGTTTAGTATGTAAGCCACAAAGTAAGTGAAATTAGAAAGGTATATACCATATAGTACTGTCGTTATTTTTCTTGTGTTTCATCATTAAATTATGTTTATATTTGTTTGTGTAAAAGTACACTTATATACGCGAAAGTATGGAAAATGTCATTATTTTTATTTTGATTTCACTTATCACTTAATATATTATATTATAATTTTTAGCTACCAGTTATAGAACACGTTTCTAAACTTCAACTGACCTTTATAAAATATTTTGAATTAGTAAAGTATGTACATAATCAACAACTTTCCTGAATCAATAAAGAATTATTTCTTAATAATTAATAATAAATATCTCTCTATATTAATTTTTTGTTTCTTAAAATGAATTTATTTAAATTTAACATTTAATTAGATTCACATATGTATGTGTTTGTTTGTTTTATAAATTTTAAATTTTAGGAAGGTGAAAATAATATAAGAAAAAACCTCAGTAACTGTTTCCTTATTAAAAAAAAAAGTAAATAATTGTTGTTACTTTTAAATTGCACATTAGTTTCACATCATTCATATTAAATTAGAGTTTTTTATTTTTTTAAATTATTTTTAAAATACTCTTCAGTGTTTTGCATCGATGATTATCGATATATTATAGGAAATAACTGTGAGTTAAAGTTAAACTATATTTTATAATATATTAGTGGTGCCATAATTGTGGAAGACACATCTTAAGAGCTTAACACTTTAAAGTTGTAAGGTATTTTTTGTATGTATGTCTACCACTCTACTTACACCTTACACACTCAAAGAGGATTAAGACATGCGTCGTTTTGGTAAAGTAATTAAGTTCTAACCTAAAGAAGCGATCAGATGGTTACAAGAGGGGTTGATAGAGTGGGAGGGGGGTTGTGATAATCCATTTTGCTTGGTCGTATTTTAGAGCTTTCAATCGAATCCATTCGCTTAATTAACGTTTGACAACCAATTCGCATTTTAAATAAACATATGCTTTAAAATTTAAAGTGGGTACTATTTGGTTTGTTAATGGAAACATTTTGAAGTAATATTTAAAATAATAATTTTTTTCTTATTAATGCCTGAACTCAGTTTTTGAATTTTACCATTGGCCAACGTTATTATTTTTACAGAAAAATTATATAATGCTTATTTGATAATAATTTATGGAATTATTATAACCAATATTTATAGAATAGTATAACATTCGATTTCGTTATAATATGCAACATTTAAAGAGAATAAAATGTAGGTATTTCGCGTTTTATTTTTTTTTTTAGAAAACCCATTTATGGTTTTACGGTTCATTTATGGTTCATTATTAATCGGTTAATAGATATCGATTGGCGTGGTTAAATGGTTAATAAATAACACATCAAAACGCAGGAAAATTATTATATATTTCGTGAACATCGATGTATCCTTGGGATACTTTTAATTTTAGAAACAGAAAATTATTATTAGTAGAGTTAGTGTATAGACATATATTGAATTACCTATGTATATTGAGAACTCCGATCATTCGCTCGTATTAGTTAAATTCACTATGAACATTTTTATACAAATTGCATAACTGAAAGCCAACTACATGATTGTTAATACATTTTTGATTGGTTGTTAATACATTTTTTTCGCAATTTTTATAACTGGCTCAATTCCTTCGATAATTCCAAAATTTTTCCGTTTAAACTATGTGTCAGATTTAATAAGCTTTGAAAAATAAAAAAAATATAGTAACAATTTACAAAATGATTCAACTATCTTTAATTAAACGACGTAAACATAGATGTAAAATAAATGATTATATAGTTAAAATAAAATACAATAATATTTTCAATTTGGTAAAAGATATATTTATATATATATTTAACAACGAATAAATTAAATAAAGAAGCATTGTAAATTAAATTACTATTATGACTATAAATAATAAATTATAATACACGAAATAGATTTTTATTTAATTTCATGAGTTTTTATAGGTACATTGTACATGCGTCGTTTATTCGCGCATAATCAATTGAACTTGGATTATATTTTAATATTATAAAAAAATCACTTTTATTTACATATTTGTTTATTTTTTTTTTATTTATAATAACGAATGGAATTAAATTTATCATTATTTATAACCATTTATAATTTTAACCGTTCTCTCTAGGGTATTGTTTGTCATAGTAAAACGTAGTACTCACCTATAAATATTTTTTAATTACGTTTCAGGTTCAGCACTTATGCAGATCGTTGAAGTTTACAAAGAAATCCAATCGCAACAGCTAAACATCGTAAGTTAAAAACTCACAAATTAGTAAACATTAGTAATTAGTTTATAAATACCTTCTTCTGTTTTTATTACATGATACTTTCTATATTGTTTTATTATATTTTTAGTCGAAGTATTATTTTGGTTAAATTATTAGATAACATTATATATTTAGCATTCAGGAAAAGTAAATTTAACAGAGTAAAGTTGTTTAATTTATGAATTTTTAATATGTCGAAGTCAAATAATAGTAAAAATAATTTAATTTTACTCGCCTCCAGCAAAATGTATAAATTATAACATATTAAAAGATTCAAATAGCCTTTTATAGTGAATGCAAAGAGTATATTATTTTTAAAAATATGAGAATATCGAGAGAAATGCCTACGAGTAATCAAAACAGGAAATTGGTATCCTACTACGATGACCTGTTAATATAAACTTTTATTATGAATAATTGATTAGTTTTGAATCCGTCCCTTAATTAATATTTTATCATGCACCGAAGTTAAAAAAATTACATTGAATTCTGTAATAAATATAATGTAAACAGTGGTATACGAATGAAAAAAAAGTCACCCACAAATAAAATAAAAAGTATTCAATATCTGCGGATGATTGAATAATTTATCTAAGGAATAACTAATGATATGGTTTATATTATTAAAATATTATTCTAATGTTTTTATAATATTTAATTAAAATTCAATAAAACTTTTCCAATACCGAACAAACATGTGATCCGTATTAATACTGTTTTTATTTTGAAAATATATTTATCCAATCGTGAGCCGTAGCAAAAATAACGTTTCCATGAACCTATATTATATTATGTAAATTATTCGGTCTATTCATATCATGTTCCGACGACATTTAAATCTTGCATGTGTGAATTCGATTATAATATTCTACAAATATATAATAATACCTATATCTTTATTTTTTTTCGAAATACCATTTCAACAAAAATATTTTCACTTATATCTACTTGATGGGGCATTTATGGTGTACTTGCTAAATGTGTCAGTTTAATGTTGTCTTATTATAGTAAGTAACTATCCTGCAGTACATACCAACTTTTTTTTTTTTTTGTATCTTTGTCTTTTTGTATATTTTTTTTTTATTCGTAAACGGTCTCAACGAAAATTTAAAACAAATCCAATGGAGAAGTGAAAAAAAAATATAACGAACATTATGTTACAATGTATAAAGCATTTCGATTTCAGCCTCAGGTTTTGTAAATCGTCCAGTGAGAGAATTATCATAGTCATGCGAGGGTTCTGGCATTTATCCCACTCCCTCCGTCATGCACACCGACACTGCAGACACAGACACAGGCAGACACAGGCAGACACAGAAAGACACACACACACACACAACAGTAATGATTTCAGCCTAACTGCAGATCATAGGCCACCCTCGTTTTCGCGCTCGTCGTTACAGTCATTAACATAATAATACATCCTGTCGTCTCTTTGCCACTCTGTAACTACTCTTTCAGCGTTTCAGCCGATATTTTAAATATTGGTCAGCATCAGTATCGATGTTCTTATAATTATATTGGCGTTTCAATTCCATTGCCGATAAATAGATCATTTAATTTGCACGCCCATACATATTCTGTTTGACTGTCAAATTTAACATTACGACATTTTGTTTTTTATTATATTTATTTAAAAATAAGTTTATAATTATCATTCTATAATGACATTATAATTCTACCTAAACATATATTATGTTCCATTTATTATTAATATAGGTAAGTACCTATAATGGAGTTATAAAAATATAGCATTAAGTGCATAATATAATATTGTACAGCACGTGTTTTCGTAACATTTGCATTTTCTCTTCGGTATAATGTCAACCGTCTTCGAGAAACTGGTCTAAATAAACGTAAATGAACAAAATCAATATTATATATATCAGCGAAAACCATAGAAAGTTAATAGTATAGGTAGCAATATTTTGGCTAATGGAATATAATTATTAATTTTTATAACGATCAAAACACTGTCTGATAGTTATCATCATACTACCAAACTACATTTAGTCATTTAACTAGTATAAATAATCATAACATATAATCAACGATATAATAATATAGTAGCCTATATTAATCTTATTTTTTACCGCCTGCCATTATGAACAACGTTAATTAAACCGTTTTTCCGCTCATTTTTTTTTTTCGAATAAAATGTTTAAAAGCCCATTATTATGATACGTAAAATAATTGTAGGTACTTATTATTTATGAAAAATACATAGACTAAAAAGTGTTAAATTGTTATAACAATAGATATATACCTATGATTTATGTGTATCTTACACGCAAGAGTTTTAAATTATATTAAAACTGTAAAAAAAAAAAAACACTGTTGATATCAATACTTATACATCTTAATATTATACTATAGTTGTGCATGTTACCTCGTAAGTTAAATGTACATAAAATAATGTATTTTATTACAAAATAAATGATTTTAAGAACGTATGTATAATTAAAATCTATGGTTTACTCATATTCACAAAGAAAACTTACAAAATAACAATGCAATTTTGATATTTTACTATAAGTTATAACTACGTTAATGAACATCATTAAACTTATCATTTAATAAGTGATTAGTGATGGTTATATAAATATGAACTTAACTTTGAATGTTTGATTTAAGTTTTCGTATATTATGCTAACAATATACAATTTCAAAACAGTAAACAAAATTAATTATACATCAATATTCAAACTTTTCTAATTAATAAACCCGTTCGCGGAGTTATGTGTGCATAAATACGTATTTTATTGTGATTGAGTAGGTAATGCTTATTAAAAATCATAAAACATCGTTAAAAGCGTAATCCAATCTTCCTCGAAATATATTCTGTTATATATTCTACTTAAGGAAAAGACATTCATGTTTTATACATACAAACTTTATACATTTTTGAAAATAAAGTTTTGAAAAAAAACCCAAAAGCTTAAGGAACAGTTTATTAAATATTTTCTCAATATTCTATACTCGATCTTATATTATGATCGATGTTATTTTATTGACGCGTCAGAAATATGACCATCGTCTTTCGAAAGTTTTTTTACTACAAAAACGTGAGTTATTATGGCTATTTCTGTCCAGAGAATCAAAAATCAATTTGTTTTTAAATATTTCTGATTTCTAATATAAATCTAAGTACAAATATTTTCTTGTTTTAAGTGCCTACAAAACCAATTTCATGTAATTCTGGTTTTAGACAACCGACAAAACGTGTTTTGGACACATAATGTAATTACGAGATTTAAGTTCCGATTTAACCAATATCGTCTTGTGGTATTATACAATACTATTTGAATAAATTGACACATTGTCAAACTATGTAACATATTAAAATCGAAAACGCTTTACCTGTATATTCGATCGATGGTATTTTAATGATATTTTCATCACAACTTGATAAAATATTTTTAAAATATTTATTTTTATAAAAAATTCCATATACACTATAATATTATTGTAACTAGTTTTATAATTAATTGAAATATTGTCAAATAAGTTTTTCTCTCGTGGTAGTTACGTAAATGATATGATAAAGCTACGTATCGATTAGGCTTGACATGAATTTACTTTTGTAAATCTATCTTGTTTTCATTATGCATACAGGTTGCATTTTTCAATAAGATTCACCGGTAATATGATTACATACTATAATATTAGTACGCCTGAAAGTTAAAAATGTTATCTGTTCTAACTTGGTCAATTTTTGCTCAATTTAAATTTAAATAGATTTAAAAACAATTTAATATAAAAAAAAACTATTTGAATGAAATTTCATTTTTATTTTTTTCTAATTGTGTATTTGAGTACCTAATACAGTTATACAATCTATGACGTTTAGTATAATAAGCATAATGAATAGTTGAGTATTTTAAGTCTTGAAAAGAGAAGATAAAATATTTACGTATAGATTATTGATGGAACACAATGTACGATGGAGCATAGTATATTGATTTTCCACGGAGATACATGTACAGATATACTATGATGCTTTTGGGACATATTACTACATTATGTAGCATTACGTGCGCGTCCTATATCACCTATAGTATAGGTCCTATACTATAGGTCATATCATATGATTGGACTTTGAGTTTCGTATCATATCGACTTTCCGTTGAACAACGTGTACACAGTAAATATATATATATATATTATATACACGGCTCGAACTTCCGCGCGTTGTGAAAAACTTTTATCGATCATACAAAGTTTTTCGATATAATCTATTTTTCATTACTATACATATATATATATTACATGTAACGTCACAAGGCTATGGCCACGTGGCATCGTCGTGGTTTTTATACTTTTGAAAAGCATAGGAGACTTCGAATGCTGCCGCCATTGCGGCGACGGAGGCGGTGTTTGACATGATGGAGGGGAAAAAATAGTCGTCGAAAGTTTTATTTTTTCAAATTTCCGTCCGACGCTATGTACGTTTTCTATTATTTTTCCTTGATAATGCACTCGCCCAAAAAGAGAGGATACGTTGTGTATACAGGGCGGTTCAATGTGTTTCATCGTTTTAAACTAACTCGAAAAAATGCAGTGGTAATCTACCCTGTATATCCGGAAATGGTGGCGCTGCAAGGGTAAAAACACAATATGGCAACAGTCTGAACCTTGTACATATAATATATTATTAAATTATTATTTTATATATATATAAACACGTTCGGATTGTACTAAACTTTTCTGATTTCTCTATATATGTGCCTGTGTTTGTGTCTATGTATATGTCTCTCTTTTTTTTCTATCCATGGTCAGTAGATTTCGATTTAATGTGCGGTACACGTCGGCTGGCAAAGTGAGAGAGACATATTTTTTCTCGCAGTCCTTCATCAAGCATCGTTTGTTTTTGTTCAAACTCAATATCATATTTTTAAGAAAGAAATTTTAATAAAAATATAGCGAAAAATATTATTTCAATATTTTTTTTGATAATATTACCTAGCTATAAATAAATAAATCATTTAATTTACTTTTAGTATTACAGTAGGGGTAGGTTGATATATATATATACTTTTTTTTTTTAAATATTGCATTTATTATATTATTAGTATTTAATTATTAAAATAATATTTATTTATACCATATTATATCAACAATTATATAGCTCAAAATCTTAATAACATATTTCTGTAAATACAATAAGACAATAAAAATAGATTCATAGTACAAATATATAATATTTTAAAATAAATAAAAATATCATTGTGTGTGGTAAAGTTCATTATAAAATAATAAATGTAAGATTTTGGAGTTTCCACCAATAATATTTTTAAATTATAACAAAATAATTAATATTCTTCGTTTAAAAAATATTTAAGTAATTTGAACTTAAAATGTCCTATAAAGAATAATCGGCTTTATATATTTTTTTTTAGATATTATGGTTTCAATACACAATACTTATGATAAATATTATATTAAATTTTCAAAACTTAGATATAAAAAGAATTTTTTTTATTAATTATGTCAAAATTCCAATTTAAAATGCATATGAAAAAAATTGTGTCTGTGTATTTTTAATATTTTTATACCGATATAATAAAAACTTTTGTGGGGATACTGCATTACATTTTCAAGAATTTTGACCCAGTGAATAACTTTTTATTGACATTTATAAAAAAAAAAAAACTAAAATAAATAAAAATTTGTAGTGCTTATAAATAACTTAAAAAGATTTAAACATTTTTGAAAATGTTATCTTATAATGAAAATGATAGTATAAACATTTGATGAAAATTTCAAGTATAGATATCTAATCAATATATGTATCTCTACTACTAGGTTGCATTAACATTAAACACTATGTTACCGGTAGAATCCTCTTATATTCCATGATTGTTCGATCGCTCTAATTATAATACAATTTCCGATACTTATTGCATAAACATATTATATCATACTGAATGGTGTTAGATAAATCTACACTAGAATTGCGCATTAGTCAACCGCGAAGTCTTATAAACAATTCACTCAGTTTTGAAATTGCATATTCCCGTCGGTCAAAGTACTCGTATCCAATAGGCATCATCGCAATAAAGCTACGATTATAGTCTTTTGATGGTTTATTATAATATTATTTCATAATAATCCAGTCGTTTTATAATATGTGTATATTTAAATTTAACGAAATGCAATAATTATAGAACAGATAATATTAATGCATGATATTTCATTGATTGAGATAAAAAAAAGTAATATTGATTTGAATTTTGGTATTTCATGCAAATTCAAAAAGGTGACAGCGTATATAATTGCTTCAAAATAATAACTAAGCCAATTATTTGAATATTTCATTGTTTGTCCAATAATTATTTGATGGTGAGGTTCTTATTTTGCCATATATATATAGTAATATTAGTTTAACAAATATTATATTAACTAACAACTTGTGTTTTGTTATTTTTTTATTCTGTTAAAATTACATAATAAAATAAAAAATATTGTAGGTTAGGTGTACATAACACAACTTTGCCATTTATCTCATGTAAGCCAATTACTAAACTTTTGTGTATAAAGTTATTAAAATTTTGGTAAAGTTTTGACACTAATTTCTTTAATAGGTGATTGATCAAAAAAAAGAAACAAATTTATTTATGTGCGATATAACTTGTTTTGAATAAATTCATAATAATAATATTATTAGAACTAATATATATATATATATAACTCATGTATATTGTTATATATTATTATTATATAATCAATTATGATTGTACAGACTACAGATAGCTGAACCTAAACCACAGTATTGTTCGAGGATAAACAAATATGCAACTTTCGTATAAAATTAATAATTATTAACCAATCAATCTTCGTAATATACACTGAAACGTAAAAATAAAACCACTCATGTATATTATATTTGTCAATCTAGCTATGTCATGAATCTCGGATCAATATTTATTAAACCATTCCTATTGTGTAATGAATTTTAATGCATCAATGAATAAGTGACGATGTACCTACTATTTGAATACAAGTCCGACTTGTCGTCAATATTGTGTACACAATGTTTCAATGGGCACATTGTGTAAAAAAAATTTTTTTTTTTTTTTTAGTAGTGAATATCAGGTACTTCAAAAATAGTTGATCAAATCATAAAAAAATACACGTTTTACAAATTTGATTTTAGCGATAACTGCTGTACCATAATAATGACAAACGACTAACGACAAACAATACAATGATGTATACGGGGATTTGCATTTTGTATTTGTATTATTATAACTATTATTATTATTTTTTTAAATTGAAACATCAGTCACACATTATGTTTCGCGTTAGTATAAAATTAAATAATACATTGGAAGTAATATGTTAAAAATGTTACTGTCACGTATTTATACAAAAATAATATAGAAAATTGAAATGTTAAATTAAAAATACATTTATGGTATTATTATAAGAGTTTTCAAACAATAATATTTTGCTAGTATTCACAAAACTCATATAAATTAATACTATTTTATTATTATTTTTTTTAGCTGAAAGCATTCTACGTCGATTTACTAGTGCCGTTGGAGACAAATCTTGAAAAAGACACCAAAGTCGTGCAGGTAAAATATAATTTCATTACACATATAAATCATATATAAATATATAATAAATAATGACACAAAAACAAAAACAGTGCCATGTAAATGCGTCAATTATTTTAATAATGTTAATGGTGGATTTTGACTTTTGGGTTATGTTATGATATGTAATTTTTTACTACCGGAAACATTGCGGACAAAAAAATGAGTAATATTAGTATCAGTATTCGGTCAACTTGTTTGCCTCGTCCTATCTTCTCTGTTTCGATTACTATAATTCATGTTCACCATTAAAAGTAAAAGTGGAAAAATGCATATTATAATAATAATGCGTATCTGATATTTGGTATGGAATAACGAATTTATGTGTATTATATATGGCCGTATATAACATGTATATTGTATATAATATTATACACTTTTACTATATTACGAGGTGCGTAGAGCAAATAAAATGGCTTTGTCCAATAAATAATCCAACCCCTTTGGTTAGTTTAGACCGCTGATTAACCCCTTGGTACCATTTTGTTGTTATCAGATGAAATTTAAATGACAACGACTTTACTTTTATTTTCTATTAATATTATCATTTTATTTTCAGTCTGAACAAAAACGATTTTTACAACAGCATAAACAAAGATCTGAAAGTTATAGTAAGGCTGCATCGGCTATGAAAAAGTGCCGTAAAAAGCACAAGGTTGGACCCAAAGCAGGATTGGCCATGGATAAAGAAATAAAGGTAGCATTTATCGTTTTAACTTATTAGTAATATAATAAATATTTGATATTTACCTACTTATTAAAAACTTTATACTCATGCTTTTTAGGTTATTAAACTATACAGTTATGCCCTTATTATTTTTGGCTGAATAGCTTAAAACCCTTAAGTTATGTATATAATTTAACTGAGTTCAATTCAATTCAACAAAATTTAACTTTTTGTTTTTAATGAATTGGTAAACAAAAATAGTATTGTAAGATCTCTACCAACAGAGGTATATTTCATTTTTCTTTATACTTATGTTCAATAATATAACAATATGAGTATCTATATTTTATTTTTATTCTTGCTATAATGTAGTTGAAGAAATGAATATCACGTTTTTTATACTAAGATAATGCTTGACCAAACATCTGTCGTAAAGTATAGCGTACAATAAATGTCGCGGATTTCGATTGAGGGTTATTGTTCACTTTTTTTTTAATGTAAAATGTGTACAACGGTCACTGTACAGTTATATAGAACTACGCATTGGCGAGGTTAAACTACGATTATTCAAATATATTATGACTGAGTTTTTATTTGTTTGGCACCGTAAAGCCCGAATGTGTCGGCAGATAAAAATTATTACTAGCCCATTGAAGATGCTCATTGTTTGAAAAGTACACACTTCGTTTTATAAAATACCATGAACTATTTTCACGTTATTGCTATGCAAAAATATCATACTACGTGCAAAATGTTTTGTTTGTAACGGATTTACATAAACAAAACAAAATCAAATCCCCTACATAATACCTCTGAATAGTACTCATCGTTATTATTTTTGATAAACATTATGACAATGGGTTTTAATCTTTTTTTTTTTTGTATACAGACTATGCAAATCCTAGAAGAAGAAAAAAATAAATTGGATAACTTTTGCGAACAAAGTTTGAAAAATGTAAGTATTACTCTATAGTAAATTTTTAAATTATACAGCGATGGAAAAAATTATGTTAAAATACTGTGTAATTTTTTATTTACAAGGCCATGACACAGGAAAGACGTAGATATGGTTTTGTATTAGAAAGACAATGTTCGCTGGTTAAACACTGTTTAGCGTATCATACCAACACTCAGTCAATGTACGATGAACATCTTAATGACTGGCTCGATGTGGCTAAGTCTCGAGAACGGTTGCCAGAATCCGTGGAAACCATGTTCGCAACAAAACTACGAGTAAATTAAAATATATTTGTAGAAAAAAAAATTATTTACTATAGGTTTCGACTGATTAATTTATATTATTAATGTAAATATTATAGCAAGTAAGCTTCTGGCTGGATGATGATGTTAGTTCTCCAAGAATCGATGATGATAGGATTTCGCTGTCATCACAACTGAGAAAAACAAAATCAATGGATGCGTCTTGCTTGGATGTTCGAGCCCTAAATGATATATCCAGTCCGGTCTTAAATTATCCGCTTTCTAGAGCCAAATCAGATTTCAATTTGAACGCATCATCGCAATCTCTGAACAGAAGTACATAACTATATATGATATGCATAAATATATATTATTAAAATATTATCAGAGCGTTCAATGCATATATAAATTATGTTGAAATTAGTTCAGTGTTAATAATTTAAATTGTGTATAACACCTATTCATATTTATTGATTACCCCGGGTATTTATATGACATATATAACATACATATTAATTTAAACGCCCCTAAGCATTGTTTCAACTCATTATGATTCTAAAATTTAAATTATTCCATGATTAAGGATTCAGTCGTTATTGCTGACTTACAATATTTAGATTTATTGGTTTTTCACATGGCGTGCTCAAAAACGTATTAATATTTCAATATTAATTTACAACATTTCATTATGAATTTCGAATGAAACCATGCGAATTTATTTATCATTAGGTTACATTGTCATGCATTTCGAATATCATTAATCAAACTATTGTAAAATTTTAGTGGAAAACGGATCGAGTCCGGGAAATAATGGATCCAGACCAAAGTCGATGGCAGTAGTCGATAACGGATGGGAATCTCAGGGTGCAAATCTCGTGCAAGCGACACACGCTTATCTGTCAAGCGGTGACAATCAATTAAGTTTCCACGAAGGAGACACAATCGCTATATCAGGTAAGTGTAGTATTAAAAAACTCATGTAAAGGTAGGTAGTTAAAAATGTCTCGCTGTACGTTTCAGGAGAACGGAATAAGGGATGGCAATTTGGAGAGAATTTACGTACTCAGTGCAGTGGTTGGTTTCCATTAACGTATACCGAACCCGTACTGGACGATTCTGTCTTTTCGTAAGTGTGCTTAACTAAAATGAAAACACTCATTAATTTCATTAATGATTATAAGATGACATATTAGTGCGATATTACCATGTTATTATTTTATTTGTGTGTGTTTATAGTGATTCGCCGTCATCATATCGACGAAAGGACTCTATGGGCCAATCTACCGTCTCAACCCATAACAGAAGTGAATCAGCAACGATTGGCAAACAAAACCGTTATCAAACGACGACACTTACAAGATTTGGTGATTCTCTGTCTCACAGAAATCCATATCCGGTAATCTTATTTCCAGACGATTTCTATTACTTTTCATAATTCTATTGTACTGCCAAAGCCCTTAAGAATACGTCTTTTACATTCAGATATTTAGCAACATCTTTGTACTAGTATTCATTTTGGCACCTCTTCGAACTCAATTACAACGTTTGCGCTTAAAGTGCCAGTTAAATTTATTTTAAAATTGTACCATATTCAAAACATACTAATATATTTTTTTCGTGAACCACTAAAATAACTGTTCAATAATTACAACACAAAAAAAAAAATAAAAAAAATCTTATCCCCTGTAAAAATTGTGATTTTTAAATTATTGATAAATAATTATAATTGTGCAGTCTTATAGATAGGCGTTACCTATTATATACAAATATACATTTTCCAGTAACTCATTATTATAAAATAATTTTATACTTAATAACTACTATGACGATATTGTTTTCGCGTAGACACGGTCCAGGGCAAACAGTAGATCAAATGGTTACGGGATCAACCCGCATGGGCCTCCACCTCCGTCGGTTCCAGCTCCTGTAGTGCCCCGACAGTATGGTGGGCACATACCACCGCCGATCGCATTTTTCCCGCCACCACCGCAGACATTGCCACCTGCACCTGGCAAGCCAAGCGCGGTCGACAAGAGGACTGGTGGAGTCCACCACCAACACGGAAACGCGAGCCTACACAGCAGTAACGATAGCGGCTTCAGTAACGATCCGCCACCGGCGCCCGAAATCGACTATTCCGATGACGAAAACGCGAGGTACATACAAAATATTATAAACAAAATATCGTAGTTATTGTAACAATAACTTTAGTGCGTTGCTTAACATTATCTCATGCATGAAATTAGTATACTATACTTATAACTTTGGATTGAAAAAATCCAATGAAAACAGGACAAAAAAAAAGTTATGTTATTATAATTTTATTTATACAAAAAATGGATAAGCATGAATCTAATATTATGTATATAGAGTAGCTACTTTAAAACTGATTAATTAAAAATCAAGCATAACTTAAACACTAACAGTTACTGGTATACTTGATAGAATACGCATAAAAATATATTGATAATCAATAAAATAAGCTTAAGAATAAAACCAAAAAGTGTCACTGCTGTACATTATAGGTACCTGGTGGAGTTATATACCTTGTCATTGAGTTGGTTAATGTAATGGGTGTGTTAAATTTAAATTTAATAATTACACAAGAAAAACACTTCTGAGCATGGATAGTTTTCTGATAGCCTAAATGTCTAAGGTTATTTTATAAGTTACCTATTTATATTATTGTAAGATATAAAATTTTCTATATTATTAATATACCTAGTGAGTTAATTAAATTTTTTTATGAATATCACATATAATATAATATTACTATATCTGTTATTATTTATTAACCTAAGTCAATATCAGTGTACCTAACGTAAAATAGTGTGAATAGGTTCACGGTATAATTTTTTTTTTAATTAACCATAATATTTTGAGAATATGTTAAGTTTCTAAGATATATTTTTAAATTACAACAAAATAACTACAACCATTGAATGAAAAATCGTTACAATTTCGTCAAAATGTTATTCAAATATAAGATATAAAAAAAAATGTTGCATTTGTTTTTATATTTTTTAAATGCTGTCAGAATAACTTACAAAGAACTTTGAATTAAATTTCTAGCTTTTGGCCATGAAAAAAAAAACTTGATAAACATTTATATAGAAAATCTAAAATATTTTTAAAACTGCATAATACATTAATTCCTAGGATATGTTAATATATAGAGATGCTGTGAAAATTTTAAGTATCTACAGTAATTTATTAATGAATCACAATAAAAATATTTCCAATTGATTTTAAAGAAATATTTCAGTTTTACCTTAATAATTATTAATTCATTATTTTCGATTATTTTTAAAAATACCCGAAATTCTACTTTATTTCGATTTCTACTTTTGACACACCAAAATATAATTTACCATTAGGAATTGCCCAAAAATTTGAAGATTCAAATATTTTTACTACCTCTAAAAGGTGATAAAATAATGTATAATATATATTATGCAATATGAAACTTAAATATAGTCATTGTAATTTGTAATAATGAATACAGGTTTTATTTAATATAATTTAAAAAAATATTTTTTATTATGTTATTTGCTAATTAAAAAAAAATGTACATGGTATATCATATAGGACACAAATGAAAATGTTCATATATATTTTTATTAATTATTCATATACAAAGGTTTATCTGTAGAATTTCTTAAATTTAATTTATATTGAATACATTTTTAACGAATTTACAATAATAATATTATATTATATTTAAAATGTTTATTGATATACCCAGTCTGGCAGTGCTTACACGCGTATACTTCATTCATAATTAACAAATACATTTTATATATTTTAACTTTTCCTTTAGTATTTTATTTTTATTTTATATTTTTAGTTTGAAACAATATGTAACACTTTGATATTAAAATCAAATCCAATTACAATCACAGTATTCGACGTTTGTGTATAAAGCTTATTAAAATTGTTTAGAATAATTTTCTCGTGTGGATTATGTAGACGCGAACCGATAACCTAATTTCTACATATCGCTTTGTGTAATACAATAATATACCTACACTCTGTTCGAGTTAATACATTCCCCACGACAATCTATCAATATTCGCGATCGTCAATAAATCCACTGTTATTAGATAATTATAAACGAGAATAATACCCACGTGTTCGTTACCAGCTGATGACGTTCATAATTTATAAAAAATAAAATAAATTCATATGAATAACTGGTGCCATATTATGGAGAATCACATAATACAACTAAAGGAAACTGTACTTGTTTTTAATCGTCTTTAAAGGGCCAAATTGATATACCGAGGACAGCGCAGGTGGGATAATTCAACAGACGAAATGTATTAATCACGACCCAAACAAATAAATAAATCAATAATAGATATTATGTATATATTAATACGCGAGTCTTTTTTCATCATAATTTCACTTGTTGTATACAATACACACAATAGAGTAAAATAGATACATTATTAGAAAAGTATGGCCAAGTAGAGTTGTTGCTCAAAAAATATACAGCAACACGTCAGCATAGAAAAATACACGTATTATATCCCTATAAAAGTTGGCTAATACGGAATATGAAAAGCAGTGGGCGATACTATTTTATAATATTATGCATTATATTGTAATAACAACAATAACACTAATTAACCTTCGTGGTCGGCGAAGACGCCTCTAATGTCATGCTATTTTATACGAGGACTTGGACTCGTAGCTTAACACGTAACCGGGTGCCTATTTAACCATGGTTGCGTTAAATGGTTATCCGCGGTGTCCGTGATACACGGTGTTGGTGACGATGGTGTTGGTAATGGTGTTGGTGGTGCTAATAATATATTAGCTCATGTTAATTGTAACCGAGTATGATGTTTAAACCAGAACTATGGTCAAAGATCCGAAGAAAGACACGGCGGCGCGTTCCAAGCAAACAGCGGCGGCTTACAGGTCATCCGATGAGGACCGCGGTTACCACCGTCAAGGTCATCACCAGAATCAGACAATGACGATGACGACGGGTGGAAGACAGTCAACGGGCACTATGAAGTCGTCGTACAACGGTGGCGGCGGAGGGATGAACACCGGAAGGCGGAACACGGGCACGTCGACGATGCGGCAGAGCACTAGCGTCGGCCACCTGTCGTCGTTCGGCGACGGCCAGTCTAGGCATGCAAATTCGGCGTACGACGACGACGACGACGGGTTCACCGCGCAGGGTAAGAAGATAAAGAGGACAAAGTCAATGTGGAAATTTAAAAAGTCCAGCGCGAGCGACGAAGGGTTGTTGACCGGCATGTCTATGTGGAAGCATAGGTCGCTCGTGGACGTGAATGCCGCAGACGCAGAAGAACAGCAACAACAACAACAACAACAGCAACAGCAACAGCAGCAGCAACAGCATAACAACTACAACAACAACAACAACAACAACAAGTCGACGGCGGGAACGCCTGTGGCCAACAAGAAGTTTACTGTGGCCTCGAGCCGGGACATCGACATAGCCGGCGACGACGACGACAGCCAAACGATAATGAACGGCGGCGGTTCGTCAACGATGCGGCGCATGACGTACGACAACCGTAAACAGCAGCAGCAACCGCTGCAGCACCGGAGCAGGAGATCGTCCTCGTCGAGTTTCGGCGGGGGCGACGACTCCGAGTCGTGCATCGTGGTGGACGACCACCTGAAGAACGTCCGGTCCGCACCCGCGCCCGCCAGCCTGTTGCCCAGAACCCGATTGATCAAGCAGACGGCCGGCGTCGCGGCGATCGGCGGCGCGAACGGTCAGTCGCCGTCGGCCGCGCACCACCACCAGCCGATGATGATGCCACCCCCGCCGCCGCCACCGCCTGCCGTCCGTACCGCCACCGCGGACGACGGATACGCGCAACACGACTCGGACGCTGACATCCGGTTCGAGAGCTCCAAGCTGCAGACGTTCAAGTACATCAACGCGACACACAACGACGGATGGTACGACTCGTGGGGAGAGAAGCGAAAGAAGTAGGACGCGCCAAAGGTAAAAACCCACGCCCTCGTGCGACTTATCGTCGGCGTATGCATATATATCTACACGATCATAAATATATCTATTTAATATTATTAAAGACAATGCTTGTTTGTGGGTGCATGCGAGCGATTCACGTACAAGACTATTGCCTCGTGGCTTTGAAATTTGGTACGTGGGTAATGTTATAATCGAGGATGTGCACTTCGAAAGGTCCGTCAGTCTAGCACCCCGAATTCAAAATTTTAAAATTTTAAAATTTTAACCATTTTAAATTTTTTTTTTTTTATTTTACGTTTTTACAATGATTTGTCGACTAGCAAAAAACGAATATTGTTTTGTTTGCATACAGTTTCTATTGGTTACAGAAAATACAACAACAGTAATAATATTATGATTGGATACAGTTTTAGAACCAAATTTTATAATTGGTCAAACTACTCAAATTAATGATGTGCTAAAAACGTGCGTAGTTTACATTTAACAGAATTATTTAAGACAGGTTAAATCCGCCGGCGTTACTTAATTCGTCACGCAAAACGCCCCGCAAGATCAGTCATAATTAATAAATATATCTATCTACTATACATAAAATCAATGACCTTAAATGGATGACCCTTTTGCAAATCACACTTTTCGGTATATTTTCATGTAATTTTCATCAATACATTCAGAAAAATCTGTAGACTGCTTTTTACTTTTTAATACAACACGTTGAGTATAGCTGACTAACGAAAAACTATCAATCTTTTAATTTATATAATATTGTGGCCATTGGTTATAGAAAAACTTCACAATCTCAATAGTATAATGTATGTATACACATTATATAGATTGAGACTATTATACAGCAGAAATACTTCTTTATTTTTATTACAAATGCGTATAATTTGAGAATTCGACAGATCTATGAAATTATTACTAGGTAGATACAACCTATACTACTTATTTATTGTGCTGTTTATCATCGCTTATACAAACAACCACGCGACGTCGTAAATTTGTACAGTCGAATTATAGACGGCGTCGGTGTTGGCGGAAGAGAGTTGGTAAACAAATGGTCTTTATAATTCGGTTAAGGTGCGTCTCGTATAAAGCAGATGATGTAGTTCTACACCGGTATCTATACATTTGTACGTATACAGTGAACAGACCCGACGGGCATATTTTATCCGATACAAATAATTCTGACTTGCGATCAAACTGCGAACTTTAACGTAATTACTGTTATCAATTAAGTCTTAGCAAGAGGAGCAAACATTTTATGAGTCTTAGTATAATAGTCGACGTAACAGTAGTGTTCTAGTATAGTAGTTATAAGTAAACGTGGTTAGTAGTAATCGTAGGATGTAGAAGCAACTATATTATAGTGATGCAGTATAGCGTTATACTTACCATTTGTACGTCATAAAAATGATAATATTGTGCCCGATATTTATTCAGTGCGCATAATGGTCTGTTTTATTCTATGTTGTTTTTGTTATTTTTACTGTTTTTTTTATTTTAAACTGACATCGAGCCACGAGTTGTTCTATTGATAATAAAAAGACGCATTATACCATTTCGAGTTAGTTTGTTTTGTTTTGGTATATTTGAACGGGACAAAGTGGTCCGCAAATAAAACTATACAATAACAACGTTGTAAAAACATCGAAAAATTGCGTCACAGAGTTTTAAACTTTAAAATCTATTAAAACAATTAACTGTATATTTTTTTACGGTTGTTGTATTGTCTTGTGTGGTGTTTTGTATATCATTGAAATGAAAATCAATATTTTATTTTTATGGCTGCTACACGTACATCGTACATTTCGTACATGTGTCATCTACAATCGTTTGTTGTTCTTAGAAAGTATTTGCTTTTTATGTTTAAACTTTAAAATGTAAATAAAGTATATTCATTATACACGTATAAGTACAAGTTAACAAAACCAAAATTACACACAAGATAAAAAAAACTCGTCAACCACTCAAAATTCTATAGTTATACATACGTACAATGAACGTCGTACATAATAATACATAGTTCTATACATAGATGACTTTCGAATATACATTTTAAACATGAATAATATTTTAAATTTTTTTGAATTTAACTTTTTCATCAGAGCAAAGTAAAGTTAATGGTTCGAAACGAAAAAAAAAATACATAATTATTATTGTCTTTCTATTATTTCCCATTTTAAATTATTCCTCTCGCGGTCAACAAATCACAATTTATAATTCACAATGCATCTATTATGTATTAATATTTACTATTAAACCTATATTATTCGTGTTATGTGCGTATTAAAGCGACTTTATACTATAGCGGAGAAAATTATTGATACGTTGTGGGAAGAGATGGTTTCCGATATGTTCAGAGAAGGAATGAAGGGAAACAAGGAGATAAACGCATGGTAGTTAAATACGTTCTAACAAACGGTAAGTAGGGATAGGCCAAAGTAAAAGTGATTCTTAGTGGTCTCGCATTTAAAAAGTACGCGAAGGCATGTGGAGAGAATATGATATATGGGTTTTTTATGATCTGATGGTTATATACACGTAGATGCGTAGGAATTAAATGTGGTTTATAAGAGTGCATCTAAGATCTAACCCCCCGTTGCACGGGACAAAGGCGAAAGAGAATAATAATAAGAAGAATAATCCGCGGGTGTCTTAATTTGGCTAACTGCCGTATAATGATGTACCTATTTTCAAGCTGCTTACAATGCTACTGTATACTATATCTCTACGTGTAGGCACGATAATACGATATAAATATATTAAGTGGCTAATAAAATAGGTTAATCAAATATAAAAGATTATGTTTGCGTTTGTGTAAGTGATCCGCTGTCAATATTGTATCGTAATCGTGATTCTGAAATTTGGTACATACTATTACATAGATATTCTTATACCCGCAGCTCGAAGTCAAATTTTAGAATGTTATACTTTAAAGAAAAAATCACCACTGTATGAGCTCACGAAAAACGAATCATATATTTTTTCTTTATATATTGTTATTTGTTGCCGTTGGTTGTAAACAATAAAAACTATTATATAACTATTATGATCAAATATAATTTTAGACAGGAATTTTATGTTTGATCATAACAATTTAAATGAATATGTTAAAAATCTGCAGTGCAGTTAACATTTAATGAAGTTTAAGAATAAGTAGTAAATCCACGGGCAATACCGTGCATGACCATCTCGTATAATTTAGTTAATATGCGTAATAATATTGTGTTAAGTCGTTATGTGTACTTTTTATTAATAGGTATCTAATGATTACAATTTTGATTTCAGAACGAACGTGTTTGCGACAATCAAACTGCGTAAAACCAACACCAACGACCGGTCAGCGCCGAAGATCATATAATATATTATATGATTCGTCACTTTATCCGTAAAGAAAATAAATCATAGAAAATATATATGCATATAGCATAATATTTTTATAAATTTTTTTTCGCAATTCACGCTTTAAAGTGAATAATTTTCTTCAAAATATTTTATCATTACATACTTTTAATTATTATTGTTATATTAGTTAGTCGTTTTGACAAAAAAAAAAAAACAAAAAAAAAAAAAACAAAAAAATAAACACTGTATATGTACTATCGACATATGCAGGCCGAACATTGCTCAACTAATCTAATAGCGTCCGAACTCAATGTGTACACTATATACCGTTGTTGAAAATTTAAACAATTTCTGACTGTAAGAGGTACCTATAGGTGTGCAATACTTTAAAGTTTTTATCACAACGTGTATTCTGTGTGAGGTTGCGCGATTGTAATTTGATTTTTTTTTTACCGACAACCAGGCCAGATCACCACCCATAGTAAATAACACTATTATGTGTTGTTGCGATACGTTTTTATTTTTCATTTCGCTTTCTTCGGCAGATATACACGCGTAGGTAGATATTATGTAGATAGGTAATACACGTAAAATGAAATAAGTCTGTTACAATAGTTCAATAGCGTAGTCGATACGTCGATACTCGGACCGCGTATACGTTAATATTACTCGTATATTATAAGTGAATATAATAACAATGATGATAATATACGTTGACACGTTGTTTTAGACAATTATTTCTTTAGCACTATAGTAGATACGGATATTTCAAACGTAATCTTACAGAGGTGTACATAATATTATATTACAATTATTATTATTTTTTCACGTTGGGTCCGACGGATTTTTTATTTTTATTTTTTTAAATTTTTATTTGTTTTATAAAATGTGTTATTATAATATTTTATATGAACTATATTTTATATTATATCATTCTTGCGTTCCGTCCGTGTCGAACATTATTAGTTATACATAATAATATAATATGTAGGTAGGCGGGCATTATACTTTACGGCGTAAAGTCTATAAGGTAACATTTACGCGCGCATATACCATTTATTTTATTATATAATACATAAACTATTAAGTGTAATACGGACTCGATAATATATCACGAAAAATGATTACCGCCCGATATATACATAATATATATACCAATAACATTTTCATATTATATCATAATATACATTTATATTATATATATTTTGATAAAATATCATAGTATTATCGAATCGGTGCCACACGCATATATTATTATTGTATTATATACACTTGAGTCGTAAATGACTCTGATCTGTATACCCATTATAATAATATGTATCATTTGTGGTGACTACGTAACGTTTCAATCGCAACATCGCCAAAATCGTTGTGCCCATTACGCAACTGTATAATGGCTGCAGGTGCGTTACCCTATACTTATTATTATATGTGTATCACACGTACGGCGTTTACCGATTTCAAATTCAATTCCGTCGTCTTTCCAATCTGATCGTCGTCGTCGTCACAACCGAGTAAAATATATCCGCGTAAATGTGCAATATACAATATACACATTACACAGGCTACGGGCCATACATATCGTCGTCGTCGTCGTCGTATCTCGTCCCGACGAGTCCATAATCGTTTAGAAAACATTTGAAAATAATAAATTTAAATCCCGATTTCGTACCGTTTCCGGGTCTGCTCTCCAACCAGATAATTATTTAAACAGCGGTTTGCAATTTATATTCTCTTCCGAGTCGCAGCCTGGCAGCCGTTACGTCCGTTTTATGTGTACATCGTGATTAGATATACGTATTATACCTGTTAATGTCTTATGTGCGCGTTTGTTTTTTGTTTTTAATTTTAGTCTGTAAATATCGAATAACCATTTTATACTATACAGCTTATATATTATTAAGATCGGTATTAATTTTATGTTTGTTATTATTATCGTCGTTATTCGAACAATAACAGTATTATATTATATATTTATCAAAATTGTATATGTACCTCCTACCTAATTATAGATATCAGTAATATTTAAAAACTTCAAATTTTTCTAAACACTTTTTATTTTGGCAATCGAACATTTTCCATGTACTTATAGGTACCTATACAATCTATATAATATTATTACAATCGCATATATTATTATTATTATTATCATCATAATTATAACAATATTATTATTTCGCTGTTTGATAGATTTTTGTACGTATAATCATTTATAAATTTATATACTACTTGTATCTTCTATTTTTTTTTTATTAATATTGTATTTTATGTATATTGAAGGTACACGGGATATAATTATTATTTTTATTATTATTATTATTATTATTATTATTATTATTATCATCATCAACAATCAAAGAGTCTGGATTGGTAGTGCAAACAGACGAGAAACGTAAATTTTTATTTACATTAAAAAAACATTTGCCAAATTTTTAAAAACATAAAAATTTGAACAAATCTCTTATTGGCTCTATAGTCTATATCTATAGTATATAGTGTATACATTATATACTGTACGATTATTGAGCTAGTCATATAATCGATCTTAGTTTCGTTTCCGAAATACGATTGTACGACCACCTTACTCTTGTGTTATATTATATTATTATATATATTTTTAATCAAATACTGTTATTATAATGTAATCAATAATTAGTTGAAAATGCATAAATATTTTATTCATGTACCTACACGTCTTATTCTATGTGTTTTCTCATATCCTAATCCTGTCCAGTTTTGTTTTTTATTAACCGTAGCTGCAGATATGGGTATAGTATTCCGAATAAATTACCCACTTCAAATACCTACCTATATACTCTTAATACGTTTTGAATAATCCATAATATTTAATTGTTCCTATAAAAATAGACCCTTACATATTAATATGATAGTTATTATGCCTTATGCTTTCCTAGAAGTTATTAAAATATAATACATTTTAACACATTTTAAATCAACAATTTAATCTTGTGTTTTTGGTGATTTTACTATTAAGAATTTAATTTTTAGTAAAAATATTTTTATTTTTTTTTTTTTTATAAATACGAGGAAATATACTAGAATATTATATTTTAAAATTATAACTAAGTATATTTTGAGCATGAAAACGAATTAAGAATTTTCGATACATTGAAAATAATATTTGTATTTAGAATTTTTTTTTTTTATAATTTTATCGAATAGGTAATAATAATAACAAATAATTATTCACTATTTAAAGAAGTAATATGGTCTTAGAGATTTAATACACATTGTGTATCTTAATGTAACAACTAACAATACAGAATTATAATTATTATTGGTACCTACACAACATATTGTACCTACAAATATTTTTATTTTTCAGTAATAAGTAGGTAGTTTCGTTATGTCTCTGGTATTTTGGTATATATATTGGTCAATGTGTGAATATTTGAAACTAATATAATATCATTAAAAGAGAAAATAGTTTATGCGTTTATTATTCAAGTAATTAAATTTTATGCTGGAATACATGTAAGGGGAGACAATTATAATTTACAGGAAACACGTAGGTTTTATTTCCGTGCCCATTCTACGCCTATGCAATTGAAAATATATTCTTTAGTATTTATTTTTAAATTTATTTTCCAAAATATGTCTGTGGTAAATAAATAAAAAGTATAAATATTATTATCGTTTAATATTATGGTCTATAGCGAAAGTGCAACTATAATTATGTTATTGGTGTAATTAAATAGCCTATTTAGGGCGCCGTATAAATCACAAAATATGGCGTGTATTATAATAATAGTATTATTTATTATTGAAACATTCCATAGTAACAGTTTTATAAATAATTATCGTAGGCATAAGACATATATAATTTTGAAAATGTTCATATAACAATTAGACACTAAATGAACAACGATAAACGAATATCCTTGAGAAAATTATATACATTATTACTTACATCAATATCATACCTATATAAGTTGAAGACTTTAACCAGATATTAATAAAAATATATAATTTAAAAAACATAAAGAAATCTTAATTACTATCAGTTATTAGTAACCTAGTTTCAATTTCAAGTTATAATTCTCGGTAGATAAAATTTGTTTAATGATGCCATTAAATTCAGTAATCATTATTGAAAAAAAATAATGTCCATAGAACTTTGTACGCTGTAGTAGGATAGTGGGTTTCAGGTACTTGGTATTGAGTATAACTATGTAGCAATAATTGTGTATATGTATTCAATATTAATTCAATAAGAAATCATACTATACAATTGAAAAATAATTCTGATCGAAGACAATGTGGCAATCTCTATCTCTGAGGATATTTTATATTTATTTATATAACTATTAGACATTTACTTCTCTATAAAAAATACAGTAGGTCTAATTATCTCAGTAATCTATTATTAATTTAGGGCTCGGAAGTTGATGACCTTAAAAACATTAAAAAATGATTTAAAAAAAATATGCAAGTATGACATGAAAATGACAAAAAATGTCCTTTAAAAATAAAATAAAAAATTACAAATATAGTAGACGTAAACGAGCATTAACCTACGTTTTAATTTTTGGCATTTCGAAAATATTACAAAAAAATAATAAAATTTAGGTAGGTACCATAATATTTACTACAACACGACAACGACGACTGTAATCGGTGAGATAAATTCGGATAGTTACTAATCTCAAATAACTAATTTCAAAGTTTTAAGTAAATTATCGACATAATGGCAATCGACTAGAAACAATAAAAAGTGAACTAATGTGAAATCAGTAAAAATGATTTAAGATGTGGGAAATGACCTAAAAATTTCAAAAAATTTCTTTAAAAGTAATAAACACCAAAAAATGCAAAATAAAAATTAGTTAATCAGATTCACATGCTAATGTAAAATACATTTGTGGCCAGGAGAGCATCGTCTAAAAAGATCTAAAAAAAATGGAATCGACCTCTGAGCCCTAATTATTACCTCAATAATAATTTTATTAATGCAAACATAATATATTGTATTAACATAGATTTTAGAAATCTTTACCAATATACCATAGAATGGTATGAACATATTTATTGACTTGTGATATTAACTATTAATAGGTACCTAAAATTATTTGGAAAATATCATTGTGTATAGAAAATGATAATATAAGTTATAGTAAAATATTTCAAATTTTAAAATCGTTTGAGGTATATCATCAATTATTTTATGCTAAAGATTAAAATATATGTTTTGTCCACATTTGAACCTAAAAAGTAAAAATTAAAACTATTATATAGGTATTATATATAAATAATGAATTATTTTTTAATTGTTTTAAGAAACATTTATAAAGAACCTAGTAATGCATTTATTTATTTAGGTATCAGAATAAAAATATTTTGAATTTTAAACTAAAAAATAATTTACCAAATCATTGCTGGAGTATTCCAATAATTGAATATTCCATACTCGAGATTATATCTTTTTATACATATTATGATGTACCTATTTTCAATTTAAAATACAAAAAATATAATATAATGTTATACCTACATACTACAACTTATATAATATGTCAATTGGTTTCCACACAAAATATGTAGTTTACTAATTATAAAATTATTATTTTTAAACTTAAATAGAAAAAAAAATATATTAGTATTGAAGAATTATTGAACATTTATGTGTATGCCGTGCAAATATTTATTAAATTATTGACATAATTTTAGTAAGTAATATTTAATCAGATGTAACCATTTGTAATGTAAACAATTAACATCAATTAATAATTAGATATATTGGTTGATAAATACCTAATAATTTTTTTTTGTTTATTGGTTATCACTTTGAAATATAACATATTTACAAATATTATAAGGGATACACACATGATAAATAATTGTATATAACTCTTATGTTACCAATCCTAATGTTTAATTTGTGTGGTAAACATCTATACTTATTAATTATAGTTGGGGTTACAAAAGGAAATGATCGTCACATAAATGTTGGTAATAATTTGAAAAAACATACTTTGTGTTAGTTTAGTATCTTGTATTATACAATATTGTGTGTATCCATAGGCAAGCAAACATGGTATTCACTATAAAGGATAGTCTTTGCATATTCTATAGGTTAGAAATTTTTATTGAGAGGTCATAATGAACAATATCATGAAATAATACTTTTTAAAAGAAAATAAATAACAGCATTTGTAGGTTGTTGATATATGATAACACTATAAATATTGGCTTAATTATTATTTGACAAGAATTAATGGAATTATATTATTTTAAATAAACAAATTTTTATAAAAATATGTATTTATTTTTCAATATATAAAAAGAAAAATTCTGAAAACCCTATAATCTTCCAATATTACCTTGAAATCATTATTAATTTAAAAATATTGATATGAACATTTATATTTTTGGGGACCATAATATTTGATAAGTTGCATATACTACGACTAAGTCTAAGCACGCCTATGTGTGTACCAACAATATAAGTTTAACTCATAGTATGTTTTTAAAATTATTAACATAAGTCATATTTATTAATGTTTAGTGGCGCCAACTATAATGTCAACTATCAAATACACCAACTATGGAATTCAACTTCAAAATATTAAACAAAACGTAATATTAACCATATCTATAAAATGTCTTTTAATTTTTTTATTTATTACAAATAACCTATTATTAAATTCAATTTGAATTTCAAATAGTCAAATCATAATTCATAATACATTACGATAAAAAAAAAAAAATGTATATATCAATGATCGATGTTATCTTTTAAAGGTATAAAAATAATGAATTATAATAATAATTAATTAATACTTAATTAGTTAATACAATTTTAAGAGCAATTCTAAAAGTTAAAAATGTTATTCTATTTCTTAGAAAAGGCTTCGTCTAAATGCATTGAGTATACAGATCTTAGTATTGAAAATATCTTTTGATTTTTATAAGGGTGGCCAGTTAAAGGATCCCTGTATCTGGCATAATCTTCAGTAAATACACACTGTCTATGTGGTTTGATTGGTTTGGCTACTTTCTTAGGGAACATTCTTTCGAACTCATGAGGTTCATTCACAGTGATGGTAGTACGCTCAAAATACTCTTGACGTTCACGTTTCACACCATGTTCTTCACTTTCTACATTTACAGTATCATCTTCAGGCAACAATGGGTATGCTTTGCTAAGAAATTTTACAGAAGTCAAGTATGTGACACGGGGTTTAGCTCTTGTCTGTTTTCTAGCCAATTCTAATTTTTCAAATTTTTCTAATGATTTTAAATTTTCTTCTTCAGTGAGCTTTGCTTCTTCCAACAATTCTTGCTGAGAAGGCATTTCTTCTGGAGGCATTGGCTTATTTCGTTTGATTTTACTAACACGTTCTTTAATACGTTCTATTGTCTCTTGAGATTTAACTGCTGTCGATTGCCGTATTGACTTTCGTTCATATGACGTCTCAGCCACCACCTTTTCTGTAATAGAACGTTTTCTTTTTGGAGCTTCTTTTTGTTCAATAGGTTTTGGCGCTTTAGGCTCTTGATATCTAAAATGAAGTTTATTAATTATAAATTAGTTGTCACGAAAAAAAAAAAGATTAGAAAAGTTTTTAGTGCAATGATTCTAAATATTTTTATATACCAATATCAATGACAAATTTTGAATATTTTTAAACACAACTTGAAAGAAAATCAAATTATTATTACTACTATTATATAAAAATTCATCACTATTGTTATTTACATAACCACATAAATAATAATATTTTAACAACTAAAGTGCAATTTAAATAATAATAATATATATATACTTAATATAAACTTAGGTAAATACTAATACAGCACACATACCTAATATATAGACATATTTATTTTATATATAAACAGTTATTATTAATTAATTTTTGTATACAATCCGTATTTATATATATTTTAAATCGTCATCAATCTTACCTAGTAGATATTTTATCTTTTTTTATTAATTGTAATTATATCTATATAACTATTTACTAGTTTTATAATTTTATAACAATCCTATGTATATCAATATTGATTACTGTATGTTTTGGCAATCCACAAGGTGGATAGTCCATTTAATAACGTTGTTATACATAAATAAACATTTATGCTGCGGATTGCTTTTGTTTAATAATAATAAAAAAAAATATCTAATAAGTTAAAAAAATACTATTGATTGTACATAATATGTATATTATTATTACTATATATGTATAACCAATGGTAATATAAATGGTAATCATCAATGGTAATATACAATGATTTCATAATTTAATATTCATTTATATTACTGAATACCTAATGCATGTTTATTAAATAGTTAACTTATGTTCATAAAAAAAAAATTGTATACTCTCTACTTTATTTTAGTGTAAATGACTACATTAAAATTATGAATATGTTTTATAAAGAATAACATTTTTTTTCTTTTTTTAATAAAGTAGTGTTTGTATTTAATTTATGCTTTCTATAATTCAAAGACTAAATACTAGTCTATTTTTATGAGGAGAATATAATAATTACGATAATTAAACTAGCTGAACTTCATAAAAATAAACATTTAATTATCTTTGTACAAGATACAAACATAATATAAGTATACATTTAGCAAGTTATAATAAAGTTTTTATAATGGCCTACAACTATGCCAAACTTTATATATTAATATAAATCATTTTTTCTTATTATAAGTCTTTCAAATGTTATGTTAAGAGTTTTGATTGATTTAGTATATAATTAATATTAACAAATTTAAATACTATGTATTTACTTCTATACTACCTATATTTTTTTTCTTTATTTTTAACCTTTATTCTAGTTATAATATTGTATAGATACCATACTTTTTTATATTCTAATTAATAAAAACTATTAAATTATGTTATTATATGTACAATTGACAATTGTAATTGATACCCCCCCCCCTTTACCAGCAGAGGCTTGACTTATAGAAAATGCTGCAATTTAATTTATGTTAAGTATCTATATAATTTTAACTTGTTGTTTTTGATAAACATATATTATTATTATTATTCTGATCAAAAGATTTCAAAGATTTTAAACAAAATATTTAACAGTATATAATTGTAATGTACCAACCTATTCGTTTTTTTTTTAGACAGTTCTTCATCGTCAATGTCTGATATCACTTCATCATTTTCATCAATACTGAAATCTGAATCAACTTCATCTGGTGCTTCTTCATCAACAAAATGAAAATCATTGTCTTCTTCATCTTCATTGAAACCACCATATGTAGTCTTATAAAATTCATCATCTGCTTCTTCTTCATCTAATAAACGTGCTAGTTTGTTACCAGCATTCGAACGACGTTCTCTTTCAGCAGCCATAGTCTGAAACAATTATATTTTGAACGTTAATTAATCACACAGATCAAAACTCCATAAAGATGTATTAAGCATTAAAGATTACTTTAACCTGTGTTAACCTACAATTTAAATACAGCACAGTTAATTGAATTAAATGTTTTCTCAGAAGTACTGAATGTATGTTTTTACAGCGGAGGCCATAGATTACATATAATCTATCAAAAACATGATTTGTCCGTTGTTCAATGCTTGATCGTAAGAATATTCAAAATGTAACTTATAGGCATACTGTGAAATACAATCGTTCGCTTAGGCAAAATTCAAACCAATATAAATCGGAAATTCATAAAGCTCAAAATAGTTTAAACACTGGAGAAATAATTTAATAACTTACAAACACTTATATTGTTTTTTTATTTTAACTTTTCGGATTCGGCACTATCAGTTTTTACTTTTTAGCTTAAACGCTGTTATCACGATATCGCAGTGCTGTTATAGAGAGATGAAGTTACTAACGAACATTGGAAAATTGATTGTGTCATTGGTTCTCAAATTGTAAACGACAAACAGCAACAGAAAACAATAAAATTAATCATAATACAAATATTTTAATTTGCCATCTCGTGTTCTCGTATTCTTGTCTAACTCTTGTAAATTGTAATTATTTCTATCGTGTATATACGGAATGAATGAAAATCAAATATTAGGTAGGTATGCAATGAGAATATAATTTGTTATATGGCGTATACTGTTGTATTCGTAGGTATTTTTTAACACAATTAAAAACTATAAATCATTTATTGTACCTACTTAGGTTTAGGTACATAAATATTGTATAATAAATAATATTCATAACCGTAAATCGACTAAAATTTTTACAATCTGTACTCTGTAGGTAGTAGGTACAGTCTAGTACCTGCAGACTCATCCAAACTTTAAATGTGATAAAAAGTTAGTTATAGTTGTTAGTTAGTAATATTAGGTAAGTATATAGATGGGCGAATTTAGTAATATGGAAACCCTAGGTCCATTCTTACTCCTTAGACACTTACTAATGGCAATGGTTTTTATTTTTCAAAAATATTTTGAATAAAAGTATGGTTGTAAAAAATTGTATTAATTAATTAACACAGAAATAAATAATATAATATAAATTATTATTTATATTAAATTAAATTTAAATTAAAATGAATGCTTTTTTAAATGTCGTTAATGCAAATATTACACCACTTGTGAAAAATCGAACAATCTAAGTTTGTTAATACTTAAACGGGCCTAATATTGTCATCAGTCATCAAAATTCGGAATCTATTTTTTATTAGCTTAATTCTTGGAAATCATCATTTTACAAGTTCCTTACTATCGAATATGAATTCTTGTTTGTATTCTCAGTATTCCCACTTTAATTTAATTTATGAAAACGTCAATGACTGAGTATTTTTAAAGAAAATTTTGGATTTTTATTGAAAATTCCAATTTATATTAAAATATTGTGTATTATATTTGAATAATATAATGTAAAAAAAAAAATCACTAAGTGGTAGCACTCATTTTGTGGTTACCCGAGGTCCGGGACCCCTTGGGTCTATATGTACTATTAAAACAATAATTATCTGATATTCTAAAATACCAAGAAATATAGAAATATAAATATTTCTGGATATAAACTAAAAATATATGACAATATTATATACCTTATATTTACGTTTAGACAGTACCTACATTCGGTACAACATCAACGTTCATTTTCTTAAAAACTTAACTTATGAAAACGAAATTAATGACGACCATCAATAAATTTTAATGTTTTATTTTTTTTCACTTTTCATTGTATTGTACAATACACTATTCATTATGATCATTTAACATTTTAATTGAAAAAAAAATAACGAACTTACACGTGCACTTGTATAAAACGGTTATCGGCGAACTAACATAGCCTATGTTACATACATAGGTATTGTGTTCGGTGTACGGTGTACGCTCTACAGCTGTAGACAGTAGTCTATTTTAATTGAAAACAATAATGGTAAAATTTATCGGATATTATATTTTGAAACGTAAGTACATCTTGCTTCATCAGTACAAACATTTTCCGCTGGAGGCTGCAGTTAACCTAAGTATACAATCATAGGCGTGCGCAGACTTGAATTTCGGGGGTGCCTACAATTTTTTCGGTCCCTTTTCTAAATTCCGGCTCTCTCTTAACAAGACATGTACATATTTTAATAAATTATAATGCACGAATAAACATTACTTATATTATATCACATATTAATCAGTAGTATTACTACTATTACTAGCAGTGCCGCAACTATGTCTTGTGGGGCTTTGATGCGAAAAACGTTATTGGGCCCCTGTACTTGCACTCCAACACAATTAAAAAGTTAGTGCCGCAATTAACTTTCAGTAAACCTTAATGCAAGACAACATTTTAAGGGCTTAACATTTTTTCAAATATTATAGTAGTAATATTAGTAATATTAAGTTCATCAGATTTTTAAACACATTTCTAACAATACATCAATTATCAGTAGTCAGGGAGTCAAGTTAATTAAAAATAAATGTATTTATTAAACAAAATGTAATAGGTATGTTCATTTTTTCTTAATTTTAACAAAATATTACATTAAAATTTAAATAACAAAAATTTAGCTATTAACAAATATTATACAATGATTTTATTTTAAAAAGTTTTTCTTTCTAGAATTCATACTAGCAAAGTCATTTATTAATTTTTCAAGATCAAGTTCTTCAATCCTTGATTTTTCAATATTAAGTATACTTATGTCAGTTATATATCTTTCTTGTGAAATTGAATTGCGAAGATGGTTTTTCAACAATTTTAATTTGGAAAATGAGATTTCAGCTGTAGTGACAGTAACTGAGAGACTTAAATATGTAATACAAGCAGTAAGAATTTCACTATAAAGGGATGACAGAATAAAGATCATTCTATTATAGAAGGTGCATTTTCTATTATTTTTTTCTAATAATAACTTTCTTATTTTTTACTTTTGGTGATGGGCCCCTATTTAAACATAAAACCTGGTCAAGGAATGCAATGCATACCTTACGTCCCTATTGTTACGGCACTGATTACTAGTACCGAGTTATATTATAATATTTCATTATATTTCACTAGTTGGATCTAAAATCTATTTTCAAGATAATTGCAATATATTTTATTTGTTATTTTTACTTTTGTAGTCGATAAAATCTAGCTGTTATAATCATAATAAGTTTTACCGTGCAAATTTAAAATATTTTAAGTTGTATTGTTTTTTTTTTATCCCAAAACATAATTTTTTACTACATATTTTAGAAAAAATATAATTTTTATTCTAGTAACATTAGTTAAAATACGGACCCATATATATGCTATAAGACTTAAATTTTAGGGCCCCAATTACATGTCGGGGGTGCTCAGGCACACCCGGAACCCCCTGTGCGCACGTCTAATGTATACAATATGTCAGAAACACTAGCCGCAACTTACATTTGCTGAAACGTGTAGCCACGTGTGAATTATCACTAAGCTTGTTTAACTTATTATAGTTGATCATATATTGAATTCAGTACTTGCTATCATAAAATTTGGATAAATAATGAAAATAAACTATGCTTAAAATTTAAGAAAAATATATGATCTTTATTATATGTACTTATCTAAACAGTTAACATAATATAGCATTATATATAAATAAATATACGATATACATTATACATCATGTATCACAATGATATAGAAAATATGAAGCGTTAAAATTAAATTAAATCAATCTTCTCGATAACATTATATACCCAATATTTAATGTTTAAAATTTCAGTAGTAATTAAAACAATTATTTTCTTTGTTATCAAAATAATATTATTATTAGATATATTTAAATATTCTGAATAAATTAAATTTAGTCTTAAAAGGTTGAAAGTACCTGTCTACCTGTGTCAATAGTTTAAATTTAAGCAATACTAAAATATACAATGAAGATTTGTATTATTTTTCTAATGATATATATCCATTATATTATAGTAGTACTCCGTTATGATGGAAGTGGAATTTGCTAAGACTTTAGTTGGTACTTATCTATCTGCTATGTTAGTATATAACCTATAATTGTAATTAACCGTTCGAGAAAAATATATAATGCACGTGTATTGTTTACTAATAAAACGCAGTTTTAATAAATAATAATACATTTTGGAATAATGTATATTAAATATATAATATACTTGTACATTATTTTATTATTCATCGTAATAATTCAGTGAATAGGTGTTTAATAATCGTTATAATTAAAAGTTAATAGTTTATAATATGTAATTTATATAATTATTGCAAAACGTAGATTTTGAATTGTGTTGGGGAGAATATTGTACTTTTGCGGGAAAAGTTTGTATCGACAAAAAATATACGGGTTATGCCTTTTTTCGTATTTAGGTAATAGGTTTAATTTCACAGATCTGATCTCTAACCTGTGAAAAACTTATGTTTATGCTACCGGGCTACATAAGTAATATTTACAAGTTATATAAATGTGGCCATATGAAGCTTTTGAAGTACATAATATTTCAAAAATAATACCACGAAATATTAAAACAAATACTATTGTAAATAACTAATATTTTATAATACATACTACTATATCGTATTTAGCTTAGCTCCGAATATAAAATGAAGTTTTATTATTTTAGTTTTCATTGTCAATAATTTGGTAATGAGATTATGATTGAAAACACATTTGAAGGCAAACGACGTACATTTATTCCGGTTGTTAAACCCCAGAAATGTTTTATGTGAATTGCAAATTTTAACCTTTGTGGTTCTTCACGGGATACAATGTCCAATAGTTATACAATTTTGAATAATAATTAATTAACCAAAAATTGAATGGATTCATAAAAAAATTTTTATGACATTGCTTTGTGTCGAGGTAAACCCTAAATCGTAATTCATTTTGCACAATTCTATATAAAATAATAAATAATTGTTTAACGTAATAAGTACGCTGCTCTATGCGTTTACAATTTTAATCAGATTTTTAAAAACTGTAAATTTAAATTCCAATTGTTAGGAATTTAAACACTTGTGAAAAGTAAAACCGAATTGTGATTTGAAAATGACGGAACCAAAAGTCGAAGTCGTAATATCTGGTATTGGAGGCCTTTTTCCGGAATCCGACAATTTGGATGAATTGAAACAAATGCTGTTTGACAAAAAGAATGGTGTGACTTCAGATAGCAGGCGATGGATACCCGGTTAGACATTATTTTGTATCATAAAAAAAAAACATATAATTAATTATGTTTTTAATAACAGTAATAATAACATTATAAGAATATTTATTAGAGTCATCTTGTATTTAAATATACACACGTATATATGTGTAATATACATCGTATATAAATAAAATATTTTATTTAAATATTAGTTTACCAAAAAGAGTTTTTTCAAAAAAAGAATTATGAGTCTTTTTATATTATTATGAAACTGATATCACTATCATCATTAGTTTAAGAACTTTATCGGAATAATTTAATAATCTGATGTTGACAACTCTCATTTTAATATATAGTAGTGTATTAATAAATTTAATATTCTAAAACAATGATAAATCATTGAGATGGATTGAAAAAATATTTTGATAGAAGCACAGAATAATAGAAATTTATGAACTATTTAGTTTATTATTGTGTACTGATTGTATAAAATACAGTAATAATATCATTGCATTTTATTAATCGCTCTCATTAAACTCAGATAACAAAAATTAATTTTTAAGATTTACGAATTACTATAATATTAGATAACGAAAAGTAATATGTATTTAATATAATCAATGTAAATTGACAGGCTTTATAGTAATAAGAAGTTTTTTTTATAAGGTATTTTAAACGTACCCATATCAAAAACAAAAAGTAAAAAAAAAAATAGAATTCTTTACTTATTTCAAAAAACATTAATATTTACAACTATACATCTTTATAACATTATTTTAGATGTCAAGGATTATTGTTATTTAATTTCCTAAAAAAAAAAAAAAAAAAACGGAAATTGATTTTTTTGTCAAGCAAAATTAGTAAAAATGATTGGTTAAAATATTATAAGTTTTTCTAAAAAATGTTCATATAAATATACTAAATTTAAAAAAAAATGTATTTTAAAATCATCATCCATGTTTATTTTTACATCGAGTATATCGATCGAAAATGTTATTTGAAACTTTTATAGTACCTATTACAAAAAAAAAATATTGAAAAATTGTAAAATATCTTATTATTTTTTTTTCATTTTAATTAGTTAAAAATTGTATTTTAAATACAATGATTTAAAGTGACGTTTTTGATCAAACCAATTTATCTGTATTTACGATTTTTATGTTATACCCACGGGGTTTTTATTAGGTTAAATAATTTATGTTGGGTTGCATGACAAATTGGTAAATTGAATGAACCAATAATCATGGACCACTTAATTATATTTAAGAGCTCATTAGCTCACTGTTGATTCATTAATTGTTTAGTATACCATAAATAATTAAAAATTTAACAATCAAATAATTATCTGTATGTAAATTATAATTGAAAATAAAATGTTTTTCTGTATTAGATAATATAATTTTGAAATTCCACTTTAAATACATTATACATTAAATAATTTTCCAGAATTAAAATTTAAATAAATCTTTTATGGTTGTTGCGTTTTTTAGGTGTACTGGGAACACCACATGGAGTTGGTAAAATACGAACTCCCGGGAAATTTGACAACGTATTTTTTGGTATACATAGAAAGATGGCTGAGAGTTTGGATGCTTTGACTAGACTTAGTTTGGAAAGATCTATAGAAGCAATAGTTGATGCAGGTGAAGTGATCGTATACATGACAGTTTATTTTAGTTGAGTTATAGAATGTGCTTATTTTAATACAAATTGTTATGAATTTCAGGAATAAACCCAGCTGATTTATCCGGAACTAATACAGCCGTCTTCATGAACTCTTGTATTAGTGAATCAGAGTTTTTTGAGGTTTTTGATACACAGCAAAAAGGGTTTGGTCTCTTAGGTCATAACAGAGCAATGCAAGCAAATCGGTTGTCTTATACACTTAACTTAAATGGTAATCATCAAAGATAATTAAAATATTAATAGATTAATGTTTATAATTTATGATACTGTTGAAAATAGGACCTAGTTACACAACTGATGCAACGTGGATTGGTGGATCACAAGCTATTATGAGAGCAAAAAGAATGATTGAAGATGGAGTGATAAACGCAGCAATAATCGGATCATGTAGTTTATGCTTGAATCCTAATATATCTCTTCAACTTGAAGGATTAGGAAGATTGACAAATACAAACGAAACTAGATCATATAGTGAAGATGGTATACTTAAATTAATATATTTTATACACACATTAAATATACCTGGTATTTAAATATGTAATATGTATTTAATTATACATAAAAATTATTCATGATATTATTTTTAATTGAACATATAAATTCTAAAAATCAAATTAAAAGAAATAATAATCCTTAAGATTTAAAATATTCGCTAAAATCTTAACTTTAAGCTTATAAAAATACTTAAAGGGAATGCTGATTAAATACAATTAAGGTTTGTTTTAGCTTACAGGAACGGTAAACGAGAAATTTGTATCTTTACTGTGTTTATCCTGGTACTTATAATTGTTCAGGTGTCGCATTCCTTCGTGCTCTATTCTTTTAGATTATATTCGCTGTAGATAAAGGGTTTAACTCAACGTGGTATTCAGTCACTAATTATTCTAGAAAAAATATATTTAATTGTTATTTTTACATTAATTTTAAAGTACCTTCCATTTATTTATGCATAAATTGTATATCTTAGAGACATATACGATAATAATTATTGTAAAATCAAGTCCTAACTAGAAAGTTTTATTTTTATTTGCTTAATTTTATTTTAGTGCGATTAGTAAAAACAAATCTGGAATTTAAATATAATATATAAAAAAAAGGCGGGCAAGTGTGTATCGCTCTGCTGTATAGTAAAGATGGAGAGTAGGTCCCTATAATAATGAATGTGTTAAATTTGAATGCAATGACAGGTATCATTGTATACGAAAAACGATTCTGAACGAAGATAATTTGTCAGTCTAGGATAATTAGTAGGATAATAATTGAGACCGAAGCGGGTGCGAATAATCAATTTGTGCGGATAATCAAACAACCATTGAAAATGTTGATAAAAAGTTGAAAATTAATTTATTAGATATAATATTCATACATAACATAAAAAATATAAAAAAAAAATATATGTAATGTATTTATTTGAAATAATAATCAATTTTTTTTGCACCTCATTACATTGGAGTAAGCCATAGTAGATAATAAAATAATCTTGCATTTCATAATGTGTACACAATAAAAGAAACATAACAAATGATAAAACTAAATTAAATTAAACTAAAAATAAATTTGTACACAACGCTCCACTTTATATCGTTATTTTACGTGATTTTGTAAAAATTAAATTTCATACGCTCATAAAGTTTTTTCTATGTTAACGTTAGAATATTAATTTACAGTTATTTGAAGAAAAAGTTACGGAGTACCTTGTGTTAGGTTTTTTAGGTATAAATCAAAAAATTGTTATGAATTTTCAACTTCAAAATTCCTTGCAAATTTTTGAGATTTCGACATATTTTGTAAACATTTGAACTTTAAATGTTTGTAAACAAAAATTATGATTTTTTTTTACTACAATAACAACTTATAATAAACCTTCTGTTAAATTTTAAAGGTTTTTTGGAATGCCAAATTTTTTTATCGGCATTTCAAAAAAAAAAAAACTTAGAAAAATCGAAAATTTCAATTTTCTATAAATAGCTTAAAAAAAGTCAAAATATTTTAAAAATTTAATTGTAAATAAATAACGCTAATATAAACATTTTTTGAAAATTTAAAGTAGTTACAATGATTCGTTTTTGAGTTACTGCAAAATAAAAAAATCGTTTTTGTCGGAAATTTTTACTTTTGACCCAAGGTACCCAAAGTACCAACTAGATTAATTTTTCTTTTCGAAGAGGGGCTGAAATCAAAAATCAAAGCATTATTTCTACACCAAGACGTGATGACAGACATAAAAATTAAAAAATTAATACAAAACATACATCATTGTACAATCAATACATTCTTCACTCCGTTCAAAATCTAATAATATTATCTATGACTATTAATATCGGTGTGAAAAATGAATAGTTATTTATTTACATGAGCAAATAACTTAAAATATTATTTTAAATTCATAAGTATTAAAAATAGTTGAAAGAAAACTAACTTTTTGATTAGAAGAGTATATCTTAATTTTTGGAGCATAAATTACTTAAGTCTATTGCTAGTTTTATAAAAATTGACAATAAATTGACTACAATAGGTATATTGATAAATGTCACATATGTAATATTAGTATTAAAATGTATCATATTATAATTTACTATCAATTTGTTTTTTTTTTAAATAAAAAATAAATAAATGTATTATTTTAGCAAATGGGATGAACAGATCTGAATCGTGTGTAGTAGTGCTGTTACAGAAATTATCTGAAGCTAAACGTTCTTATGCAACTATATTGAGCGCAACTGGTATATTTGGAGAAACAAATGATTTATTTTATCATTATTCTGATCACCTTTATAAAGATGTTCTATTAAATGCTTATAAAGAAGCTAATGTAGATCCAGCAAAAGTTGCGTTTATAGAAGGCGAAGGGTTAGGTATTAAGGTTTGTTTGATTTTTTTTATAATTAATTAATAAATAAAATATTTTATAAAAATACTAGTTAATATTGTAATCAAGGTATATTGAATAAATAATTTACATATATTGTTTCAAATAGAAAGTAGATGCAATGGAACTGAACATTCTGAGTGAAGTATTTTGTACTCCAAATAGAATAGAACCATTAAAAGTTGGTTCCATAAAGAGTAATATTGGTCATTGTGAAGCTACTTCGAGTTTAGTGTCGTTAGCAAAAGCGCTTATTATCTTAGACTCTGGATATATACCTCCAAATATTAACTATTCAGAGCCTAACCAAGATTGCCCCGCTCTTTTTTCTGGCAAATTAGAAGTGTGTTAAAAATAAAATTTGTATTTCTGTAAATTTTAATATCCAAATATTTTTTTAGGTAGTCACTGAAAAAACTCCATTGAAAGGAAATATAGTTGGTATTAGTTCATTTGGTTTGTGTAATTCTTTTAGTCATGTAGTTTTAAAACAAAATAAGAAAAACAAAGTAAAAATCTATGAAAAAGGAGAAATGTTTGAAGACGGTTTACCACGAATTGTGTTTGTATCCGGTCGGAACGAAGAAGGTGTTACACAGTTTTTAGAGCGTATAAAAAATAGTCGAATGGACGAAGAGTTTGCAGCTCTTTTACATAGCGTTTTTTATAAATCTATGAACGCTCATTACTATCGAAGTTTCACTATAATTCCAGATAATGAAGGATCACAAGAAGAAATATCGGTAGGTAACTGAGAAATTATTGTTTTTATTGGTTTTATTTTTATTAACTGTTATTTTTAGTATCTTCCAGCGTTGATTAAACGACCCATTTGGTTTGTATTTTCCGGAATGGGATCACAGTGGAATGGTATGGGAAAACAACTGTTAAAAATTCCTATATTTGCAGAATCAGTACGCAAACTTGAAACTATATTAAAGCCGAAAGGTGTTGACCTTATTGATATTTTGACAAATGAAGACCCCAAACTTTTCGATAATATACTTAACTCATTCGTTGGTATAGCTGCGATACAGGTTTATTTAAATACAACCCTAGTGTTTGAATTTTAAAAACGGTTCTTTAATTAACGTTTAAAATAGATAGGTTTATTGGACGTGTTGAAGAGTATTGATGTTGTCCCTGATGGTATTATTGGTCATTCAGTCGGCGAATTGGGGTGCGCCTACGCTGACGGTTGTTTTACTGCAGAGCAAATGATACTTGCTGCACATGCAAGAGGTCGAGCTTCGATAGAGACTGAACTCATCGATGGGTCAATGGCTGCAATAGGATTAGGGTACAACGACATTAAAGATAGACTACCACACGATATTGAAGTTGCTTGTCACAATGCGTCTGACAGCAGCACCTTGTCTGGGCCAACGGTTAGCGTCACAAATTTTGTTGAACAATTGAAATCAGAAGGAGTATTTGCCAAACTGGTCAATGTTTCTAATATTGCATACCACAGTCAGTACATAAAACCAGCGGCGCCGTCTTTATTGAAGTATTTGAAAGAAGTAATTTTGATTTGAAGTATTTAAATGTCTTTCCAATAAATCAATATTCATTAAATAACTTGTTGCTATTAATTTTTTTTGTCCATAGGTTATTCCACAACCAAAGCCTAGATCATCGAAATGGGTGAGTAGCTCCGTACCCGAGTCCGAATGGGGAAATGATGTAGCAAAATATAGTTCACCGGAATATCATACTAACAATCTTCTTGGACAAGTTTTATTTGAAGAAGCTTCTCGAAATATACCTGAGGATGCAATTGTAATTGAAATTGCTCCACATGGGCTTTTACAAGCCATACTTAAACGATCGTTATCAGAAAAAGTGACAAATATACCACTTACACATAGAAGTACAAAAGATTCAGTCAAATTTTTATTAACAGCTTTTGGAAAGTAAGTCAATAGTTCATTAGTTTATGTAATAACTTTTTGTAATAAAAATACTATGAACATATTTAATACAAAATTAACAGGATGTATAATAACGGTATGTCTCCTAATATTGAATCGTTCTATCCATCAATAAATTATCCAGTTAGCCGAGAAACTCAATCTTTACATTCTTTATTTCCTTGGGACCACAAAGAAGAATGGGCATTAAAAAGCATGGCGCAATCAGTAAGTAAAATATTTAAAATTTAAATGTTCGTATTACATTTTATAAGAAATATATAAATTACAGATATGATTGCTATCTATAAAAAATATAAATAAATTTGAAAACCACGAAATACATTTTAAATATTTTAAATGATACTTAAAAAAAAGTTACTTTATAAAAATACAACAAAAATAAATATTATACATAAATGAGTGCTGATTAGATACAAAAACAAATTCTTCAAAATAATGATAAATAACAAAGAATACAAAAAAAAAAATTTACCATTGATTTTTCCAATAGTTAAAATAATTTTTAATTTTCGTATCATTCATAGTGAGTTACCTGGGTGTTATTTTAAAATTTAATCATAGATAAATAGGTATTTTCCATTCAACTTTTAATTTACTATTTTTTTTTTTATTATTTTTTTTTTTTTCGTAACTAGTTATAATAAATATATTAGATCCTTTCTTAATCAATGTACAATGCTGGAAAAATTATTTGTGACATACATAATATTTCTTACATAATATTTAATACAAATATTGATGCATTAATTGTTTTACTTATCGAGTGTTGTCAGTTAAAAATAATTTAATATTTTTAAAAAATTTAATTATTTTAACACTTTTTTTCAGACTACACGAATTTCAGGAGAGAGAATGTTTACAATACATTTAAATAATGAACATATTTTATTCGATTACAAAATCAAAGGACGACATATTTTGCCTAGTTCAATTCTTCTAGTGAGTTACATGGTGTTTAATTTTTATTAAATGATAAATAATAATATATTTGAAATGTCTAGTTTCACGTGTGGAAATCATTTATAATAATACAAAGTGAACTACATTTTGATGAGATCATTGCATTTGAGGAACTACATTTTTTAAGAACTATTGAAATCAAACCAAATGGTAAGTACATATATATATTTATTAAAACCTAAACATTTTAACTTTACTTATAATTTGGTACTAAATTAACTTTATGAATATTTAAATATGTATAAAAAATGCAATATTTATTTATTTTTATATAAAAATAATTTTATGATTAATTATTTTAAATTAGAGCTTAAACTATAATAATTTTATTTAATGAAATATGGACACATATTTTACTTAATACTTGGAAAGTTTACTTTAAAATTGAAGAAAATTGAATTCTTCTTACAATCTTTTTTTATAATATTTTTACTAAAGAACATTTACATCATTAAAAAAAATTTTATCTCATTAATAATTTAAAATCTTAGTATAATTTTAAAAATACATAAATAAATAAAAACAAATTATATACATATATATATAATAACTAAACATGTCATATAAATAATGGCTAAACTATTATAACTATATAACATTGATTTTATTCATGATTTTGTTCAATATTTTATTTACATTTAGATAAATTGGAATTCTATTCGCTTGTACAATGTGGAAGTGGTTACTTTGAAATATGCTTGGAAAATGAAGTAATAGTTTCAGGAAAAATATTTCGACCAGATTCTATTGATATGACTCTAATAAAACCAAAGATGAAGTATCCAGATACAGTTTTTGATGTACCACATAGTTCAATTTCTAAGTATGATTTGTACTCATTGTTAGAACATAATGGATACGAACTCGGTGAAAAATTTCAAACTGTGACAAATATAGATTTACATTTTGAAGGTAAAGTAATATGTATTCAAAATATGAAATAATAAACGTTTTGATATTTTTGATATTTGTTTTTAACAGTTCAACTATAACTATAGTAAAATTATATTACATATATGTATAATATGTACATTTTACATACCTATTACATAGTTTTAAATTGTTTATTTGTTTTACTGATACAAATATGCATTTAAATATTCATAATGGATAAAATATTATGAATACATTTTTAATATTAAAAATGTATTTGGATTTATAATTCTAAATATAAAAATTTAACCATAATATATTAAATACTTTTGATTTTTTATATAATTTAAGGATGGTTCTGTGATAATATAAACTTCTGTTTTTCAAATAGGAACTCTTATTTTTTTCTATAAATTGTTAAGCAAATACTTTTTAACATTTTAACATATTAAAATCAAAATTTAAAATTGGTTTTCAAGTCATGAAATTGTATATAATAAGAATTAAATACCTTAAAAATGATTTTATAAAAAATGTAATATTGAATCTAGTTATTATACTTTTACTATTTTTATTAATTATAAATGTTATAGATTAATATTAATCATCATCATTTTCAAATCATCTAGGTGTTCAGGCGCCTAATATTTTTCTTCTAATCTACTTCGTAAATATAAACAGTGTACCAATTATTAGTGTTTGGGCTATAGACACGAACAATTATAGCTTTTATAGCTATTGAAAAGTCCTTAAAATCCTTTTATTTAAAGTTTAATAACATAGAAACTATTGGAAACTCTTCGTTTAAATTTTGGTTTAGATAAATTCAAATTAAAAAAATATGTATCTGCCATACAGAAAACAAAAAGGGGCTTAAAATGAAAAACAGAAGTTTATATCGCCACAGGACCCTTCTTAAGTGGTACAACATTTTGGTCTTCAAGCGCATTTTAAAATACTAAAAATCAGATTTTGAATAATTCCATTATTAACAAAAAAGGGAATCAGCGTCCTTGGTGTATCACTTTGTATATAATTTTAATTTAAATTGTATAGTATTGTGGTGGAGAGGGTAAATATTGTTTATGTTATTATATTATACTAAATAATTGAACATAATATGTAATATTCCTTAAAACTTAACTAAAATGCACTTGCTTAGAAAAACAATTGTATTATCTAATGAATCGATGCATATTTATATTTATTTTCAAAGAATATCGAGGAAACTTAAAGTGGGACGATGATTGGATGACATTTCTTAATGGAATTTTCACATTTCTTATTCACAAAAGTATGGAAACTAATGATAATCCAGCAGATGTATCAACTATTCGTAAAATGTATATCGATCCATCTAAATTTAAAGATTCCTTAGGAAAAGGTGAGATACGAGTATTTAGGTATTTATATATGTTTTTTAATCAAAATCTCTATAATATGATTATGTTTTTTCCCAAAGTTATTGTTCAAGTTAACGTAAATTATTTTTAATTGAAGAATAATATGTATATAAATACATTTAGGTATTAAAATATAATTTTATTCGTGTTTCAGATGTTTCTATTTATTATAATTTTAATACTAATGAAATAAACGGCGATGGTATATATATTTTGCATCCAGAAACTAAATCGTTTTCAATAAGTACATTAAATCCATTTGAATTACGATTAGAAGAAGAAAATTTTGTACAATTAGCTAATCCAACTAGTAAGGTATAATATTGGACTAAAACTCATACATTTTATTATAAATATAGGTATGTAGTATATATTTTTTTATTTTTTAGAATGAAATTAATTTTATCAATCATAGTTTGCAAGTCATATTTGAATGTAAAAAATTTCAATCCAATCCCAACATGAATAATTTCAAAGTATATTACAGTAATAATGATAAAAAAATGTATCAGTTCGCCATAATAATGAAGCAAATGCTTGACATTCAGATAGGAATTCAAGTTAGTTTATGATGTGTTCATTGTTGTTATTAAAACGTAAAATAAAAATTTAAAAAAATTTCAATTATACAGCACGCAATTGTGAGTTTAGACAAAATTAATACAGAAAAATTCATTAATAATGATCACAATATCATATTAATACCGCATGATCAAATTTCAAATGTTATTTCAATTTCAAAAAACGCTAAAAGAGTTCATTTATTGGTGATATCGGAAAAACCTATATTTAGCACCAAAGAATGGAGTGTTATTATGCAACAACAATTTAATGGACACTATTTGGTGTTGATCAAAAAGGTTTTTTGTATTCATTGTTATTGTGGAATCTTAAAATAATTGAGTTTTTTGTTTGTTTTAGATCAAAGAAATAAAAATAATTAGTTTAAAATTAGAAAATATTACAGATATTCAAAATGTTTACGAGAAAATTAAACATTCTCTGGCAGAATGTAAAAAAACAAAAAGTTATCTTTACATTTTTACAAAAGACTTATCATATGTAAAATTAACAAGATTTATGGAAGAAGTGTTGCATAGAAATAAGTCGAATAAGATCAGGTAGGCTACTAATAATCAATCAAATTTAGTAGATATACTCGTACGAGATTTAAACAAAATACTATGAAAAAAACTTTATTGTTTAGATTTGTTTTCTTATTGGACGATTCGGGTCCTGATTTCAATATTGATCATTCATTTTACTCTGAACAGTTACGAAAACAATTATTTGTAAATATTTATAAAGATAATAAATGGGGAACTATTGTTCGAAATCTTGTTGACAATTATTCCAGTTTTAACGTGTCTGCAGATAATAAGATCACGACCTACCTCAATGATATCACGTAAGCATTATACAATTTAAACATACATGTCTAATCAATAACCATGAATCGTATCATATACATTTTTTTTCTCGATTAATTATAAAACTATAAACAGTATACAAATCCAAAGTAGAAAAGTTACATAAAAAAAAAATAAACATTAAATTAAGTTACATAAAACATATTTGTAACAAAATAAGTAGTAAAAATAATAGTTTTTTTGATTTATTAGGAATAAATATATTATAAAACATTGGTTGGATTATGAGTGACTAAGTATCGATAGTAAAGTTCATCGACATACAAATAATATACAAGTACCTTTATGATTTATTTTATAAAATTTGCTTAAATATTTATAATGGTTACAGTTAAATTAATTATTTACTAATTTTATATTGTTTAAATTGTATCATGTATTATATTTGCATACAATTTTCAAATGATAACAATTTTAATAATTTTAAATAACAGTCGAGCTTAATTAAAATACAATAGTCCTTAAAACAAAAAATTCAAAAACTTAGGAAAATTTGATTTGTGAAGTTTTGTTTGTGTGGATGATACCAAATTAAAAATATTAAACACATATCGCATAAAAATTCGCTTAGTATTTTTAAATTATGTTTTTGTCTGAAACATATTTTTTAAATATTTCACAGACAAATTAAAATATTTTATTTTTGTTTTTCAGATTCGATGACCTTAAACTCAAGTACCTTGGAATTAATTTCCAGGATATATTTGTAAATAATAACATAGTAGATGTAAGTGACAATAAAAATATTACAAGTATTTAATTATAACAAAAATATAAAATGGGCTATTTAAGATTTTAAATATAACATGTAAAGTTTTAACCTAAAAACCTCGATTTTAATCGTATAAAAAATATGACACTTTCTTTTTATAAAATATACAAATATACATTAATTTAAGTAATATTATTTAAATACTCGAATATACTAAATTATAAAAAAAGTTCAATTTTTTTATCCTAATTGATGCTATTGATACTATATTGTATTGAAAAAAAAAACCAAAAAATTAAGGAAAACGGGAATTTCTACATAAAACCAGATTTTGACTAAATTTAATTCTTTATTTTGTTATAATTTAAAAATGAATAACCTCAGAAATTCGAACTTAACACCTAGTATTTATATTAACATATAATTTTTAAAATATTTTTAGAACTGTTGACCTATTTATAAGCAATTTCAATTTTAGATTATATATATTTTTTTATAAATGCCAATAACAAATTTATAAATTTGTAAAAATAATTGAAAACTTAATACAATTTTCTAAGTGGTTCATTTTTAAATTAAAAATATTAAAAATATATAATCACAATATTTTTTATATGCTTTGAAATTTTGATAAAATTCGTTAAAATTTCAAAAAATACAAGTTATATTTTGTTAGAAATACATAAAACAAATTCTATTTAAAACTAAAATTTTAAAATTAAGTATGAGGTTTTTATACGTTTTTTAACTAACAGAAAAAAATTCTACCGGAAACTTAAATTAATTATTTATAAGCATTTAAAAATTTTATAACCTTAGAAATTAGAATATATTCATCCATACAATCATTTTTTCCTAAACAATTTTATATTTTTAGTAATTCAGAAAAGAATAACTCCAGATACTTGAAATTTATACAAAATATTTAAATTATCATTTTCATTAGATAAAATATTTTGAGTAATTTTTAATTTGTTTTAGTCTTTTTCATCTATTAATATTGATAAAAAATCATTCGCTATGTCGAAATTCTTAAAAATATTTAACATAAGTTGTTTTTATATTTGTATAAAAATATTTGAAATTCATTGACATTTTATATATCTATGTAAATTGTATATTATATATATATTAATAATTAGAATTTGTACAAAATATGACAAAAATTACAAACTATTTTGAAATTAGACATACATAAACACTTTTCTTTTCTTTTTATATCAAGTTTTAAAAATGTAACACAAGATTATTTTTAAGTAAGTTATACTGAAACCATAAAATCTAAATAATATTTGAAGACAATTATGTTTAATAGACATTTTAACTTCAAATTTTGACAAAAATACTTATTAAACGATACAATATTGATATTAATTATTTTGTTATTATTTAAAAACATAATTCGTAGGAATTTAAAACGCTTATGTACTTATATTATAGTATTATAAAATGTATTATAATATGCTATGACCTTTTTTATTTATTTTAAGATATTATATTTTTATACAATGAATCTATTTTACTGCATTAACAGAAATATGTTGTTACGATTTTGAATTATATAAGTTTATATAATATGGTGAGAATATAATAATAACATAACAATAATTAAATATTATTAATAAAATAAATGCTATGTTTTCGAAAAAAAAATTATTAAACCTACTTTTAAACTAAAAATAAATAAATAAATGTTAATAGTTATATATTGTAACAAAAATACATATTATGAAATATGCTTTGTGATATAGGCAAATATACCGTGTCCGCTCTTAATGGTTTTTTGGTATACAATCGAATATTATTGAATTCAAAATTTAACACATTTATAATAGTGACCCACTCGACACTTAATGTACAGCAGAGCGGTGTCCAAATTTTTTAAATTTATTACAATGGCTGGAATTATAGAGTACAGACATTTAAATAAGATAACTTTATTATCTATTAAAAATATTTTTATATTAAATACATTTTTGTCTATCTGATTAGTAAAAATATATTGTCTTTTTCATTAGTTATATTACACATTATAGACACATATAAATAAATTATGAATTTGAAATATGAAAATATAATATTTTTAAATCTAGAAATTGGATATTATCTGACTTGGTAACTTATCCAAGATTATATGCAAACCATATTTTTATTTATTAGAACGAACTTGATCATTTTGAATATTCTGGAATAACGACCAATGGTAAAAAAGTAATGGGAATTGCGGCAATTGGAAAAAATACATTCAATCAAATTTTTTCACCGGATCCATATTTAACATGGACTATTCCATCGGATCAGACGTTTGAAGACGCAGCTACTATTCCTCTTTCTTATTCGATGGTAAATATTTTTAAATTTAACTAGTATTTAACAGACATAATTAATAATGTATTGGCATTTTGTTATTATTTTAATCATTGAAAATCTAAATCTGGTATTATATTATTTTACTGTTATTGATGAAATATATTTCTGTTTGATTTAAATTTTTTTTTCATATATAGGCATATTATATGTTGTCTATTTTAAAGTCGCCAAGTGATCATATATTTGATAAAACGATATTAGTAAATGCCGGATTTAATGCTATTGGACAAGCAGCTATAGCTGTAGCCTTGTCGTTAGGATACTGTGTTTTTGTCACAGTTGAAAATAAAGAACAGTGCGCACTACTTAAGAATAAATTCGCTTCGGTAAAAAGTTAAACATTAACTATAAATAAATATGCATAAAATATTATTTCAAATAATTATATTAATAATAATTTAATAATATTTACTATGCTTTAAAGCTATCAGAATCCAGAATTTTTAGTTATTATGATAATTTTGAAGTAAAAATTAAAATTGCTACTAATGGAAAAGGTGTATCCATAATTGTAAATTGTCTCCACGGCCACGATTTTCATGCATCAGTTCGATCAATAGCACTTCGTGGAATATTTTTCCAATTGACTAAGATTGACATGAAGAAGAAAGACAAAATTGGTAATATTATTGCTGCTGACAACGTGGTTAACTTATTTATCTAAACATTGTATTAATATTTTAGGAATGCTTGTTTTTTTGAAAAATATTATATTTTATGGTGTTAGTCCAGATCGCCTATTGGCAGAAACTAGTGAAATAAAATTGAAAATTCAGAATGAAGTACAAAAAGGAATAGAACTCGGTATTGTCAAACCGTTTGATAGAAAAGTTTTAACTGGTCCTTGTACAACAGAACAAGCCATAAAATCATTACAGTATATTATTTATCTAAACTAATTTATGTGCATACGATTTATTGTTTTTATATTTTATCTTTAAAAACTAGCTTATCATATCAAAGAGTAGAATATAATCGAGTAGTGTTGGCTCTAGAAGAAAATAATACATTAGAAAAGTCTTTAAAAGGATCAGAATTTGAAAAATATCAATGTTATTCTAACCGGGTGTATTTAATTATTGGTAAGATATGATTGATTGTCGAATATAGATAGTAAATAATTTTGTTGTTAGATATAATATTCAACTATTTAACTATTTGTTTTTATAGGAAGTAAGTATAGTACTTGGATCGATATTGCTGAATGGATGGTTATGAGAGGAGCTCGAAAGATTGTCGTGACGTTAAAAAAATACTCCATGTCTACCACTGCATCAAGAAGGTATTAATAAGCTAATTTTCATTATTATTATTTTAAATATAATTAAGGTATTTTTATTAATTTAAAAAATTTAATGATGCAGGTTTAATTTACTTATATCACGATATAAAAATATTATGATACAAATAGTATCAGATTCAAACTTGAACTCAAAAGAAGATTTAATTCTGTTATTAAATGATACAACAGCAATATATCCTCTTGGAGCGGTATTTTTTGCCACATTGGTAATTACATAATATTTTATTAATGTTTCTTCTGACATATTTAAAACTTTAAATTTCATATAAAAATTAATTTTAATCAATATATTAATTGAAATGATTGAGGGTTTTTTTTTGAGAAAAAAATACATAAATAATGTCACTTGTATTTATAATAATATAAAAAATAATATCCGATGACATAAATTATTTTTTTTTTCAAAATCCCAAATGTTAGCATTTTTTTTTTATTTATTTTTTTTAGTTATTCGTCTTAAATTTTTTTTAAAGTTATACATAGTTGTTGTAGTAGTAATGTATTCAAATCTTAAAGTTACATTTGCAGTTATACTGATATTACATTAATTATAATTACTGTTATTACGAGTATATATATCATAAATGATTAATCGGCTTCAATTCATAATATTTAAAAAGTTAAATACATTATATTTCTACATGTTAATGTTTTTTTTCAGTATACAATATAAATTATTCGTATTTCTTTCTATGCATAGTTTCAGTATAGTATTATGCATTTTTAATACACAAAATTGTATATAAATGTTAATTAATTTTAATAATATATTTATTCTTATTCAAATAGAGCGATGAAGAAGACAAGATACGCAACATTCAATATGTACTTGAGAATGTTCCATCTTTTCGAGATATGAAACCTTTATTTGTTTGTATTATGAGTGGTGGAGAAAATAGTTGTATAGAATTAAGAGCAAACGGTGTTTGTCCAAGTTCTATTTGTCTTTCATGGAGTTTAATGGCTACGGAACCTTGTTTTTCTAATATAGTATCATCATTAGATAAATTATTAATAAATGTGACCAATTTGTCTTCATCTACAATAATATGCACTGAATATGACAGAACATTGATTGGTAAAATTTTTTTCTGTAAATGGTATCGTTTATAATGAAAAACTAATTGTTCAGAATAAAAGTAAATGGCTAAAAAAATACAAAAATTATATTTTTGAATCAATTTTATTTAGATAATTATCCCGAGCTAAAATCATTATCGATACTTGCTAACTTAAAAAACAAATTAAATAATATTATTAACTTTATAAAATAATTGCGTTTTTATAGCAAGCCGAGAATATTATTCGAAAATTATTGCGGAATTGCCTGAATCCATTGAAGAATTGATCACATTTGGAGACACAGTTACAGAGGAAATCAAATTTACTGAAGTTACCACAAATAGTCCCCGATTTTCAGATGCCATAGGTCTACCAGTGTTTGTTGTTACCGGATTCCTCCCCAAAAGAATGAAAAAATTGTATGAAAATCTAATGTATCCAGCATTCGAAGCAAGATTACCTGAAACTATAAAGTCCATAGAATACGTAGCGAGTATATTAGTACAGGTTAATATCATAATTACACTATTTTAATGTTTTAATTTTGAAACCTTATTAGTTATTATATTTTTGATTTATAAACCACTACTTTACTACTTGTTTGTAGAAACTCAAATCAATCACCAAATGCGGTAATGTTTCTCTAATCGGAGTATCTTGGGGTGGTGCTGTTTGTGTGATGATGGCACAATTATTGGAAGCAGATAACATTGCAGTGAGCCTGACACTGGTAGAAGGTATACCAAATGTAATCCAGGAATGGACGAAAAGTCTGCTACAATACGGAAATATTAATGCTAAATTATTATTGAACTATTTCCAAATAAGCAGTATGGTAATAAGCATTTACTTTTGCTACTACCAAAAAAATTTACTGTAGCATATTATTTTTATTCATTGGACATTTACAGATGGCCAGAGAAATATCTACAAAAAATGGTTGGAACACAGAGTTACCTAAAATGTTATCATCAAACAACGTTTTGGCCGCCGACAAAGCTTTAAAGGCATTAAACGCAATACGTTCTAGATTGAATGCTATACTTGATTTAAGACCACTTCCCAATAAAATAATTGCAAAAGTCAAAGTGGTTTATAGAACTATGAATATTGAAAAATCAAAAATGTATAAGCTAGAAGATGTAAGTAATGTACATAATATTATGTAATTCCTAAGCAACCAAAATTGATTATGTTATAAACAGTTTTTTAAACTTAATAAGAATTTTTCCCAAAACCACAACTTTTAAAAAAACTAAATTTTGGTCGTTATTTTATAAAACCATTTTTATTCATTGTATTGATTTGGATGTAAATCCTGATGTCTTGCATATTTTATTAGTATATACTAAATACTGACTAGATCATTTCTAAATGTAACGGTTTTTATTTTTTAGTATTGCGTTCGTTTACCTGAAATAATTTCGGTTAATGAAAAAGACTATGACAACATGCTATCAGAAAAACAATTATCTCGATTTGTAAATAACAATATATTACATTATCATCCAGATGCCAACGACATTTCAATTACAGATTTGTACAAACGTTCTGAACTTAATACTATTGGTTTTGTTGTCAATTAATTGAAATAACTTATTTTTATATATATGTATAAGAAAAAAAGAGTATTTTTTTTATCACTATAAAATTATAGTTCTTATATACAAATTTCTCAATTAATTGATTATTAGTAAAATAAAAAGTGCAAATATTTAATTCAATTTATTTATAATATTTTTATAATTTGCTTTCTTTTAAAAAACTAAAGCATATTTAAGTACTCTTATTTTTTATCATAATATTGTGTTGTTTTAATTTTAAACATTTTGATTTTATATCAAAATATTTTTTATTAAATGATTTATAACTTTCCAAAATACGAAAGTCTTCTTATTATATAAATAGCAACTATTTCGTTAAAAATAAATTTTTTCAATGATTTTGTGACTTAATTGATTTGTATTTCAAATATTAAGTAAACGTGCATTGTATTAAATTCATTTCATGTTAAATATTATAATCGAATTTTATTTTGAGTATCAGGGTTAAATATTATTTATAATTATTAATCCCATTACTTTAGTTGACTTATTTTAATTTTGTATGTATTGTATAGTATTGTATAGCAAATTATCTGAGATAGTTTGGACAAGATTAAAAATGAAGTAAAAAATAATAGTAAAATATAGTTTTTATAATTATACTACTATAAGTCTTATATCTCAAGTAACTACAAGTTTAAGACTGTAAATTTTTGTGACTTTTAAAAAAATACTCAAGGCAACACTCGATCAAACCCAAATAATTGATTTTCATCATATTATATACATTCAGTAAAACTTAGTTACTGAGGTTTAACTCGTCAAAAATGGCTGCTCCATTTGAGGAACATAGAGTGCTATTAATAGGAAACAAGACATCGTGCTAAAATAAAAGGGAAAAATGGATAGGTATCGTGGAATTATAGGTATACATGAAGGTACAGAAATAGTAAACTCCATGTTTCAGTGGAGTCGGAGCAACACCTAATTTTTGATTAACTCTTGAGACAGTTCTACGGCTAGATTCTGTGGATATTGATATATATATATATATGTATATATATTACTTAAACAACGTTTATTTAAGTCAACTATAATACAAACTGGATGTGTTTCCTGGTCCTAAGGTAATATTTCCATCTAATACTATCGTTCATTATTATGCCATATGAATAAATAAATCATGTATACTGTTTACCTACGTACAATAAATAATAATTGAACTATCTTTAACAATATATAGGTACCTAATTATTAATTTTTACTTTAAAAGCCGTCACCCGCGTCCAATCATGTGTTTAACGTCATCCGTTTTATCGCATAGGAACTGCTAGTATTATTTTACTCAATGGCTATGCTGTAATGTATTAATTAATGTATGGTTTAATACATAGTATAACACTAGTAACTACACTATTTAAATTATATACATATACCTAATGACTTTAATGACATACAACGAAAAGGTATAAAAAAAAGTTAAGTCACTTAATAACGTGACTATAATACTAATGTTATATTATTATGTCTCACCAATCACGCTGTCGTTTATTATGATAACATTTTCTATATATTTATTTGATATAATATCATAATTAATTATTATAATATAGACATATAGTTATTAATGAAATGTTTTCGTACTTTAAAATCGACTATTTTCACGTTGCTTTAACATTGCAATATATTATATGTATATTGAACGTACAGTGAATTAGTAAGTATCGTATTGTTGTGGTGGTCGACGTCAACACATGCATACTTATAGTTGTTGCATAACATACCTAATGAAGATGATAATTAAACTAGACGTGTCGAAGTTGTCACACAACTCACATTAATTAATTGCTTAGTTGAACCTAATTGACCATTATCGTCTAAGCTAGTATAATACAAACTCATTGTTAACTGTTCAGTACTACAGGAGTACAGGACTCCGTACGTTATAATTTACAACATACACAGACCAATGGGTACTATGGTAAATTGAATTAGTAGATGACAGCGCTTTAATATTTTATATACGATTTGTACTCAGAGACATTAGTCAGTGTTAAAATATCGTATTCACTTCTAGTAGATTTTTAAAAATTAGGAGGGGGGGTGAAATGATCGCAGGATTTGATCATAAAATTATTTCTTACATTATAAAAGACTTCTTTTACGGTATAAATATGGCTGTATACGAATTGCGTCCCCGATATAAAAATTGTGATTAGTGACGTACTAATTGCGTTCCTGAATTCAGAATTTATAAAAAATAATATTAATGAAGTGAACAAAATAACAAGTTTTGATTATATAAAAACTGCATGGTCTGTATCATTCAAATTTTTACCAATCTATAAATATTATTATAATACAATTTTATATAATAATACAACAACCTAATCTTACTTATATATTTTTATTATTTTTATTAGTTTAACGTTTAACAAATTAACGATAAAAAACAATATTTTTAACCTACCTTTAGCAATATAATAGGTAATGTCGCTATTGACAGCCCTAAGTCATCTGTAATAAATGGAAAGGAAAACAATGTACCTATTTACATCGGACGCAATTAGTGTAGTTGATAAAAAATATAACTGGGACGCAATTCGTATGAAAAAGTCAAAAAGGGATATTGGGACATTATTCGTTTGCTACGATAAATATAAATGAGTACTATTTATGAAGTCGGGAAAATTGTATATTGTTATACAGTTATAATAACTATAGAGATAGTCCTTTGCATAATTAACGAGTTTCAATATAATCGATATATTTCATATAAATAAAATAATTTAATAGTCAAAACTTTTTTTTTAATTACTACCTCAAAATATCATAGTATATTGAAAAAATATTATTAAAAAAATATATCAATTAGTTGCTCGTTGTTAATAATGACTACAATAGGAATATTATCTTTCGTTTAACTATTTAACTATTTATGAGTTATATATACGTATTATAAAAATATATTTATTTCGATTATCACTAGACGATACTAAGAAATAATCCGTAATTCTTACAGCCAAAATACAGCATTTTTAAAAATTTTTTTTCATTAAATAATATTAATAAATTCTATAAGGATTTATACCTACCTAAAAACTATAAGTAGGTAGGTAGGTAGTAATAATAAACTATAATATTTATTAGTGGATAAAACCAGCTTTGAATCAGTTCAACTTAATATATTTATTTATTAATTTTTTTTTTTAATAGGTTATTCCTATCAATTATTAATATTATTATTTTTAATGAAAAAAAAGTGTAAATATATACCGTTCTGTCCGTTCAATTCAAAAATGTAAACATTTTTAGTAGCTAAATAAATATCAAGTTAGAAATAAATAATTTACGATAATACCCAATGAACATTTGTTTTTTAAATCGATAAAACCATGTTATGTTATTATTAATACTTAAAAAAAATCACCAAACATACATAAATAACAAAACGCTCGAGAACACGTAGTACCCGCATATGTTATCTCCGTTTTACACATGTACGACGACATGGCACATTTTCGTTCATCAGTTTGAATAATGTAGGTACTATTAGTTTTGACATTAGAGCGAATTGACCTATTACAACATTTAAAGGTAAGACTATTATCAATGGCACCACATAGACTTTTATTGATATCATTATTTTTAAGTAAGTTATGATTTTTTTGAAACTTCAAATTTTAAAATGATCATAACTAACATCACACTACTGAAACTAATGAACGAAAATTTTTCATGTCGTACGTATGTAAAGACAGAGACAACACACACGGTTTAAACTTACAAATTAAAACTATTCTCTAATGTTTCCCGATAACTCTAAGAACTATCTCTGAAACAAGTAAAACATTTGTCGAAATTAGTTAAGTAATTTTTGATTCTATAAACTATAAACATATGGAAATTTCCGTTTGTTGTATACATTTGAATTGAAATTACAATTAATAACCTAAATATTATTTTCCTTAATTCCCAAAAAGTACCGTTGCAACGTATAGTGGGTGAGCTATTCTATACCATTTTTTTTCTTAATATTATATTTCTGTGACCAATAGCAATTCAATACATGAATAAAAAAATATTGGATTTTCGTGATCCAAAACGACATCCAAGTATTAGCCACCCTATAACAAACTAAAACAATCGAAACACTAAGCAAGGTCATTACCCGAGTTTGAAGGATTATACGTGTAAAATTTGTTATTAACAAATTCAGTAGTTTCCAATTCTACAAGTCCCATACATACGTAGATTCAATTATATATATACATATATATATATATATATATATAGATTAACAGCAGTTTAAGACACACCGTTCAAAACTAATAAAAACACCTATAACATATATATTGTTACAGATTAATGTCTCCTACATAAATTGCAGCAACTTTATTTTAAAACGATGTTTGATTGATGTACATATTAGTCAGCCATCACTCTTTCAAGCATATTGTCGTGATATTAGGCGTTGTAACAATTACCACGTCAGTAGTCGTTTAATATTTTCTACTGAATCCAATGACACTGAATTATAAATTGTAACCTTTATAAATTGTATTTAAATTATGTGAGTATTTTTATTTGTTTACGATCAATGACCTGCGGTTTGCCTAACTCGATTACTGCACATGCGTTATTTAAATATTTTACATAATATTGAGTAATAATTCATGCCTAGCATTGCAAATATAATTAAATAACAATTTATATGCAATTTTTTTTTTAATTATTAAAATATTAACTATAAATTATTGGTAGACTATAAAGGATTAAGCTGTGTGTCTCACGTCATATTATACACCAGGATAACTACCAGGATATGATTTCAAAGAAATTCTCAATGAATATTTTTTTTTTTTGTTATACGTGAAGTATTACGGTGACATTAGTTATAATACTTGTAGAGCTTATAGCATTGATTTTTTAATGCTCGGAAGTAAATGTTCAAAAAAATGATTTGATAATGATTGTTTATTGTTATCATAATATTTTGATTTCCTAAATTCAAAATGTAATAATATTGATATAAAAGTAATAATTGTATTTATTGTCATGTAATGAACAAATATTGTACAATTGCATTGTGGATTAAAAGTATTTAATTTGAAATATAATATATTTTGCATATTGTTTGTATAGAATCATATATGTAGTTAATATTTTAATATAAGTCATTATTAGTTTGTTCAGGCAGTAGAATACATATTTTCTCGTTAATTTTTACATTCGTAAATTTAGGATAACTCCATAATACCATTAAAAAACGAAAATATTTCTCAATACGGTATTTCAGTTTGTTTGACCTATACGTTAATCGCTATGAGAATTTTTTGTCAGATATAACATGGATGTTGAAAATATAGAATTACAAATTAAAATTAAAAATAATGTTTAATTAGATAGGTCTGTCTAGAACACGACTTGAATTGTTTAATAAAATATGGTGATGTTATTATTATTTATATAAAATGGTATTAATACATAGGCGTGGAAAATGTCTTAAAAATTCTCGGAATTAAATTCAATATATTTATCTCGTGTGTATATTTTAATTATTAATATATCTAGATAGCTATGTAAAAAGTAACAAATTAATAAATTTTTTTTTTTTTTTTTTTTTTTTTTTTTTTTTTTTTTTTTTATTTTTATTGTGTAACTTATACATACACGTATCAACGTAATGATGACGGTTCTCATCAGTTGTACGGTACAACTCGTACCTAACACAAGGTGTGTTATTATATTAATTTCATTACACAACTTTAGCCTTGAACCTTAAAAATACAATATACGTGCAAATATTATGTTTTTACGTGTTTTCAGAGAAATACCATAATAACAGGGTGTATATATTATAATATCATACGTAATAATAATATAAATGATACCGTAGATATTATAACGATATTATCTAATTATAATGTTATCATAAATGTATATGTTATTCGTGAAACCACTAATAAATAATATTGTTATAGGAACAAATTATTTTTACATTATATTATATTGGCAATTTTTTTTTATATGTCTGTAAAATTTCAGATGATATAATACAATTGTGTACAGAGAAATGTGATAAATTAAATACAAGATGATACCACGACCATTCATTATTTCAAAACCTATTAATATTTTTCGGGAAACAGTTCAAAGTGGAGCGATGAATGTTTGACTTTATATAAATTTATGTTATTTTTATCTCTGTAAAATATACGCTTTGGTCATCTTTTTCGAGGGTGGTTTACAGCAGTAAATTGTATCTAGTTAAAGAACTTTGGTAGGTCAAAAAAGTAATTTATCAATACTTTCAAAAGTAATGAGGAAAAACAAAAAAAAAAAAAAAATTAGACCATCTCCACTTGAAATTGTTTTTCGTATAAGATGATAGATATATAATTTAATTGAATTCAAAATTAACACAATATCCATTATAGATAGTGATCCAATTATTCACGAGATACACTTGAAACAGTTGAAACCAATAAATGTACAGACAACCTCTTTACTTGTAATTCGATATTATACTCTCTACTTACCCACTTTTTTTTATGCTATAGTTTTTTTGTTTTTAATGTTATGAATGACAAAATGTGTTTTTATTTCATATTCCACAACAACACAACAAAATAGTTTTTGGAATATATCTATAAAATTATGATAAATAACTAAAACAATATTAATCAATATTTAACAATATTTTAAATTCCTAATGAAACGGTAAATGTATTGATTTTACACTGATATGTATTTTTATTTTTTTTTGTCTTTATCAACACAGAATGTAGTTGAAAAAATAGTTTGGTTTTCAACTTTGATAGTGGTTTTGGATTACAAATTTGATCTAGTTTGTATTTTCGAGAGGTTAAAATCATCAGAATTTTTCAAAATAATCAAGAAAGATATTAAAAGATTTAGGAGTAGTATGAATTTATATGCAAGTAAAATTTGTAACAAAATCGATTTTGCTTTTTTTGTGTATCTAATAATAATAATGATAATAAATTTATTGCAAGAAAAGCTAAAACGAATAACCGTAGAAACATAAAATTTTCAACAAATTGTCACATAATCATTATATTATATATAATACAATTTTCAAAATATTTCCACTTTTTTTGAGCTTTGAATGAGACATTTTTTAATTTTTAGTTTTTTTCTATGAATGTTGATAATAAATTATTTGCTGGGTAAAAATTCTTGTAAATATAGTATAAGATAATATTATATGGAATATGTTGTTCTTGTATCTATATAAAAATTATAAAATTATAAATTTAATTTTTTTATAAATACATTTGACTTTCAAAAACAAATATTCCTAGATACTTAAAACTTTTACAAAATATTTATGTTATTATTTTCTATGTGTAAAATATACCTGGTATATGGTATAATTTTTAAAATTTCTTAACTCTTTTTTTAGCTATTTATAGATGTGAGCAACTTTTGATTTTAAATTTAGAGTTTAGATGTAAAAATCTAATACAATCTTTCTTGTAAATTATTTAGATAGCTAGCTGGGATTAAAAAAAAAATAAAAAAATAAAATAAAACCATAATTTTTATTTATATATATATTTGTAATTCAAATTTGGATGAAATTACGTATTTCAACAATGAATAACGATGTTAATTATCTTTTGTATATTATGAATTTTGTTATACGCAATGTCATTTTCAAAGTATATTTAATAATTTTAAGTTATTATTTATTTATACTACGATCCTATTCACACTGTTTAACGGTATTTACAGAAAGATAAAATTAAATTTTTTAGTTATATAAGTTCATATAATATGGTAAAAAATATATTATTACAATAATTAAATATTAATAACACAATAAGTCAATATATTATTTTTTTAGAAAAAAATTAAATAAACCTTTTAGAATGCAAAAATAAAATAAATGACTAATAGTTATATCAGAAACATATAATGAAAATATAAACTTAGTGATAAATGTAAACAGACTGGCCTTCTTGCTCAGAATCGCTTTTTGTAAATATCAAATGATACATTATAAAATTTAAATTTAACATACCTATACAATAAATTCACTCGACACCTAGTCAGACTGAAAGTAGGTACTTACATCAAACAATGTATACATCGGTACCCATTTTCTTACCTGTTTTTAATTAATTCATATGTTATACAATATTGCTATTGTATATATAACTTTTTTACCAAAACATACAAATAAATTAAAACATGAAATATTTGTAGTTCTTGTTTCTGTGAATTTTGTTAAAAAACCAGAATTATAATAACTTCATTATTTCAGGAGATATCGTAATGAGTAAATCCTCGCGGGACATCCAGTATATATATGTATATATATATATATAAAGAAAAAATAATAAAGGTAATTTATATGTTAAAATGTGGAAAACATTGATATTAAATCATTAAATAGATACATTTATTTTTTATTAATTAAAATAATAAGAATGTGTTCAAGCTATTTAATTGTATTATAAAGGTATAATTTTAGTATTAAAATGTTTAAATTTAAAAATAATATTATATCATTGGATCATTTTACACATTATGAATATTTAATCAATTGTTATATTATTATACTGATATTTTTTCTTAATAGATATTATAGAGTTATGCTTTACGGGCTTTCGCATGTAAAAATATAGCCAATGTTATAAATGTGTAATGAATAAATAGAAAATATCTTTTTTGTCCATTGATTAACCAAGTATTTGGACTTTCCGGTGTAAAGTTTTGATGAGCGGAGTAGTGAAAGTAATGGAATAACACGGTAAGTACTCCTGTGCCACTTCACTCCATTCGTCCACGTTTGTCGCTTTATATACTTATAACAAGAGTTCCGGATGTGTATGATTTTTCATATATATTTATAAATATTTTTTAATGTTTGTATTTCAAGGGGTTAAGTTAGAAAAGAATTCATAAAAAAAAGTTTATGGTGCCTATAAATGCATATATTAAAGATAACGGTACATTTAAAACAATTTGCATAATATATTTTCGTTATTTCGTAGAAATGTAATTTTTATTTACGTATGTAAAATCAACTATTCAAAGGTAAATAATAAAAATATATTTTTACGCATGTTCATGATTTATTAGTTTATAGTTTCAGGGTAATTTTTTGGAAAGGTTAGGTAATAATATATTTTTAAATATTTGAATTGTTTCGTTGTATCGTTCGCATATTTTGTTTTGTAATAACTTGGAAATATGTAAAAAAAATTATATTTTCTAAACTGCAATTAGTTTTGATATAATTAGTGTTCTTCGACAAAAGATTCACCCATATATTTTTATATGTCTATAGACATTATATATGCATATAAAAAAACATATCATCACACAGTAAAAAATGTCATTCCATGTATTTTCAGGTATATGAGTGAATAGTGATTTAAGACTGTGTAGCGTACAAGACGTTTTTCCGATAACGGAAGCGCTTGATGACTAAATCATACATTTTTTCCCCGATGACTATTAATTTATTATTACACAGTGAATACTGATTACACTTATAGTGTACATTATACAGCCATGAATAAAATTATCATCAATTATCATAAAACCAAATGACTATCGGCAGCAATCCTGTCATTATTATTTTGCTGGTACTCGTTACACTGTGGTTAGATTTTCGACTGGAATGTTAAACCGATGACTGTTGATCGTAGTGAAATTCGTTTGAAATCGAAATTCGATATTCTCTTAATCAAACATTAAACGCCGTTTAGTTACTTCTACCTCCGTTATGGCGGAAACAAATAAGGTGGAAGTCGTCATTTCGGGTGTGGCCGGAGTATTCCCCGAAAGTGACAATGTGGAAGAATTGAAAGATCTGCTTTTCAATAAGCAAAACGGGATTACGTTAGATTCGAGACGTTGGCCATTAGGTGAGATAATATGATGGATATTTATGTTGTTTTTATGAGTTGCATGACTAGTATTGGTCAACGCAGGACTCTATAAGTCTGTATCTAAAATGTAGATTTTTCCTCGTTCTGTTGTTATTACTATTATTTTCTAATGCTTAATGAATCGTAAATATTGTAATTAGTTATAGGGGAATGGGGAAATACCAGTCAACGGGTCAGTAGTAATACTAGACACCGGTTACTAATATTTCTACAAAACTATTATGTTTGGGATTACACTGATACTTTGGATAAGTAAATAATGATATCATAATCATAAATTTAACACAATTTATCATATGATTTTTTTCTCATCCAAAATTCGTGAACAATTTTTCTCACATTTTACTTTGAAAAATCAAAAATTTCAACATCATTATAAGGTTAAACTTTTACGGTTTATTTAAAATTTAATTTTAGTGTAATATAATCCAATATGGCACTATGTATACAAGATTGGTTTTTTACTCAAACTAGTTGTATACGTATATATAATATATAAATTTGTTATAATTTTTTACAGGTATTTGATTTATCGTTAAAGTGACCAATATAATCTCATTCTCGCTTAAAAAAATTCTTTTCCTTAGGATAATTTTTCGTTAATGTATAAACCGAAATTAATTAATTTGGTATACCTTTATAATTGTATACACATATATGTATATTAATTTTATATTTTTTCGAATTTATTATTCAGAAAAAAATATTCTCATTAACCGGTGCAACAATTAGTTACATTCCATCATTAACTTTAGAGATAGAACTGTTACTACGTTTATATGCATCAGTTAATGCGCATTGAGTTAGTCCGAAAGTTAGGTGCATATAAACGCATTTTTAATTCGCATTAAGCTGATGCGCATTTATTATTTAATTCGACTCATCAAATCAAATTAACTCTTACTCTGGAATTAAGAAATGCATGTAAACACTTTAATGCGAATTAATATTTTAGCGGGAATTTCAAAACGTCAAATTATAATTATTTTGGTCATGGAATCCAAAGTATAAAGCATGGACTAAAAAAACATTCGCATTAACTTATAATTTTATACAACATCTAATCTTGATATTTTAGGTGCATATAAACCCGTTCTCTAATGCAAATTAATTTAATGTGCGTTGAGTTAATGCACATTAACTAATGCATATAAACGTAGTATATATCTCAACAAATTTTGGTACCTTCATTGGGATATTCTTAATTACATAATATTTTACATATTTGTTTTAATTTTACACAAAAACCAACATCTGGATGTAATGTTTATTAATAATAATAAAATTTATATTAGCATTTTGTATTTTACCCAGTATAATTATTAGGAAAAAAAGATAAGTTTTGACTATAAAATAACTTAATAATATTGAAATATTTAAAATACAAAAAAAAACATATTTATACATCATAAATAACATTATAGTTATTTAACTTACAAACATTTAGTTATTAGCTATTGAAATGTTAATTTCTAGATTTTGTGGTAATTACAGTTTATATGTAAAAATCAGTATTGGTTAATACCTCTATCTGTTTTTTTTTTTAGTAATTTACAATACTGCGGTATACGGGACATTTTAATTACAACCATAGTTACCGAAAATTCCGTTTTATTATGATTAATACCATCGATCCCGATAGTAAACAAATGAAAAAAAAATTAAACACCACCAGCTGTAGAATAAAATCAGAATAGGTATGTGTGCTTACTTCTTAGCATTTGTTTATAATAATGCATATTCAGATATATTCAAAATGAGAATTATTGGTCTTAAGTTGTTATTAAAACTATTAAAAATTTAATAATACAAATATGTAATATATAGTTATTAAAACTTGTATCAATTTGTATTGTGTACACAAAATCTATACTAAATAATTAAAAAAACAGCTTCAATTTGTGTATCTTATTATTAATGATAGCATATTTTTAATTTATAGTCAATTTACCAATTTTTAAAAAGTTTTATGTCTTCAAAAAAATTTGAAAAATGAAGATATCTAGTTATATACCTTTGGTCAGTACAGAATATTTTATAGTTCTCATATATGTAATACTACTAATACTGTGCAATAAACAGAATGCATTATATGCCGGGTTGTATGAAAAATTGATTACTTAAATAATTAAATACAATTTGATTCACAAACCATGCATCATCAAATCATTTTTAAGATCATTAGCTCAATATATTGATTCCTTAAGTTTTTAGCGATTATTTATGAAACCCGACAATAGAACCATATTAAAAAATGTATAGATATATAAATATTTAATAATATATAACATTCCTGTATAGCTTTGTACATTTATGTAGGTTACAAAATTAAAATAGTCCTTTTATGTATATATTTTTTTATTCTTATTGTGACAAAGTAATTGATTTGTAAATGTTATAAATACCTATACTACCTATACTATCTAAGTATATTCAATTTATTTTACTATTTTAGTAAGTATGACAAATATTATATTAAGAATAGTCTAAACATAAAAATATTGTCCGCACTCCACAAAACATTTGAAAATCTTTGATTGGTTTCGTTTTCAGATGAGTATGGGGTAAAATCTGGAGTAGGCAAGGTAAAGTCTATTAATCGATTTGACAACGTCTTCTTCAACATGCACGGAAAATTATGTGAAAGTTCTGAGACTGTAATTAAGTTGAATTTGGAGAGATCCGTGGAAGCTATTATCGACGCAGGTTAGCTTTGTACCATTACATTATAATGTAAACAAACGATATGTACCAATATAATAATATTATTTAGTAAATAGAAACAAAAATTTTAATTGTATTCGTTTTTAAATTATATTGTTATTTATTTTAAGACTTAAATCTATTCATATTGAATATTATATTAATTTTCAACTACAAAATAATATGCACATTATAGAAAAAGATTCCCTACAAATTGTTTTTATAGGTTTTTAAAGATATACAGATACGGTTTTTATAAGTAATTGTAGTTAAAATGTTGACAGAAATTTTAAAATTATTTTGTAGTTAACAATTTATAAAAACCAAAATATCTAAAAATATACAAATAATCACATTTTTTTATAAATATTTAAATTTCAAATTTAGACGAAATTACTTATTTAAATAACCAAAAATAACGATTTTAATATTTTTTAGTTCTAAAGCATTATTATTTATTCGTTGATATTTAAAAATGTTAATGCATATTATTGAATATTATAGACAAAATTAAATTTTAAAATTCAATATTTTCTATATAAAATAATTCAACTTATCATATTGCTGAATGTAAAATAAATTATTTTAGTGCTAATATATATAATATATCATACAATAATTATATTATACTAAGTTATTAAGTTATAGTATGCTGTTATAGTTATAGTTATATATACATGCTGATAGACCATCTTTATTCAAAATAGTTGAATTTTGAATTCGTACGTAATGATTTAACATAAATATTATACTGTCACACTGTCATGTTTAATTTCAAAATACTCCTATTTTATAGAAAAACAGTTATCTATATTTTTTTTTTGTTATTCACACAAATTGAATTTTTAACTGTTGTTCTACCAAAATATTAAATAAATACTAAATTTTTCTATAAAATTACTCTCTGCTCATATCTAAATTAAAGTATGATTTAATCTTGAATATTTGTAAATAAGCAAAATGGTTATATCAAATCTGAATATGGTCTTATATATGTTCAACAATCCAATATTGATTGTATAAATCAAAACACTACAGTTTTTATTTCTTATATCTCAACGGTACCAATAGTTTTTGATATAAAATCGATAAAAATTCACAATTTTGGATAATATAATACAAAATAAATTGTGATTATATTCTATACAATTTTCTCGGATATTATTATAACAACAAATACAGTGTGTTTATAAATGATAATTATAAATACATTTTTTAGGTATAAATCCGGGAGATTTATACGACACAAATACGGCAGTATTCACGTGCTCTTCGGGTAGCGAAACCGACACAATTGCGATGTTTGACGAATCGAAATTAGGATTTGCTATAGTTGGCCACAACAAGGCCATGCAAGCCAACAGACTTTCATACGTTTTAAATTTGAACGGTGAGTATTCAATTTTTTTCCGATGCGTATCGACCAGTGATTATTTAATCATTGTTTTATTCAACCGATCTAATATGTAAATATACATTGTCTAATGTGGGTAATGGGAATACATTCCCATATAGTGATTAAAATGGTTTACTGTTTCATATAATATAGGTCCTAGTTTCACGATATTTTCGTCGTTTACCGGCGGCGTGGACGCAATTGTAATGGCTAAACATATGATCGAAAAAGGCCATATCAGAACCGCGATAATTGGAGGTTGTAATCTAGTGCAAAGACCAAATTTATCACTTCAGTTAAAAGGTTTAGGAGTTCTAAACGATGGAATAGAGACTAGGTCGTTTAGCGAAGATGGTGAGTATAATATATTCACGTATATTACCGGTTATGACGAAATCAGTGCCTACGTTAATATTATGGTTTAATAACAATTGGTCTTTTCTTTTTTTTCCTTAGCTGATGGTTTCAACAGGTCTGAATCGTGCGTGGCCATTTTACTACAAAACTCGTTGGATGCAAAACGATCGTATGGCACGATAATGAGTGTAAAAATGGAACAGTACGGAGATCTCAGAGGAGTATTTACCAATTACTCTAGTGAACATTATAAAAAAATTATAATGAAAGCATACGAAGAAGCAGGAATAGATCCCGCTAATGTAGCGTATATTGAAGCTGATGGATGTGCTATTAAGGTATTTAAAATATATTATCTCTCATCTATAATGATATATTCATTAAAAATGCACACTTATAATTCAATATAATATTATATTAAATTTAGAATGTAGATGCAATGGAGTTAGATATAATAAAAGATATATTTTGTCCTCCCCATCGAAAAGAACCCTTGAAGATCGGTTCAGTGAAAAGCAATTTAGGCCACACTGATGCTTCAGCTGGTCTTGTTTCGATAGTGAAATCGATCATAGCAATGGACACCGGTTTTATACCTCCTAATATAAATTATACTGCACCAAATAGTGAATCAGATGCTCTTACATCTGGAAAATTACAGGTACCTAGTTAAATTTAATTGATTAAAATATAGCACATAAAACCACACAAAATTGTATTATATATCATTCAAATTTTAAAAGAATTTCAATAAAATAATCGATTAGAGTGACAAAAAATAAAAAATAATATCTTATGAATAAAATAGTTTGTTTAAAATTTCAGGTTGTCACAGAAAAGACTCCATTAAATGGTGATTACGTAGGTTTAAATATTTTTGGTAGAACAGGAAACTATGGTCATATTATTATGAAAAGGTATAACAAACAAAAGAAGAAAATATATGCAAAAGATGAAATGTTTGATGATGATTTACCGAGATTAATTCTTGTTTCTGGACGTAATGATGCTGGAGTCAGAAAAACAATAAAATTGGTATGATTGTATTAGATATTTAAACTTTAGATAATTTACTACTAATGTCACATGAATATTTTTGTTTTTGTTTATAGATTGAGAGTTATAATGTCGATGAAGAATACACATCGTTGCTGCATAAAGTGTTCTCCAAAAATATAAGTGCACATTTCTCCCGAAGTTTCTTCATCATTCCCACGCCGGGCCCATGGAGAGAAAAAGACGTTTACGTAAGCAAACTCGAACTTAATATCCCTTCATTTCTCTACTTACTTATTATTTATGTCAATATATGTTTGTTAGCCGATTACGAATGAAAAACCTCAAGTGTGGTTCGTGTTCTCTGGTATGGGGTCACAATGGTTAGGTATGGGCACACAGCTGTTACGAATACCAATTTTCGCAAAAGCAATTGAAAAGTGTGATACGGTCTTGCGGCCGTTTGGCATCGATATAGTAAATATTATAACGAGCCTCGATACGGCGTTGTTTGATAACATCTTGAACTCATTCGTTGGAATATCTGCAATTCAGGTACGTAAATAGTGAAAAATGTTCCAAAAACCTAAATACTTAGTTATATACTAAAATTTATTAAGTTACGATTTTTATTTTACAATAGACAAACTGTATTTTATACATAAAACCAATTTAATCATCAAAACATTTTTGTTTTGAATTTTCATCTATTTATTAAGATTTAACATGATTCTCAATGAATACATAATGTACCAACGGTCTTCAAACTTTTGAAGTAAATGCCTCCTTTCATACTATTTTATAATGTCACGCTCTTTCTCACCATACTAAAATTAAATTATGTTTAGAAATATATTTATATAATGTAATATTTAATATTTATAATATCCATCATACCTTTAGTATTGGTTGTTGGATTAATATAAATGAAAATCAATAATAAAAAAAACGTTGTTTATGTTTTTTTTTAAATTTCACCCCTCCCTGGGGGGGCGCTACCCAAGTTGAGAATCGTTGTAGTATACGCTTTCAATGATCATTCCCACATTTATGTAGTCTTTATTAATTTTGCTAAAGCATTCGAAACATTCGTTGTATAAACATTATAGTTTTAAGTGAATTAGGTTTGGAAAACCTTTTATTTCGTGGCTCAAGTCATTCATAGAATATTAAAATCAATTAGTTAAAATTCATGGAATCCCTTCCGATATTATCACAAGTTTTTTCAATGTCCTCTCACGTGTAATACGCTAATCTATTTCATAACTATTAGGTAGTATTAACTTGTTCCATTACTTTAAATTATTTTTAGTCACCAGCTGTATGTAAGTAATTTGATTTATATGTATATATTTGATATATGTTTAGTTTCTATCTATTAGCTAAAATAAATAATTAATATATTACTCGTTTATCAAAATATTTAAATGAAAAACGCGTTTTCGAATTTTATACGTTGGAGTCGTTGGCCGGTTTAGCCCGACGATTTGACACATGCACCAACAACAATAATAAATTAATAACACTAAATAATATTAACTAAACTTGACGGTTGTTGGTGTTTATTATAGATCGGTTTGGTAGACATATTGAAGGCGTTGGACATTGAACCGGATGGTATGATCGGACATTCCGTCGGTGAGCTGGGGTGCGCTTATGCAGACGGTTGTTTCACTGCTGAAGAGATGATAATGGCTGCGTACGCCCGGGGTAGGGCCTCCGTGGACACAAAACTTCCAGACGGCATGATGGCGGCTATAGGTCTTGGTTATCAGTCCATCAAGAACAAGTTACCATCTGATATAGATGTGGCGTGTCACAATTCAAAAGAGAGCTGCACAATATCCGGCCCCACCGCAAGTGTGAAGGAGTTTGTCGAGAAACTCAAATCGGAAAAAGTTTTTGCAAAGATGGTCAACGTTTCGAATATTTCGTTCCACAGCCGGTACATACAGCCGGCGGCTCCCATTCTACATGAATATCTATCTAAAGTGTGTTTTGAACGCAACAGTTTTCGGGTTTTCATTTAAACGATTTTTAATGGATTTTCAGATTTTACCAAATCCGAAACTGAGATCGTCGCGATGGCTCAGTACTTCTGTACCAGAGTCGAAGTGGAATACGGATTTGGCTCGTTACTGTTCCGCGGAATATCATACTAACAACCTACTGAGTCCCGTTCTGTTTGAGGAAACGTGTACGCACATACCAAATAATGCCGTTGTTATTGAGATCGCACCGCATGGTCTTCTCCAGGCCATACTTAAAAGATCATTCGTTGATTTGGTTCACATCCCGTTGACTCAAAAAGTATTCGGAGATTCCGTTAGATTTTTGTTGAAAGCTATCGGAATGTAAGTAAACATCAAACGCCTATGATTCAAGTTGCTTATTCATCAGTTATTTTATTTATTGATTTTTATAAAACGTCATTGATTTTAAAAGATAACAATATAGTATTTACACGTCTTACATCATAGTAGAAGTACTACTAGAAGTAGGACTATTTCTTCAGTTTGGTTATTACTACAAATTATAATAATAAATTGTTTAAGATTAGTGACCAAATGATATATAGGTATATTAATTTATGTTTAAAGGCTTAAATTTAAAATTTAAATATAACCCTATTTAAAATTTAAGCCATGTACAAACTGTATTATATAATATTATGGGTTTTTTTGCGTTAGATAATAAAATGTATTTACTATAATATTGTTGTTCACATCATTTCTAAATAACATATTAATTATTGGACGTATATTAAATACGTATTAATTAACGCGACTATTGAAAAAGAAAACTTAAGTTCCTTTATGTTAAAATTTAGTTTTTTTAAAATCAACCAATCTAAATTCATGGTTAAAAAATGTAAATTAAAAATAAAATTTTTTAGGATGTATTGTAATGGATTGAATCCAAACATTGAAATGTTATATAACCCTGTAAGTTATCCAGTATCTAGTGGTACTCCACCATTGCATACATTATTGTCATGGAATCACGAAGAAATATGGCCAGCTATCGATGTGACAATACTGGTACGTATAACAATATTCAATAAAAAATTAGTATTTTATAAATATAAATTTATATGAAAAATAAACCAGATTCAACATACAAATTATAAAAATTATAGATAAAAAAGAATAAAGGTGAAAGACTTATTTCGCTATCACCTTCTACAAACAGTTCAGTCGAAGAATATGAAATACACGGCCGTCACGTTCTTCCGCTCTCCGCATTATTAGTATGTTTATAATTTATATATATATATATATATATATATATATATATTACTGAAATCTAAAAATTATTGTAAGGATGAGTACATAGTACATTTTCTAGGCCCTACAAATAATAAAATACACTAAGTTTACTCTCAAACTACGTCTTACATGATAAAATGATCACTTACACCGTATCCATTTTCTTTAGTTTTACACCTGGGAATCGTTTAATAAATTGAGTGATGAATCCAACATTAACTTACCCGTTGTCTTTCAAGATGTTCAGTATCATCAACACGTTGTGATAAACAAAATTCGTAAGTAAGATTTATGCAGTATTTAGAGTGCGTATTTGATTAACTTTTGTTCCTAAATCGCAAATATAATATCTTACGCAAGTTATTTATTTTGGTTTTCTGGTGGTGGTTTTGTTTTAGAATCCGGTGATTTATGTACGGCAATACAAAGTGGAACTGGGCGCTTTGAAGTGTGCTTAAACAATACAATTGTGTTATCCGGATATATATTTGTATTCGATCGTCTAAAATTTAACAAAAACACAACAGCGCTACATGGGGAAAGCAACGGCAGCGATAGCTATCCCCGTGTAGTATCACTGAGTCACAACGAGGTCTACTCAAGCCTCGAACAGTATGGCTACATTGTTGGTGACGTTTTTAAGACGATTCAGCACGCAGACATATATGAAGATAGTATGTGTAAAATAAACATAATATTATTTTAATATGTATACTAAGTAGGTACGAATAAACCACCAGAGTTTGATGTTTGAAACCGATATTAAAACTTCAGTTTGAAATATTTTAACGGTTATTTTTTTCTTTTAATATTTTAGCTTTAATTCTTGAGTTTCGGTTTAAATTACATTATTATAAAATTAAAAAAAACCATTTGTATTCCTGTTAAGTACTGGTATCAAGCATATACTTAACTTCCGGGCTATCAATCGTATACAAATGAATATTAGTTCACTCATACGATTGACATCCAAAAAACGATCTGGTAATTTATTTTGAATTCGTCCTACAGGACTGGAAGCAAATGTATCGTGGGACAATAATTGGATACATTATCTGGACGCCATGATACAGCTGGCGACAGTGCATCATATGGAGAAACGCGGAGAGCTCGTGGTTCCGGTTTCAATCCAAGAAATATGCATCGATCCATCTGTGTTAGCGAAAAGTTTAGAACCAATAGGTGAATTTGATAAAAACTGTTTCAAGATTTTGTTATTAAAGGCCTATAGCCGTATAAGTATATTATTACTATTATAATCAAATACCTAGATATAAACTATAATTTTATTGTTTCACTACATAATGCATGATGAATAGGTCTTCATAACAAAATATTCTTTAATATTATTTTTACTAAATATACATAAAATATTAACGATAATACAATATTATTATGTTTAAATGTCTTTTAAGATAATGTTGAATTCATATTGATTTCTTGCTCATTAATATACACCAATCAGCTTTATAAGTGAAAAAAATGTTTTTGAAATATTTCTATTAAATATTAATATTCATACAAGTACAAAAATAAAACCAATAAAGTAACTCTGATATGGTGATATGTATAGTTGTAGATATCGTGTGTACTTATTAAATGAGTTGGTATAATAGAATATTATTGCTATTTATAATTTATTTTTCTATTAGAAATACTGTAGATTAAACTATTTTTTCCAAAAAATAATCATAATATACCTAGGTATATAATAATAATATTGTATAATATTACTATCTGTTAATTAGATAGAAATTAATACCATATCGTATCGTAGAAGGGTGTGAAATAATACCTAAAAATTATCTAAATACTTTAAATATTTAATTGTATATAGAAAAAATATTTGCTTATAGTAGCAAAAATTTCATGTTCCTACGAATATTACTTTTTGGATTACAATAAATTTTATTTGTCGTTTAAATATTAAAAAATATTCAATTTAATTTAAATTTTAACATGAAATGTTTAAAAAAAAATATTATTTAACTATATATTTTTAACTATTATAAGAAAAATATTTGAGGGATTTTATATTAAATTTATTTATGAATATTTAATAGTTATTTTTATATGTTAATGCAGATTTTGCTGCACAGTACAATATATTTACCAACGAAGTGACGTGCAAAGGCATCAAGATTTCTTTACCTTGTTTCGAAGTATTACCATTGGATCCGTTGATGAAGACAACATTCCAGCTTAAAGAACAGGGTTTGATCGATTTATCCAATCCTAGTATGAAAGTAAGCTATATTACTGTGTCACAATATTTTATTATCAGGGCAAGACTAAAGGGAGATAAAATAGAAAATTTACTACGTTCCGAAAAAAAATATCATTTTAATTAAAAATACATTACTTAATAAAAATGTATGGATATAAAAAAAAATATATTAATTTTTACTGTTATATATTTTTTCTTTTATTGGAAATAATAGTCATTATATTACCACTGGATAAATTATTTTATTATTTTTTATTGACTATATTATTATTTAAAAAAGTATTATAACTATAATAAATAACCTAATGCAATAGACAAAATATTTAAATTTAATTAAATGGTTTTTCGCTGTCTTTATAGATCAAACATTATTTTATTGAATATAATGAAATAATATAATACTAAGTGATTGTGTAAAATATGAAAGTTGTATAGACTTTAGCATGAATTTGCTCATCCAACTATTGTACAAATGAAATCACATACAACTTATAAAACTAATATTACTTAAATGTATTTGCAGACACCGATCGATTTTATTAACACGTGTATGGATATAGTGCTTGAATTCCGACAGAATGACGATTTTGAAAATGTTTTCATGTATCCCGTGTATGATAGTCAAGACGCCGAGATGGGCAACTACTCCGATCATATTTTAAAAACCAAAGTACAGTGACTAGAATTTAATACAATTTTAACGAACATATTGGTTTCGGTTTTTGTTAAATATTAAAATATTGATTTTTAGGGTTCTGCTTTGATGATGATAGAAAACGATGTCAACAAGGAGCACCTAAATAGTGGGTCAGAAAATTCACAATATATCATATTAACTCGACACGACAAATTTTCGTATGCTAAGATTTTAATAAAAGATAAAAGTCGTGTTCACTTAATCATATCTTCAAACAGTCCTATATCTGACAGTAGTGATTTTATGGTAGTGCTACAACAAAAATTTGGAGATAATTATTTGTCTTTAATAAAAAAGGTAACATTCGAAAAATGTTGTATAATAAAAATATTTGCACCTTCACAAAGTTGAAATAATAATAATACACGATCGATAGAAACAAAATATAATTATTAATATTTAAATTAATTATTTTTACAGGTTATAGAAATCGATAGTGATGTCATCATACACAGATTAACTTCAGAAAATATAAATTGTTGTGATCAAATTCAAAATTTATTATCCAATTTGAAATCTTTAAATAAAACTATTTACTTAGTGTCTAAAATTCAACCAGTAGATGGAATACTATCGCTGGTGAAAAAAATGAATGAAATAAAAAATATTCGGTAAGAAAATGGTAAATTGTATTTATACACATTAAGTAAAATACTTAAAGAAGCATCGGTGTTTTTAAGGTTTTTCTTCGTGCTGGACAATTCTGTTCCTGGATTTAGTACAAGTAATACATTTTATTCAAAACAACTTGCCAAAGACTTACTAGTGAACGTCTACCAAAATGGCCGATGGGTTACGTATAAGGAATTTGAATTCATAAATGTTATTAATACTCAAATATCAATAAAAAAAACACTTCTTGCTAACTTAGCTAATATATCGTAAGTTTTGAATTCCATAATGTAAATAATTGTTTGATATTCTAATCATATTCAATATTTATTGCAAACATATGGTGTATATTTTTTCAATAAAAAGTGTTGATGTAAAAATTATAATCTACGCCCATTATTATTTAAATTGGATACACGTCAATTGATCGTAAACAATTTACCGCAAATTATTGATCGCAATTGGAATTTACCGCACAGCAATTGATCGGAAAATAACATTTTCAATAATAATTTTCAATTTTGAAATTCAAAGGCGAATATTTTGAATACATATTTAATTTTAATAAATTTGGCACAATTGTGGTTACATGTATGGTTAAAAATATATTTTTTCGTCTTAGATTAAAAATGTTTAAAAAATGTTGTTCGGTATATAAAAATGAAAAAAATTTAACTTACAATTTAAAATTATAATGTGCAATATTTTTTTTATATAAATAGATAATATTTGTACATTTAATTGAATATAAAAAAAAAATAAATATAATATAATAATAAATTATCAAGGTAGGCATAAAATAATAAAAAACACTAAATATTAAACTTGTAATTGAAAATTATATGCAATGTCACGAAGATAATCTTCAATATTTGTATCTATTATTGTTATAATTGGTACACATTTTTTTATTTTAGCTGCTCTATCTCGGTAAATTTTTTTTTTTTGGGGGGGCTCATTACCCCCAACATATTGTTTGATTTTGAATCTATTAATGCTCCCTTCTTTTTTAATGCATCTATAAATCGCTAAAGTGAAGGATGCATACCATTTATAAGTGATGTGAAACAATTGTGCCATCATTCTATAGCATTATTTGTGGTAATTAAATCTTGGATTACTCTCGAAAAACAGTTCCATAATGTGATTGCATACTTTGGCGGCTTTCTTTTTCCTCTTTTAACCTAACCCTGAAATAACCTATATAGTTTGCGATCAATTATCGTGCGGTAAATTGCAATTGCGATCAATTGTCGCGCGGTAAATTGTTTACGATAAATTGACGGTACACCATTTAAATTATTTAAAATTACAACTTAATTATACAGCTAATATAATAAAAGTTTATGTAAAAAAAACTTATTATATCTTTATTAAAATTGTTTGATAACACTTGTAGAATAATGTGTTAAATTTTTTTTTCAAATATTTGGAATTAACGTTATTTATAGTGAACGTTCGGCGATTCTAAAAAAATCGAAATCGACAATAATTTGTATAATAGAACATTAGATCAAATTAGATTATATAAACTACAACACATGTTAAATGTTTATACAATTCATTTAATGAAACATTTTATTCGATTGATTATTTTTATTGACTATTGTATTAATTTATTCTAAGCACTATCACTCGTTAGTCGTTACTTAAATGTTTTTAATGTTAATATGCTTTATTCGTATTATAGATTGAAAAACGTTTCTGCAAAGTATATTGGTCTGAATCCACAAGACACGAGTATCGATACGAAAAATAACAATGTCGAGTACGACGAACTAGGACCTATTGAGTACTCCGGAGTGGTGTCTAATGGTTCTTTGGTGATGGGCGTTGCGCCATTCACACCGACAGTCTCTGATATTGCGGTTGACCCTATTCTATCTTGGGCAGTTCCTAAAAACATGTCCCTCGAAGAAGCATCAACCATTCCGGTGCCATATTCAATGGTAAACATTACATTTGTTTATAATTAAATTATTATTATTATTATTTTTCTGCAATACTTAACCGTTTGTATATTGTATTCCGATCCATACAGGCATATTACATACTGATCGAAATTAGTAAAATAACCGAAGAAAATTTAGTTCTGATACATTCTGGATTAACTCCTGTAGGTCAAGCAGCCATAGACGTATGTCTGGAAAAAAAATGTCAAGTATTTGTCACCGTATCGGATTCCAAACAAATGGAGTTCTTAAAACAGAGATTTCCATTGGTACGTACATTGAAGAGTTTTGTAGGGTTGAAAATGTATACATATTTGGGTGTTTTAATAAATTTCTATACGTACGAATTATAGCTTCCACATAAAAACGTAATAATTTACGACAAAGAGAATTTCGAAATTAAATTTCTTATGGCGAACAATAAGATGGACGTAATTATGAACTGTCTGGAGGGAGAAGATTTTTATGCTACCATACGAGTAATTGCGAAACATGGAAAATTTTTTCAACTGACCAAAAGCGATATGAAGAAGAAATATAAAATGGGTAAAACAATATAATATAATTGTATTTAAATGTTTTTATGAATGTTAAATTTGAATATTTATTTGTATGTTTTTAAAGGTTTGAAAAAATTTTTAAATAACATATCGTTCTTTTCTGTGGGCATGGACAGAGTAATTGCTGAATGCGAAGAAACGAAACGGGTCATTCAACATTTGATTGAACATGGCTTACGAAACGGCACAGTCAAACCGTTTGATCGATATGTACTGACCGGTGCGTGTACGGGAACTCAAGCTCTGGAGACACTGGAGTGAGAAAACTAATATTATTAATGTTTTTATATTTATGATACAATTTGCGAGTTCTTATTTGTTTTGTAACGTGTTGTAGGAGATTGACTCGAGAAAACGAATTTAAACGAGTTGTAATATCCACAGAGAAAGCCAACAACACTGGAAACATGATACATCAATTCCAGTGTTATCCTGACCAAGTGTATTTTGTTATTGGTAAAATCAAATCCGTTATCAATATTATAATAATTTTATACTTATGTACCAAAATTATGTTTAGGAAATGAATCTAATGATTGGTTATGTCTGGTGGAATGGTTGGCGCAAAGAGGTGCATTGAAAGTAGTCGTAGGCTTGGAAAAATATTCCTTAACGCCGACAATTTCACGGAAATTTAACATTTTACTTGATCGTTATAAAGGGATCACCGTGCAATTGGTATCACAGTCGTTATTGGACACCGAACAAGCGGCTTGTGATTTACTGAACAGTTCGACTGAAACATATCCATTAGCTGCAGTATTTTTCGTGAGTGGTGTAAGTCATATGCATTAGAATTTTAAGTTAAAACAAAAATTGTACACTTTTTATGTCATTTCTTAAAAGGTCTGTCTAAATTATGTGACATAACAGTTATCTTATCATGAATTTATTTATTTTATGTATTTAACTGAACAACAATTATACGAGTATTCAAATAGTTATTAGTCAACTGACAACTATAGGCTTTTTTTTTTCTAAAAATAAACAAATAGATCAAAATAAATATATTTTTTATTTAATAATTTAATACATTCATTTATTTTTAAACTAACTATAACAAAAATTTTGTTTTTAAGTTAAAAAAAAAAATAATAATTTCCTTATAACACCTTGTAGTAGGTAATACGATTAAATTGGAAAAAGAATAATTGTATTGAAAATAGCTATGGAAGAATAAAATAAAATTAAGCTTTTCGTTTCTGCGAATCTGAAAATGATAAAAGCAATTCACTATATTTTCTATTTTATTTAAAAAATTTTGATAGTATTTAAAATAAATAAAATTATGGTAAGTAAAAATGTAATGTATAATATTATAGCCTACAAGGTCCATAGCATGCGTTTCCGTAAATCATTTTAAGGGGTAGCATGCAATTTGGACACTTCTAATTTATTTATTTTTGCATGGAATTCGTACCAGTTATTGATTAATTCCTTTAGAATACATGAAGCTAAATAATATGTTGTTAAAACGTTGATGTTATACAGGTGGATGAAAAAATGATCGAAAACATGCAAATAGCGATGGGTCAAATTGTCACAAAACACAATCAGAAAACATTATTCGCGTGCTTATTCTGCGGTGGGGCAAAGACGTGCGAACGATTAAAGGCAATCGGCGTCAACGCGTTGTGCCTGTCATGGGCCCAAAACGGTGACAAACCTAAGCTCAGCAAAATCATACCCATATTGGAGAATTTAATACTGAAATCTAATACGCTCACCAACGCAGTAGTTGTGTGCTCTGAACACGTGCCTGATAAATGGACAAGTATGATCATTAATTTATTTATTAACGGACAAATGACTAAAAGATTAGGCATGTTAAAATACATAATAAATACAGATGTTTTCAAAAAAATTAACCCAGAAAACTATAGTTTTAAAATTAACTTTACTATAAAATTATCTGAGAACAGTTAAGTTAACTTATAACTGCCAATAAAAGTCAATAAACTTAATAATCTTGTATATTTAATTTATGATATATATGTTATATATATTATCATTTAACGTTATTTTATCCTAAAATCTGGATATGATAGTACGGTGATATTATCTTTTGTTCGTTGTTGCCAGTATCTATATTGTTACATTTATTACTTATTTTATACTCTTAGTTTATTGTACAATTTGTGCACAACAGTCATATTGTATATATTAATAAATCTATAGATTTTAATAGGATATGCAATTTTTAAATCATTTAAAGATCATTATATAGATATGCATATATAATATATATTTACCTACCTAATTTTCGATTTAAGATTCCAAAGTTCTGCAATCTGACCAAAACAACATGTTTTTACCAAGCACCATTCAAGAGCTGGAATGTAACTCGAAGATCATCGTTGTCGGTGATCCAAACTTCGTAGAAGTGGCCACTAAAAGCGTGTTATATGCCGAAGCTAAAGGAGCATACCCAGTATTCGTTATGCCAGGTTTCTTACCCAATTGCATGACAAACCTGTACAGAAATCTGGGCTACCCGACGTTCGAGGCCCGATACCCATCCAAATTTGAATCAGTCAAAAGCGTGGCCAGTGCTCTCGTAAAAGTAAGATTCTATAGTTTGATAAAATGTCCTATACTAACCTTAGAAGAGGGCGAATAACACTGTTTTAATTAACTGTGAAAAATGATCTCATGTGCAATTTTGAATATTATACAACAAACAAAATATTATATTACATGTCTACTAGCAAAAAATATAAATCAATTGTATTTGCTAGTTACAAAACATTTGACAACAAGCGTTTTCTATATGTTAGCTATCAGCAACCTGATTTAGACCAACGAAATATAACTGTGGTGATATTTAACGTTGTCAAAACTCAAAATATTGACTTTCATACTATTGTTAAAACATTTCAGATGGACATGATAGTCATTATTCGTTGTGATCCTATTTATCCACGATGAAATCAAAAGTTGTTAATAATTATGTAATTATACTACAGTTTCACATTTAAAGCTGCTAAATAACTTTTTAACAACTCGTAAAATGTTAGGCGCCTCAAATTGTGTGTTGCATTCGAAAACCACACACTTTTGATTTCGACCCCAAAAAGGTCAATAGACAATAACCGCACACTTTATCAGTCATTGTATAACAGAATATCGCAAACTTATAGTGTTTAAAACTTCACACTATGTTTATTGCTAAATAACAGATAAGATAAGATAATAAGATACAATACATTAATCACACGTAAACGTTTAAAGTTTTTAAAAAATTTCAGTAATAAATTTGAATACTACCTGTATACATTTTTTTATTTAGATTATTTTTATTTTTTATTTATTTAAATAATAATTAATAAATTATAGAATTTTAAAATAGTATTTATATATCGACCTTTTTTTGGTTAAAATAATAAATGTGCGATTTTTGGATACAACAGTTTTAAAAATTGTGCGGTATTAATCTTTTAAATGTGTGTGGTTTTAACCTACCAAAACTGTGCTGTTTTTTTCTGTATTTTGTCAAAAGTATATGGTTTTAGGAGTTAACGAAAATGTAAAGCTCTACGACTTATTTTAAAGTGATTGATTTAGCATTGGAAAAAGAGCTATTTTCTTCAAGGTACAATCCCTAAACATGTATATTATATATATATATATTATATACACTTTTTGTATACACATATATCTCTCACGATACGCATATTATGCATAGCTTAATATTAAATACCCTTTTTTGATTGTATTTATAGAGAATTTAAATAATTTAATATAAAAAAATATAAAAATTAAAATAACAAATTCTTAACGTTATTATTGATATTTTGTAATACGAATATACTTAAAGTAAATTATAACGTAATAAAAGATATAATTAGTTATTCATTTAGGTGTTTTTTTTTTTTATATATCAGTTTTATTTTTTAATTATATTTTTATATTTTTATATACATTGATATAAGAATTTGTTTGGAAATATTTTGATTAGTAACCTTGGTTTACCACCTTACCTTGTTATGGTTATGCAATGATGTGTGTTTTAGAAAATCAGACAAATAACCGAACATCGCGCAGTCACTCTGATCGGAGAGTCTTGGGGTGGCGCAGTCGCTTTGGTCATGGCTCAAATATTGGAAACTGAAGGCATTTTGGTATCGTTGTCATTATTGAATGGAATACCAAGCACCCTTCTCAATTGGACCACCAAAACTCTTGTTCTTAATGACAGCATTAACGTGTCGTTGCTTTCAAGATACTTATCTATTGACTGCGAGGTACGAACTCGATCGACAACTTACTTAATATATTTTTTTTAAATAGTTAATACTTATTTTTGGTTATTTAATTTTTTTATATATTAACGAATTATAGATGGCCAAAAAATTTTCGTCTCAACATGAATGGGATGCGAACATTAACCAGCTTCTGCGGTCCAATAAGATCATAGAAACTCATGACGTGTGCAACTCGTTAAACATGATACAGACGCAACTCAACACATTGATTAAACTAGAACCATTACCCAATAAACTATTATCAATACCCCAAGTATTTGTATCAAACGAGCTATCCGATACGAGTCTGAACGCGTTAAATGAAGTAAGTAACTTCAATATGACCGAAATAATAATAATTAATCGGTTCATTGTTGCACATTATTATTTTTTATCGTATAGTTAATTTTACAAGTTAAAGTTGTATTTTTGAATCTTTGTTTTTGTTTGTTTTTTTTCATTAGTTTTGTATTAACCAGCCTGTTATTCATATTGCTGAAGAAAATAGTCGGAATATGTTGAAAGATGCAAATGTTATCAAAACGATCAATGAAAACGTAGCGTTTGATTACCCACACAGTTCGACGATGTCTTTAAATGACAAATACAGTCAGCACTATTATAATACCGATGTTCCATTAGTATGTTAACAAATTATTAATATTTCTTTTTCAAATAATCAGTGCTTATTTGTTAGAACATTTGATAAAAATGCATATACTATTAATATTGTTTATTTATTATCGAAATAAAGCATTTCATATTTTAAAGTCAATAGGTTTATTTATAATCCTCGCTATTTATTCTTTCTTGAGACAAATATATATGTTATCCATCTAAATTTTACTTTATACATGTATACATACCATATGACGATTCACAATAAAAATAATAAAAGTCATGTTGTTTTTTTTTAATATAATTTTTTGAATAAATTTAGACCAACTAAAAAAAAAATTGTAAATTGTTTATAAAATAATAAAAATATTAAAGCTTTAATAACATATTATTCAAGCATGAAAATAAAAAAAAAAAAGATGACAAGTATAGGTAATGACCGCTTGACTACTAATAGCAGGTGTCGAATGTACCTCAACATTGAGTAATAGTCACTATAATGTGGATGTGTTAAAATTTAAATTCAATAATAAATCATTATATATAATGTATACCATAAACAATAAATTCGAGCAAAAAAGTTATAAGCGTACATTTTTAAGGATATTTTATTATATATTTCTATTTCTATTATGCTAATAAAAATAAATTGTTTACATTATATTTTACCTTGCTAACAACTAATATCATTGATCTCCAATTTTTTTTTAGCGAATATGTGAATCGAAACTTATTAATTTTTTACGAAAATGGGTATCTCCTTAAGTACTTAAAAATGTGTTAAATTGTCAAACAATGTTTCATTTAATGTTTTATCACTGAAAATGAACGCTCTGATTTTCTAAATTTAAAATACCAATCAATTGATTATGTGTTTAAATATTTGACTGCATAACATGTATCTATTTACTGAATTTTTCAAGGATAATCAATTGCATAACCGTATACTAATATAACGATGAACAATAAATATTGAAAAAATTACAAATCAATGCAATAAGGTCATAATCATATAAATGTACATGCAATTGTCTTGCAAGACAATATTTATAAGACGCAGATAAGTATCATAATTAGAATAAATTGTCAATACATTATTACATGATATATTATTTCAACCCAATCTAGTGGAAAGTAGCTAGGTTACTGCCAACAATAGTAAGACTAAATTGTCTAATCGATATCCGTTCAATACAAGATGAATATTTAATATGTTATATAATGAAAATTTAGATTAATGATGTATAATAATATGTAATAAGAACAAGGACAATATTTTAATAATAATTAGTAAGTTTAATTAAAAGTGAAATTATAACATTAAATGTTTTTGAATAACTGCTTTTATTGGTCACCAATACTACTAGAAAAATTAGGTTAATATATGGATTCGGTTATAAATAGTTACACAACAATATAACATTTACCTAATATTTTAGCTATACCTTATTAAAAGCTATATAATACGATAATTATATAAATAGGTATAATATTTAAATATTATTAGTTTTTAGAATATTATTATTATTTTATTGATTTTACATTTTTATCAGCATTATCTTTGGCAATTCAAAAGGCGTTTAGGAGTTAATTAAATTGCTGCTCGATTGGAAGTGGTATCACTGTTCCATTATATCGGGTCCAATTCCAACAAATCTGGATATATACCAAATCTTTAAAATAAATTAAATGATATTTTTCTTAAAAATTACAAAAGAAACTCTTTTCAAGACTATTCGTGTTTTGCATCTTTAAAATAATTTACTTAATTTCAAATTGTTAGCTTTAATATATTATTATTTTTAAATTCAATACACTTTCATTTTTTTTCCGTACATCTCATGAAATTTTTTCATAAAAAATGAAAAATAAGATTCACCTCTCATTTAAGTATTACAAATGACTTTCGGTAAACATGACTTTGAAAAAATTATTATTTCATCATCAACTATAAATATATTCATGTAAAATAAACTTTTTAAATGTGCATTATTTACATCACTAATATTTTTATCTGTACACCACTTGTACAGCACCACATTTAATGTATATTCCAATAATGAATGTACAAATTGTACTTGAATTATTTTCTTTCATTTGATTTAATAATAATTCTAATTTTAGCAAAATGTACTCAAGAAATAAATACCTTCTTTTATCCGCTAAGTTTGATGACTGGTGTTAAAATTGAGATAATTTAATAACTAGGTTATGACTTTTTAATATATACAAAAAAGTCATCTTATAATTAATTTTCTAAAAAAAAATATCTGACTTTATTCTTTAAATACTTCTTAGGTACACATTTCTCTTTAATTATTAATATGTTTCAAGTGATTGTTTATTCATTAATAATTAAATAATGTTAAAAAGTAGGTGTCCCTTTTAAGATTATTTTAAAATATCTTAATTACAGACAGTATTAATATTTGATATTAATCATTGGTGAATACTAAAAATAAAACAATATTAGTTATTACATTATGTAATATTATATTTGTACTTTATAAAATATTGTATCAAGTATTATCAGAAATGCTTTTTACAATTTTTTAACTAACATTCAATATTGGTTCAAAGTATGATCATAAGATAATTTTTTTAACATCTTATTTTTGTAATAATTTAACACATCCAATTCAGCGTTGCACTATGACTAAACTACTATACAAACATACAATAGAGTAACTTCCTCGATTTTTTTTTATTATTATGGAGTTTTAGCAGTATGTTAAATTTAGCATATAACCAATTAAACATATACAATGGTGAAATTTGAAGGAAAAATCTGAGGATGTACAAACCCTTTATTAATATAATCACCCCCGAACCAATGGTTTACTAAAGTACTTTGAATGTTTTATATTTAAATGATTGTATACTTTAATCTCTTTTAATTTTACCACTATTAAAAGTCAAATATGTAATAAAAAAGTAAGATTATTCAAACTTAAAAGCGTTTTCAAAGTAAGTAAAGTTACCAGTCTGAATAGAAGTTAACCTTCATTAAAAATTATTTGAAAATTACTGATAATTGCTTAATTAGCACCGTGTAAAAATAAATTGAAAACATTGTAAATAAAATATTATATAATTATATAAAAAAACAAACTACTAGACATTCAAATGTAAACAATACCTTAATAAACTTCACTGAAATAATTAAAATAAAATATGTAATAATTATTAAAAAAAAAAGATTTTGAATTTTGTCAGTTTATATCAAACCTGATTACTTATTTTCTGAAAATTATTGTATAGAAATATTTAACGTTATGGGTTAATTTGTTTATTTTTATTTAAGAATTTTATGGCGATTCAAATGAAGTGTGCTAATTAGAGAATTCATGGGATACTCAGAAAATTTTTACTACTCTACTGATTTCCAATATCCTGAATGATTTAAATGTTTTTGAATAATAAATAAGCAAACTACTGACGTAATGTTGATATGCGGTTTTTACTTTTTAAAATATTGCATTGTTTTCCAGTTATGTGATTGTGAATCACTAGAACAATACAGCTTATGCACTCGGTAAGTAGAGTAAATCATTTACATGTTAACCTTTGTACATAATTTTTAATGAAAATCATTTAATGAGATGATCAATAAATGGTTTGTTTATGTATTACAATAATCAGGACATTTTTCATCGAAATAAATACAACGATAGTCTCGGATTCGTTATTCAGTGTGATATTAGTTGAGTATTGTTGAAGACTGAAAACGGATCTACTACAATTAATTTATTTTCAGGTAATGATTTGATATATTATTATACTTCCGTAGTGGCAAAGTTTTAGTAGAAAAATTTAATTTAATATCTGTCTATTTTTTTTCCAAATTTTATAAGTTTTAACAAAAAAGTGATTTACAGTTCTTTTCAAAATTAATAATTATTTCCATTAATATTTTGTGTAAGGGCCAACTTAAAAAATACTGCACTTAGTCACAACATATTGTTTATATATCATGGTTGGCATGTTTCTCTTATTCTAAAGCTCAAAATAATATAACAGGACCAATTCTTATTTGTATATTACATCCGCACCTGTCTGACGTTAACTGTTATTTTCATTTTAAAGGTTAACATTATCGTTTATGTTTAAAAAAAAATATTCAATATATATCTCATGTATATTTTTCATTTATTCATAAACTTTTATACGTATTTTAATGTATGGCAGTGTTTATATATTTACATTAAAAACTTATTAGATTATCATCCATACTATTTTTCATACGTCTACTTTAGTTTATTTGTGTTCTATATTAATTATTTATCGTTTTAGGGCATATTTTAAGTGGAAGATGTGTTATTATTTTATTTTTGTAACCATTATATCTGTGTGTAAGCGATCCACAAGACCTACTAAGTATAACACACTCGTTGTTCTGAAATTTGGTACTTGGGTACTACACCTTAGGATATTATGCAAATTGAAGCCAATATAAAAATAATTTCACACAGAGATTTCTTAATCCAAAAAAATGAATATTTATTTGTACATAGGATTTCTATTGGTTACACAAAATAAAATAGATATAATAATAATACCTAGTTATAAACCTAAATTTTATGTTTGGTAAAACAAATAACAACGATAATATTTTAATTAAAACTAACAATTATAAGTTTAGGTAATAATTATAGTTAGAAGCAGTACCTACCGCGCTGTCATTGTCATCCTAGGGAAATTATTTGATAACACTATTCAATGTGACATTTAATATAATTTCTAGAGAAACTAAGATATTATATACATTTAAATTTGTACCAAAACTGGTCACTATTTTAAGTTTATCTACCAACCACTATTGTTTTCATGTAATAATTTTGCATTACCAATAAACAATTTTATTATTAAAAATTAACAAATCCCATTTTTGTTGTTACTGTACAAATCATTTGTATTTTTTTGAATCGCATGTTTTATAATTTCTTAATACAATAACAACAAGTTAAGAAAAAAAAAAACAAGAACAAATAAAAATAAATAAATAAACAATAATTTGTGTAAAAGATCAACAAAAAATATTTTATATCAACAATGTACAGAAACATAGCATAATAATAGTAATTTAACAGTTATAAAATATATACAAATTTATATCTAATTTTTGAAAATATAGTTAGAAGAGTTGTTTAAATCTATGTAATTGGTAACTTCCATCTTCAGTTCATATATAGAATTGGTCGAGCTAATATTTTTTTGTTATCTAACGATTTGATACTGGAAATAATTACGGATTGTTGACTCTTTTTAATAAAAAAAACATTGTATCGTTTGCAATAGAATATGGTATGGAAATAAATATTTTTCATATAGTTTCAACGTTAAGAGATATATTGTTTCAAATTAATTATTGAGTCATTTTAAAGTCAAATGACTTTATAAGCAGATATTTTATTATGAATTATCTATAATATATATATATATATATATTAATTAACTTGCTGAGTTATAAGAATAAATATTTAATGCTTTATTCTTATTTATTAATTATAATTTTACCATTAGTTTCTATATCATAAACAAAATATTTAGAATTTATTATTACTAAAAAATAAAAATAGTAAAAATGTTATTTATTGATAAAAAAATTTAAATATTAATTAATATAATATTATTATTGAACAAAATTGTATTATGTTATGAATATTTTAAAATAATTATAACAATGATAATATAATACATATAATTATTTACCTAATATTGATGGGACAATGTAATAAAAAATAAATAAACAAGATATTATTCATTATTATATCAAGACTATTTAGAATTCTGAATTGTATTGTACTATCAATATTAGGTAGTTTATCTAGTATTCAATATTTAGTATAGCATCAGAGATAATACTAAAATATAATAATATAATTTAGATATAATATTTATATTTTTGATTCTTTTACCAAAATTGTACCTTTCATAATTTCAAATAAATCGTAAATAATTCTTAAATCAAGTAACTATTATTATTAATAATATATTACTGTATAGTTATTACTTCAACTTTAATTTATTTATGAGCTATAATTAATGTATCATACAAATAAGAAACGAAAACTTTTTAGCTATATAAGTACGAATACGCATTAAAACATAAGATTTTGTAATAATTGATAATGAATATAATTATAAATGTTTAGTTTTATTTTAAAATAAAATAATGTTAGAACCAACCAGGTATTGTTAAGTAGGTATACAAACAAATATGTTATTTTTTCGGACTATATATTAAATGTTAGAATATATTCAAAAAAATGTTTTATCTTTAATACTGAATTTACAATTGAGTTATAACTATTTTCAATGCTATTATATTTTAAAATTATCAGTATAGGTAAGTATAAAAAGAGAATCATTGTATTAATATTAGCTTTTTATTATTATAGCGTTTAATCACAAGGAAATAAATATAATGGCTGACCACAAAGAAGAAGTTGTGATATCAGGAATCGGAGGATTGTTCCCAGAAAGCAATAATATAACCGAGTTGACCGATTTGTTGTTTAACAAAATAAACGGAATAACAATTGATTCAAGGAGATGGACATCAAGTACCTATCTATTAATTTTTTTTTTATCACAATATTGAATTTAATTTAATTAAAAAATGATATTTTTTATAGATCATTTGGGAGGAATAAATGGAACTGGAAAAATAAAAAACCTCGAAAAATTCGATGCCACATTCTTCAGCATTCATCCAAAACTTTGCAAAGTTATGGACTTATTGACAAGAATAAGCTTAGAAAGATCAATCGAAGCAATTATCGATGCCGGTTTAAGTCCATCGGACTTGCATGGAACAAATACAGCGGTATTTATGGGATCTGCAATTAGTGAAACGGAAATGGCAGCCATGAGCTCCGATTCAAGTTTATCATTTTCAATGTTAGGTCGTAGCAGAACAATGCAAGCAAATCGGCTTTCTTTCATTCTCAATTTAACAGGTAAATTATTTTTAAAATAATAAATAAAACAGTTTTTATAATTTTTCAAATAATGCGTAATCAATATAATCTAGGTCCGAGTTTTTGCATGGATGGAGGATGGATATGTGGCTCTAATGGTTTGAAAAAAGCGAAAGAAATGATTGAAAATGGTTTCATATCCTCTGCATTAGTGGGCGTTACTAATCTAACTCTTCGACCTGAAATACAATTTCTTTTTGAAGGATTAAATAAATTAACCAAAAGTGCTCAAACTAAACCATTCAGTTCTGACGGTAAATTTCAATTTTAAAACAATCAAGTCATAATAATAATATTATGTCATATATTTTGTAGTCATTGTAATTGTATACTAACATAATTTTAATATTCAAGTTTTAATTAGTTGATTGTATTGTGTCATCAGTATTTAATTTTTTTTATTAAATTAAAAATTAGATAATGTTTTTATACATTTGCGATTTTATCTGTATAGATATTAATCATGCTTGAAATGTATTTTATGCGTATTCGAAAAAATCAATTTTGTTATTTAGTGTGACTAAAAAAACAAATAACCATAAATATTTGAAATATTTACCAATATATTTTTTATGTATATGTTAACAATTAGAAAATTATGACAATTTCTAATAAAGAAAGGAAATAATATAATTTATTAATACATGTTATCATTCCCTGACGATAGCAGACAATACATAACATAGTAATATTAGATACATGTATTTATAAAAGCTACTAAATTATATTTAAATATAATATAGTATAAAAAAACATTCAATTTAATTTTAATTAAATAAGTGTATTTTAAACATTAATTTTTTTTTTACATAATTACTCTAATAAATTATTAATCTTTAAACATTTTCTTATCAATTTCAATAATACTATTATTCGATTTATTTTTTTATTTCTATTTTTTTTTTTTTTATCAAGTTTGTTCTAAATTACTTGTACTCAGTTCGTTTTCTTTAACTTGCCTGTTTTTTTTTAATTACAAAATACTTAAATACATCCAATATTTTATTTAAATTTCATAGCATTTTTCATCTATCAACAAATTAATTTTTGCTACACCTAATATCTAAATAAGCTAGACAATCAAACATGTTTGTTAACATTACCCAATAAACGTCGGAAATTATGACAATTCCAGGCAATGATATTATTTCTTTTCAGTATAAGGAACTGTCATTATTGCCTAGATTGACAACATTATTGCCAACATATATATGATAAAATATGTAAAATATATTTAATTATTTTTAAGCTTACTTAATTTAAACTTAGAATTTACAAATTTTACGTAGATAGAAATTCATAGAAATAAAAAATTTTAATTTATTAGATTTGAAAGTTAAGTAAAAAATTCTTCATAAGTTTTTAAACATAATAAAATAAAAACAAATTAACAGAAAGTTTTTTATGAATGTTTGAAATTGTTAATACAATTTTTATGACAAGTTATTCACAAAAATGTTTCATGTTTTGTTATAATTTAAGAATGAAGAAATGTAGAATATACTTGAAATTTTCACCAAATATTTACATCGTTTCTGTACATAGTAAAATTTTAAAAAATATTTTGAATCTTTTAGAGTTTTTATAGGCGCGAGAAATTTTCTATTTAATTTAGTTTTTTAATTAATTATTTTCAATAGTTATAAAAGCTTTAAAATTGAGTATAACGTTCATTGATTTGTTATCATTTATACACTATGTTTATTCATATGAGGACTTTAAATACAACTTAGGGCAATAATTATTTTTTTAAATTAAAAATTATTGCTTTTCTATTTTGTTATAATCCAAAAACAATATTCTTGCGGACTTCAAATTTTTACGTTTTTTATGAATTTTACTTAACTTAAGGGGCCGCTACACCAGCATTTGTTTTCCCTGTCTATCACCCACATAATATAGGAACAAAGATACTTCGTATCTCCACAATCACGACTCTCTGGGTTCAGTTTAGGGCAAAAGCATCTATTATATATTTTGTAAAGAAGAATATTTTCTGTGCATTGACCGCATAGATTTTTAATATTTACATTTTTTATAAGTATAAGTATGTTTTAATTTAAAATAATTTTGATTAAAGTAACCATTAATAATTTATTCAAAATTGTTAATATTAAAAATTTATCCGATCAATACACAGGAAATACTCTTTTTATAAAATATATGCTAGGTATTTTTGCCCTAAACTGAACCAGAGAGTCGTAATCGTGGAAATACGGAGTATTTTTGTTCCGATATTATGTGGGACATGGACAGATAAAACAAATGCTGGAATAGTGGCCTCTTAATGACATCTTTAAAATGTATAAATTCATTCTAAAATATTACTCAGTAATAATTATATCAAAACCTTTTGACATTGTTTTACAGTAACGTAGTATTGACTTAAAAGTTTATAAAATTGTATAATATGGTATAAATATATATTGTTATAATATATATTAATATATATTAATATATATTCTAAAGCGAATGCTATGCAGTATGGTGGCCGAGATTCCGTTTACTTTAGCCGTGTCGATAACAAGTTATCGACTCGTTACAAGGGTGTATTGCGAGGAAGCATACACGGCGCACCACGTTATAATAGTTATAACATCATAATAATATAATAAATGTATTATTTTCGACAACAATTAAATAAACTTACCAATGGTAATACTAATAGTAAAATAAATTACTTTAATAGCAATATCAAAAACATACCATGAAATAATCATAGTGATACAGTCTAATTGGCAATGTTACTCATTAGGCATTTAATTTTATTAGCTAATTATAAACTACAAATATTATATTCTTTCTTACAAATGATAAAAATACTTTAATTTAGCTGACGGGTATAACAGATCAGAAGCTTGTATTGTTTTGTATCTCCAAAAAGCGTCTGAAGCCAAACGTTCATATGGAACATTGTTGAATGTAAAATCTATGCAGTTTGGTAATCATATTGAAAACATAACTGACCACGATGGAAATCACTTTAAATCATTGCTGTTAGATTCTTACAAAGAAGCTAACATTGATCCTGCTACAGTTGATTTCATAGAAGCTTATGGATCTGGAATTAAAGTGATATTTAACAAAAATGAATGCTAATATTTAATATTTTAATTATTTGTTTATTTTAAAGAGTGAAGATGCTATGGAATTAAATATTATGGAAGAAGTGTTTTGCACTGAAAATAGAAAAACACCCTTAAAAGTGGGTTCCGTGAAGAGTAACATAGGTCACTGTGAAGCGTCTGGTCTCTTTATGTCAATTGTAAAAGCCATTATTACAATGGAAAGTGGATACATACCACCTAACCTAAATTACTCAGAGCCTAATAATAATGTAGCAGCATTAAAAAACGGAAAAATTCAAGTAAGATTTTATAAATTTTATATTTTTCATTATAATATCTAATAAATAGTTTGTAGAAAATTTATGTTGATCAAAAAAAGTATTGTTATATAAATAACTATTCATATAAAAAATGTTTGTATACTAAATTGGTTGTATTATCACTTCTATCCTAATTATAAATTATAAGTTATCATTTTATTTTAGGTTATTACTGAAAAGACTCCTTTTGTTGGAGACATAATTGGAATCAGTTCATTTGGAATTATAAATGCATTTAGTCATGTAATTCTTAAAAAAAATAATATCGTTAAAAACAACAACGTAAACGGCCACGACTCGATCAATATTCCACGTTTAATATTAGCATCAGGTCGTAATGAGGAAAACGTTAAAGAGATATTACACAAGGTATTTATAAATTAAAACCAAAAGCTTTTAAGTGTATATTATTATTAATCATAAAATTATTAGATTAAAAGTCATGGAAATAATGCAGATTTTATAACATTGACGAATGACGTGTTCGGTAAAAATATCAATGCTCATTTCTACAGAAGTTATACTATTTTTCCTAATCTGGATGAATCCCGAGCCGATGATATTTGGGTAAATTGCATTCCTATAATTGTTTATTCATTTTACATAGTCCTATTTTAGGTTTTTTTTTTATTTCATTTTAAACTAAATTAATAAAAAATTGTATTTTTAGAATGTTATTTCAACAAAACGTCCGGTATGGTTTATATTCTCCGGTATGGGATCACAATGGCATGGAATGGGCACAGATCTTATGAAACTTCCAGTTTTCGCTGATGCTATAAATAAATGTGATATCACATTAAAGCCTCTAGGAGTCGACATCAAATACATTTTAACCAGCCAAGATCCAAAAATATTTGATAATATTCTTAATTCTTTTGTTGGAATTGCTGCGGTTCAGGTTTAGATCAATAAAATAATGTCTTAATTTGAGAAATAAGTATTAAATATATACTATGTATATATATATATATTTTTTAGATTGGATTAGTAGAAGTTTTGAAAGCATTAGACATTATACCTGATGGGATTATAGGCCACTCGGTCGGAGAATTAGGGTGTGCCTACGCTGATGGTTGTTTTACGGCTGAAGAAATGATATTATCTGCTTACGCCCGAGGTCGAGCTTCTTTAGAAACAGAACTTATTCCTGGAATGATGGCCGCAATTGGTAATATCTATAATATAACACCAAATTATTTGTAATTAATTTTTTTCAAACTTTTTGTTTAGGACTTGGATACGATCAAATCAAAGACAAGCTTCCACATGACATTGACGTTGCTTGTCATAATAGTGCCACTAGTTGCACAATATCGGGTCCAGTTGACAGCATCAATGAGTTTGTGTCAGAATTAAAATCCAAAGGTGTCTTTGCAAAAGCTGTCAATGTTGCTGGCATTGCATTCCATAGTAGATATATTCAATCCGCTGGTCCGACTCTGCTTAAATATTTGAAAGACGTTAGTTCATTACAATTATTATATTATTTTAATTTCATGATTGTGTAAATATAAGTTTGAATAATACAATTATTTTTTATAGGTAATCAAAGTACCAAAAAAAAGGTCTTCAAGATGGGTTAGCAGTTCATTGCCGGAAACAAAATGGGAATCAGACCTCGCAAAATATTCTTCACCAGAATATCATACAAACAATTTATTGAGTAGTGTATTATTCGAAGACGTTCTAAAACACGTTCCAAATGACGCGATTACAATTGAAATTGCTCCTCATGGCCTCCTTCAAGCAATTATAAAAAATGCATTACCTGAGACAGTGACAAAAATACCACTGACAAAGAGAATGTATGGAGATTCGATTCGATTCTTACTTACTTCTATTGGAACGTAAGTCATCCTTAACTTTGCTTACTTTATTATATGATTTATAATTTGTAAATAGGTAATAAGTTTTATTTTAAAATAATTAGTCTATATTGGTATTAATTTATTTTAGAATGTATACTAATGGATTAAACCCAAAAATAAATGAACTATATCCAAAAATAACTCTCCCTGTAAGTCGTGGAACACCTTCAATTTATAGCTTACCATTTTGGGACCATTCTGAAAAATGGACTGATGGATTCAATGACTATGTAAGTATAATTTTGCACGAACAAACCAACAAAATATGTACTGCTTACATACAATTATATTTAATTATATTTTTTATTTTATTAACGGGACTCGAGTAACATAGATTTATATTTATTACATTTATTAATTACAAAATAAATGTATATACCCATTTTGGTTTGTGTACTAAATTAATAGAGAGTATAGAACTTATTTTTCCACAAAATGCAATCTATAAGAGAAATGATCTATTTTTAAACCAAAAAAAGTATAAATTAATAGTTTGTATGCTATTTTATTTTAGATGGATGTGCAATCTGGTGAAAACATATCTGCGTTAGTACTTAATGATAATATACATTTAGTCAGGTATCAAATTCATGGTCAACACATAATCCCATTTTCGTTTATATTAGTAAGAAAAAAACATTTTAAATATCTATTTAATTTGAATATCCATTTGAAATTTTATAATTTTTAGTTTAATGTTTGGAAGACTTTTATTCAATTAAACGTTTGTAGTTTGTACGAAAAATCGATTCAATTTAAAAATCTTCGGTTCAAAAATAATGTAAAAATGCATCCAACTGGTAGGTATCTACATTTATTTTATTTAGTGTATAAAATTGCAATAAAAATGTAATTTTGATTTTTTAGATTCTTCTGAAAGCTATATAATGATTCAATTGGGATCTGGTATTTTTGAGTGCAATATTGATGATGAGATCGTTTTATCAGGCGAAATAAGATTTTTAAATAATACAGCCTTAGGTTCTACAAAAGAAAAATTAATACATTTAGACAAAACATCAAATGACTTCCAAGGCTATATATCGGAAAATGAAATATATTCTATTTTAAAAAAAAATGGATTAAATTTAGAAGGAGACTTCAAAAACATTACAAATTTTGAAATTTATAAAAATAATATACAATGCTCCGTAAAATGGAGAAATGATTGGATTTATTTTTTGGAGGGGTTATTTCAGTTTCCATTTTTAGAAAATTTAGGTACAGGCCCCGTAAAAATTCCCGTTTATATAAGAGAATTGTGTATAAATCCTGCGTTATTTGAAAATCATTCAGAAAAAGGTATATTAAAAATATTAATAGTCTTTATTATAAGATTCAAAATATAATTAATGTATTAACACTAAATTTTTATTTCAGATATAAGCGTAAATTACAACAAACTAACAAATGAAGTGACTTGTGATGGAATTAAAATATTAGGTATTAAAAACGATTCAACATCATTGCCCAAACTTAAGTCTTCAGAATTCAAATTACAAGAAAAATTATTCACTAAATTCAACTACTCAAAATGCAAAGTATGTAATATCAAACTATCAAATCAATTAATAACCGCTTAATATAGATCATAGTATTATTATTACTTTTCATAGTAGAATTAACTATCATTGTATATATAAAACATTATACTAAACATTAAACTACGTATGTAGAACCAAAATAATTTAAATTTTAAATTTTAAATTCTCCAATTACTTCTTGACAGAAAATCATGAGATTTTAAAAATATTTAATTTTTTAATTTAATAAATTCACCGAAAAAAATAATTTAAAAGTATTGCGTGGACATACAAATTTTAATATTTAATTGCAATTGTAATTAAAGACCAAAATAAATACCCATGATCCACACACGTATAGATCAATTTGATTCTGATTTTCACTATGATCATAAAATAGTTAATCAATACATTAAATATTATATAACTTTAAATCGTTAAATCATTAATATTATCACTTATAATATAATTATTTTATTATTTTATTTACCGAGCTCCTGACAAAAATACATTGTTATAAAAATAAATAGATTATAGGTAGCACTCAAATTTTCATATCATTTCTACTTTCAAAGATAATTTAAAAATCAGTATAATTATACGCTTATAAATATAATAGAAAATAAAGAAAATGGAATTGTATAAAACTATTTTGTCACCTTAATTAATTATTGTTAAAAATCAAATTCAAATAGGTATCTAAATAAAATTTATCAAAAATAAATGTTATATTTAATTTTCAGAATATAAGTGATTTTGTTCAAGATTCTATGGATATTATAATGGAGGCTGATAAGTTAAATGTTGATACAAGTGGAAAAATTATTCTCAGTACACCATACCATTACGATGATCCAATAGCTAAAGCATGTACAAATGAAATCAAACAAATTATTATAAACCAACAATCTATAAATGTAAGTATATTATGATTACTTTAAAGTAAAACATACGTAATTCAATTCACTATTATAAATATTAGAGTATTACGATCAACTGGGATAACATTAAGGATGTATCAGATTTTGATGAGTCTGGAAGGTTTATCACTATAACCAATGTAAATTACTTGCAAGATACAACGAGAGCCTTAGCAAATAAAAAAAATAGTTTTATTGTTGTATGTTCATCAAATAAACTTCAAGAACTTAAAGAATGGAAAATAATCATGCAACAAGAATTCAACAATAACAGTTGTTTAACATTGATGAAAAAGGTAGATCTAAAACTTTTATTAAGAACGAAAATAAACTGCATTAATTTTTTTAGATTGTAAAATTAGAAGAAAATAGTATATTTATCGAACCAATCAATGACAATTACGATTTGAGCATTTGGAGAGCACTAGATAAATATAAATCATCAACAGGCAAGATTTATATAATTTCAAATTCTGAACCATTAGAAGGCATCACTACTCACGTTGAAGGAATTCTACAAAAGTATAAATCAAATAAATTAAGGTAAGCACACAGCACACAACTTACACATAAAAACAATTAAATATAACTATTTATACGTACATTTTTGTAAGGTTTTTGTTTATATTGGATTCAAACGCACCAGATTTTGATTCTAACCAGACATTTTATACAAATCAGTTATCAAAAGATTTAATAGTAAATATTTATAAAAATGGCGGTTGGGGCTCTTATAAAAAAATTGTTCTTCAAAATTTAAAAGATGATGTGAAGGTTAACAAAAATATAATGCTTAAAAAATTCATCGCAAATACGTAAGTAAAATTTAAAAATATATTTTCTAATTTTATATTCACTTTTGTTTATTATTTTGTTATTTTTTTCAGTAAAAACAAATTAAAAGTGAAATATCTAGGGTTGAATTTCAAAGATTTGGTTGTCGAAGAAAACACCGAGGTAATTATTTAATAATATAAGTCATAACTCATGTATTAAAGAATATAATATTGTATTTATTTTCATTAGAACGAATTTGGACCTTTGGAATACTCAGGGTATATTGATAATAAAACCATTATGGGAATTACTTCGTTCGAAAAAATATCTTCTCAAATGATTTATGATCCATTATTATCATGGCCTATACCATCGACATGGTCACTAGAAGAAGCAACCACTATTCCTCTGGCATACGCAATGGTGACTACCCTTGCAATTAATTACAACAAATTAACTAATTTAATGTCTATAATTTCAGAATTATTATATTTTTAACATTTTGTGTAAACTTCAAAAAGATAATTCCGTTTTGGTAACTTCTGGGTTGCATCCAATAGGTCAAGCTGCAATTGCAATAAGTTTAAGTATAAAGTGTGAAACGTACGCTATTGTAAACTCACACCAACAAGCAGAACAATTATCTAGTATCTTCCCAGAGGTATAAGTTATTAACGATAGTTATAATAAAAAATATAATTAAATAAAATTTAAATTGCAGCTATTGCGATCAAGAATACTTGTGAACACCAATAACAAATTTGACGTTCAACTAAAAATGATAACTAAATCCAAAGGAATAGATTTTATATTAAACTTTTTGAGTGGTAAATCATTTGAAGCTTCTTTTCGTACATTAGCTAAGCATGGAAGTTTCTTTAATTTTTCAAAAGCAGATATGAAAAATCAAAAATACTTAGGTAAACAAATATTATAAAATTTAAATTTAAACTATTAACTTTATTTTACGAGTAATTTAATTTATAAAAACAATTGTCATAAATCAAAAGGAACACGAATATTTTTGCAAGACATATCGTTTTTCGCTGTCGGTTCAAACAATTTGTTAAACGAAAGTGTAGAAAATAAACAAATTGTAAGACAAGCACTTATAGATGGTTTGAATGAAGGCGTGATAAAGCCCTTCCGTAGTCATGTGTTAACTACATCATTTGGTGATAGTAATATGTTCGACTTAATGAGGTAAATAATTACATAACTTTAGGAATTATAAAATATATTTATTAATTCGTGTTTAATATAGAACTAACTCTGCATCGAATACTTCTGAAAAAGTTATATTATTGATAAACGATAATATGAATAATGATGATAGTTCCAAATTAAAGGAAAATCTTGAATGTAAATCGTATGAATGTCATCCAGAAAAAATTTACCTTATAGTTGGTAAATATTTTTCTACTTATTCTATTCTTTATATTGATCAATCAATATACACATTTAAATTATAATATGTTTTAATGTAATATTACAGGAAATAGAGGAGATTGGCTAGACCTTGCTGAATGGTTGGTCGACCGAGGTGCTCAAAAAATTTTAATCGTAGTCAAAAGGTGTTTAATGTCATCGACTATGTGTAGGAAGTTCGTAAACACTTTAATTAATATCTATTTTATTTTAACGTAAATTATTGTATGATATTTTTACGGTAATATTTTTCTGGATAGATTTGATAAACTCATCTCCCAAAATGTATCTATACAAATTGAATCAGATATACACTTAAAAACAAAAGAGGAATCGCTGAATTGGTTAAATTTTTTGACATCATCGAGAGTGTTAGGTGCATTATTTATAGTTAATCAGGTATTTATTTTATTTATTATTTTTTTTTTTACAATTTTTTTTTGTTTTTACTAATTTATTATTTTTAATTATTATTTAGTTTGACGATAAAAAAATTAATAATTTAAAATACTGTTTCGAAGAACATAAAAATAAAATAACTGCTACTCCGTTTATGTGTATACAAAGTAAAACAGAGCACATTTGTGCTGAGCTTAAATCAAAAGGTTTTAATGCATTAAATATATCTTGGGACGGACGGTCCTCAGAACCGAAAAATACAGGAACACTATTATACTCCCTCGATTTTTTACTACGAAGTTCAAACACTTCAGAGTCTTCTTCATATATATGCTCCGAGGAAAACAATACATCAACATGTAATTTTTTTTATTAAATAATAAAAATAAATTTGGATTAAATATTATTTTTAATTCAAAAGTAATCTAATCTCAAGTAGTGCAAAAAATTAATCAAACCATATAATAATTTACAAATATTTTAATTTAATGATTTTATTTAAGCTAATACTAAAAAGTATGTAAAATGCTTAATTGATAATTTCATTAAATTGATTTTGTTAACTGCTTAAAACATCATCATAGTAAATTGTGTTCATATATTTAAATTAATATTATTAAAAACAGTTTTGAAAGCTTCAACCTACTTTTAAAAACATACAATTAAAATTAAATAAATTTATTTTAGGGTCACATCAAATGAACGATGTTATTAAAAGTATTTTTCCTGAATCTTCTAACGAGTTACATCTTCTTAATAATAAAATAACAAAAGAAGCCGGATTTATCGAAGTTGGTACAAGAAGTCCAAGATTATCGCAGTTGAAATCTGTGATACCTGTGTTTGTTGTACCAGGATTAAAACCAAAATGCCTCGAATCATTTTATAAACAATTTTTTTATCCTCTTTTTGAAGCTCAATTTCCCGAAGATATCATATCAATTGATAATTTAGCCGAAACTTTAGTGAATGTATGTTTATAATGCACGAACAAATTTACATATCACTAAACTAATTTATATGTTATCTGACCTTTAGAAACTTAAAAGCATTACTGATCGAAGTTACATATCCATTATTGGCGAATCCTTCGGCGGAATCATTGCACTAAAAATGGCTCAAATATTAGAATTACAAGGTATATTCGTTACTGTGACATTATTAGAAGTTGATCCAGATTTTTTGACTGGATGGGCTGAACGTTTCCTGTCAAATGATAATTTCACCAACAAGTTAAATAAAATGTATAGTTCGCTATACAGTGAGGTAAATATAAATTATAGAAGGATTAATAAGTGTTAATTTATTATTAGTTATTTTTTTTATAACAAAATAATTGATATAACTGAGAAAAAATATATAATGAATAAATCTTTTTTAATTTAATTTATTTATTTTTTTTGATTCTCTATTTCTACTATTTGATATCAACCATTATTTATTTGTTTAAAAGTTATAAATTTATTATTATTTTATTTAGCTTCCTAAATCTACAGTTCAAACGCGTGACAATGATTTCCAGTCGATAATTATGTCTTATCATCATAAAACATTTGAAGAAAATACACGCAGAGCTTTAAACTTTATTTGGGTTTTATTGCGAAAATCATTAGAGTCCAAGCCTCTGTCAAATAAATTGCATACAAAAGTGTTGATATTTAGATATGAAAGGAAGTTTGAATTGAATAGAACCAAATTGAATGATGTAAGTTCAATTAATTATTTTCCAGTTATTAATCAACAATTTAATTGTACGTAAATTATATTGCAGTATTGTATTAACCTGCCATTTGTATACATCATACCTAAGCCAGATTATAAAAGTATGTTGGAAGACGAGGCAACGATTGAAGCTATAACAAAGAACGTAGCACTATCGTATCCAGTTGGAGTAGAATTATCGTTGAGTGATAAATATAAAAATTTTTACTTTAACGTTGAAAAATATTTATCGATTGATAAGTCATAAAGTAAATTTGATTTTTAATATTAACTTTAAAAATATATACACATATGTTTATTGTAAATGGAATAAATAAAAGGATTATCTGTGTTATACATTAAATAGTATTAATTGGTTTAGAAACAATATTGACTTCTACACAAATATGTACAACATATGTGGTACACATTAAAAATATATTTAAATGATCATCCTATATAATACCTATTATAAGTATATTTTTGATATATTTATTATTAAAAGATATCACATGGATTTTATAATTTTATTGTATACTTTTAATATGCAATTAACTTTATCTATATTTTCTATTTTCCAATATAATTGAGGTAAAATAACTTTTTGTTTATGATCATGATATTAAGTATATTATCAAATATTTTTAAAAGGTAAGCAAGTGGGTTACTGTAATAGGGTGTCTTAAATTTTAATTAAATGATATTATATCATTGCATACAAATACAATAGACGATTCTAAGCAGAAATAATATGTCAGCATACATACTAATACTATTATATTAAGTAAACTTAACGATAGGGTTTTTGATATAGCTATACAAGTTATTTTTTTTACTTGTGTTATTACGGCATGACGATTTATTTTTTAACGAAAACATTGTATTTATTAAATTATTACTATTGAATTATCATAATAATATATATCTAATATCTATATTATAATATATTATATTATTATTAACTTTTGAGTTTTGAGTTTTGATTTAATATTGCATTACAGTGTGAATATGAATAGTTCTTGGCATAAATAGGTAATATCATAAAATAAATCTACATAATATTTTAAAAATATCATTGTGTATAGTAAAATTTATAATATACGTAATAGACTTGAGCCCCCAGTAATAATGTTTTTGAAATATAACGAAGTAATATAATAGTTATTCATCATTCAAATATATGTAATTTCGTCCAAATTTTAGTTTTAAATATATATAAAAAAAAATTTTGAGCGTATAATTTTAGATTTTTTAGTTCTATTGTGAATTATTATAGAAGAACATTGTTATTTAATGTTCTTATTTTTAAAATGTTTTAATTAATTAAAAAATGAACACAAATTATTTTTGCAATTAATCCTATTTTCAATTTACGTATCTCCTGTAAACTTATAGCTTTTGATGGAGATAAAAAATTGTAACTATAGTAATAAATAACAATAATATATAAAGTTATAGGTGATATATTAGCTGGTATATTAGGTATGAAAGGTACTTTTCCCAATATATTTTTAACATGTAAGTTCCATCTCAAGTTATTATTTTAATCTTAATACCTAATAGTAATTATCAAATATAATAACCTAGGTAACGTATTTTTGATACTTTTTAATAGTTGTATTGCCTTAGAAATTACAATTTTTATTTTAAATGCAGCCATAATTTATAATAAAATTATAACTTGGATTTCAACTATTTATAGAAGATAAAAGTATAAATATTATTTTTTTCTACATTTAATTGAAAATTAAATTTGTATTATTAAAGATTGAAAATTTAATAAAATCATTAATAGTTAATACTATAAACAAAATATCTAAAACAAATATACAATTAAACTAAACATTTAAAAGAAATTATATATTTATAAACAACAAGTAACTATTTAATTTATTTTATTATGACTCAAATATAGGTATGATTCGTTATTACTTGAAACTTTTAACAAATATTACTATAATTTATACACACAATGCCATTTAAAATTAGTTCATCTTTTTATTTATTGCCTAATGATTATAATAAATTACTATAGTAGCAAGATTAATCTAATATCATAAAAATATATACTTAGGTAGTAATACCAGTATTACCAATGGACCTTATTCGCTGAAAATAGTTTTTTGTACATAACAATTTATCAAAAAATACCTACATTAATATAGTGACTTACACTATAATGAGGGAATCTCGACACCAACTTGACAAAGTAGTTGACTGATTTTTTCCTTTTTTCTTGTGTCTGTTATTACGTTTTGGAGTAGTAAAATTTTTCAATCTTTAACTTTGAGGCGATTTCTGGAAGCAATATAAATCTAGTTGATAATTAAACAAAGTGTTGGTTCACTTTACAAAATAATCCAAAACTTTATTGTTATCAATAAAAGTAAAAATTTTTAAAAATTATAACAATAATAGAAAAAAAGTATATAAAGTTATAATTTGCTCCAATTTTTTTTTTTTTTTTTGTATAAAATTATGTAAAAAAAACGTTTTTAAAAACATTAATAATTTTTGAAATAAATAGTTTTCTTCCAAAAATAATTACCTAGTACATATGATAACCGTTTTTGGAAATATACCTCAAACCATCCCCGTTCATAATTGTTTTTTTATGTACAATATTATTTATCATTGAATTCAAATCCATTTCAATAACCCTATAGATAACGAGGACATAAGGTATATTATTTGATATCTACTATACAGCTAAGTAATTTCCATTTATACATATATATATTTAATGTTTTTTTTAATAATATGACCTAATAATATACCTGGACAGGGCTATTAAACTATAATTATTAATATTAAATAAACCCATTAAACTTGTAAATAGTTTTTTTTAAATTATTTATAAACAATTCAAAAATCATAGAAACTCTTTAGATTTTACATAATATTTTAGAAGTGTCTTTTTTTAAATTCCAAGCAATAAATTCACTGTATAGCTTAATAAATTAAAAGCAACCAGTGTTTATATTTTTTAACATTGAAAATTGACGAATGATAACAATACAGGCATAATTATCATACTTATATAAGTATTCGTTAAGCGATTTTGAGGCCGATATAGTTATTATGCAGATACATCTCGATAGTCGATAGGTTAAGATAATTAAGTAGATCGAAACTGATGTCACTATTTTTCCATTGAAATATAAGTAATAAGTATTATTACTAATATTAGTAATAACTGTACTACAACTAAGTTCCCTATTATAATATTTCATTTTCAAAAAACGTTTTAAATCACATTATGAATTTTATAGTATAATTTTTTTTAACATTATATAACCATATAACATTTACTTCTTATTTAACTATACGCGTTTAAATCTTTTTGTATAGATAGATGCCTAATTATTACTACCCGTCGACTATAATGAGTAGTTTCGTATTATTAATGTACCTCCTATTTAATTTGAATGATGTTATTTACTTCTTGTTTAATTAAAATCCATTCAATTAGGTCATTGTTATGTAAGGAAATTTATTAATCGTTTATTGACAAAAAAATTTACTTTTTTAGTACTCATCAATATTTATATATATGTATGCCTTTCTCAACACACAGTAGTATGATTAAAATTAAAAATAAATCCTTATGAATGAAATGCTCTATGATAATTAGTGTTTACTTTATGTATAATATAAATATACAATGATGGGATTTGTCGTGTTATTATAATATTCTAATTTTTTTTTTTTTAGGTACTGAGTCACTAAATTATTACTTGTGCATCCAGCAGGTAAGAATATATATCTACGTATATCAATATGTATTTAAATTTTGACCTTTATGCATTTTATGATGTTAGGGTATTATAAATAAATATATTTCCTGTTTGATATTCTGAATATAGTTAAGTTTTAGTGAAGTCTACATTCAGTACAATTGTATGAAAGTGTCAGACGTTTGTTAACGGTTTCGCAACAAATTCAAAATCAGGTAACGTTACAATAATACAAATATAAAAAAATATTTGATTATTGTTTATATTAAAAATATAAATAATATCTAAACAAAAAACTTTTTATTTATTTCTATTCAAATTACACAGTCTATTCGTTTTATAAAGTGAGTTTTCATTATTAAAAAAAAAAAAAATATATTTCCTATATAATAAATCTTTATAAGCAAAATATTATTAAATAATCAAATAATTTTATTAAGGTTATTTAGAGGGAGTGCACATTTGTATCCTTGTGTGAGTGCGTAAATGTGTACATGAGGGGCTACAAAATAAACTAAAACTGATGGATCGCTCCTATAAATTTATTAGTTTAACATTTACTCATAATATAATTGAAATATACGATTTTATGTAGTATAGATTGATTACCTAATAATCATTTGTTCAAAAATGAGACATATTATAATAAATATCTAATTTTAAAAGTATTTTGCTATGTCAAACTTATTGAAATATTTTGTAAAAGGCTTTTCCTAGCGCTGTGAGTTTTTATTTTATAAGCTGATAATTAATAATTATAATACCTATGTTGAGATATTTATACCATTATTTAGCTTACCATGTAATAATTGTTAAGCTATTTCATAGGTTGGATTAGGTATTGTATTGTGTAAGTTTCAATTAATTTTATATTGATAAAAAATTACATATCTACACTTTACATTATAATATGATAAGTACACAATTTTTGTGTGTGGATATGTTGGTACATATTGTTATATCAAGTACTAATTATTAGATAGATACTCGCGTCTCAAAAAGAGCTAAATTGAGGCAATAGTAAATTCAATAGGGACGTAAATTGTCTATAATTATAAGACTATAACGTTTACAATGATTTACATCAATTATTGTGTATCAAAAGTCGTACTTAAAATATTATGTTAAAGACGTTATTATTAAATAACTAATTTTAAATTTTAACTTGCAATTTTACCTTTTTTTTTTTTGTATAACAATTCAACTATATAAATTATAAATATTATTTTTTTTTTTAATTTTAGTAAAAGAAAAATACAATCAAAATATTTAATTTTAATCTATATACGTATGTAACTCGATTTATTTTTTATATAATTAATCTTTGAAGCATCTATATAATGAATAATTAATCGAACGTAACTCATAGTTTTGTAACCATTTTTGGACTATCTTTTAATTTAATTGATATATCTTCAATGTATTATTACACCAGAACGAATGAAATTTCTTTTGATCGGGATATACAAATATAAACATGTTTATATTATAATTTTTTATTTAATTTAATATTATATAATATATGCCTGTTGATACAATCATCATTCTATTAATTGAAGCAATATGACTAATTTTATCTAAGTCTTAAACTCAGTAATTCAAGACAGTCAATTTAAACATAATTCAATTTTCTTCTTTTTTCTAGAGGTTCACTATCAAATTCCACTACTAATGTCTAATTTTTCCAGAGATAAATCTGATTTATTTATTTTATATGAAAGTTTCTGTATAGTTACCGGTTCTGAATAAGTTAAATTTTGATTATTAGTTTAGTTTAGTGAGGATTTCAAATAACTGAACCGTATTCTAAAATCGAAATAAATTAAAGGAAAATATATAAGATTTTTTATGTAGTTTTTAACTACTTTAACTACAATTTAAAAAATGCTCAAGTGTGGCGTATAAACTCGAACACACAAATAACTTTATTGCATATAATAATATTAAAAGACAGTTCTTTGATAGTAATATATCAAAATCTTATATTTTCAATGCTACCAATAGATTAAAATTATTAATTTTCGTCGAGAAAAGTTATCTGCGAACATTTTTCTTCATTTATACTAAGAAAGTAAGAACACTTGATGTGCATCACGAATAAAATTGATTCAAAGTAATTGTAGCTTAACACAACCATTAATTGAATAAATTAGTAAATAAAGTTTTAGCTAGGTCATCAGCAAAAATTCTGAAGTTATAGTTTTTAAAGATATTGATAACTCAAATATTAAAAAAAAAGTAAGATGATATATGTTCTCCCGAGGAACACCATATGTAACATTAATACTCGACGAAGTAGATTTCCCTAATTTAACTTATTGAAATTTATCATTTAAATACGATTTATATTAAATCGTATAAATATATAAATATATTATATAAGTATGTTTTATCGATATAAAGTAATTTATTTAGTATTAAGTATATCTACAGTAGGTTGATTTAATTTTTCCAAAAATAAAATGCAGTTATTATATTATTAGTATTTGATTATTAAAATAATAATATTTAGGTTTATCTATCATATTATTGTTATGAATTTTTCAGCTTGTTTTATTTTCATCCTATAGCTAAATAAAAAAATCATTCAAATAAATTAACGTTAAAATTTATTAAAGGAAATTAAAAATATGACGACAAATTCAATGGAAACTATTATTAATATATAATGACTTTAATGTTAATACGTTGAATGAGTTAGCAATAATAAGTAATAATTTAATTTTAGCCTAATGTTTCCGCTTCATTTATTATTAGAGCATGCATTTACTATGAATAATAATATACATTTTGAATAATTCTATCCTGGAACAACACAAAAATAATTCATAATTTTTTATTGAATTTGATTTAATTTCAAACTTTTACATATGTAATGTATGTAAATTTTTTAGTACAATAACAATGAAAATTCTCTAATTATTTATTTATAAATACTGGTATACATGTGCGTATTAAAAACTTAATTTAATTTTTTTTAATATTAAAATTAATTTTAAATTATACTTATATAAAACTTAAATAATTACTGTACGCAGTAAAATAATTCTTTATGTAGCTATAATAACTAAATAATTTTTACAATAAAATGAAATTTTCATAAAATGTAAATTTTTACTTTAATTTCTTCGTATAATATATTATTTATGATTTATATCATTTATATCCAGAGAATATCCTCAACATTTTTCACAAACCATTTATTTATTACAACTATTTTAATTTAATTAGTTTAAGATAAATGAGTATATTTCGACATTATATATTTATGTATATATAGGTATCGCACTTACTATAATATTATGGACTTAAAGTACAAATAAAGAAAAAAAAATAATAATAAAAGTAGCTAAACATTAATTTGGACTAAGCAAATTAAAAGGTTTCATTTATTTAAAAAATTTTTTACGTTAATTTTCAAAATTAAACTAAAATGTCGAGTATTTTCATTGAATATCTACGTTTTAGATTCTGATCGGAATGAAGAATATATTGATTTTACAATGATGTGTGTGTTTTTTTATTATTATTTTTTTTTTGTGTCATCACGTTTTGGAATAGTAATAGTGCTTTGAATTTTGACTTCAGCCCCTCTTTACAAAAGAAATTGAATCTATTTGGTGCTTTGGTGAGTCAAAAGCAAAACATTTACAGTAGTTTTCAAAAGCGTTAGAAAAAACCCTAAAAAAGTGACGGAAAAACGGGAATTTTTGTGCATAATTAGTTTTCAACAAAATCGATTTTTTTATTTTGTTGTAGCTCAAAAACAAATTATTGTAAATACTTGAAATTTTTACCAAATGTTTATATTAGCGTTATATATAATTGAAATTTTTGATTTTTTTAAGTTTTTTTTTTACACTTACAACATTTACACTCAACTATGCTTTTATATTTATCTACGTTAAAAATTACATTATAATATATAATATATACATGTATTTATTAATAAAACATTTTTTTTTATATAATTTTTAATATGATGATAGTCGATAGGCATTATCAGTGAAGTAGCCAGGGGGAGAGCTGAGTGGGCTGTAGCCCCCCCTCCCAAAATATCAAAAAAATGTAAAAACTATTTTAATTTTTAATGGTCTATGAAAATTGTTACAAAAATCTTAAATTGTACTTTACAAAAATTGATTAACCCTCCCCAAAAAAAAACTTAGCTACGTCACTGGGCATTACGCATACCTGTTTTCATTTTTTGAACTTCAACTATTAATTAGCTTATATTATTATTATATTATTCAGCTATTATTTTCAGCCAAGTATATTGTTAATTTTTAATTTTCAATATACTAAATAAAATTGTTATAGATATTTTGTACATAATATTAATATATTATTATCCTCTTCGAAAGATCTTCAATTAAATATAAGATAATACATTGTTAAATGCAAATAATGGTCTTTTGACGTCTACAGATGAAATAAGCGCGTATTTATACAATTCAAAGTTATTTATGGCTTTCACTAGAGATATATAATTTGTTATTAAAAATGTTGTTTATAACCCTTTCAGTGTAGTTCAGTTCTCATAGACATAACAATTGAATATTATGTACAATAAACATTATTTAAATATTAATAATTAAATAATGACCAAGACTTAAAAGCTACGTATGTTATTGTGTTGTTTATGAATTTCCTATTATTTGTACCATGATTAACTAAGTAGTTTACTAGTTGTATATTCATCGAGTTAGCTAAAGAAAATTTCTATGTGTCTTAAACTATTCATTTATATTTATTTTAAGGCGGTGAATAATAATAATAATATTAATAAACCATGGCTGTACAAAAAGAAGAAGTTGTAATATCAGGTATTGGAGGAGTATTTCCTGAATGCGATTCGTTGGAAGACTTAAAAGACTTACTATTTAACAAAACCAATGGAATAACAATCGATTCGAGAAGATGGAGACCAAGTACATAATTATTTTTCAATTTTTCTATATTATTGTTATGGATTTTTATTTTTTTTCAATGATATTATGTCGAATAGACGAACTTGGTGCTATTGCTGGAACCGGAAAAATGAAAAATGTTGACAAATTTGATGCTACATTCTTCAGTGCTCATCCTAAATTGGCTGAATCTATGGATGCAATGACGAGAATCTACATAGAACGTTCAATTGAAGCAATTTTCGATGCAGGTTTGAGTCCAGCGGATTTAAGAGGAACAAATACAGCTGTATTTTCAGGCTCAGCTATCAGTGAAACAGAAATGTTTTCATTAGACTCCTCTAAATTTGCTGCATTTTCAATGTTAGGACGGAGTAGAACAATGCAAGCTAACCGCGTTTCATACATTCTAAATTTAACAGGTACCTATATTAAAACATATCATACTAAAAATAACATTGTATCTAATTGATTCACAAATACATTTAATACAGGACCTAGTTTTACAATGGATGGAGGATGGATTTGTGGATCAAACGCTTTAGAAAAAGCCAAAAAAATGATTGAAAATGGTTTTATATCTTCTGCAATTGTTGGAGTTACAAATTTAACTCTTAGACCAGAGATACAATTCCAATTTCAAGGGTTAAATAGATTGAATAAAAATATTCAAACAAAATCATTCAGTTCTGATGGTAAATATTTAAAAAAAATAAATAAATAAGATAAACTATATAATGTTACATTCACGTTGACACATACTTTACATAATATGTATTATATTACCTATTGTTGAAAATTAATATTTTTTTTTTATTATTTTTACTTTAAATTAAGGATACAACTTGGGATATATTTTATATTTAATAAATAGTCATACTAATTAATAAAACGAATACTGCTTACCTGTGCGCACAAACCAAGATGGTTTAATATTTTATTATTTATTTTAAATGTATTTAATTCACATTTTATTTTTAGCTGATGGTTATAACAGGTCAGAAGCTTGTATTGTTATGTATCTTCAAAAAGCATCTGAAGCTAAACGTTCTTATGGAACATTATTGAGTGTAAGATCAATACAGTTTGGGGACCACGAAGGACATATAACTGAGCACAATGGAAATAACTTAAAGTCATTACTATTAGATTCTTATAAACTAGTTAATATCGACCCAGCTTCTATAGAATTCATTGAAGCTTACGGATCCGGAATAAAGGTGATATTAACCAATATTTGGCAAAACATAATACAATTAACTGATGATTAAAGTCTGTAAAGATAACATAAATAATTTTAAATCAATACACTTCACTAAGTATACATTTATTAAAAATATCATTATTCATTCCCAAACGATTAAAATTTTAATTGGATGTATTGTGGTATATTATTTATGTAAATCAAAAAAATGTAGTAATTGAATAAAAACCCAAAATTAAAAATCAAACTTAATCTTCATAGTTAATTTTGTTTGGCATTAGATCTAGTTATTTTTATGAAATTTCGTTTTTTAATGAAAAACCATAACATCATAATATGCATTGGAGAAATCATTGAATGTGTATTTGTAAATATTTTATTGTGATTAATGAAATTTAAGTTATATTTATATATATAATCCTTAAAAGCTTAATTAATGGAATTCTTTTTATACAATTTAGATATTAGCAATAAATGGATAAAATAAATATTAATGTAATATTGGGTTAATTTTTAGACTGAAGATGCTATGGAATTAAATATTATGGATGAAGTATTTTGTACTAAACAGAGGAAGTTTCCATTAAAAGTAGGTTCCGTAAAAAGTAATATAGGCCATTGTGAAGTGTCTGGTCTCTTTATGTCAATTGTAAAAGCCATAATTATACTAGAAAGTGGTTACATACCACCCAACATCAATTACTTAGAACCAAATAAAAGTGTAGCAGCGTTAAAAAATGGAAAAATTCAAGTAAGATTTTATAAATTTTATATTTTTCATTATAATATCTAATAAATAGTTTGTAGAAAATTTATGTTGATCAAAAAAAGTATTGTTCCTTATTCCTTAATCCATATACATGAAATATTTAAATGTTTTGTGTCATGCAGGTGATTAATGAAAAAACTCCTTTCAATGGTGATATTATTGGAATCAATTCTTTTGGCTTATTAAATGCATTTAGTCATGTTATTCTAAAAAGAAACATTAAAGAAAAACAGATATTCAAGCATATCAGCAGTAATGATTTTATCCCAAGACTTATATTAGCATCTGGGCGGAATGAAGAAAATACTAGAGCGACTGTAAAAAAAGTAAATACACATTTGAGTTAAATGTTGTTGTATTATTTATAGTAATTGATGGAGCGTAAAATTTTAATTTAAGTACTAATATATATTTACTGATTATCTACTATTAATAGATCAAATGTCACGGAAATGATCCGGAATATTTAGCATTGACCAATGACGTGTTTACTAGAAATATCAATGCTCATTTCTTCAGAAGTTTTTCTATTTTCCCAACATTAGATGAATCACGGATAGATGAAGTTTGGGTAATTCACATTTATTTAATATAATTATTGTAATTTAAATTTAAATTATACAATATGTATTAAAATATTATTGATATTTTGCCATGTAACATCAAAATAATATTTATAGAATGTTGATATGAAGAAACGACAGATATGGTTTATATTCTCCGGTATGGGATCACAATGGCATGGAATGGGCACAGATCTTATGAAACTTCCAGTTTTCGCTGATGCTATAAACAAATGTGATATCACATTAAAGCCTCTAGGAGTCGACATCAAATACATTTTAACCAGCCAAAATCCAAAAATATTTGATAATATTCTTAATTCTTTTGTTGGAATTGCTGCGGTTCAGGTTTAGATCAATAAAATAATATCTTAATTTGAGAAATAAGTATAAAATTTATACTATGTATATTTATATTTTTTAGATTGGATTAGTAGAAGTTTTGAAAGCATTAGACATTATACCTGATGGGATTATAGGCCACTCAGTCGGAGAATTAGGGTGTGCCTACGCTGACGGTTGTTTTACGGCTGAAGAAATGATATTATCTGCTTACGCCCGAGGTCGAGCTTCTTTAGAAACAGAACTTATTCCTGGAATGATGGCGGCCATTGGTAATATATAAATATTTATTTATTTAATTATATTTTACGCCAATTGGCAGTTAACAAAGATACATATATGTTGGCATTAAAATTAAGTAACAGTAACAAGCTATAATAAAACTTTACAATAATAATAAATAAACATACAAATTATATAAATAGCCTGAGAACGCAGCTAAAATAATTAGAGTATATTTTTATTATTAAGACGACACCATACACATATATGTTGTCTCTGTCTAACTAACATGCATCATAACAAATTTGTGTTAAGAACATTATCTAGAAAATTATATATGCTTTTATTGATATTATTATTTTAAAGTGAGTTAGCTATGTAAAATATTACAACTTTAAAATGTTCATAACTCACTTTAATATAATTATATCAATAAAAGCATATATAATTTTCTAGATAATGTTCTTACCTTTGAATTTGATAATGGGTAAATTTACACTTAATATTAAAGCTAACATCACAAAATGTGCTCTGCTGAACACAATTTTTTTATTATGTATGTTAGTAAGACAGAGACAACACACTCGGGTATGGTATCCTCTTAACTCTAAGCATACCGTGTAGTGGGTGATTGTAATCATAGACAGTAGAGTGGTATAAGACATAGCACTGGGCTAGGTTTCGTACTCCACTGGTAGGATCTTAAGATAGAATTTCAGCAAGTTAATTAGGAGCGTTTAAGATACCATTTAGAAAGAAAGTTAAAAAAAATATCTACAATATACCACCAAATATTTGTAAAATATTTGTAATTAATTTTTTTTTTTTAACTGTTTGTTTAGGACTTGGATACGACCAAATAAAAGATAAACTTCCACATGACATTGACGTTGCTTGTCATAATAGTGCCACTAGTTGCACAATATCGGGTCCAGTTGACAGCATCAATGAGTTTGTGTCAGAATTAAAATCCAAAGGTGTCTTTGCAAAAGCTGTCAATGTTGCTGGCATTGCATTCCATAGTAGATATATTCAATCCGCTGGTCCGACTCTGCTTAAATATTTAAAAGATGTTAGTTTAATAAAATTAATATATTATTTTCATTTCATTATTGTGTAAATATATATGTTGAATAATCCAATTATTTTTTTATAGGTAATCAGAGTACCGAAAAAAAGATCATCAAGATGGGTTAGCAGTTCATTGCCAGAAACAAAATGGGAATTAGACCTCTCAAAATATTCTTCACCAGAATATCATACAAACAATTTATTGAGTAGTGTGTTGTTTGAAGACGTTCTAAAACATATACCTAGTGATGCCATCGTAATTGAAATTGCTCCTCATGGTCTCCTTCAGGCAATATTAAAAGAAGCATTACCCGAAACAGTAACCAATGTGCCACTAACAAAGAGAATGTATGGAGATTCAATTCGATTTCTACTTTCTGCTATAGGAAAGTGAGTCATCGCTTGTTATCTTTAGGACTTTTTTTAAAATTGTTAACGCATTTCATGTCCTTGTCATGTCAATAATTTTTATTTAATAGATTATTATTTATTTGTTAGTCAGGATATAGTGTATTTAGATGTAAAGCCATATTTCATTTTATTTTATTATTATGTATCATTTTACATTAATTTTAGGTTATATGCAAATGGTGTTAATCTTAGAATTCAAAATATTTATCCAAAAATTTCATTTCCTGTTAGTCGAGGTACTCCCAGTATTCAAAGTTTGCCTTTTTGGGACCATAATGAGCAATGGACACCTGTTGTAACTACCAATTCACAAGTAATATTACACATTCAATTCAAAATATGTTTACATACCTGAATCATATTATAATTTATTTTATTTCTATTAAATATTATAAGTTTTTTTTTAAATATATATATTAAATTTTATTTATTTTACTTAAATATTAGATACATGGATTCTTTGGTGAAAGAACAACTACTATACTAGTTAATGATAGTATTCATTTAACCGAGTACCAAGTTCATAATCTTCATATTATACCATTTGCTTATATAATGGTAAGATAATTGTACCATATATATTTTAAACACTCTTTTGACTAATACTCGTACTTTGTTAGATATGTTCATATGATTTGATTATGGTTTGTTTAGATAAATACTTGGGAAATGTTTGTTGAAATTAATTCTAAAACATTTTCCGAAGAATCTGTTCAATTTGATAATCTACGTTTTAAAAATAATATCAAAGTCCATCCAAATAGTAAATATTAATATCCATCAAAGGTATTGAATTTCAATATTGTCAATTGTTACAAAGTGATTTCTTAATCTTACAGATGTAGCTGAAGGTAATTTAATGATTCAATGGGGATCTGGTCATTTTGAATACTATTTAAATGATGAAGTTATTTTTTCTGGTCAAATAAGCTTCTTAAATAATATACATTTAAACAGAAAAACAGAAAAACCAATAGAATGTGATATAACATCTGATCAATTTCAAGGGTGTGTACTAAAAGATGAAATATATGAGATATTCAAAAATAACGGATTCAATCTAGGGGAGAATTTCAAAAATATTACCAAATTTAATATCTATAAAAATTATATCCAAGGCAATATAAAATGGAAAAATGATTGGATTTATTTTCTTGATGGCTTATTTAAATTTCCTATATTACAAAATTTAGGCACATGTCCAATAGAAACACCAATTTCTATTAGGCAAATAAGTATAAATCCGACAATGTTAAAAACAAATACAGAAAGAGGTAATATATACATCACACGTTATGATTAAAAGTTTATATTACTAAAATTTAATGCTAATACTTAGTTTACAATATTTTTCTTTTAAGATGTATGTGTAAATTATAACACCGCAACTAAAGAAATAACATGTGACGGAATAAAAATAACAGATATAAAATATGGGCATTCAATATTGCCGGTGATTAATTCTGCAGTAGTAAATGTACAAGAAGAGATATTTATTCAATTCAATCTCTCACAATGCAAAGTAATATTTTATTTATCTATAAAAATTAAAAATTAATTTAATATGTTTATATACTAATCATAATATACAGTCATTAATTACATAATTATATCAATTTTAATTTTTAGATAATTTTAAAACTATTTATGAGTATTATTATCTACAAATAGATTTATACTTAACAGATAAAATAGATACGTTTTTTAATATTATAATGTATTCTAAATATACTAATATATAAACTGAATAGTCCAGTAACTTAAAATTAAATTATGATTGCATAACTAGATAAATAATATAGATTCATATTGTGCAAACTACTACATCGATACATTATCAAGGTGTGTGTTAAGTATGTGAATATGTACTGTGATTTAAACAGCTTTGATTGTGATCTATGAAAAAATACCAATGAGCTCAGACATACTTTAGAGTTTAACTAGTGTTTAAATGAATATAAAAAAAAAATAATAATGAACTAAAATATTATCTAGTAGTAAGTCAGTTTAATAAATAATAATAAATAACACAAAACTTCTAGGTAACACACTTAACAAGTAAATACATATTAATTTTATTCAGATAGCCTAGCTTAAATATAAAAATAATAAATTATGCGCAATTTATACATAAATTGCAATTAATTTGGAGCAAAGTCTTCTGGTTAAAGATGTCTCCTATATAATTGAAATACCTTTCACTGTAATAATCTCATAAGCGACTATTTTAGCCAAACACAATGGTGGTTTAGGTAGAGAATAATTTTAAAGTAAATTATGTAGTGATAATAAGACAAGTATTGATGAAATATTAAAAGTGGTTGTAGTAACAATTAGTCACAAATACAACTATTTATTTCTTAAATATAAGTGTGAAACGAAAATGTTTCAGTATACATGTTAATTAATATGAAATCAGGAATTAAAAATACTGATACTAATATATAGTAATAATTAATTTATATCCAAACAATTTTCAAACCCAAATTTTTCATATACTTAAAATTTAGGAGATTCACATTATAATTTGTTGAACTAGTATAATTTTCAATAGAATAAAATATACACAAATAATTGAAAAAAAATGCATTAATCTTAGTTAGTTTTAAAAATTATAAAAATAAACTTGTTGTAAATTATTATTTTAAACATTTAATATTGTTTTTAATTTTAGAACATTAATCATTTCATCTATGACTCTATGGATATAATAACAGATACTTTTGATAAAACCTCAGAAAAATTAATTTTATGTACTCCATACCATTTTGACGATCTTTTATCTAAATTATGTACAAAAACAATCAAACAAATCTTTGAAAATCAATTAACAATGCATGTAAGTGTTTTATCTTAATGAATATAATTTTAAAATAATATATTTAATATTAAAATAAAATATAATATAACTATTAGAATGAGACCTTAAATTGGCATGACATTGAAAACGTACCGGAAAATGACGAATCTAGAAGATTTATCACAGTTACTAATGTTAATTACTTACAAGATACAACAAGAGCTTTAGTCAATATAAAATGTAGTTTCATTATAGTATGTTCAGAAAACAAACTTAAAGATCTTAAAGATTGGAAAATTATCACACAACAAAAATTTGACAATAACTGCTGTTTAGGATTGATGAAAAAGGTAAATGTTATTTTGTATTAGTTATTTAATATTGGTTAATTTTTTTTTTTTTTTTAGGTAATTGTCTTAGACAAGAACGTAATATCTATAAAACCAACAAATGATGAATATGATTTGAGCATTTGGAAAGCATTAGAGACACATAATAATTCATCGAAAGATATGATTTATATAATTTCAAGGTCTGAGCCATTGGAAGGCATTAATGTTTATGTTAACGAAATCTTACAAAAGTATAAATCAAAAAAATTAAGGTGAGTGCATAATAAAAATTTGGTCAACAAAACAATTGTATACTATATTATAATTTATACGTACGTTTATGTTAGATTTTTGTTTATATTGGATTCAAACGCACCAGATTTTGATTCTAACCAGACATTTTATACAAATCAGTTATCAAAAGATTTAATAGTAAATATTTATAAAAATGGCGGTTGGGGCTCTTATAAAAAAATTGTTCTTCAAGATTTAAAAAATGATATTAAGTTCAACAAAAATTTAGTGTTCAAAAATCTCACTAAAAATAAGTAAGTTGAATAAAAAAAAATGTTATGATTTTAATTGCTTAATCACTTTTTTATCACACTATTTTAATTTATTTCAGTAAAAGTAAATTAACAGTAAAATATCTTGGTTTGAATTTTAAAGAAATAGTTGTCGAAGAAAACACCGAGGTAATTATTTAATAATATAAGTCATAACTCATGTATTAAAGAATATAATATTGTATTTATTTTCATTAGAACGAATTTGGACCTTTGGAATACTCAGGGTATATTGATAATAAAACCATTATGGGAATTACTTCGTTCGAAAAAATATCTTCTCAAATGATTTATGATCCATTATTATCATGGCCTATACCATCGACATGGTCACTAGAAGAAGCAACCACTATTCCTCTGGCATACGCAATGGTGACTACCCTTGCAATTAATTACAACAAATTAACTAATTTAATGTCTATAATTTCAGAATTATTATATTTTTAACATTTTGTGTAAACTTCAAAAAGATAATTCCGTTTTGGTAACTTCTGGGTTGCATCCAATAGGTCAAGCTGCAATTGCAATAAGTTTAAGTATAAAGTGTGAAACGTACGCTATTGTAAACTCACACCAACAAGCAGAACAATTATCTAGTATCTTCCCAGAGGTATAAGTTATTAACGATAGTTATAATAAAAAATATAATTAAATAAAATTTAAATTGCAGCTATTGCGATCAAGAATACTTGTGAACACCAATAACAAATTTGACGTTCAACTAAAAATGATAACTAAATCCAAAGGAATAGATTTTATATTAAACTTTTTGAGTGGTAAATCATTTGAAGCTTCTTTTCGTACATTAGCTAAGCATGGAAGTTTCTTTAATTTTTCAAAAGCAGATATGAAAAATCAAAAATACTTAGGTAAACAAATATTATAAAATTTAAATTTAAACTATTAACTTTATTTTACGAGTAATTTAATTTATAAAAACAATTGTCATAAATCAAAAGGAACACGAATATTTTTGCAAGACACATCGTTCTTCACCATCAGTTCAGGAATTTTGTTAAACGAAAGTGTTCTAAATAAACAAATTGTACAACAAGCACTAATGAACGGTTTAAATGAAGGTGTATTAAAGCCTATACGTAATTATTTTGTAATTACATCATTAAATGGTATAAACATTTTTAACACAATGAGGTAAATAACTTATAAAATACATGTTAACTATACATAAATATAACAATTTTATTAATTTGTGTTTAATTTAGATCCAATGCTGTATCGATTAAATCTGAAAAAGTTGTACTTTCAATAGACGATAATAACAATAATGATGAGAGTTCTAAGTTAAAAGAAAAACTTCAATATAAATCATACGAATGTCATCCTAATAAAACGTATCTAATAGTTGGTAAATATTTCTCTACTTATTCGATTTATTACATTTTTTATACAACTTAAATAGTGATTTAAATTACAGGAAATAGAGGAGATTGGCTAGACCTTGCTGAATGGTTGGTTGACCGAGGTGCTCAAAAAATTGTAATCATAGTCAAAAGGTGTTTAATGTCATCTACTATTTGTAGGAGGTTTGTAAATACTTTTGTGAATGTCATATATAAGTGTTAAATGTATAATATTCTGCATGATTATATTTTTCTATATAGATTTGATAGACTCATTTCACGAAATGTATCTGTACAAATTGAATCAGATTTGCATTTAAAATCAAAAGAGGAATCACTTAACTGGTTAAATAATTTGACAAATTTTAAAGTTTTGGATTCCATTTTTATAGTGAATCAGGTACTATAAAATATAAATAACCCAGCAGGCTTTTAAAAATTAACATTCACCTATTAAGAGTAGAGTATAATAATTTGTATGAATAATTTTTTTTTTTTTGTCATAGTTTGATATTGATAAAATTAATAATCTTCGATATGCTTTTGAAAAGCATACCAATAGAACATTAACAAGTTCGTTTGTATGTTTATTAAGTAATGGAAATTCTATTTGTTCTGAGCTTAAATCGATTGGATTGAACGCTTTAAATATTTCCTGGGATGGAATGTCTTCGCAAATGACTAATACATCCAAAATATTGCCTTCATTGGATATTTTGTTACAGAAATCATACACAGCGGAGTCTTCATCATTTGTATGCTCAGAACATGGCTCTTTTAAATCAGAGAGTAATACATTTATATTAAATAATAAAAAAAGCATGATATGTTTACCCAGATAAAAGATCAACTGGTCTCCGGTGTATTACAAGTACACAAATTATAAAAATAAGCTAAAACTGTTTTCACTTCAAAATAATTATGTATTATATTATATTATTATATATGTTTTATAATATATTTTAATTTAAATTTATTTTTATAATATGAGTGGCACCATTATATTTTCATTATATTATAAATAATATTATTTTTTTTTTATTTTTATTAGGTTATCAACAAATTAATAATATAATCACAAATATTTTTCCCGAATCAAGTGATGAATTACATTTTCTTAACAATATACAAACTCAAGAAATAAAATTTGTCGAAGTTTCAACTAGAAGTCCTAGATTATCACAACTAAAATCTGTCATACCTGTATTCATAATACCTGGATTTAAGCCAAAACTCATAAAAACATTTTTTGAAAAATTGAGTTACCCAGTTTTTGAAGCCCAATTATCCAATGATATCAAGTCCATCGATGAAGTATCACAGATTTTAGTAAATGTAAGCTTTTAACGCAATGATATGTCTAAATATAACTAAGCTGATTTATTTTTATTCGAACATAGAAACTAAAAAAAATTACAAATCAAAAATATGTATCTATAATTGGTGAATCTTGGGGCGGAACCGTTGCTCTTAAAATGGCTCAAATATTGGAAGCACAAGGAACATTAACTACTGTAACATTATTAGAAGGCGATCCAGAAATGTTAGCAGAGTGTGCGAAACAATTTTTATCTAATGGCTATATCACTAAGAAACTAAATACAGTATATGGTTCATTATCAAGTAAGGTAAATATAAAAACATTTATTTATCAAACATTTACCTCAAAAATATTTATATACCTACTTTAAAGTAGTAAATCTGATGTTCTTAAATAATGTATGTAAGTATATATTTTATATGTGTAAACAAATTAATTTAATATAGATATATTTTGATTGTTTTATAAATATTAGTACTACTTAAATTTAAGAAATTATTGGTTATTATTAATTTATCCGATTCATATACCCGTCATAAATTTAACGTTTAATAATTTACTTTACTTAAAAATCAGTAACATAGCATTTTTCTTATAATTTATGTAGTTTTCTAAACATCCTATACAAAACTATAATGAAGAATCGCAGTTGATAAATATGTCAGCTTATCAAAAACAGTTTGAAGAAAACACACAGAAAGCTTTAAATACAATTCGCTATAAGTTACAAACATTATTAGAAACTAAGCCACTTTCAAATAAAATACATTCAAAAGTTGTAATATTTAGATATGAAAAAACATCTAAATTTAATAGCACTAACTTAAAAGATGTAAGTTTTACTAAGTAATTTTTTATTTATTTCCTATTTTCCTGAATTAAAATTAAGGGATAATAAGGTTGTCCACTATGTATAATTTGTTTTTTTTTTTCACAGTATTGTCTCAACCCACCATTTGTCCATATAATTTCTGGGATGGATTATAAACACATGATGGTAGACAAGAAAATGATTTCAATCATTAATAATAATATTGTTCATTCGTATCCGATAGGAGTGGAATTGTCACTGAGTGATAAATACAAAAATTTCTACTTTTATATGCAAAAATATTTGAAAAATGCATAAATAAAAATAATTACAATATTATAGTTATTATAGTTGGTTTTTCTATTCAATAAATTTTAAAATTGTTAATAGAACTTATATAGTTATTTAATGTTGTGTATAACTTCAAATTTAATTTATAACCTAGTTTGTTTTTGGTATCAGGTAACAAGCTTACAGCTTACTCGCATTGAACAATATTTCAACAATTTAATGATAACAATTAGTGTGGAATAAATTATTGCGGAAAGATTTTCAGTAAGATTTTTCAGAACACTTGAGAAACGAATATGACTATGTTTAGCTGCAATTTTTTTTAGCTATACCTCCTGTCTACTTATTATCACAGCTGATTAATCACTTTATTCATAAATATCCAAAGGATTTATCTGTTTCCATACTACTTTTAAAACCCCAATACCAAAACTGAGATAGTTTTTATAAATACCCAATTATTACTTATTCAAGACTAATACAATATAGTTTAGAAATATTTGTGATAATAGGTTTTATTCAATAATATACAATAAATATAAATACATTATTATTAAATGTTAAATATATATCATATTAGCATTAATTAATACCTACCCAGATTTTAAAAATGCTATAGATATTTATTAAACAAAACAAATTAAAATATTGGTTGGTAAATTGTTTAAAAAAAGATAGGAATCATACATTTTTATTTGAGGAGGGAGGTTTTCATATAATCTAAAAACATGTAATATATTAAAATGATATTAGTGTAGTGAACGAGTTTCTCTATCAGGTAGATTTTGGGGTTTCAGTGGACGTTGTTGAATAGTTGTGATATGTGGTACACAAGATAAAAATATAAAATATATTTATTTAAATAATTTATCAACCAAGACTCTTTTTTGTTTTGTTTAATTAATAAAGTATTTAAAAAATTTTCTATTATTTTATTTATAGGTAGGTATGTTGCGTATAATAATATATATCATTCATTGTGCGAATAGCTAATTAAATGGTATCGTTAAAAGTATGTGCATCGTGCATCATAAATAATCAATATAATTATGAATTAATAGGTAATGATTAGAATGAATAGAGAGTGATCAACAGTTCAACACATTGAATGATTGAAAGATTATTACTGAAATCTATCTTAATTGAATATTTGATTATATAATATTTGTTTACTTGCTATATTTCTGATAGTTAATAATATGCAAGTATAGGATTTTCAAGTACACATACTTATTGAATTATTAGAACATTACATGTTACAGATATGTGATGTAAATTATTTAAAATTTGACCTTTGTAAATTCAGATGACACTAAAAAAAAGAGGCCCAAAAATATTTGGGAATTAGGGAATTAAACACTTTACTAAAATTAACAATATATCCTTAGTATGATATAGGTTTAAGTGTTGAATGTTGCAGTCAACTAATTTATAACAAAATATATATTACCAGGTAATGATTTACACTATCTGATATGGGTTAGATACTGAATTATATTGAAAATATTATCATTGTTTCTAAATAAAAATTGTATTAATATTCAATGTGGTTGAGATTGAAACAAGATTATATGTATTTTTAGTAAAAAATTTTATCTTACAGATAACTGCTAACATTGATTAATTATTATTTAGTTTTCTCAATATAATTTTCATAGTTAAATTATATGATGACTATTTATAAAACTTAAATAAATTTCCTGGTAAAATTAAAAAAAAATTCAAATTTGTTTTAAGAAAATAAAACTATGATTATAAAAAATTAAAATTTCAAACCAATTTTTATACAATTATATTTATATAATTTTTATAAAAATAACGTATTCGAATTTAATGAAAACAAATCAAATATCTAAAACATAGAACTATAAAATAAACAAAAAAATATTCTAAAACTGTATATTTTTCATAAAAATCATAGATCTTAAAAACTTTCATAATGATATCATGTAATATATACCTACAAATGTATACTTAAATTACTAGGATAAATTTTTTAAAATTCAAAATTATATTTTAGATTCTGAACGGAACGATAAATATATTGATTTTATCATGATGAGTTTTTTTTGTATATGAGTACACGATAAGTTATCGATTAAATGCTTCGATTTTTGAAAAAGGGAGTAGTTTTGGATATCATATTGAATTTAGTTTGTACTTTAAAGAGATCAAATTTAAATTCCCTGGTACTTTTTTTTGTAATTGAGAAAACCAACAAAAAATTAAGGAAAACAGGATTTTTACGCAAATCGAATTTTTAATAAAATTCCAATTTTGTTTTTTTGATGTTACTCAAAAACGAATAATCGCAGATACTAATGTATACTAAATGTTTATTATTGTTTTCTATTATAATAACATTTTCAATTTGTTCAGACCATTTTTAAACTATTTTTAGGCATAATAATTTTTAAATTTTTCTTAGTTCTTTTTTTTTTATATAAACAATGATTAAAAATTATTTGCCAAATATAAATTTTTGCAAATTTAATACAAAGCTCCTCATAAGTTTTTAATTTTTCAATTAAAAAATAACGAACATTTGTGGTCACAATATTATTTACACATAACTTTACAAGTATTTGTTTAATTTTTCTATTTATATTTTATTCCATGTATTTTATTTTTAATGGGTTTTTGAAAATTAAGATTTCAGACCCAAAGTAGGTATTGAACCAATTTTATATCGTTTTTGTTGCTTTTTTCATTAAATTAATTTTATTTCTATCATTAACTAAGATGATAGTAGGATTATAGTATTGCTGGCAAAACAAAAACATCAAGTATTCAAAATTCTAACTAAGTAAATCTTTTATATTATAATATAAAATAAATATTTATGGTCCTAAAACGGTTTCTTGCGGGCCCCCATTATTTATTGTGTATATTTTCATTACTTAGTATCTACTTCATATTCACAAATTTTTTAGAAAACTATATCAGTTAAGTTATTTCAAACCTCTCAGACACCATATTACATTTCTAGCTTCATTAAAAATATTTTGTCACCAATGGAATTAAAGGCTTTTTACATCAAAGCGCGTATTTCAAGAACCAAATTTTATTCGTTTAACATTATATTCGATTAAAGTTATGTATATTTAGGTAATACAAGTATATATTACTCAATATATTAAGTTTAGGTTAGTGTAAGTTATATTAGTACATACCATATACTTATGATAAGATAATTTTAGCTTTTTTATTACAAAAATATTATGGTTATAAGTTATGAGTATCATTGAATATTTAATGAAACAGGAAGACTGGTGTTAGATGTTAGAACAATATATTAGGTGTACAAATTTATAAATTAATAGTTGTCGTAAATAATTTGTAAAACAACTAAAACATGATTTAATAATGAAAAATGATTGAAAATCAGATAAGATGAGATTAAAATCGATTAAGCTTTTACTAATAGAAAAATGTCATCTTAAGTCTTGAGGGCCTTAACTAAAATAACTATAATAATAAATTAATATTGATTTATCAAATGTTTAATAAACGAAATATTCTTTAAACGCAATCAATTAAATGCATCTAAACTCTATTGATGACCTTAATGCAAATGTACTGAATAAGTTAAAGACAAAGAAATATTATATTCTGTTAACATGGACTTATTATTTCCGTTATATTTATTATATTGATCATATGCCATCATATACCTACTATGAATACAAATTCCACAGATGAATCAATTATGAAACAATATAATAGGTACCTATGTTAAATTATCATTAAATATTCAGTTTTAATTGATTTAATACCGTTTAAAAAAATATTTGAAAGGCACTGGAAACAGAATTTGATTATAAAAATTAATTAATCATGGAATAATTATTATAATGTACCACTATATATTATATTATTAACTTATTTTTAACACATATTTACTTTAATTTAAAATGTTATACTAAAAACGAATCAGTACCAAAATACTACACAAAATAAAAATTTTCATTTTATATAAGTTATTTTACTAAAATTCCATTGGATCAATGCTAAACAATTAAAAGCATATAAAACTCTCCGTAGTATAACATTTTTTTTTCGACTTTGACTTTATAATCTTAATAGTACCTATCTATTATAGTCATTTATTTATATTTTTTATCAAGTTCATAAAATGATCGCTACGCGTAATATAATTTCGAAATCGATCATTATTACATTGTGATTATTGATATTTTTGTTTATATTGAAGTATCGAATAACGATTTATAAATTTGTACAATATTCACGATTACTATAATTTTATTGGTATTATATTAAATCATAAATCACAAATTAATCGACAAACTAATTTCTTTAGAACTATAATTTTACTGTAAGTAAATCTTTTCAAAGGTTGTATATCTATACTTCTTATACTTACAATATAAAGACAATTTCTATTTTCCAGATTTGGCTGAGTGTTATATAATGATACAATGAGGATCTGACTTATTTGAATACAATTTCAACGATGGAATTTTTTTTTCTGGTCAAATACGTTTTAAAGACGACTTAAATTTAATTGAGAAACCAGAAAATGATACAAAATCTAATGATTTTCAAGGATGTATATCAAACGAAGAACTTTATGCCATTTTGAAAAAAAAAATAGTTACAATTTAGGAGACAACTTCAAAAATATTATACATTTAGATGTTTATAAAAATAATATTCAAGGTTTCGTAAAATGGGAAAATAATTGGATTTATTTTTTAGATGGGCTATTAAAGTTTCCATTATTAGACAATTTAGGCATTCACTAAACGGAAGCACCAGTTTCCATTAGACAACTAAATATAAACCGTATTACGTTCAATAAATACACAATAAAAGGTATTAACATTTTTTTTTTTTTTTTTAATAACAATAGGCGTTTAACAATTATTTTTTTAGACATTACCATTAATTACAACAAAGTCACAAATGAAATAACATGTAATGGAGTACAAATATGTGATGTAATAAACGAACATTTGACAATACCTATACTAAACTCTGTAGAAATTAAATTAGAAGAAGTAAAACTTATTCCATTCAACTGCTCACATTGCAAAATAATAATATTATTTTTACTTTTGAAACAATTGATAAATACCTAAATATCATATACCTACCTAAATTATTAAAATATTTTGTTAATAATTTGTAATAAGCTGAATCACGGCCAGTTTACATTATACAAATAAAAAAAAAAAAAACATTAATTACTTTCAGTGCCCTGTCAAGGTTATTTGAATTTAAATTGAGTTTAGAATTTTAGTTTTATTAGATTTTATTTTAATAAGTACTAATATCTTGTAAAATTATTTTTTACCAAAAAAAAAAAAAACAAATTTATTTTTATTTTTCAATAAAAGTTAAAGAATTATTTGAGATAAAGATAAAGATCAAAGTTTTTTCATCAGTTAAGATTACAATAAGTTTAGTTCTAATTCGTATACGTCAATAAAAAATAACGATTAAAAAAACAATAATTAATTTAAATAACTTGAAAAATGTTATAATTATTGAAAAAGTAATATTTGTATGCATTGAATGAAAATGAATGAAAAAAAAACATTTGTTTAAATATTAAGTACGATTTTACTTCCAAAATATCAATGACACTATTTATGACTTTATGAATTTAATAACAAAGTCTGAAAAAAATTATGATGACAATACATCTGGAAAATGTATTCTTTATAAACTGTTCCATTATAATGATACATTATATATATCATGCACAAAATCGATTGAATAAATGATTGAAAACGATATATTAATTGATGTGAGTATTTTTATTAAATTAAAATTATATATAAATATATATTAATGAAATATTCTAACTATAATAAGTGTACAATATTGAATTGGGATAACGCCGAGAAAATATCCAGAAATGACGTATTTGAAAGATTTATCACGGTCATAAATGTTGATTACTTTCAAGATACAAAAATGTAGTTATATAATTGTATGCTCCATAACAAAGCTCCAATATCTCAAAGACTGGAAAATAATTGAACACAACAGAAACTTAACAACAACAACTATTTATCATTGATGAAAAAGGTGAATCTTCTCATAAATGTATGTATTGTTTGATTACGACTAAAATTAATATTTTTTAGGCAATAATAATAAAATATGATAAAAGCAAAGTTAAAAAACCAACAAATAATAAAAACGATTTGAGCATTTTGAAAGCATTAGAAACACATAATTCATCAAAAGATATGATTTATATAATTTCAAGGTCTGAACAGTTGAAAGGCATCACTACTCACGTTGAAAGAATTCTACAAAAGTATAAATCAAATAAATTAAGGTAAGCACACAGCACAAAACTTTTACATAAAAACAATTAAATATAACTATTTATATGTACATTTTTGTAATGTTTTTGTGTAAAAAATTTATTATATGTGTAACTAATAGTGCACTCAGATGTATCTAGATTTTAAATAAAAAATATAATCAGATATTATTTTTTTAATTAAAAATATTCTATTGCTTTTAGAAATATAATAAGATAAAGTGACTTAAAGTCGTACAATTTAAAATAAATTTCAACCGGAATAATTTTCAATGTAAGCTCGGGTTTTCAGTCATCAAATTATCATTCTTCAAAATTTCAAATAACTATTCGTTGTATAAACTTATTTATCAAATAAAACAAAAAATATATTGACAAGGTTTTTTTTAAACACAAACTTATCTTCTGAATAGTTATTTGAAGAATTACAATTATAACATTTTATACTTTTAACTGAGTTTTAAGTTTTATGTATCAAAAAATTGTATTTATAAAAATACGTAATTCATGGTTTTAGAGAAAAATTAACTAAACTTACTTTCTTTATATCATAATGATAAAATATTTGTACTAACTATTTCGGTAATTCAAACTTAATAAGCAATAGTTATTATTATATTATTGTTGATTATAGAACGCCTCGGTGTTTATGAGATATGCAATATTATAAGCACATCTGAGATTTTTGTTCAGGTTGTTGAACCATAGGTACTGTACGAGAAGCAACTGTTTCGTATGAAATCATGGGCGTGGAGTATTTTTAAATCATAGGTTTTATAGTTTTATACCAATTAAAACCTCACCCACACAATTTAAATAATTATTAATGTACAACAATTCGTATTTTATCTTTTTTTTAACTAAACATAAAAAGTTATATAACTAGAAACTAGAATTGTATATAAATTTATAGATTCATACAGAGTTAGTGCACTATATATGAGGATTAAAAATGTCTGTATTTCAAATCGAACTGATTCCATAGACTAAATTTGATTTTACATACAATTGAATATTTGGAGTATTGAAACATTTTGTCATTAAAGCATATAAAATGCGTATATTTTGTACAATTTTAGTAAATAATCAAATCATTTCAACTCTCGGTTCTGGAAATTGAAATTTTTTAATAATTACACGAGTACTCACGAAAAAAGGGATATTGTCAATTATTTGATAAAGCGAAAGTATTAAAAATTAATTTCTCAAATTTGTAATACCAACAAATTACTAAATTAGTATTTGTTCGTTTTGTATACATTGCAGATTTTAACTGTTATTTATTTAATATTGAAAGGTACAAAATAGTGAAAATTTATGATACATATTGGAATATTTTTTCCAATTATTTATTCATATAAGTGTATATTAATATTGACCCTTTTCCTTGCATATTTACAACATTTTGTAATGTGTATATTTCCCGTATATACTTATAACATAATATTTATGTTGCTATGATACTATTGACTGTTAAATCAGTAAGTATTTTTTAGTGTTTAAAAATGTTATGTTAGAGATATATCATTTAAAAATTGTGACTTACATAATTATTTCTATTTTTCATTAAATCCTATAATTATAATATAAAAAATTATATATATTCTTTAGTACATTTTTTAATGAACCTTTTATAATACATTTTTAATTAACTTACAATATTCTAAATCTGTTTAGACATCTAATACTAACGATTTTATATTCTAATAAAACGGATTTTTCTTTTAACACGAGAGTATTGTCTTTAAAAATAACGCTTATTGCATACTCAAATGCCTCGTTTTAGCGCAGTGCAATTGTGATAATTAAGCGTGTTTAATTGATCATTTGAGTTTTTTACTTACGAAATAAGGCTAAAAAAAATTATTATTTCTTAAGTGTATATAATTATTAAAATAATTTAATAGTGATTTAAATTCAACATATATACAGGTATTTATTTTATTATACTAAAACATTTTATCAATATATTTCACTTATCCTTTTTTAGATTGTTTATTTAAAAAAAAATAATAATTCATTATCATGGAAAACATTTCAACCCCTAACCGTCAACTCTCAATGTGTGATATGATTTCCGATGATTTATCTCAAATTAAAAACCAAGCTATCGACAAACCATGTGTCACTTATAACATCTGTGCGGATCATCCCGAAAAGGAGAAAACATTTTCTTCGTTTCTCCAATGGCAAAAACACAACGAGGAACTACTAAACCGATCAACTCAGGGACATCATCAATCAAATGTGTAAGATTTTATGATCTAAAAATATATATATTATTTTAAAACTATTTCTTACTATAATATGTACTATTCAAATATAAACTTAGGGTTGAGTATAATGTGCAACGTGCAATAAACACGTTATCCGGTTCCGTGGACAAATGTATGTTAGACAGTACCAATAAAATTGCTGGTATGGCTAGAAACATAGATAGATGGAAAACATACATGTTTCAAATTTTAGAAAACATGCGAAATGAAATCGATTTCCTTATTTTAAGTAAAAAAAAAATTCAAAAAGCTCAAACGGCTTTGCATATTATTTGTTCTATATCTACTGAATGCTTGGAACGACGATCGTTTAGATTGGAAATGGATCACACTTTAGATCCCGGACAAGTAGAACTTGTTAAAGTATTATTTACATTATTAGTTATAGTTTTTTATATCTCAAAATTCTATTATAATATATAAATAGGAAAAAAAACTAATTACCGAAATAGGACATTTATTTTGCCGTACATTGTGCCAGATAGAAGTTCAGTTAGATCGCAACAAACAATTAAAGTTTCGACTAGAAAAAAGTTGGAGTGATAAACATCAATCATTTCAAATTGATACTATCAATTTAGGGCTAAATATTCAGTCGCCTATCATAATGTCACATACGGACGTTATCAAAGATTCTGAAAGGTATGACCATTTTATTGACACAAAATATTTTGAAATGCGCGATTTTAATCTTCACATATATTATTTTATTTTTTTATAATAGCACTTGTTTGTCAGTACCAGAATGGGAAACAATTACTAAAACTTTATATGAAGAAGCCATGCAAGTTTTAAATGAATCGAGACAATTGAGATCAATAATCGACGATGTACTCAAGAAAAGCGCAAATAGATTAAGAGATCAAGCTGATACAGTTGATATTGCTTTAGCGCGGTTCATATCCGATACACAACAAATTGGACAAGCAATCGAAAATGACTTGAAACAAGTAAATAAATATTAAGAAATATATTATCTCTATTAAATATTCATATGCACAATAAGAAAATCTTCTTATTATTGATTAACAAATTTATAGGCGTGAAAGACTTGATTAAAGAAGCAACATATAATAATAGTGCTTCCGATATTGAGTATAATTTATAGTATAATTATATATTTATATATATAAAATATTTGTAATATTAAAGGTCATAGCATTCACAGCACTATCTTCTATTAAACTTACGGTTTGTAGATTTGGGATAAATAAACTTTTTACGAATGAATTATGGTGGCTAGTGAGATTGAAATAAATTGTAAAAAGTTGTTGCTTTTTTGTCGATTATTTTGATAAGGAAATCATGACTTATGACAAAAACAGAAGAGTTATTTATTACTTTGCTGAAAGAAATATTTCGATAGAGTTGAATTTTTTTAATACTCGACTTTTTAGTCACATTGTTGTAGTTTGTAAACTTAGATAAGTCTTAGGATTGATTTGAAAATTATTATTTTTGTATTTAAATTTAAGTTTGTGTAAGTATTTTTGAAAACAAGGGTTTTAAGAAACTAATATTAAGTGTTAGTCTATGTGATTTAGTATGTTTATTTTAAATGATTATTCTTTTTGTCTAGGTTAAATTTGGAGTCAAAGTATTATTGTTTATTATTATACATGTTAATATAATAAGAATTAGTATGTGCTGATTTGGAGGTGGTTAACATTATAATATTTCCATGTACTATCAATCGTTATATATCAATTAATTTTAAGTATACTGACCACTACTATTTATGAATATACATTTGCTAATTTAAATGTGAGTTATAAAAAAACTCGAAAAATTGTTGGTACAAATTGAACTTGATTGTATTGGACATTCTTATTTTGAATTTAATTGTCAAGACAAGATATTCATATTTTTTAATTAATTTTGCCCGTTTGTCGAAATCAATACTCGATATAATTTTTCTATATTAAATACTAAGTGTAAATACTAAATAGATTTAGATATATTATAAAACAATAAATAATAAATCAGTAATATAAAATGTAAAAAAATACTAACACAATTTAATAATTAAGTAATTTACTCTTATTATTAATTGAGATCGGACATAATATTATAACATCAAATTAAATACTATTTAAAATACTAAAATATATAGTTATTTAACATATTTAAAAAAATAATGAATAATTTAAGTAACTAAAATTAAAGCAGATGTTATAAACTAGAACAAAATTAATTAGAATTCATTTATATATTTAAATATTTATTGTTTATTGACAAAATTATCTTCAACTTGAGTAATTGTTTCAAAGATCTTTTTACACTTTTATTATATTTTTATTTCACTTAAATAGAGATATTTATATATTATGTTGAATTAAAAGATTTTTAGTTTAAATTTTGCTATCATTTAAAATCAATCGTTGTATGATTTGAATGTATAATTACAATTTAAAGTGATTACGCCTCTTATTAATTAAGTTTACGATTTGAGTTCAGTGCTCTTATACAGTAATGTCGTATTTTACTTTCCTGTATATCCACTAATAGTCTATTATTTATAATCTTAAACGTTATTAAATATATATCTAGGTAAATTACTTTTAAAAAGTAATAAATGTACGTTACTTTACGTAGCATAAAAGTTAATTTTACGTTGCTTAAATATTAATTCTGGTACAGTTATTCTTAATTTGTAATTTGCGTTGCCCGTAAATGTAAGTTTATCAATGGTATTTATTGTGTCGACGGAGAGAAACCAATTATTTTTTCTAGTATAATTTAATAGGACTCATAGTAAGTTATTCGAACGACAGCCACTCTTTTTTGATAGTTTTCCACTTCAACACGGATATTATATTTAATAAGTAGTTGTACACTTTTCGTTTTTACCAAATACGATTTGTAAAGTACAACATGTTATACATTACATGTAATACTTTAAGACTACACAATATAATAACAATTTAGTGCTTAAGTAAATTATTTTTTATGTGTTTATTAGGTTTATGAATTTGTTAATAAAGATAAACTTAGAAAATGTGAATACTAATAAAGCTATATAATATATCTCATATTCATGTTTTAGTAACTTTTATAATTGTATTTGTATATATTATATTTGTTTGCGTTGATTCAAAATTAACTAGGTAGTTCAACGATTAGGCGATTCGGAAAAATCAATCGGAAATCTCCTTCGCGTAATATCGAATTTAGAAAAGGCCAAACAAACTGCTGAAACAAGGTTACACAATCGTTTGAAACGTCCGGGGGATGAGAACGTAAAGGATAATGCACAACTAAGGTATTTTTGATTAACTCTACTAAAAATACTTATTTACATAGTCTATACCTAAAATTTATGTAAAACAATATTATTTTTTTTCTTTTATAGTCTTATTTCGGAAGTAAAAAGCATAACCGAACAATTAAACACGCTTAATTATCAATTGCACTGTGCCAGAACGGGACACTTGGGTTTGCAAGAAGCGCGTTCACAACTCGAAGACGATTGTCGTATTAAAAGGAAAACGCTTTGGATCGATAGCATTAGATGTCAAAACATACGAGCGCATTATCCTTCTATGAACATATTAATTGGCCATTGAAACGACACGATAATAGAACGCGTGTAATGAAAATAATTTTTTATGGCCCATCAAAGAACATAATATATTGACATACAATGTATTGATAGGATATTCGCCATAACAAGCTATTAAATTGTCGTCTAACGATATAAAATCAAATTATCTATGAGCTAGACCACGTATTTGTGTATATAATACACATTTGTAAACAATAAAACTTTTATTCATCAATTGAAATGTGTAGAATAAGTATTATATAAAATATAAAAAATAATAGGTACTAAAATATACTCTTTCTACAGTAAAAAAAAACTAGCATACTTAATATTTTAAGATCCTTAAGTTACCGTAAAACGGGATGACTTCGGAATTTCTATAATATATTCTGTTTATAATTTTGCAATCAATACTTCGAGAATAATTAAAAAAATCTTCAAATTATATCCGGAGTCGACCGTTTTACGATGATATACAGAGTGTAGCAGGACTATTTAACAGATATAGTAACATTTGTAATGGAAGTTTGTTAAATAGTCTTGTTACATCTTATATACAATATATATCTGATTAAGCTAATAACAAAAGAAAACTAATATATCAAATGTATAGATAAATGTCTATATTATATTTATATGTTTATAACACACGAACATGTTTAGTGGTGCACATTATCTTCTTGAAGAATAAATGAAAATAAAATAAATAAATATATATATTATATATACATACATAAATTGCTATAAAATAACTGTTAATAAGTTAATAATAGTTTAATATTTTTTTTATTAATAATCAATTATATAAATTGTTTTTAAATTATAGATTATAATAAAAGTTAATATTTTAATAGTATACATAGTTTTTAATTTAGTTTCAAAATGTATAAAGGACTCTGTATTACATTTTTAATCTTAGGTTTAAATAAAAAAATTGTCGATTTTCTTACTACAAAGTAATTTGTAATTTTCAAAATTTTGTCAAAATTCTAAATTTAAATTCTTAAAAAAAAATTTCGTGACTATAATTATTCGACATTTTTGAGAAATAAACCACTTGTTAGGAACCTTGTTTTAAATGTTAAAGCATTTTTGCTCATTCATATATTTTTTATCAGTATTTAAAAAAAAAAAAACATCATTATATATAATTATAACATTCATCGCACTATTTAGAGTTTAATACTTATAGTGTCCAAGAGTAAAAATCAACTTATTTTACTCATCAGTCGTCATTAGTTTTATAATAATTTTAAACATCATATAGTAAACAGTAATATAATATTATAATGATTTAAAACAATTTCACTAGGTATCATTACGTGATGAGTTGATGTGCGAACATCACCATTGGCTGTATATTTTTCAAATATTTTCTGGACCTATTGCTGTTCCATAGATTTATTTAATTTTTTCATTTGTGTTCAATATTATAAAATTGGCCCGATTTAGCAACATCGCTTGAAAATAAAATAAATTGAATGTGTGAAATTCGTGTTATAAATTGCATCTGTATAACCGCCGGACGCAATCGTATTTTACTCGTTTCTATATATTTCTATTAAAGTGACATTTACCAATATCAATAATATTCAGTTGTTAAAATAGTATAATTATAAAATAATTTTTAGGTATAGGAATTTTGTGCTGTACACATAAATTAAAATCACTCTAGTAAAAATCACATTATGCGGAAAATATGTAAAGTTTTTCGTTCCTAGATTGCTGCAGGTCCTTCGGACGTCACCGCCGCCGTTCGAATAAACGCGATAACGCTGGATTTCCTGAAAAGAATAAAATATAAACAACAAGTGCCGTTGGATCACGGAATTCCAACATATTATTGTACTTAACGCTGATTGGCGTCTTCGATGGCGTCTGCAGCTGCTGCAGTCGTGTGTGCATATATTATTATCGTACACACGTGCACACAGATACGTATTTTTTTTCTATTTCATATTACAAAACGGATGATACGTCGCAATATCGTATTATAGTGTATTAATTTTCCCGTGAATTCGATACCCGTCATCCGACTGATGTTCGGCCGTATTTGAACTATACGGCGAGAGACGAGAAGAAAAAAAAACAAATTCTTTTTTTCGTAAGTAAACGCGACGCGCGTGCAGTCGTGAACCTTGTCTTCATTTGCATTGCGGGAACGGCTGCGGCGGCGACCTTCAACTTGGACCGCGAATACCTTGTGCGCCGCACGGTCACACGGGTGACATCACCCGGATGATCGTAGTGTTATTATCTCTATCATTTCACGTCGGGGGAGGCCTTTCACCCGTACCCATTCGCATTACCATACTATTATTATTAATACACTATATTTTTATATAACGTTATAGCGTCGTATTGGCAACGGGAATCGTAGCCCAAAGGTAATATTATATTAATATAATCAGCTAATAGGTATCGGTTTCACACGTGCCTGTATAACATAATACTACAGCCGTATGCGTACGAGCGCGACCGTAATAATAATATATATTTTACATATTATCTATAATAATATATACGTGTGCGACCACAACGGGACCGCTTATCCGATCGCAGTGTTTCGCAGGAAACCGGGTGACGGAAAAATAACATACTTATATGTGAGCTAAACACGCCTCGTCGTAAACCGTATCCTAAAGCGGAGCTACTTTGATTTTTCGTGGGCCGAAATCTGCAAACAATGGTTTTGGAAACAAGACCGATTATTTTCAACACGACATCATATATCATTCGGGTATTTAAATACAACGTACCAGTGTACCGTGTTTACACACCATATTGCGATGCACGGGCGGTAAACCGTATACCTGATATATGGTTATGGTAGTTATACTACGTTGTCTACGACGTCTTGCGGAGAATGCGGAAATTGGGTGGTAACCTACTTATACAAATGCCGCCGTGCCTGTATAGAATAATAACCGTGCAAGTCTCGAAGACTCGAAACGCCGTTGTTTACGATGATGTTTTGAGAAGGTGCAGCTAAAATAGACTTAAAATGTCCATTTATGTGTTTGGCAAAAACCTCGACAATACATAACACCGAGTCCGCCGTTTTCTCACGTGTATAATATATATATCGTGGAAAACACAAGGTATACCAATGATCGGTTAGTCTAATGATGTACTACACTATACTACAGTTTGTGGGATCAGTACATAAATGGATTCAGAGTGTCTTAGTCACTGTGATAACCATAATAATTAGTTTCCATAACACCATCGGTGTAAGTACCTATTATAATATGTATGTAGGAAATTATTTCTTATTAAGATACGTTATGATTTATTGTTGTTTATTAGTAACATTGTGATACAGTTAAGTTTATGTTTCGGTATTATATAATGCAATTACATCTATACCAGTTACACAGCCAGAGGGTACCGGTGGCACGCGCCTTCCCCTTCCGAATATCTATTTTTTTTTTTAATTATTAGTTATTTAAAGTATAATAACTCATATTAACTTTATAACGAAATTATCGGGTATGTTGTAACTGTGATAAATTATCATCGAAACAACTATATTATGAATGATATTTTCACACTAGCTGTTGTCTTGAAAATATTAAAAAATCAAGTCGAGTATACGCGTAAATCAATTTCTAATTTGTATCACTTTTTTAAACTATTTAAAAAACAATTATGTATAAAAAAACACAGCCCTTCTCTCCTCTGTTTCTGGTTACGGTGAGGACATCTACAATAAAACAAAAAAAAAAAAAAACTCAAAAATATTCCAATTATTCGGTTATTTATGTATAAAAATATGACACTGCATACGTAATATTGTTTAAAGTATAATAACGGTTTAATGATAAACTAGATGATTTAAATTACTATAAATGAAATGTTATTTGATTCGTTTAAGTTTTTGATTAAGCGACGTCTAAGTTACAGTCGTTAGTCGTCACACATATCCCATATATAACATAAAATATTATAAGTTATAAGACATCCATTTATGTGTTTGTAGACATGCGGTGTACGCATTTGTGTTAAGTGTTTAGATGTGCACGACAGTTGTAACTCCAATAACTATATGTATATACTGTGCACGATTAAAAAGTATAATGTGTTAAACATCTCGAATTACATACCCTATTCACTACACTATATAGGTATTGCTAGTAGGTCAACCATTTCGCCTTTTGTTAATTAAATAAAAAATATAATATATGATTAATATTATATTATAATTCGTGTTATTATCATATTAATTTTGAAGTTTAAAATGAAAACATACGTATCCAGTCCGTCGTCCGTCTACGTATTTAGTCCTAAAATGGAACCAGTTTGTGAATCACGCTATAACAATTGAGTGACCTGCTCTGCATATTCTTTCGCAGTATCCGTCGAACCCGTTCGAGGTATTTATTATTCGTACATGTCATCATCAGTAAAATAATACTGTGTCAAATATACTGGATTCTTCAATATTTTTAGTGATACGAAATTTATTTAGGTGTCTGCAGACGAACACCGACTCAACCAGTTTTAAATAATTAATTCTAATGGGCTTTCTCCCGCAAGCTGTCACATAAACAAACTTAATTACGACAGTGTTAGTGACTTAAATAGATATTTTGGCGCCGGGTTTACAATCGATTATTAGTAATTATCGACATTAAATTATTTATTATGTTTACATTTTTTGTCGCTACCGGAAAGTACATATTTAACTATTCAATTTCATAAGGTCGAATTTGTGAACCGCGTTCTTTAATTTATTAATAAGTCATGCGATTTAAAATATTGTTCGAGAACCTATCATATTTTAAAAACATGCAATACTTTAAATATTTTAATATATTATGTGCATCTATATATAGAATATGGTTAAAGAATACGAGTAGATTAATATCAACGACAAAGCGTGAAATTCGGTGGCCTTATCCTAGACCGTGGGCCCGGTATACGTGTGAGGTCACCTCTTGAAAAAAAAGAAAAGAAAATAATTATCATGTACCTAAGCAAATATTTCATTTATTTATTTTTTTCGTAATATATTCGTAATTGGACATTATATTGAGCAAAATTAATAATATGTTAATAACAGGATAATTATTTTATCACAGTACACATTTTCTACTATTTTTTTTCTATACTCGATGATTTTTTTCTTTACCTCTTTTATCTAAACAGTTTTGTGAAACTGTACAAAACGTAATGATGAAAAATTGAACAGTCAATATAGAAACGATTTTAATGTAAATTAACCAGTCACTTTTAATCATTCTGAAAAAAAATTCTTGATTAATAAAAATAAAAATATTTTTTAATTCAATTACTACTTTTCTTTGGTAACAAAAATTAATTGTTTTTTAATGCAAAATGTAAACGGATTATTGATTTATGAATACATTATACTCTATATAAAATAACTCGAGTTTATAATTTATAAACTGACATTAGCACAACAATTATGATTTATGAATAATTACTAAATACTTCTTCTGATGTAGGTACTATTATATTTATTATAAAAAAAATGTTGTGTAAAAGGTTTTTAACACAATTTTGTATAGTGGTAATTTATGTGACACTTTAGAATTTATTTATAAGGTGCAGTTACTAAATTAGTATTATGTATTTGTATTAACATTTCAAGAGTTTATTTTATGAAAATGAATACATTTTATTTTAAAATACTACAATATACCTATTGCAACGTTCATATATAAAAGTTTAAGTTGAAAACACATTATAGTTAAAGTTTCTAGTTAAAAACATAATATAAGATTACGTATAAAGAATAAATTTCCTTCCATCATATCTGTTTCATATTGTCTAAATAAAACATTTAAGAAATGTTATAATTTAAATAAAACTATCATCTTTATACTTTTTTCAAGACTGAAAATTGATCGTTAAAATTTGAGTTATATTTTTAGAAATAATATACACAAACTTGTCTGTTTTAAAATTAAATGGCAATTATACTTGTAAAAATATTACTTATTAATATTTTAAATATTTATTTTATTATTCAAGTTTGAATAATTGATTGTTTTAAAACACATATTCTAGTAGGTAATTATTTTAACTGGTATATAGGTACAATAAAAACGTCTAAAGATGAAATGTCTAAAACCAGAAATTTGCTCAGTAAAAATTTCCAAAATCTAAAATTCTCAATGTTATCATGTATTATTTTAGTTTAGGTTATATATCAAACTAACAAGGTAATATTATCAAATCATCTATTTTTATATACTGTACTGGTCTGAACAAATGCATTGGTATTCATAAGAGTGTAAATGTTATCCAAGTATCGTAAAAAACGATTGCCCTCAGGGCCTCGGGGCAGTGATGGTATAAATAGAACAGTTTCTACACTAGTAATCTTGGAGGTTAGGCAGAACTACTTTCGGTAAATTTGTTGACCAGATAGAGGCAGAGAAGTTATATGCAAATAAGAGAAACAGTAATGAGAAAAGAGAATTTGAGAAAAATAAGTGCGTGAAGAATTAATATACAGAAGGTGGCAGTAGTAGTAGAATACGTCTTAGATAGGATGCTGGACATTTGAACTTATCAGATGTGAGGAGGTGGACAAACGAGAAGTTTGGATGCGTTGATTTCCAGATTGTTACGATTGTCAGTAGGCCACGGATACTTTGGACAGTATCTTCACGGGTTTAAGACATTGCAGGAATACTCAACATGTGTAGACTAACAGATTTATATGGACGACGCCAAACGCCGTGTTTAAATGCGACCGATGATAAAGGAAACATAGAGCTAGAAATAAATTATGGTGGAAATTTAAAACCAGATACAGTCATCGGTCAAACGCTTTGGGGCAGAATAAATTAGTGGCGAGGGCGTACGTCCACTGCAGTAAGTATGCTTTCGACTAGAGAAAAGAATATGGGCTGAGACAACAGGTGAACCAAAAAAACAATAGAAAAAAATAACTACAAGAATAATAATAGTTACAGTTTTAACTAGACATCTAAAATGTGTGCGCGAAACTAAAAGAGTTTCGGGGATAGAACCTTCTTTTTTCCGTAATTTACTGGCCAAACTGTGTAGAAGGTATATTCTCTCGGGTCAACTACGTCTTTACATAAACAAAATATGTAAATTCTCCCAAGTTAATTTAAATTTCATTGCTACACTGAAACTACGCTTATAATTATAAATAAAATGCAATTTAAATGTATATAAATTAATTTAAATAATATTTTTTTTTATCGGTAGCTTGAATAAAATTATAAATTACAGCTAAATTAATTAAATTATATTATTATTTTAATATAGTTTAATTTTATTGACTTTAATTTGTAAGCTTGATTTTTTTTTTAATTTTTATATAATGTACAAACACTACAAACACAATTATTATACAGACTCGGGAGAGTTTGCATAGGCATAACACGTTCGGACACGTTATCAACAATTAACAATTTATATATTCACTATTTAATAAAAAAAAAAGGCATTTTTTAATTTAAATTAATTAAAATTAATGCTGCCATTTGTAAGATTAAGATCTTACTTACTACATAATGTTTATATTATCTACCTATTCGACCTATATAAAAGAAAACACGCCACATATCATACTTTATCAGTGATAAAATAATACATAAGTATCACTAATTAGATAATGAAACTTAAAATTAAAAATTAAAATATTTGTCCACCCCCTTTGCAAATTCCTACGGATACACGCTTTGACGCACGTAGGGAAATATTACACACATATATCGTATAAACTATAAATATACGCCATAAAGTGTTGTGTTTTGGGTCCAGACGAATTCTTACCGTATACGTTTACCCTTCAAATAGTACTGAAGTTGACCAGGAAGAGTTTACAGTTCATTAAAATTGGGAAAGTCTACAATAGTCCGCCAAAATCAGTATTTTAAGGCAATAGTATAATAGTTTGTTATTTAGAATAAACGATACGTATAATGCAAGGGGACATAACGACTAAGGTTGCACACCCTATTGTAATTCTATGACGACCAACGAAAAAAGGTGGGTTTTATTTAAACTAAATTAGATTAATAACTTAACAATTAATATGACATAATATATGTATTGTATTAACGCTAAACATTTAAGTGCCTAATATATTATAATTGCAGTACCTATTATTTATTTGATCGTGCACTATTGTACTTATGTCTAACATAATAGCTAGGAGGTTAATAGTATAATAGTACCTACTTAGTAAGATACCATCGGGCAATCATTAAACAAATTATATATTCATATTCATTAACACATATATGTATGTAGTCATAAACCTATTACGAAATATCGAACTATTACAATAGCAATAATAGTTAACAATGTCTATAACTAAACATATAAAATATTGATTTATTCATACTTAATAGTAAAAACTAAGTTAAATTCTTGCAGTAAATACTTAAAAACATTTAAAACAAACGTATAAATCATTACAATGAATTTAAATAGATCATTGTATTCTAATATCTAAGTTCTACTTAGTTGGTTCGGACGCTTCACCTGTTATATGAATCCTCCATTATAACATTGATAATATTTAAATTGTCATTTTGTCCCCAAGTGTCGCTCGATCCAGCCCTTTTTCCTTGAAGCCATTACAATATTTTCTTACAATTTATTTATATTGGTGAATTATATATTTTCTGATAAAACATTTTTTTATTATTGAATTAAAATGCTTTCTGTATTCTGTGTATCGTACAAGTAAATTAAATTATTATAACGATTATATCGAGTTAAAAAAGTCACAAAAACGTTCAACATATTTAAAAAAAGTACATTTTACTGTTGGACTTCCGAGATTACTGTAATAAGAAATGACGTTAGATGTTTAAGTTCCGTGAAATGTTTACGCAGATTCACTTAAATATTCTGCAGAACGACAAAACTGCTTTACTATTTTGGTCATCAAATATTTAGAAAAGAAGCTATCGCGGACCACAGTATATGTAATCCACTTCAGAGTTTCGGCGCAAAATCACTCCTTTAATATTACATGGGTAATAATAAGTCTTGAAAAATAATAAATAATGCGGAATACAATGATGTGAGCCGGTAGGATAACAAACATTAATGCGGACGTCATCTGGTAAAATCGGTTTATGTAAAATTGTTTTTACCGGACACGCATTACACAACATTATACGCGCATTCAGCGCATTCATATACTAAATCGCGGATCATTATTATTATAATTTATAGTGTATGAGTACATAAATTAAATAATACGGTTGTCGAATCAAAATTCTGCTGCTATATATAGTACGCATGATACTCGTTTTCCTTCCAATTAGTAGACGACACGTCGTGAAACACGACATTGCGTGTACCGTACACGAGAAAAAACAAAATATACGAAAATAGACTTTGCGTCCGAATTACATTTTCCACGGAAATCGTTCTGAAACGACCGGGACGTTAACAGCACGACCAAATCGAGAATTAGAAGTAATATGTACACGCGTGGTATTCGCTCGGTGGTACAAACGGGTCAATACCCCGACTGCGAAACCTTATTCGCAATGATCGTGTGATATCACACAGCGTTATTCGTTATTGGCGCGTACCTACGTGTATTTCGCGGGCGTCAATATGTTTTAAACACGCGAATAAATCATAGTGTTACGTCGGCCGCGGGAAGACCGAACGCGTATAATAATATAATAAACGGACAGGTATAATAATATTATATGGCCGCCGTCTCGAGCGACAGAGATAGGCCGCGGCCGGTTAACCGGAACCGGCCGCGTCCCCCCGTGCGGCCCGCGGGGCGATCCGCAGCCGCAAATCTGGACCGTCAGTGATTACCGTGCGAGCGGTCTGCGCGCCATTATAATAATATAATATAAACGTTTTCGCACACACGTTGGCGAATATTATTATTTTTGCCGTTAGAATTATTATGACTGTACGAGGAGGTTGGTGCCCGTGTATTGCATTACCCCAGTCGTCCCGGAGGGCGGTCCGGATGTGTGTTTCATCCGATCGCACACACCGCACCGGTTTATGTTTATTGAATTGATATAATAATAAATGTATAATAATAATAATAATATGCGAGCCGTACGCGTGCCGATCGAACGGAACAAAAAAGCAATAATAATAATAATAAAGACGTACGATAATATTATACAGTATATATATATATATATATATATATTGATAGTATAATAAGACGAGTGTTGTACGCGCACCGGCCTGCACTTGGGTGTTCGATTCCGGTGTGATATTAATATTATTATTATATGGATATATTATAATGAATGTGCGGCAATTATCGACACGCCCGGGATCAGCGAATCCGCGCGGTCTCGGTTTTGTTAATTAACACGTTCCTTTGCAGAGGATCGTCATAGACTCGAGAGGAATACCTTATAGCTGCGATATAATATGTTACGGCCGTGTGCGCGTGGGAAGTGCCTATTAACACTCGGCAACAGAAATCCGACAAGGCCCGCCATATATTGTCTTACCTGATCGTTGTTTTTTTTTTTTTTTTATTATTATTCGAAATCTCTATTATACTTATTGTACGTTTTCGGTGACACGGACGGGTCAACGCGGAATCATCTGCGCCATACAAGAAGATTCATCGAGCATGCATCGATGTACATTATAATGCAATTATTCAAAATTTGATTTTTGAAATAATTTTAATTCAATTATTAAGTTTCCTGTGAATTTAAATTTCCTTTTTGTACTACCTACTTAAAGAGTGCACTGTGGAGATACTAACTTCCGATTAACAATCCCTTCGCTATGTAATAAATTATTGAACGGATAATTTTTCTGAAAAATTCAACGGATTAAAATAAAAATTCGAACAAGTATTTTTTTAATTATTTAACTTTGTGTACTAATAGGGTATTGGATCTATGAAATAATGGGTTTGTAAAATATAAGAGCTGTGGTAGTACAACATTTTTATTAATTTATATTAAACCATCAATAATTATAATTAATAAAAATGGTTAGAGTGTAATTCGATATTACATACCATTTAATATTTTCGTAAAACCATTTTTAAAAACTATCATCCTTAATTTAAGCGTTATAATAACTTAAAAACTACTCATCTGCGTTTCGAATTAAGTTCATCAAAATATTCAAATAATTTACAGTAAAAAAGGAGGTTCTTATTTGAAAAATAGGATCTTGTGTCACCTCAGGGCACCCCTTAAGTAGCACAAAAAACACCTCACCTTTAAGATATTATGGTTCTTAAATTGTATTTTATTGTTTTTATTTAAAAATTTATAAAATCATAATTTAAATAGAGTCATTATTAAAGGAAAAATCGAGGTCGGCATACTTATTACTTCGTATCGTATAATACTTAAGTGATAATAATAAGTAATAACTTAGTTGAATGTGTGACAGGAGATCGGTTGCCGTTGAGGAGAAATAAAAGCAACGATAGACTTCGGTACATAGTACCTGTATCATTCGAATATTAAAGATATACAGGACGATTTAAATACCGGCCAAATGAATCTATACTCATAAGTTAACAATAGTGTTATAAGCCTTATAAATATAAAGTTTATATTATAAGTTATAATATACACTTTATATTTTAGCGGTTTGAAACGAAACACGTGGGTACGAAACACCCCGCATACTATGTTAGTAATAAATGTAAATAGGTACATTAATAGCGTGCGATTTATTAACTATTGCTTTTATTTAATATACATGTCATAGTCGAGTATTATTAAACCTGTCTAGTACGATCCCGCTCCCCGCCCGATCTATCACGTGCCACGCACAATAGTAAATTCTATGACCTACTATGTTTGATTATAATTATAAAAATTCGTTCTAGCTCTCAAGCCCAAATGTTTATACAATATATACATATGTATAAATTATACTATATAAACATTAAACATATTATTCATACGTCGAGGAATACCAAAATGAAATGAGTACGGCTTTATATGGTAAGTTGCGTATAAAAAGCGAATGGAATACTGTGAATTCAAAAACAGGTCGTTTAACAAGTTTTTTTCGAATCTATTGACACAAAATAAAATGTCTATCAATAATTTAATATCTTGTTTATTTTGTTTTTTTTTTTTGAAAATTATCGTTTAAGTAATTTTCATTTTCATTTTTTATTTAACATCGAATAGCCATTATTATAAATAAGTTTGATTTACACAGCTGTATATTATATTTTTTTATTACATGCCAAATATAAGTTGCATAAGTGTCAATTCCGTATTTAACTCTTTTGAGTAGTTTTTTTACGAACCTAGTGATATGAAAACATTTTGATTTTGATCAAATACAGTAGACGCCACTTATAAGACTCACTTTGGGACCAGCACAACCGAAAGTCTTATAACCTTATAAATTTTATTTTACTACATATTTTACTTTAATTTTAATACTTTAACACATATTACATATCACATACTTATTATTGAATACATTTAATAATCCCGATAAAAAAAAACTAAAATTATAATAGGTAAATATTACATATAAAAATATTATAAAAATTATACATTAATAAAAATTTATAAAGGACATATGTATAATGTATTAATTATTTAGTTTGAAAAAATTTGTAATTTTAGTTTGTTTTTTATTTTTTTTTTAATATTCCGAAAATATAATAACGATAATCGTTGCGATAAAAATTATTATACGTTAAATGATACCAACAGAAACTAGAAATAATCGACAAGAATATTGTTTAATTTTTCAATACCAATTTATTTCTAAATTATAACCAAAAAAGTTTATTTTCTATTATTTATTTTACGAAATTTCTAGTCTTATAACCGAAGTGTTTAGTCTTATAACAGATTTTTTTTTAATGTTTTTTGATACGTACGGTCCGTTCCAAACGATTTTGAGTCTTATAAGCGGCGTCTACTGTATATAAAATTGAAATAAGTGGTTATTAAAAAAAAAAAAAATCCTTCACACGATGTTCTAGACTATTACACTAAATAATGAAACAATACATTTTTAATTCAATATAATTTAATAAAGAAACTAATACATAGATATACATTACTATACACTTTTTTTCCACCATTTAAATTATATTTAAAAAAAATTATTTTATTTTATGTACCTATGGTGATTTTTGGTATTTAAAATAGTAATAGTAGGTACTATAATAAGAGTAACATATTCAAAATACCTAACCCAACGTTTTCATTATTTATTTATTTCAAATTTAAATTAAAAACCAACTAATGTCATGGGACGGAACGAGTGCAGCAGGATGAGTGCCAAACAACAGGTCTACGTCTTGACTGGATCCATCGTTACAATGCCTAAACTATACAAGACATTAAGTTATTACACTGTATATTATACATGAGACAAAAAGAAATCATATTGAACGTAACAATTGCTGTGGACACTATAAATCATAGATGCCACTGAATAAAATAAAGATAAGAGAAGATAAAAAAAATTAATTTCAAATTTAATTAACGTAAGCGAATACTCAAGAAGAATGACAATCAGTCGATGTCACTGTATAATATCTAAATTTATGTATAACAATTAGTATAATATGCTACTATTGGCACTTCATTAAAAATAATAGTGTTAATGGGACATATATTATAATTGAAAAAATAATATGAAATATTATAAAGTAATATATATATATATTATAAATATCTTATCTGTATGCTAATATTATAAAGAGGTAAAGTTTGTAAAACGAAAAATAATTTTTTTTAAATGCTACTTTTAAATAGTCAAAATTTGCACGAGTAACTCTGGTAGGGACACCAATGTTATATTAATATATTTTAAATATCGTCTATACATCAAATTAGAAAATTTAATTATAATTAAATTGTATAAAGAAAACATTTTTATAGAAAGTTTGAATTTTTAAAAATAAATGTCATCGTATTACTCCAAATAATTCAATATTTAGTACGGGTTTTTGATTTGTGTTTTATTTTACTAAATAATACCTAGAACACCTTATAAGTTTGGAATCATATCTTTCATAATTGCAGTTATACGCTATTAATAGCCACTATCTAATTCTTCTTATACTCGAATATTGGTCGTCAAAACAAAGGACTACACAAAATGTTTCATTTAGAGCTCAAGCTTGTTTACAGTCAGGTGGGGAACACTTAGAAAATCTGATTAATTAATTAAATAAATACAACATTTATTTCCTTGTTATTTATTTTTATTTTTAAACTAGTTTATTATTGTTTTTTGTTTTTGACGTTAATTAGGTTCCATTTTGTCTTTATAAAATAAACTAACTTATTAAATTATTTATATCATCTCTTTATATGCCTCATTTAGATTTGATATTTAGTATGATTATAAATAAGCAATAATTACAATTACAAAAAAACCCATAATGTTTATCTAACTTTTGAAAAAATGTTTACTTTTTTCAATTTAATAATAATAATAATTTGCATAATTTCTGGTTTAATTGGGTATATTGGTTCATAGGATAATATTAAATATACGATTTGGAATTTTTGTTCAGTACATTACTGACAGTCAAGCGGACACTTTCAAAATTAAAGTTTTAAATTTTAAATATTTATTTTGTTTTTATTTTTTACTATAGACACCTTACGGCTTACATATATTATTATTAAGTTCAATTACATAGTTTTCCAAGTCAACTCACTGTTGGTCTAGTCGTATAATATTTTGTAAAGTATTTCGAACGGCGCGCGACACTCAATAGTTTGGCCAAGACTCCTAATATATACATATGTACTTGATGACCAATAAAGAAATAACCAAACATTAAACGAATATATTACAATCGTTTAACAATAACAAGTCAGGAGCGGATTGGCTCGGCTAGTTACAATTTCGGCAGAGAAAAACTCGGTAATTTCATTCTGTTAATTTAATTAATAATTAGTTATTGTTAATAACATATGCAATTGCATAAAGTTCAAGTCCATATATGTAATATTTTTAAATTTACAGCAAAATAATATTTCCTTGAATTTTAAACTTTTAAATCCTATTAAACTATAAAAGTATTATGCGTCAAAACACTTATATTGGTATCTTTAATAAGATAATTAGGCTGAGTTACATAAATTAATTTAATGCTTCACTAAAATGTAATGGATCAATCATTGGCTACTAAGTCATGTGTAAAGGACTATAGAAGTCATTAACTCTTTATTAATTCATTAAACGCTTAGTGATTGATACGAATTATAAAACCATTAGGATAACATAATGGTACTATTAAGGCATAATATTTTGTTTATTTAAATCGCTTCTTCTTATCCAAAGAAAAATCCAACAAACGCGCAAACGGACACAGAAATCCAACAGGCCTTGACAGCGATACTCCCAATTAAAAAATACCATCTATGGTTCGTCAGCGAACCACTGTATTGTAGTCACATCAAGATCATAATCGTGGCTCGCAGAATGTTTGTTAGCACGAAACACTATACGTCTGCATAACACTGCGATACGTAGTCGACAACACACATACGAATTGTAAGACGTCAACTTCTATATGTTCCGTTGGATTTTCTTAACAGGTCCCGAGATCTATGATATAATTCATCAAGATTGGATGTATTGGTTAGATTAGGTTAGGTTTATGTATTATATGGTACGCATATTTATGAAATACTTCGATATTTTTTCGGACGCGAGTCTATTTATTATAACTACTGCAGTGTATAGTAGTATAGATATCGTTTTTTGATGAGAATTTCACATTTTTAACGTTGCAGCGATCTCGTTTGGAGTACTTGCATAACACGATGTACTTACACTGTACATAAAATAGATGTGAGGTAGAACTTAATATTTTTAAATGATTTTTGTAGCCTGTATCAGTGTCATTTGACGAAAACGACGATTTCACGGTCATTTCGATTTTCTTTATTCGTTAAACTCGCTACCAAAATTATATCGTAGTTTACTTCTCGCTAACGTATTCATTTTACACGTCTATCTGTAACCTTGTTATCGTTGCATCTCAACCTGAACCGTTTCGCTCAAAGTAACGTAGTATTGTTCTGGTAACAAGACGTAATATATTATTATTATTATTATTATTATTATATATATATATATTTAGGAAGATAGGTACACTATACACATATTGATCACTAATTAAGTACTTTACAAATACATAACCTTACAAATAAATAAATAATTTATATTATATTGTATCTAGTATAAGTTTATATACGAATGATTTTTTTTTTTTTTTTTGATTATTTAAGTTACTATTTTATATTTACTATCACGATAACCAAGAATCAGAAACGTAAAATTAACACGTAACATTTTTTTTGCGAGCACGAAAAAAGCCTTAAGTAAGATAAGTAATTGTTTAATAATTTATTTCTATACTAATTTAACGTTTGACATATTTGAATATAATCGTATGTTTAATTGACAGACAGCGCGTACAGGCACCTACAGTAAAAATACCCCTATTAAAATTAATCATCGACCATAAATCATAATGCTGTACAAAGTAAAAAATCTATACGCTTTCAGCTTTGCATATGTTTATTTATTAAAATGCGAATTGTAAAATATACTAACTAGATCACATAATTATTATTACGTGATGTCGGTCAAACTACAAACAACAAAGCAATGCAATTATGTAGCCCGAAAATAATTTGTTTATAAGGTATTAGCGGTTTGTTATTTTTCTAAATTTTAAAATCAATTGATTAAAATTCATATTACCCTAGGCTATATTATAATGAATAATAAGCAACTAAGTTTTAATGTTGTGCGTCGTAAATAATAATCCCAGTATAAAATATGTTAACACTATAACGGTTAATATCACGAGGTACTACAATTGTTTAAATGGCTTACTTAAATATATATTCACTTACTGACTTACTGTATGCAAATTTATACAGTAGCTGAAAATGGACATTTGGTGTAGTAAAAAGTGTTATACGATTTATCCAATTATCAATCACGACCCACGTGAATAGAGGAAGTCTAATGTCAAAATGCAACACCTGTAGTTAATTTCCAATATCCTGCGTTAATTTTAAGTTGAAATTCAACAATAGTATTACTTTATGCAAATCTCTTTCACTCGAACAGAGTTACTTTAATAATTAATTTCATTACTTCAATCATTTTAGTTTTAAAGGTACTAAATCAAAAGGTGTTATCAATAGTTTATTTCCTCAATAGCACGTTGATCGTGTCATTTAACATTATTCATCAATATATCGAATTTACTTTATGACTATTGATTGTAATACGTCTAGTTTTAAATAATAAAAACAAAAAAAAAATACTAAATACGAATTATTTTTAATTAATCTATTATTCTTATTTAAAGTAACTAAAAACTAGGTATATCTTAATTGAAATATAGGTTAACTGATATGAAAAATCTTCGAAAAAGGATTAAAACTTTGAAAGGTTTAATATTAAATACATAGTACCTATGGGCAATGGGACCAACCAATATTAAAGTCTTATATTTTCTTTAGCATTGACAATAAACTATTAGGCTTTCAAATCAACGAGATTTTATTTAATTCCGACGACATTTTTACAATAGCTAAAACTCAGTAATCTAATACAATACACAAAAAAAAAAAATAAGAAAGAAATGTATTATATTGCAATTATTTATTTATTTTTTTTTTATTAATATCGAATGGTAATATTGTTATAAGTGAATTGAATCTTAATTGAAAAGACTAGGTTCTTATTTGTACTATTATGATTGTTTTATCTATGTTCGCACGCATTATACTTACCAAATCATAATTTATTAAGATTTAAAAGTAAAAGTGTTAGTTGAAACAATCTATAAAAAAAAGATTCTAAAATCTAATAGAAAATATTTTTCTGTAAATAATAGAATACTGTATTTTCAGTATTCAAAACAAAGCTACTGTAACACAATATGCTATTGTAAAAAGTTACTTTCTTTAATTTATTTAAAATAAACTATAATAACTTGCATAGATAGTAGCTATGTAAATGTAACAAATGGATTTCAATTTGTAATTTTTAAGGTCTAATTATGTATCACAAATACTTGCATTTGAAAAATATTAAAAAAGAATAGAGTAAAAATGTTTTATTATAGCATATTTTTTTCGATTTGTTTTGGATGAGAAATAGTTTAACTGTAAAGTTATATCATGTCAAATGTTAATTACTTATTCTACTTAATTTCTTACTAAAAGTAGATGAAATGTGTGTTAGTAGTCGATTATAATTAATTATAGTTACGATTTTAATATTTATTTCTAAATAAAATCTTACACAATTGTTCAAATTAAAATTAAAAAATTTTTATCACTAATCACATAATAATTACTTAATATTAATACATAAAAACACTACTATAAAGTCCTTTAAAAATAAATAGCAGCAAACTTCAAATTTATCTTACAGCTTTAATATATACATAACCACAGCGGCTAGATTAAAGAATATTAGTTATGTACCAATAGGTTTGGTAGTAGTTTACTCTCAAAAATCCAACGTGATAAAATGTAGACCATAATATTATTGTAAATATAAAATACATATTAGCAGAACACTATAATAAATATTATTACATTCAATAAATACGACTAGGTTTTCAACTATAAATATTTAATTATGTATGTCTGTTGTCTTGTACTAATTTAATTTATATTAAGTCATTAAAACGTGTCCTCTATAATTTGTATATAATTTTTAAAGAAAAAAAAATAAGATAACTCGCTTTGCTCTATAATTAGGGCTTAAGTGGGGTTTCTAGTGTACCTGAGTAAACGGATTTGTCAAATTTTAATGATAAATAATTGTAGGTACACGAAAATTAATTCCGCGCGAATGAGAAGGAAGAATCAGCCGTAGGTTTAGACAAAAGACAATAGTAATGCACATAATGGCAAATAGTTTCTATTCTCTAGAATTAGTATTTTTAAGTTACATCTAAAATATCATAGAATCTTTATTTTTCGTGTAAATATCCAATCCAAACTTCAAACGTCAAGAAAAGATAATTGGTATTTTTTTGAATTTAAGAAAAATGTATGAAAAATTTTATATGTATTACATTTTTTAACTTTTTGACTGAAAAACAAAAATTTTATCAACTTAAATTAGATTGATACAGCTTTTAAAATATCTAAAAATAGCAAAAAACTAATAATTAATAAGTATAAATATTTTGAACATTTTTTTAATGTTTAAGACAATAAAACAATTATTATAGAAGTAGGAAATACTGACATTTTTCAATTTTCTACAATTGATATTTTTTTTTAATTAGAACAAAACCGATGTTGTGTTAACTAGAATAATTAAGGAACTGAAGATCACGGCGAGGAACACACGAAATGGAATTGTATAAAATAACCGAAGATGATAGTATAGATTTATAAGACAATACATTTGTATATTAAATGTTCGTACATTGTACAATAATTATTATAACTATTATACTGTATTATTCAATAACAAAATATTTATTTTATAATTACGTTACAAAAATTAATTTATATTTTGATCATGAACTTTCTTTTTAAATGTATTACATTTGTTTCCGTGTCAACGTAGAAATACGTTTTATCGTTACTAGCAACACGCCATGAATTTAATAATAATAAGCCACATTAACTAGGTACGTTATCACCTGTTGCACACACACTTTATTTTATATTTAATTTTACATATTTTATTGTCACTAATATGAATTAAGTATACACTTTTTTTGGTACAGGAATATACGTATGTACCCCGACAATTTTGGGTACATTTTTCCACTCATCGAAACTTTAAATTCTTATGTATTAAAACTTATTAAGTACAGTATAGCGTCGATTATCCACAGTAATTGGGATCGAAGAGGGTGCAGATAACCGATTTGTGTGGATAGTCAAATCAGAATTAAAAATAAAGTTAAAAACTAATTTACTGTGTGTGTATAACGTACCTATAATATGATACATTACAGTGAGCCGTAGTAGATAATAAAATATAATCTCTCATTTCATAATATACACATGACAAAACGAATAAAACGAATAATAAAACTAAATTAAATTAAACAAAAATTAAATTATAAAAAAATTTTGTGGACCAGATAATTGAAGTGCGGATAATCGACGCACTGTACTGGTTTAACTTCGATTTTTATGTATTAAAATGACATCAAATAGCCCTGAAATATAAATTTTTCTTTATTTGTCACTCAAAAAAGTAATGAGTATTTAACAATAAAAATGTATTTATTTTTAATAATAACGTTGTTTTATAATAATTTCAGATTATGTAAAAATATTATTGCATATACATAAATATACTTTTTGAAATAATGAGTGTGTACTGTTAAAAGAATCACCCAGTACTATCGATTACTCAAATTGTACCCGAATTGAGAATTCATTACTACCTATATTATAGTAATTATAAATAAAATGTAAAAAACATCTATAATTATTTATTTATTGTTAGCAATTAGCTGATAATCTTGTAGGAATCATAATTTTTTGTAATTATTACAACCATAATGAACAATACAATTAATGTACAAAATGTTTGTGAAATTAAGTTTAAATATTATGCATTCATTAAACATTTTAATTTTACGTTGTCCAAAATCAATCGCATGATAATTTATAATGTAACTATTATCAGTATATTACATGATTATCTCACCTTGAAATCTAAAAAAATACTGTTAAAAAATAATCATGAAAACTATTGAAAACTATTAATAACATAAAATATTTCATACTAGGAAGCTTATTTTTCAACAAAAATAATTTTTTTTAATTTGTATCTTATAAAAGTACGTAATTTAATTAAAATTTAAATATTTTTAACGTGATATTTTATTTAGACTATCTGAGACATACGATAAACAATAAAATCAATTGATATATAATTTGTATAATGCTATATAATGTATAATTAATGATATGTACAGCGAATAGACCTAATTCTCAGTGGAGATATTTCGTCGTGATATAATATATATTACATTACACTTTTTTTACATTATTTAAATACGTATTCATTGAAATCAAATACATAATTCGATTAAATATAATTGTATATTAGTTTTACAAGTGGAATATAAAAAACAAAACAATAATTATACACCTCTGTTGATATTATTATACAATACTATACGGTTAACTTAGTGACTTCGTTACTGCAGTATTATTTGCAGGAAAATATAAGTTATTTTTATAATATATTTTCTCAAGTTATAATTAGAGTTTCGGGATTTAGTTACTTATCTGAAAACTTAGCAAAAAAAAAATTGTTTTACTGACCCACATTTATAGTAGGTAAGTACCTATTGGTTGAAAAGGAATAATTTATTGCAACTATTATAACGGCGTTACCGGCTTTTTGTTTAGTATGTACATAGCCTGAAGTATTCTATATGAGGTAGAAAATTGGCATATACCAGTAAATTATAATAATTATAAGGTAGAATACAATATGCAAAAAAATATATCATGGTAATTATTGTCTTAATATATAGCTTCATAATATTATAGTGTTGTTGTCGTCGTTGAAATTGTATACCTACCTTTTACACTTATGTTTAGTTTATTTGATAGTTAAAGTAAAATAAACCAATTTTTTTTTTTTTTTTGAATGCCTCAAATTTACTTAACATTAGACATTTAATATGTATATAACATACCTATATTTTTTCTATTTAAAAAATAATATACTTATACATGTATGTTATTATTTTATTTACTCGGATGTATTGATGATTATTTGAATTAGATTAATTCATACATAATTGCATTATTATATCTAGTTTAAGTATAGGATGAATATTTATAATTTTTAAGTATGAACATATTTATTAAATTAAATTAAATGTTTTCTATTTTATTTCTAATGATCACCTTAGAGCTTAGAGTAGGAAATAATAATAATCTGCCCTAGAATCAAAATTAGTAGTTTACACAAATAATAATTTAATTAATAACTGGTTTAATATTATTATATGTGTTTGTATAAGCACGTATAATTATTATAAAATGCATAATTTATAAGTAAATATGGTGAGTACTAGCCCGTAATTTTAAGAAAACGTCGATTTAGAATCATAAACATTTTATTTCATCCATTTAACAATATTCTGGAGACGTTTCAATGTACAGTAATATATAAGTATATAACATAATCTATAATTCTATATATTACATAGCTATATACAATAACCGTCAATCAAGTGGCACCTCATAAACAAAATGTATTGGGTTACGTTCCACATATTTATGTGTTTCGAGCGTGCGCGGGTGTATTTGTATTCGATAATGAACGCCAAAGAAATATATAATATATAACAACAGAAAAACAACAATACAACTAGTACTCGTAATCGTGATCGGATGATCGCAAAATAAAAAATATTTTCGTTAAGAATGTAAACAGAATTTTTAATTACAAGATATCAATCGTTGTCATCGATGTGTACCGCGTTAATTGTTACACGATGTACGTGTTCGAACAATTTTTAACAACAAACTGCTCGACGACATTTTGCAGGTGAGTGTCGTCGTATACGATGAAAGAAAGGAAATTCGTATTTACAAGGACATATTGATATTAAATAGCCACACAAAAGTTCACTGTAATTTAATTTTTAGTTTTAAAATATATTTTTTGTAAACATCACGAAAGTATCCGAACAGTATTCGTAATTACAATCGAAAAAAATAACTAATTTCTCATTCATGTTCAAAATATTAAAAGTCGAGGTTATTTTAAACTTTTCACAGTAAAAAAAAATGAATCACATTTTATTAAACTAAATTGTATAACCATTAACCATATGTTTACGTTTCACATTAGTTAATTAAATTGTGTAACTCACACACTTTTCAATGACTGAGCTACTTAAAAATTGTACAAATCCGAACTTAATATAAATAATGAAAATAAATCCGTTAGAACTGTATAATATAAACTCAAATATGAATACATTATCATAACAATGAACATATAAAAATGTATACTGTAGCAAGAACATGAATAGATCATATTATTTAGAAATATATATCTAATTTACGATATTGGTTTTGTACATTTTAACAGGTCTGTCTATTATCTGTAAATATAATATATATACATATACATGATACACATGGACTTTATTATATTTTTCTATATAATTAGGTACATGTATTCTGAAAGAATGTGGGAGTTGGTTATACATATATGATACATACCTACCTCTTAAAAAAAAAAATCCTTTTTGGAAATAATTTTAATATGAGTTAAATACTCAAATGCAATGTAAGTATTATGATTATCAACCTCTACAAAAAAATATAGAACAGATGTATTAATGTAATATACTGTGATCCTTATCAAAACGATGATATCATTTTTACCACTAAAAAATAAACTAATATGTTTGATATCTTCGAATTCTATAGTTATAAAAACGTTAGCTTATTTTTTTTTCTCAATTTAAACGGTTTTTTATTTGTAATTATAACATTATTGTATATTACGTTTATATAGATAAAAAATTCTCTAGTCGATGTCTCGATTCATCTAATAAATATTTTTTTTTCCAATTGAATGAAGACAATTCAACAATATTGTGACACTTTTTTTTTTGTATTAAGGTATTATTTAGATGTAAACATTAATATTTAGTTATTTAAAAATCTAACAATGCATAATTAATCAGTTAATTTTTCATTAAACTTTTATTTTATTTATACGCTAATTGTTTGATCATTTCATAGTTGCAAAACATAATATTTAAACTATATTTTTGACTGTTTGACATTGAATATTTGTATTAAATTTGTTTCAATCATTATTATGTACCTAAAAATATGTCCCTGCATGTATAATTCAACAATTTTTTTCTCCACTTTTATTTCAATTATTTAAAGGCTAACGTTGAATACACATACAAATTTCATAAATGTTCTATTTAACTTTACTGATTGCATCTATAATTACCAAAATTAAAAAAAAAAGAAATTTCATAACCATAAATCACAACATTATAAATATTACAATATTTCGATCCTAATGCTGTGTCACTATCTCTTCTATTTTATTTATAGTTAATACGACACATTAAATTCGTACAATAAGCTCGACTAGTAAATCTTTGGACATCTATACGCACATATTTTATGTGATCGTAACAATTTTTTTTTTTACAGAACGGACAAATTATGCTTGTATTATCGTAATATATAGGTATATATTATAATATACATACTTCGATTATATGCACATTTTATATATTATTTTAAACGTAAAAATATTAATTACCCGTGTGTCATCGTAACGCGTATTATGTGCATAACCGCATACGTTTTATTAAAACACGCGTTCACGTGCAGCATACGCATTACAATGGTTAATGGTGCAGATAACAATCGATCGGGTTGCCGCAATTGATTTATATGTTATCATTATGCTCGAGTGGCAAGTAAATACAATAATATGTATACGTTATACTACCTACGTATATTGTTTTGAACGTGCGAAATATGTACAGCGGTCGTTGCACGCGAACGCGTTTATCATAATATTATGTTGGCGTGCAATATATTTTACGGTTTACAAGACACTTGTTTGCGTGTGTACAGCGAACACGCGAGTAAATATCCATAACATCAATGTAAATAAAAAATAATAATAAAAGTAACGCCGTAAAAACGATAATAAAATCGCTCGACGGCTGTACGATTATCATTGTGTGCGTGTGTGTGGTCAGACGGTAAACGGTTTGCGCGAAGTTTGTTTTGCGAATATTGAATATTTGTTTTGTGACGATGACCGTGTAAGACGTTTTTTTTTTTTTTCATTTTGTCACCCGTCATCACCGACCGCGGAACCGACCGTTTTGGTAACGGCCCACGCGCCCGCAGACGCACCCTCCGCACTATCCGATATAGTATATTATACTGAGTCTGCAGAGTGACCCGTTTGCACTCATATTTGAATATTTCAAAACCTATTAACGTGTTTGAAAATAATTTCAAGTGATTATAAATAATAAAATTTTTTTTTTTCAATTTTTAGTGGCAATGTGCATTTTTAATTTCTCATTCCAAATCATACATTTTATTGGAATACTTTAATACATAAGTACGAATTTTGACTAGCGTATAAATTATAAACTTATAGATAAGAGCAGAGTGGAGTGAAATGACGCGGGAAAAGTGTACCTCGTGAAATGTGTCGGCCTTCGCTCATCTAAACTTTAAATACTTAGAGCTTAAAAGCTCGTATTTACGTATCGACAAAAACATTCTGCTTTGGAATGAGGAATTAAAGATGCACGTTGTCACTAGAAAATTTAATTTTTCCAAAAATATTATCTCGTATAACGGACTTGTAACCGTTTTAAAGAAATATTTTCAAAAACGTTTTCTGAATACTAACGATCGCCTCGCTTGTTAAATAGATCACTCCATATTATAATGTATTGTATTATATATTTGGATGACTGGCGTAACACTGCAATAATGTACGTCATGTAATACGCATATAACGTTATTATATACATAGACGTGTACAATATATCCATATAAACCATACGCCGCCGACGCGGTGATCCACTGAACTCGTGAAAAGAGAGTTCTACAGCAGTCCTACCTATTTTCGTCGGGCGAAGAACGCCGTGCAAAACTACTGCGACCCGTGACAACGCTGGCAATTTTTAACGAGTAACAACCGTCGGGATCGTACAAAATTCGATTGTGGGCGCGTATCCGCATACCTGTCTGACCTGCGGCCGTAGACATATCGCGTGAGTGTGTGTGTGTTAAACGTCCGCGACACAGTGAACTTGACCTGATTATTCTTCGGAACTCGTGTACGAATGTGTAAACGTTGTTTTCTTTTTTCGTATACGCGTATTTTTATATTGCGTAGGCCCTCTCGTTTCGGAAGCCTCGCGGCGGCACGTACATAGTATTCGGCGTTATGTTACTATTGAACATTACGCAGGTGGACGGAAATAAACGGATTATTATTTTATTATAAACGCATCGATAAAATAATATGATAATATCATTTATGGACAGGTCGTCGTCGTCGTCCGTAGTAGGCACTCTGCGGCACGGCGCGCGTAGGATGAATACCATCACCACCGAATCGAAATCACAGATACCGCGGTGACACGTATAAAAATAATAATATATGTTTATTTGTATTTCTCTTTCTCATCTGTTTTACATACGAGGACACTGAGAAATAAAAAAAAACGGTACAACTAAATTTTACTCGCTCGTCGTTTCTATTATACGGGTCGCGGCTGTCGAGTGCGTGTTTGATCGATGTGTTATATTTAATTTAGATTTACCATTGTCATTATGTATAATTTTTATTTATATTATATATGTATAATACACCTACTGCAAAAGTAGCTGATGCTTATGCCGAACACACACCAAAAAAAAAAAAAAAAATAGGATAATTTAATGTACAGCAAATAATGTTATAATTTGTTTGACCTTGCAACTAATTATTAATTAATACCCCCACGAGTTGTAATGCGTTTACTCTAATAGATAATAATAGTGCTTTATGTTACTAGCATGGCATAAAATACCCAAATTTTAATAGTCAAACTAGGAAGTGAATATTATATATATAAATCATGTTGTCTGGGCAACGTGCACCACTGTGACTTTGTTATCGAGACATTGTCAAGAGATGAAAAACGATTGTATAAAAAGTCAAGATATAATATACGTATATTTCATTATAAAAATTTGTTTTTTGATACAATTTTTGATAAAAGAGTATTTTGGTGTGTTAATGTATTTTTTTATTATATTATTATTAATTATTAGTTACAAAATCACAACAAATATTTTATATTGCGTTTTGGAAAATTGTCTATTTCCGTATTTTTATAATATGTAACACTCGAACTTCAATTAAAATTCGTTAGTCCTTACTGTCTTGTGCATATTTCTCGATATTTAAGGGTGTCATATTATATAGTGAATAAACGTTTTTTTCTTTAATTAAACAATGCTTTTCCCAATAAGTTGTTCTTTTATATCAAACATTTATAATATTTTTTTTTCTGAATAATATTAAAAAAATATATATATTTTTATATTCAATACATTTATGGCTTTTAAATAAAAAGCTATCTTGAATATTTTGAACAACCTTAATTTAATGGTTTATATACTTCGTTTTTCAAATACACAACAATTTTGATTTAAAAAACGAAGTACCTATCTAAATAATTATAGTATATAACAATACAAGTTGTTAAACAAACTACAAACAATAATAATACACTAAGTTTTAGAATAACTAGTTGATTATTAAATTCATCTTCTTCGTATACACGCGAAGTCCGCTTCCGTTAGACAGTACTATTATATACTTAATAGGAAGTTCAATTGTCGTTCAACTTCTTCGCAGTGTGTTCACTATTCCGAAAACAATTTTATCAGAAAGATCTTTAACTCTAATGATCATAGTATTGCAATAAATCTTGAAATATTCAATGTAAGTATGTAAAATAAAAGTTTCTATTTTAAATAAATAATAATAGACTTGATTTTCGATTGTCTAGATTTTAAAGGATTTAAAAAAAGAAGGTATTATATTATATGCAGTTTTAATATGAAAATAACTAGCTTTATAAATTGCTAAGTATAATTGTGTATGTGTGTGTGTGTGTGTGTGTGTATTACATGAACAAACATGGTATTCTGTTAAGTTAATGTGACTGTTTAAAAACAATTTAATCTACTCTACATTGTAAAGCTGTAATTATAATATTTTTAAAACACAAAACTAAACAAATGGCTTTTTGCTTTATAATTTATAGTTGTATTTTTATTTTTATTGTAGGTAATATTGGTGGTATTACTGCCAATAGTGTCAATCCAAATTATTACAAATCCTAAAATAGCGTCCTCTTAACTAAAATATAATAGTGTAAAATATATGTATATAATAGGAATAATAGGATAATTTATGCTCACCATCTTTTTACGCTTTAATAACAAATGTATTAGATTTCTAATTTTTAGAATTTTTTAGTAGGTATCATCATTATTTATTAAAGATCCTATTTCCAATTAAAGAGTATCCTGTGTTGATATAAAAAAAAAAATTCTATTTTCAAATAAGCCTCTTTGCTATAAACTGTTAAATAGATTTTGATGTATGCTTTTATATATTTAAATTTAAACTACTAGTTACTGAGTTATTAAACGTAACGTATTATAGGTACCAAGGATAATAATTAATGATAATAGATTTATACATGGAAGCTATTATGATTTGACAATTATTTGAATTAATGTTTATTTATCAAAAATTTAAAAACTGTTTGGTTATCTATAAGACAGAATATCACATAATATTATATTTTATGTAAGTTGTAAGTACATTATGTGTCTGTTTAACATTTAACAGTAAAAAGGACGTGTGTGTTTGAAAAAACAGTTTGCATCACCACAAAACACTGTTTAATTGTCGTAAAAGATATAACCATTTTAAAATATAGTCTCTAAGTAAACTTAAGAATTCCAAAAATCAGAATTTTAATAAATAAATTATTAAAATTTAATAGTGTGAAACGGTTAGGTTAGGTTAGGTTAGGTTATACAATATCATCGAGTGTCTATGTGTATATACAATATACACATAGACACTCGATGATATGAGGTGAAGATAATATTAGAATCTATTGAATGATCAATATTTAAGACCATCACTTTATTTAACTATTTAACTACATAAATAATGATGAGTTTACTATCTTGCGTTAGCGAAAATCATGCTTTATTTATTTACACAATATAATGTTGACACGGATAAGTACCTACTCTTTAAGTGAACAGTCTTCGGAAGACGCGTGGGCGTTTAATTCAATATGATAATATATTCATATTTTTTGACATAGACTAATATTGACCGGCTGTTTTTTTTTTATAATTGTTTACCTATAAATTAAGTTATATTTAAGTTCTAAATTAGCTTTAAATTTTAAAAGTTGTTCCAAATTTAAGTTGTATAATCAAATATTACTTTTAAGAGTAACACTAATAATAAAATATAGATACCTTTGTATTTTTTATAAAAATAAATGAAATATATTTATGATTGTTTTTTTTTTTTTAAGTCACGACAATAAGGATTAAGAATTTGTAATAGGTAGATTAAATTAAAGTAACAAATTAACCAACTATTTATTACTTATTTACATGCGATGTACTCAATAATGTTAAATTAAATTTATAAAATAGATGATTTAAAAATGACTAGATTTGTCTTCGTGCGTCAATAGGTTAGAGTCAAATGCTTTCATTACATTATATACTTATAACTTATCCATTAAATAATAAAAATATTTTTTAAATAAAATTATACAATATTATGTATCTATAACTTAGGTACCTCCATTGGCTATTGTATTTAAATTATTCAAAATCTTGCCACCTCTCGTACTTGAATTACTTTTATAGTTATAAAATGGATCCTTTATTTTTGTCTGGAAGTTTAAATTTTATAAGATTAATCTAAAGTTGCATTTACTATTTAATCTTCGACTCTTCGTCTATGATTGTTGTATGTCTGTATGCGCTTATAAAGAATCGTTTCTTTATAATCGTGGTGCTGTGCAAACACTAAACATGTGTAGAAATATATTGTCTTCAAAATAATTCCACTTCGAAAAACTAAATATAAATCGTTAAACTTACACAGTTATGCATTACCTAGTGACGTTTATAAATATTTTAATAATTTAAATTTACTATTGTTATAAACGTAATCATATAACTAAATGTCACCAGTCAGTGATTGAAATAAGTTTACGTTTTACAGCTTTACTTAAGACAAAATATAATAAGTTTTAACTGTGTCAACATTTTATAAGCAATTTTTCAAAAGAAATTATCTACCCGAGGTTCATTTCCTATCTCAGTAATATACTATGCAAATATATGTTAATACACTAATATTTTGAAGAAAAATACTAATTTTTTTCTTTAAAATTATTATTATTATAATTGATAATAAATAAATAATTAATTATTTCAAAATGTTAAATTAAAGCAAAATTATATTCTCAGTAGTGTAGAACTCTGTCAAATTTAATAATCAAATAAATACTACTATTGTTTTTTATTAAAAGTGTAATTACATTATTTTTATATTGTTATCAATATTATCATAATAAAATAATAAATTATATAATAAACATACAATATAAATCATTAAAAACTATTTATAAATATAATATATTATATTATAGTATAGTTATCATAATATAATTATAAGAATTAACTATATCTATATGATTATACCATTTATACCTACGTATATATTATTGAAGTGTATTTTTATATAGTTTTGAGTTCCAATTATTTCACTCGAAAATACTCGATCATTACAAATTCGTTTCTTACGAATGTATATCATATAAATATCATCGAAAACCACATCGATTATCTATCAATAATGGCGAGCGAAGGTGTCATGTAACTCTGACGCCCGTGACCTCTCTGACCTTACACTAATAATCAACTCGAACCGTCATGGTTGGAAGTAAGTGCTCTGGGCAGTCATGAGTTAATGATATTTCGGCATTTCGCTCACACTAAATAAATTTGTCACACGTTCGATGAACACCGGAAACTTTTATTTTAGGAGTTTATAAGGAACAAGGTGGAAAATTGTAGTAGTTTACAGTCATAACACCACACTATAAACATTGAATTCCAACTAGACACCATTGTGTAGTATATAGTTATATAATCAAAAGAAGATGAAAAAATCGATTACTGTTGTCTCGATATATTAAATCGTCTGTAGTGATTTAATAAATTACCACGTCACTATATAGCTTATATGCAACAAACAATCTTCGCATACCATTCGTTTGAAATATTATATAAATCAAATATTATAATTATACAAATATTAATTACACTAATTTATAATATTTTAATACTGTTGTAAATCGTTATAAATATCTCACTTATAAAAATAATGTATAAAACATAATGTGGTAATGAATTGATAAAATGTTTTTTATAAAAAATACATATAGTCATTGATTAACTGCACATTAAAGTGCACACATTACCTTTGATAGCACATACCTATAATTAAAACAAAAAATTGAGTATCTCAACAAACAACTATTTTAATATGAGTTCTGTTATAGTTGTTTACTAGAAAATTGTAATGTAAAATGTAAATGTCTTAAATCTTATATAAGTATAATTATAATGCGTGTAATTTATACGGCAATTTCTAAATAAGTAGGTTCAATTAAGTTTAAACACGTAATATTATATTATATGCAATATTAAAAAAAATATATTTATATACCACTTGATTTTTTGTCAATTAAATTAAAATTATTATCATTATATTTTTTTAAATTAATAGTAAGTACTTGAAATATTGAAATATGTAGCTTAAAAATATTTAGTATTGTATAGTAATTAATAAATTACATTTGTTTATATTTTGCACATACAAGTTTAATTATTTTAATTTTTATATGATCAAATGATATTTTAACTAATTAAATTTTAAGTGTTGTTACTATTATTAGATTATTTTCTATGAAACCATTCAATATTTAATAATGGAAGTTATTGTGGCCAATACCGATTATTTTATGTTCTATTAAAGGTATTCTTCAATAATATTCTCGGAAGTAAATATTTTAATATGTTGATCAATCATTTTTTTTGTTAACAAAAATTAATTTAGATCACCTTGAAAACCCCGAATTTCAAGATAAAGGAAATATAAACAAGGTGCATCTGATCCTTGAGTAGTGGTCGCATTCCCATATTTTAATTAAATTAAAATTGCAATGAGGACTCTTTGTACGGGAGGTCACGATCACGATAATCGTGAAAACTATAAAATTAAATCAATTATTTTGATAAGATTTTTCTCGCGAATTTCAGGAGAAGAAATATTATACGTAGTAGAAATTCTTATGGTGACGTCGTCGTAACGATTCACGTCAGACATTCGCATAACACGAGAGCATAATATGAACATCATTGAATTCTATTGACGAGTGGAAATGAAAATAATGACCAATGAAGTCCAACGTACGTAGGTACCTACTTACGTATTGGTAATTTAAAAACGATTTATAGCCTAAAATTAATTTTTCAAACACAAAATAACACATGAAACAATAAAGCACTTGAATTTGTCAGCAGCACGTTTGGTTTGTACGATTTTGCAATATCCGGCATGTACTTGGACATCAATCGCAAGGCCATAATGTATCAGGTATCTTTGTTGATATGCGTGCACGTATAATACGTTATAAGTTCTATACAATTATATGACGTAAACCGTAAACTGTGCAAACAAATAATGTGAACTCGTCGCGAGAAAACGTTTTTTGTTTAAAGTTCAGATGATAGACTGATAATTCTCTTGAACTTTACCTCCACAACTCTACTTAGGGTTTCAAATTACGTAAAAACATAAATTATAGAAATGATTTTATTTAAATTTACAATATAAAAATAAATCAAAATATTAATAAGTTTACATTATATTTATGAATTTCCAAAGTTATAATCAATATACACATAGGTACATATTTAATTTTAACTACTTAATTAAAATACAATTATAATTATAAAAGACGAATTGTCACTAAACGTGAGTTGCCAATATATTTTTATACTGGCGAAATATATGTTGATAATTTGAAAATAATGATGTCCCCTATAAGACTATTTTTATTACAACGGTTAGTATTCCAAATCCCGATGTTATAAAAATAAATAAACTTTGTTCAATGAGTAAATCGCTCTAATAAATGTATTAAATTTTTAAACGAAATCGTATATAATAATGATTCTGAGCAGACTACAGAGATAGTGTGGAGAACAAAGTTTATATTATAACTTGTATTAAATTTTTAAGTCTTTAGTATTAAAATTTATAATGTTATGAATCAATTTCGATATAATTTTAAAACTTTCATGGTTTTAATAACACCGGTGTTACGTTAATATTTCCATTTTTTCGTTATTTTTTGTTAAAATAGTTAAGAAAATTAATGTAAATTTTCTACTATAAATCACTCTCAATATTAACAAAACTTTAAGAATATAAAAGATTCTCGTTTTCTCAGGGTCTAAAACCACAAAAATGTGTGATAACTAGAAAACATATAAATAAACTCGATTTATGTAGATTACGGATATAAATGAAAATTAATTATGTATAATGTGTTCACTGTTCATCACTATACTAAATACAGATAAAAAAGATTTTCAACTCACGTAAATATTTTTGATTTTTAAAAAAATCACCTCAGAAAACGAATGAATGTGTCACGAATGCCAAGCGCTAAACCAAAGTCAAAAGAGCTTTAAATTCCCTTATTTTTGTCTATTGTAGTCTCAAATAAAAATTGTTATTCAAATAATTATTATATTAAATATACTAAAAGTATAACGTGAATTTTTTTTATTTCTTCTCTAAAACTAAAAATAAGTTGTATTTATTTTATGTATCGAATAAAATAAATACAAGTTATTTTATAGATATAATCTAAATATATGTATGAATCTGATTTTATATGCTTTACTGGTTAATTAATAACATATATAATAATAACATCATTTAAACACAAACTAATCCCACACGGTGAAAATTATCATTTCAAAGGTTGATGATTTAAGAAATAAGCAAGTCTGATTAGTATTGACAAGTAATTGAACATTGGGTATGCCTTAAGACATATTTCAAATATGTAAGTCGATTTCCAAATGAATTATAAGATACAAATAGCGTAACTTCAATAGGTTTTTAATTAATTTTTAGGTATACGAGCGATCATCAGACAAACAACCGATTTCTGCGATCAATGAATGTGGAATGTAATGATATCATGATACACAGCTCATCATAACCTAACCTGCAGTTGTTTCTGCACTGTCCTTCTATTCATAATATTACTCAAATAAAGATGACCGGATCCGTTAATTAAATGCTACATATAATATATTTTTGTAACGACCATTTCGGTTATTCGATTAATTTTACCACTTGCATAATATATGCAAACGTATACAAGAAACATATAACGGTAAACTTAATATTATTTTAGTTTATTATATATTTTATAATTTGTTTATATTGCTATTATTAATAATTTATTGTTCAATCAGTCATGTAATAGATTAAACCAATTTCTTATAAAAAATATTTTTTTACTTCTTTAACTTGGAATTCTTGTTACAATGTTACCGTGATTTGAATATTGTATAAATAGCTAAAAAAATTAAAATATGCATAAATAACTCAAAAAATGTTTACATACTCATAAATCTTTGGTAAATTATTTTATTTACTGGCTATACTACTATAATACTAGTATAAATTGCGATAACTCATAATTAAATAATACAACAAGAAAATTGCAAAGCTCATATTTGGTAAATATTTCAAATGTTTACATTCTACAGTAATTAATTTTATAATTAACAAAACAATAAAATTAATTTTTTTTAAAAATAGTATTACGTAAATATTTCCATTTTTAAATTTTACCAATTATTTTTAAAAGTAGGTACTTAAGTACTATAACTTTTCAATTTCTGATCTCTCAAAGTACAAACTAGATTCAATTTTCTAACAGAAACTACCTTAATATTGAAAATTGAAACATTTTTTTGAAATGTTTTTATGTTTCTATTACCTATTAAAAAAAGTCACACACTTACATTCATCACTCCACTCATCCAGAATCTAAAATATAATTTATTTATTAAACTAATTTTCATAAATATAACATAAGCACTTGTTTATAATAAGCTCAATATTTGTTAGATACTACCAAGGGTCAATACTGATCAAGTACACAAGTCGTGTGGGACCGGCTCAACATACAGTGTTCTTAATTTTAATTGATTCACCAACAAGTACGAATAAGTGAGCTACAATTTTTGTTCTTCCTTAAAAATTTAATTTAATTTAATTTAAAATAAAAATGTATTTCTTCAACTACAGCTCAACATTTAATGTCAATTGATAATTCAAAAAACATTGCGAATAATATATATTTAATCACGTGTATAGTTTCCTAATAGTCTCTAGTATTACAATATTACATATTATATTAATATTAACTATTAACATGCAATAACTATACGAGTACAATGATTTATACGACGTATATTACTTTATATTCGTTTTCTGGTAAGAAGATTTAAATTTATTCAGGTTGATACTGCCATACTACGCACTTAATTTTTAGTATATAAAAAATCCGTCATCATAGCTGTAAACATTGTTCATTTTATATCAATAACATGTTATTATTTTATACAATACATTCTTACAATAAAGAATAAATTATAATATTTATAATTCTATACAAATGCAATATATTCACAGGGTAATTTATTATCTCAATAAATAGTAAATATGAAATTTCCAAAATTTAGTAAACATTTACCAATCATTTCATAGTTATATTACAGATGAAATGATATAGTTACTATTGGAATCATTTAACAAGTTAAATTTTATAAACGCGAAATACAAGTACGTACAAAATCGTATAGGTTAAGTGTAAGTGTGAAAAACATGTAATATGTCGTATGGGTAAAATAGCATTATTATTTTGTTTTCAGGCGGTTATATTAAATACCTAATTATTAATATATTTTTATTTTAAATTGACATTTCAATAAAAACAATGTAAAGTCATTTTTATACATTTACAAACCAATTAAATAAATACTTTGTCTACGAAAACACTTCATAGACTCACATTTAAATACCTATCCAACAAGCACTATAAACGTTTTATTATTGGCTAATACACTATAGTCATCATATAACATGCTATTTTGTTAGTCAATTATATATTAATAATAAATATCAATAAAAATGTTATTATTATAGTGTAACGACACCTTCATAACACGAAGATACAATAAACTAACAACCACTGCTTTAATAGAAGCTAATTAATAAGAATACTAATAAAAAAATCCTCAATTATTGTTTGATAACACATCAGATCCTGGTTGTGGTGGAATCGATTCGTCATCCTACCTGAATCGCGTCAGTTGAAATTATTATTTATTTATATTCACGTTTTTGGCGGTAATTTGTTTGTATTCTCGTTTTTTTTTCTTTTTAATCACTATATTGGAAATTTATTAAATTATAGCACACACAGGTACTAGCTGATGCAAAAAATATGACGTCATTTCTATAGAGTAGTCGATAATTTACGAGTTGGCGATGGACCGGTAGTGACCCATGTAAATAATTTACGACCTTACGATAGTAATAATATTTATACCACAATGAATCGTCCCTATAGAATTAATATATAATATGCATCAACATCTTTGAAGATGAATTTCTGTGTTTAAATACTTCCTATTGATTATTTACGTAATAAAAATATCGTCAAAATGAAAATTATTAGTTTTTTGAATAATCGTTTATTTATTAATTATTAACACCTAATTTAAAATTAAAATTAATTTAAAATATTAGGCATTAGGCATAATACTAGGCTACTTTTGAATTAAAATTATATTATTTACATGGAGACTTAAATTAAATGTACCTTTATAATATTAAGGAAAATATATACTAAATACATATTATATTACTAGTTGATGGTTATTAGTGAAAACTGATAAAATATAAATAACAAAAAATCTAAAATTCTTAAACAATTTTACTTTTTAAACTACAGAAGAAAATTTAAATTAAATTGAATCTTCTAGACGTTATTTAAACAACCTTTAAATTATAAGTATTTATTATAGGTATATTATTAATAATGGTGTTGATTTAGTTTAATACTTGAATATAAAAATGTGAAAACTTTAATGGTTAAAATGGTAAGGAGATAGTGGTTTAAATGTAATATTTAAACAATTTTGAAATCTAAAAAAATGTATTTTGTAGTATGCAATATAAAGCTCAGTTATAAAATTTATTATTTATATAGTTACTTATTTTGTGGTAAATAGTCACGATTGATAAATGTATTCAGTAGCCATATTACTATTAATTCTACATCTTTAATCCATATAATGGATGATGTATATTAAATGTATTCATTATTATATATCTTCAGTGGCAATATACAATATTTGTAATACCTATCAAAATATTAATTATTATAAATTATAAAATAATATAAAATTAAGTAGTTTTGTATAATAAAAATCAAATCAAAATCAATATAACGTATTAAATACTATATTAATTATATTAATTTAATAAAAGCTCGTTGATTTATTTATTAATTTGTGTTTCATTAAATTCTAAGTAGTATACAATATTAAATCTAAATAAAAATTACTTGTTGAAGGTTAAATAATCATATTATAATAATATTAACATTGTAATATATTATTGTTTTTGATTATATAAACAAAAAAAATACATTCCAATATTTTCAAATTTTCTTTTTTTTTCTATATTTCCTCGATTTTTATTGCATTACTGTATTATATTTATACATGGCGTTATAACCACAAAATACACTAGTTTTAAACGTTCATTAAAGTTTATTCACATGAGTACTTCAGTGTGAACTGCGAAGACCTCAAATATTTTCCGTGTGAACTACATGAATACCACAAATAAGCTATTGACCAGCTATCAATAGCAATAACAATACTGTTAACCTAACCTCAATGTATTATAGTTATATCATTATTTGTTTTTCTTTATTATTATCTCATTTTTGGGTAGTTTATTTTTTTGGATTTCGTATTCAATTTTCCATCCCGATCAATAAACTTAAAAGAAAATTGTATTTTTTTGTTCAATAAACTTTATAACTGAAAATTGTAAAAATATAATGAATCTTAATAGTAAAATTATTTTCTGGGCTAGTTATGTAAATTATAACTGAAAAATAGTTCAATAGATCATATTATATGTTCATTTTTGTTTAAATCTGAAATTTTTTGAATTATTATTGATTCTAAGTAATACGTTTTTAAAATTGTGCTTGGTTAAATTTTTTATTCAATACTTTTACATAGAATTTTTGCAATTATGTATAATAAATCTTTTTTTAACAACAACAAAATACAGCGTTGTAAAATAAATTCGTCCCACGCTTCACTTAGAATCAATAATACTATATAATTGCGGTAAATAAACAATTAAAAATCAATTGATTGAAGTTAATTTAGCGGGATACCAAAAACCATAAGCTATAATTTTTATTATACATATCTCAAACTCAACAATATTATTGTAATTTATAAGGTATTCAAATAAAATTATTAAATGTTGTGAGATTCCATTGGCAGTGAATCATTTTATAAACATTTTTCACAATCAAATCCACTGTAGTAGTACGTCTTAGAAAAATTATATCTAACAAAACCTAACAGCATTGGTTAGGTCATCATTATAATTAGCACAACCGATAAAATAAAATATTGTTTTTCCTTGGTAAAATATCTTATGAATAATATAACCAGTTCAACGGTAAAGTTAGACGTTCAATACCTCCTCCTACCATAATAGATAACAACTTATTATTATTTAAGTTCTAAATTTAAAATTAAAATCCTAATTTGGGTAATAATATTCTACAGGTGTGTTTTAATGTATCAATAATAATACGTTACACTAGAATATTCAAATGGGAAACCAATTTTAAGTTTTGTCTATCTTCTATCATTGATATTTTTAATAAAAAAAAAACAACAACAACAACTACACTGAAGTCATCTTAATAGACGGACAGCTGAAAAGGTGTTTAATTTAACAAAAATAAGCAACTAATAATTACTAGTTTGAAATATATTTTAAACTTAAAAGTTACGAGAAATAAATTAACAACAATATTTAGGGACAATTTTTATTACATATTCATCATCGTATTTTATCTAATGCTATGTATTATTACCCAATACAAATGACTAACGCTTTTATTAATATTTATTTATATTTTTCTATTCATATTTTAATTCAACAAGTAAATATATTATAAATTTGATTATAAATATCAATTAAAATAAATTCCTAACTATATTATTTACGATAAATCAGTTAGCATTCAATTAGAATGATATTATTATGATGTTATGTACCTACTAAGTACTTACATGTGTATTATTTTTACCAATATTTTTTATTAAGGACAATTTTTTGGTAGATCTTACAATGTAATAACAATTATATGTAAATATAATAACATCTCCTTATTATTATTGAATTAATTAATATGTTATGCACTTTGATCTATTATTAATATTAAAAATATAATTAAACTTGATTGAAATTAGTTAGTTAGAATTTAAAGTATGAATGATTTGTTCAGAGTTAAGAACCGTTTTAAAAATATACAATATTTATTGTGATTAAATTTAATATCAAGTAATTAAATTGAATGGTTTTTTTATTTTTATTTATTTTTCCTATTACTTTAGTGTACGCTCGTAATATGATAGGTATATCTACGATGACAGTATAATATTAATTTGTGTAAGTACTTAATAGATACAATATTATACATAGTATATAATATAAACATAATATACTGTTAACTGCTTAGAAATATACAGTAAAGGCTATTTTGTATATTTTTAAATAAAGATGTATTAGATATATAGTTTTATATACCATATTAATTATAATTTATATGATTTTACATAAATAAACATTTCTTTGTTAATTTAAAATATAAAAGACACCGAACCTTAACACTGTTTTCCATATCGTTACATACGACCAATCCCAACCTCAACCTCAATAATATTATTCCTTGTATAATACTCGTTCATCGTTAATTAAAATTATTGTTTTGTATCTTTTTATTTTATTTTTTATTAAATGATAGAATCGATTCATATTATATTATATATTTTACTATTATAGTATTATTCATAAAATAAATAAAATATAATATTACCTTAAATATAAAAAATTATTATAATACAGACGTTTTTGTAATCAGATAGATACATAAATAGATAATGAAAATATTTTATTGTTTAAAAATGTTCTTTTCTGAAAATTGTAATTGACATTAAACAATTTAAATTACTGTAAGGTATTCATTAAATTAACTGAAATACATATTATGTTAAAAATTATCAAAGTGTAAACTTAATAACTTGATATTTTATATAACCCAACTTATGTGCTAAAGATAAAATGATTCCTTTTATTTGAAAATTATTCAAATAAATTCCTAATGCTTGTTTGTAATTAGGTATGACTGAAACTGTTGTAACTTTTATGGTTTATTGTGTATAAACCATAGAATGTAAATTATAGGTACTTAATTTAAATTAAAAAAAGATAACAATAATAGTTAACTTAAAAATTATAATGATAATATGTTGTTATAAATGTATGTATGCCAATTTAGAAATCCCACCATCACAATATAATATTTAGTTAAATCTTTCCAATACCCAGAACCCACCTCATCAAAACGACGTCCAGAACATCTTTTTTTGGAGGGGCAAATGTATTATTTTGGCGTCTGGCGGTCGTCATGAGAACGGAGATTGGGTGCCGGCAAACGATCTGAGGCAATGGGTTTGAGGAGGAAGGATCTCGCGGCTATTTGTAGGGCGCCGAATGGATTGTGTTGCGAATTCAGTCGTCGCGGCGCTGACGAACAAGTGATATTATTCTAGCCGACAGTGACCACAACGGTCGTGTATTAATACGTTCATAATTTCGCGGGTAAGTGAAAAAAACTTTAATACTTGTAACTTAGATATTACATACTTCACATTAATAATATTATATTCTATTGCTTTTATATTAATGTAATACACTGCATAAAATAATATCGATACGCTTATATAATAAATATACATTTAATTAAATTAGAATACGGTGTACAAAATTTCTTTCGTAAAATGCTTGTGAAAATTGAAATAAAATATGGTTTTTGATATTAGAATCATAATAAGCTTACATGATGTAAATACTATAAAAAAAAATAATAATAAAGAAATATTATAATATTTTCATTTCGGATTAAGTAAAACAAAACGTATATAAAAATTTAAAAAAAAATTAAAATTTTTGACAAAGCTTATTAGTCAATTTATATATTAAATAACTACATATTAAAAAGTTATTTTAGGTGAATATTTGTAACTTATTAATATTTATTTAATTTTAAAACTTAACTTAAATCCGTTTCAAAAATAAGCCATCATTTCTGAATCGTACTTTTACGATCTACCTCTAATTAAAAGTCTGCAATTTCATTATTTTATGAATATTCGTAAAATGAAATTGTGAATTTAAGTTTAATTTATTGAAAGTTTAAGCAAAAAATATAAAAATCAACAAGTAGAACAAATAATTTATTTGGACAAAAACTTTTCTTATTAATTAATACAATCTGAAATTTTAGTTGCACTTACAGTATGTACCTTATACTTGATTTTGATTATTATCCAAGTTATTTTAAATATCTAACCTAATTGTATTTAACCAACCATAATAATGTACTCTTAAAATCATAAATACAAAGTTAAAAATGTAATAAAGAATGCCTATAATAGTAATATTTGTTGATTAAAAAAAAATCCTATTTGTGTTCTGCTGAAGTTCGCGAGTTTTACATTTTTTAGAACGTTAATATTTATTAATGTATGAATAAATCTAAAGAGATTAAAACTCATTCAATGCATAGTCCTTGCATATTGTTTTTTTATTATTTAGTACTTTTGTTAAAAATTGTATTTGCCTAATCTAAAAATATTTTGAGAAAAATAACTACGTACTAGAACCTCTACAACATGATATTTCAAAAAACTGATAAGGTAGCTATTATAATAAAATATTTTTGATTATTTTAATTGTTGTATTTAAAAACGATTTTTCATATACCTCCTTGCAAATAAGTCATATCTTATGTGAATTCATTAATTATATTTAAATATTATGGCTATTATTTATACAAGTCTACCTTTATTTTATTATACCCCAATGCCAACCCAAGGCTTGCACAACGTTAACTGTTAAGTTCCGTTAAAAATGGATAGGTACATCATTATGTTTTACGCTATTATTTTCCTGATTATCAAATAATTATAATTTTCTATTGTTTATACTATACATACGCTTTGATAACGAATCTGATAATTTATTCATTATTTATGTGGTATAGTTAAACATGTATATTAATTTATTATAATTTTTAACCAATAAACCGTAAACCACACGAGGTAAAAACCGTATGTGGTCAAAGTAAAAAATTATATGCATTCGAAATAATATATCCAATACCTACCTATTTAGAGAATTGAAGTCGGTGATGATCTGCATCACGCAACTTAGGAATTTAGTCGTGTTTGATTTCCAACGTATCTATATCAATTCAATAGTGCGGTAAGGACTATTAAAAAAAAATCGTATGTATTTTATCTATGTTTCTATTTGTATCGTTAAATATTTATAAAATTACGTACCTATAAACTATTATAAATTACGTACAAATCTGAGACTCAAATATAGTATAATATTTAAATAAATATATAGTAGGTACCCAACTAGTGTAGTACCTAATATAATTCAGGGTCCAATAATTAGTATCAAAATGTAATTTCAAGACTCCACTCATACAGCCTATAACTACGTTTTAATGAGTCATATTGTCGGTGAATATGCAAATCAACACCAATAAGACGTAGCGTATCAATATATTTATTATTATTTTTTTTTGCCCTTTACTTAGTGTTTAAAGTTGCCTCATCCCTTGTTAACTATATTACGTTTAGAGTTATTAAATTAGAAAAATACAACACTTAATAACCTATAGTTAAAATAGATTATAATAACCTAATTTATTAAATGATTTTCAATTGTTTAAACTAGAAGATTATACTCAGGCACGTAAATAGATGCTTATTTTTTTGGAGGGGGAGGGGGCGATTAACCTTATTCAGAAAAGTTAAAGTTTAAAAAATGTTTTTTATTAATTATTAGTTACTAAAATATGATCTTGGGGGGGGGGGTGTTCGCTCTTATCGCCTCTCCCTAAATTACGTGTCTGATTATATTATATCTATTTATAATATAATAGAAACGTATGTTGTTAATTTAATTAATTTATAAAGGCATCTTTGCATTTGTAACTTGAAGGAAAAAACGAATGATACTAAAAGTGAATAACAAAATAATCAATAATTTTTTTATGTGACTTGATTAAATTCAACTCGGTAATTTCTCAGCACGGATATACTCGGTAAATACCGATAATATATTAGGTATACGCACGCATAACCGCATAGGTGATGAATACTGTATAATTTTAATATATAGTACGTATACCCGGTTTAACACAGCTAGGTGTATATATATATATGTAATTATAATACGTTAGGTAGGTAAGCGCTATACACACGCATCGTGTCCGTCGGGTTGCGAAACGTGGTCGTCGCGCCGACGTCTATCGTGCGGTCCGCAAGGCCGGACCAGTTAGTCATTATAACCAGTAGCTTTAACAATATTATTATTAGTTATTTCACCGTAATAATATTATGTAGGTATATTTGCCATCTACAACACGTAATTTGTTTATTATTTTGTTTACCACCCATCTCGGTGATCGAAACGATAAAATATTAATTATAAACTCACCGAGACACAGAAGCTCGCGTATATTATTGTAGCGGATGCACTTTTGTATTTATTGTTGTAAGCCATATTATTGTTTTTTTCGGTAAGAACAACGTTAGAATCGTATTCAATTTTAATACTTATTCATTAATGTTTTCGGTTTTCGGTTTTTAGGTCATTTTCTTTTTTTTAACTCACTTCTACTTTTTAGTCCATATTTTATTGTTAAACTTATGTTTACTGAATATTTTATGATTTTAAATGAATTTTATAAATGTTTATAATGCATTTAGAGCGCCGCGCATGTATAATATAATATATAGTGATAATCGCGATAATATATAATATTCGATAACTAGGTCTCCTCTCGTCTAGAGACAATGGACATTCATGGGGTGCCCTAAGACGTCGCATATTATACTATTATACAGTACCTACACGGAGCTGCTTACACATACACCAATCGCATACTCGGTGTCTAAGCCCCACGGCCATTGCGATTTTCGGGAAAACTCGAGGCACCAAACGAATTTGCATCGCGCGTGTGAAATAATCCAATAATATAGGTATATACATCCAGTCCCAGGAAACCGTTAACCGGAACCCGAGGGCCTCACAATAACCGCCGTCTGGTCCGGGGTAGGGGGCTTGTTGGGTAAGGTGTATAATGATATACAGTTGTTCAAACGAGACGTAACATTATAATAATAATAATATTATTACTTATTGCGATCGTTGTATAAACATAATATACTTACATCGTATGCGTGATGCGCGTAAATACTAAATACGAGTTTTTAGTTTTTACCTTGATGTTTTAACGGATCGGACGTTTTGCGCTTGGCCGTTGATCATTCGCCAATTTCATTACGGGTACATTGAAACTTGTTTGTAATAATATATTGTGGCCTATATATTATAATGAATTCCTAGTATGCGCGGTTACCTGCCTACCAATACCACAGAATAGATACTTTTAATGCGTGTATGTAGATTGTAGACGCTACATAGATGCGCCTACGAGATGTGTTCGGATCGGCATGCGTTCGCATGTATCGTTTTTATTATGATATTTTGTTCGGCGATTCTGCGACGCCTTACCTTGAATTAAATTATGTATATTATTATAATTTATAATCGTCACACAAAACAAAAACATCGCCGTGTGTGATTTGTCATGATACCGGTAATGCTATTATTAAGTGTGATGAGGAAGAAAAACGAGTTCATCGACCATTGCAGTTATTAATGTTGATCATCTCGAAGAGTATACGATATTCGCACTAGTTATGCATAAACATTATAATTATTTCAAAAACGTCCGATAAAATTTGTTTGAAATAAAATGTATTGTTTATAAATTTAGCTTAATTATTTGATTTATTATTTTTGTTAAGTAATTTCAGTATATCCTTCAAGACATATCGTTTAAATCGTATTCCATACTATATCTTGAGATACATCATTATTCGTTAAGCGCCTAACTTTAGCTAATAAAAATATATATAATATATTAATGTATGCAGTAGATATGTCAATATGACGTGTTGTCAATAAGGAAACATACGTAAAAATAATACATTTTTATAGTCTTGAATAATTCTTTTTGTAATCAATTGTATTGAGTCAACAAATTTTATTACAAATGAACCAAGTGTATTCTCGAATTTTTATTTGTTCGAAAAAATTACTTTGTTGTGTGGAATTAATTGTTAATACGTAATTAAATCCAATGGTACTTTTGTAGTTTTATTTAAAAAGATTGTAATCGTTACATATCTAGTTTAAACATAGTAGTAGTATATTATTATTATTATTTATTATTTTTATTAGATAATTACATAACGAATAATAATGTTATTAATGTATACACAAAGACGGGGGTGATAGATATTATACAGTATGCCAGTATATGTATACCTATCTACTTAAAATACTATTAAATTAGCGATTCTGAAGGACTATAGAATTAAACGCACAAAAAACACAACATGTTGTGTTAAAACTTAAACACGACTTAAATATTACTTACAAAATTACTTGTTTCTAACAAACAAACCGTTTTGCTTCAATGATCATTTCGTATTTTACGGCTACAGGAAAAGTGCTACATTGCTACTTGTAAACCTTAATATATTATTGTGTAAATCTGTCTACAATATTGAAAATTTGGTACTTTTTAAGGCATCACAAAATATCGTAAATTTAGACAATTCACGAATAGGTATGTAAACGTATGTGAACACGAAGCTACAAGCAAATTCATCATCGCGTAATGTTATAGCCTTGATGAATAACAAAGCGATAAAAATGATATATTTTGTTTATTTATAAATAATAAATCATTATTATTAGTATAATATATCACAAAAATATTATAAAAATCATAGATGAAACCGATGCTACATGAATTAATAGCATCTACTTTTATAAAAAAAAATTATAAATATAATATGTCTAGGTAGGTATATCAATAACAGTTTAAACATGACTAAAACATTATTATTTAATAATAAACATTTATTTAAAAAAAATTATATACTTATTTGTTAAATATTTTGTAAAGTTCTATAATATTAGTTTAAGACCTAAATTTATTATTATTTCATGAATTCATATATTATTTTAATTGGTTTATAGATCAAAATAAGCGTGTCTTAACTCTTAATTGATATTTATTTCATAATATTCAATTCATTGTTGTTGTTTTTAGTAGTAAAAAGGTCTTGTTTAAAGCGGTAACGCAAATCATATGTCTATAAAAATAAGAATCATCGTTTTATAAACAGTGGTGTTTTACTAACGTAAACAAATAAAAAAGTAACTAAGGAACAAAAAAATAAAAAAAACCGTCGCTGTGAGTTAGTTTTTAAGTTTAAACGATGCGTGCGTATGTAGTGATTACTTGCAAAACGGGCAGCGTATCTTTCATCACGATATCTGATACATCGGATATAGGCGGTCTAGGATCCAGAAAACACACTAACGGGAGGGAGTATCGTATATTTTTGTTGTTGGTTTAACACAAATCAAATACTACAATAGTTTTATAAAAAAAAAGAAAACTAAATTATAATACTTTCGTAAAATTAATGTAAATAGGTGTAATATGACTTCCAAATAAATTTATATGTATATATTATAAACGGAACACAGTTCAATAAAAATGATTTTTAAATCAGTAGATTATACAGAACTTAAATAACTGGTTCACAGTAAAGTTTAAAAATCATCAACTGTCAGTAGAAAAAATATCACTGAATTCAATATGATAATATTAATTTAATTTTAAAACTCAAAATATAATCAATTAGGTGCTTGTTAATCCGTTTCGAGTGAATAATAAATAAATATGATATTAAAATGCCGTCCAATCTGGAACGTGGTAATTTTTTCAAAAAGTATCATTAGCCGTACGGAAATAACGATTTAAGTACCAGTGTACGATCATCACACGTTGCGCGTAATTATTATGCGCGAATTGCTTATGCTCGTCGGCGGTGAAGTGTTCCACCGCTGCTGAGTCTATCCCAATGTCAATGTCACGATATTAGAGACTACAGAGAGTGTTATATGCTATCGTCTCCGGTTTGTTGTTATGCCGAATTAGCTGGACAACAACATTATAATAACGTTGTGCGATCATGATAATGTACGTAATTATGCCCAATTCATGGTTCGTTTGCTCAACGACGATCGACGATGAGAACAGTCTAATATTATTATAAATATATTATTTGGGCTTCAGGCTATCTGTCAACAGTGTCAACGTTATAGCATCATCATTCATCAGCTTCACTTTGGATAGTATTATAATAGTAGTTTATAGGTATTTACAGTGAGTGTTCACTCCATAAGCCGGTATAAATGTATAATATAATAAATCTGTTTGTTAATAAAATCAAATTATAACAATACAATTTTAAATTGTTTTATTCAATTTCTAATTATAATTAAGAACATTTGAACATTTCATACTTTGAACGTTATACGCTTATACTATACATCACATAGTGACGTTATTATGAAAGTGCTAAATTAAACCAAACTATGATTAAAATGTGATTTTTATTTTACATTAAGGACTTATATACTAATAAAGCTTATATTACTTTTACACGTTTTTGAATAGAAATAATTACCTAATCAATTTATAACAATAATAAAACCGAATTTATATTAATAAATAATCAATAAACTTAATAAACACATCCTAAACCCTCAATTGTAGTTATACACATATAATATGATAATATTAATTGTTATGAACTATAATATTTAAATATAGGAACGTCAAAACAAAATAGTTAATTTATATACTTTAATATAATTTTACTTTCATAGGAATACATAGAATATTTGTAAAATATGCTTATTATTAAATATATATTATTTTATCCCATTTATAATTCAATAGGAAAAAATATTAGCAGTATTTTGGTTTTCATGATTCGTATAGAATTTTATGGCTATGAAGTTAAAATCCCTTAATTATGACAGTTTCAATTAATACTAATATTTATACAACTAATTAATATAATTACTTCTTAGCAGGCACAGATCCAGAATATATTTATGAGAGAGGAGGATGCAGTGGCATATTTGAGATAATTTTTCAGGGGGGGGGATAAAAAAAAACAAATCAAGATCCTCGGGGGGGGGCAAGTGCCCCTATTTCACCCCTCCCTCGAATACGCCACTGAGAGGGTGACCGACAAAATCAGACTCCCCTTGGATTTACGTCTGCTTTCTAGAGTTATCACATTAATTTTTATTTTGTTTTTTTTTTTTTTGTGGGAAGGGAAGGGGGCTACTTTTAAGAGTTAAAGGAAACTGAAAATCCTTACCTATACAATTGACAGCTGTTTAAATCAGAAATATTTTTATCAACATTCTATTCCCGGAAAGGTTAACTGATAACATTATCTTCAATACAAATTTATAATCTATTACTTCCTATTCGTGTACTAATTTACTATATGTATAAAAAAAAGTAATTTGTATATACGTAAAAGTTGACGTGAATACGCGCTAGACCTTGATCGCACAATATCCAATCCTTGAACCTTGATCATAATTTTTACTATTCGCTACAATGTCATCACGTCATCATCTCACCATTCAAGTTTTCATATGAATCCGATTGAAACTCATGACATCATCATTTGGTACCTACATGGCTTCATGCCGTTCACAAACTATATTGACATACAAAAATAACACACACGTACACGTAGTACACGCATACATTTTGTACGTGTTTAAGACATTTAAGTACTGTAAACGTGACTTTGATTTAAAATTATAAAGTTGGCCAGAATATTTAGGATTAATGAAGTAGGTATTTAAATGCTCAAGTATAATTATTTATAGTTGTCATTTTGTAAATTAAAATTGTATTCAATAGAATTTAAAAGAGACATGACAACATTCAAATTACCAAAAGTGTGAGTAAAAAAGAAAATCAAACTTTGTATTGGTTATACAATTATATTTTACAAACAAACTATATTTTATTAATTAACACGAATTAAAATATCAATCGAAAAAAATATAGTTAGGTACCTACTATATTATCTATTGATCTGTAGATAATACCCACGTCTTTTACTCATTTATTTACTCAGACATAAAAATTATTAACCAAATATTTCATATTATTGATAGATATCCCAATATCTTATTAGAATTATTATCCCAAATATGGTTTTAAATAATAAAATGTTGAAAATAATTTTTTATGTAAAATATTATGTTTTTGTTTTGAGGACGATTTAAGTTGAAATTTCAATATATAGATACATTATAGTTGTATTTGTATACGATTAGCCATTATATTTCAAAATATTCCTGACACTTAAAAGAAATGTATTACCAATATTGTTTACTGCTGTAAACAACGTGATTTTGTGACTCATTAGAACCCGATGGCGCTACGTCAGATTTGCATAGTCATTTCGGTCAACGGCCAACCATGACCTCCTCTCTTCGACCTCATAAAACACGATCTGGTCGTACGAAATATCAAACCTACCTCCCCCAGCTTTACTTTCTCGTCTACTTCCGTGTTAATTTCTTGTACTCATACGCACATTTCTCGGATTAACAAATTTATATTCATCTAATATACCTTCTACAGTGTATTTGATAATAGCAAGACATTTATATAAATATACATACATGTTTATTGTAAAGTGTGCTACATAATACATAGACACATAATAATGTTTAGGTGTACGTAAAGCTTTGAATTATGTTAATATTGTTTTGATATTATATTAGTCATCTATGTGGAATTGTAATCAGATAAATCAAAAGATAAGATCTTTCAAATAAGATTTTAAATTGCAAAACGATAGGACACATGCATAAATATAGATAATTTTAAAATAATCATTAGAAATGTATTCAAATATAACTAACGAATTTATTTTTGGTATACAGTATAACTATGTATGTGCTTAATTTTTAATAATATAATCACACCTACTATAAAATTCGATGAAATAGATATTTGTGGAATATTTGTGGTTACCTAATCAATATCAAACGAAATTTTTTATATTCACAAGATTACGATTATGATTAAATAATAAAATATTTAAGTACGTTCTATCGTTTAACCTTATAACTGTATTTATACTACTATTACCAGTAATTTAGGTTAATAAGTTAATTTAATATGTGTCATGTATTTTATATGTGCAGTGTATTTTCAATTGATGCGATTTTATATTCACTTTTATACTTTTAAAGATTCGCATATTCTTATGGATATAACCGGTTTATGATTCCGTTATTTTAAAAGATATAATATCTGCATATAGACATATAGTATAACATTTTTAACCACATACTACAGGCAGTTACTAACATGTAATACTAGACAATATTTTACGGCTGAAATAATTTTCCGGCCAATGAGTCCTTTAAAAAATTTAATGTATTTATTTATAATTGTTTTGTTTTCAGGAAAATTTTTGATTATATTATAACTAAGTGACAAGTCATATACAATCATGATGGGTTCGATGAGCCGAATCATCGTCTTAGTGTGTATAATATATCATTCTATCTGTGGTATGTTTCTATCTAATACATTCCGTAGAAACATAAAAAAAAATTATTATTTTATATTACAGATGTCACCGGCAGAGGATCAAGAGCTAGTTCAAGTCCCACAGAAGGAACATTTATTTGTAAATCGGAAGGATTTCATTCAGACCCGTCTGACTGTACGTCATTTTATAGATGTGTAAACTTTGGAGCTGGGACATACTATACCAAGTTTAAATTTCAATGTTCTCCTGGAACTGTTTTTGATCCAGAAAACTCTGTATGCGTACATCCTTCTCTTTCTAATAGAGAAGAATGCAGAAATGTACAATTTAGTAATCCCGAGCCTGAACCTAGCCCAGAAGAATCTAATTCGTGGAATTCACGACCTAATGAAACTCCAAATCAACCAAACTCTAATAAACCAAATAACTCAGGTTATGGCTCAACCGCCCCCGAATATTTAAGTCAGCCATCTTCCAACTATGATTATGGGCGCCCACAAACCGGTTATAAGCCAACACAAACTGAATACGTACAACCTCAATCACCAATATACCAACCTCCCCCATATATACCACCACTACCAAACTATCCATCAAATAATTATAAACCTCAACAGCCAGAATATGTAGAATCTAAACCTCAACCAAGTTACAATCAACCACAACCTCAATCTGGTTACATTCCTACTTCATCACAACCGACACAACAACCAAATTATAACCAACCTCCACAATCTGGTTACATACCTACTTCGTCACAACCGGTACAAAAACCAAATTATAACCAACCACCGCAATCTGGTTACACACAAACATCAACGCCACCGGCGCAACAGTTCAACTATAATCAACCACCACAATCTGGTTACAAACCACCTAGTCAACAACCTAGCTATAACCAACCACCACAATCTGGTTATATACCACCTAGTCAGCAACCAAGTGATAATCGACCATCACAGAATAATTATGTGCAACCTGTAGTATCAGAGCCAAATTATTACCAACCATCAAATCCTAATTATAATCAACCGCAATCTACATTTGCACCTCCTGTTCAACCAGAAGATGGATACAATCAGCAATCATCATCGGAAAGTCCTGAAAATGAAGTAGATAATGAATCACCTGATCAACCAGAAGACTCTAGTTCTACTGGACCAAATTGTGTGTCAGAAGGATTCCATCCGTACGATGAAGGCTGTAGTAAAAAATTCATAAGATGTGTAGCTAAAGGTGATGGAACTTTTACCAAATATGAATTTAGTTGTGGTGAAGGGACCTTATGGGATGATAGTCAACAAACATGCAACCATGCTAATTTAGTAACTTGTGGAACCACGACAGCAGCTACACCTTCCACAATACAATCAGATTCTACTGTAGCGCAACAAATAACCACAGCCAACCAATGGTCTAGTTCAATGAGTTCATCTATGATGTCAAGCTCAAGTTCAAGTTCTAGTAGTTCTTCAAGTAGCCAATTTTCAACTTCAGCTATCATTGCTGGTCAAACAAATGGAGGAAATAACCAACAGCTTTCATCTCAAGGTGCTACTTTAACAACAGTTGCTATGAATCAAGGCTCAAATCAGGCTGAAAGTTCTAGCACAAATCAACAATTTGCTACTTCTGGGTCTAATCAAGCTGTAACATCTGGATTTAACCAACAAACAACTAGTGCCGGAGCCAACCAACAAACAACTAGTGCTGCAGCCAATCAACAGACAACTAGTGCTGCAGCCAATCAACAGACAACTAGTGCTGCAGCCAACCAACAGACAACTAGTGCTGCAGCCAATCAACAGACAACTAGTGCTGCAGCCAATCAACAGACAACTAGTGCTGCAGCCAATCAACAGACAACTAGTGCTGCAGCCAATCAACAGACAACTAGTGCTGCAGCCAATCAACAGACAACTGGTTTTGGATCTAACCAACAGACAACTGGTTTTGGATCTAACCAACAGACAACAAGCGCAGGATCAAATCAACAAACAACTGGTGCAGGATCAAATCAACAAACAACTGGCGCAGGATCAAATCAACAGACAACTGGTGCAGGATCTAATCAACAAACAAATAATTCTGGGATTAAACCAACTTCACCAATGTCATCAACATTAAAACCAACAACGCCAATTTATACAACAAAAAAACCAATGGTATCGACAACTCCAAAACCAACCACTCCAAAACCAACAACTTCAAAACCAACAACTTCAAAACCAACCACTTCTAAACCAACTACTCAAAAACCAATCAATTCAAGTACTACACAAAAAGTTACAACGACAACTCAGTCAACATCTACTTTACCAACAACTACTACACAAAAAACCACTACTAAGAAACCAGCGCAATACACTTCAACTTCTAAACCAACCACTCAATCAACTACAAAACCATCTGTTACGACAACCATTAAACCTATAAATTCAAAACCAACAACAGTTGCTCCCACAAACAGACCATTAAATCAATCATCAACAACTATTAAACCAGTAAGTCAACAATCTACGAAAAAACCACCTACCACACCTGTTACCACATCATCATCTATAAATCATCAAACACAACCACCTGCAACAACAGACACTTGTACGACAGAAGGATTTTTCCCAGATTCTAAAGATTGCAACAAATTTTATAGATGCGTTGGTAATGGAAAAGGATTTACTAAATATAATTTTAATTGCGGGCCAGGAACTGTTTGGGATCATATTAACAATGTATGTAATCATCCGTGGGCAGTGGATAGAGATTGTTCTAAAACAAGTTCATCGTCTACACCTGGATCAACAAAACCAATTGTTTCAAATAGTTCTGAAAATCCAATATCAAGTCAACCTAGTAACCCAGAAATATCCACAACATTGCCTACCAGTCCTTACCCTCAATCGTCAACAAATAGTCAAACTACTCAAACCCAAACTTCAACAACTACGTCTAGTCAACAAACATCATCAATCACAAGCCAAACAGTTATATCGACCAATAATTCGACTGCCCCTTGTAATACTTCACCAAAACCACCTAGCAAAATAGTGTGTAATGGAAGTGGATTTTTCCCTCATCCTGATGATTGTAAAAAGTTCTATAGATGTGTCGACTGGGATGGCGATAAAGGTGAACGGTTTTCTGTGTACCACTTCGACTGTCCTCAAGGAACCATTTTTGATCCTAGCTTAAACGTTTGTAATCACGAAGCTTCTGTATACCCCCCCAGAGATTGTTCTGGATCAAGCACTCCGCAAATTAGTGGAACTACTCCAGCTACTGAAATATCTACTTCCACAGAAGCAAGTACTATAGTAACAACTGAAGGTCAAACTGACACAACAGGACCTTCTGAAACTAATGAACCAGAATTAAAACCAACTTCAAGTTTGCCAGAAACAGAATCTACTACATCTAGTCAACCAGAAACTAATCCACCGACAACTAATCCAACAGGAACTGATCCAATAACGTCTAGTGTAACTGAGACTACAACGAGTCAAATAGAAACAAATCCACCGACAACTAATCCATCAGAAACTAATCCACCAACAACTAATCCATCAGAAACTAATCCACCAACAACTAATCCAACAGGAACTGATCCAATAACGTCTAGTGTAACTGAGACTACAACGAGTCAAATAGAAACAAATCCGCCAACAACTAATCCATCAGAAACAAATCCACCAACAACTAATCCATCGGAAACGAATTCACCTACAAGTCAAACAGAAACAACAGATTCTGAAACAAATCAACCGTCAACAGAAACATTACCTGCTACAACAACTTCACCAGAAACTTCAAACTCTACAGACAAGTGTCCTACTTTAGAACCTGATCAAGTCGCATTAGTGTGCCCAACAGGCTTTAGAAGACATCCAAAAAATTGTAACTTATTTTATCAATGTACAATAGCAGACAATAATGACATAAAGGTATTGGTCCTGGCATGTTCAAATGGTACGTACTATGACCAAAAAAGAATTCAATGTTTACCACCAGATGAAGCAGAATCGTGTCCATTGAATAACGAAGGCCGGTCAGAACCACTTGAAGAGATACTGCCAACTGTAAGTTATTACAATTGAGTTTCCAAATAAACTTACATATAAAACTGGTTTATGTTTATTTTACATAGGTCCAGATTCAACCGTATCGGCAGTTATGTCCGTCAGAAGGAATGTTTGGTTCTCCAACTGATTGTCAAACTTTTGTAAAATGCAATAGAAATGCTCGAGGAATTCTCAGTGGTAAAATTTTAAATATTAATTTAATTAATAATTATGAACAATTTTGCTATATAATATGTTTCTCTTTTAGGTCAAATGTATCAATGTCCCGAAGGTCAAAGCTTTTGGGAAACATCTAAGAAATGTGAGAAGAATAGGAAAATTCCCATGTGTAATAAACTCGGCCCTAAATTAAATTGGCAAACGAGCCTAGCTCCTGTTCTTGCTAATTAATGAAATTTAATTTTATATGCAAAAATTTCAAGTTAAAACGTTTAATTAGCTCAATATTAATGTATATTAGTTTAAGCTTATGATAATAAATAATATGTAATTAAGTATTTAACCTTAATTTAGATTACAATTTGTATACATTTTGAAAAATGTTTCAAAGATTTACCTAGGCAACAAAAATACAAAACTTAAAATTGATTCACTATACGTTTAGTTTGTGAAAATATGAACAGAAAATCAAACTAAATAGGTATGTAATGGTTCTAGCAAATATTATAAATTAGGTTACTATTAATACAATATTTTTGTTATGAACCATATTACCTACATATTTGATTTCAAAAATAATGTGCCATATTAGACAAGTATTTTTGCTTAAAAGTCTCATAAATTTTTGAAACATTTTTTAAATATTGCAAATAATTACGTATAAGTTATATTTTTATATTTTTTATACAATATTGTGATGAATTTATTGTTTTTTTTTTTTTTTTTAATCTTATTTATACATTTTGTACATACATTTTTATGCAAAATTAAAAATATATTATTAATTTAATTTTTACAACCTTTTTTAGTTTAATTGTATTCAATAATTAAAATAATGATATTGTAATAATTAAGAAAATAGATAGTAGGTACTCTATTAAATAAAATATAAAAATAATTACATTGATTAATTTGATGTTTTCAAACTAAAATATTATTGTAAATATTAAATATATATATATATATATATATATATATATATATATATGAACGTCATGTATTAACATGACGTTCATAAAATAAAATTAGGTTTGTAAGTTAAAAATTAACTATAGTTAAACTACAGCAATAACATTAATAGGCAATAATTGAAAATAAACTATCTACAGATAGTAATTAAGTTTAAACTAGTATAATAATTTTACAATTTTATTTGTACGCAGTATAAAGCAATAGCACACTATCATACCGTATAATATTGTACTATTTTTATCAATAAGAAAAATATCGTTGCCATAAAATCCAGGTAGGTAATACAAAATAATACAATACTAAAAAATTTATTTAACCTAAAAATTTGAACATTTAATTAATTTTTAAGATTCTAAGCCAGGAGAAGAATGTTTTGATTTTAAAATTACCTATACATTTTTTTTTTTATGTAAAAATGCTTGAAAAATTAATACATTAGGTTCCTTATAGGCATAAGTTTTTCGTATACTAATAAAATAAATATAGAAAAAAACATAATCAAAATATTTTTTAAAAGCGTTTAAAGTTTACATTTTGACAAAATTGGGATATTTACGCGTAAAATAATAATTTCTAATCAATCTAAAAATTCATAGTAAAAATAAGCTTTAAATTTATCATAGATAAAATGATTGTCTTTTTGAGTTGAGTGTAATTACGACGTTACCGTCATCACCCACATCAGTCACAAGTTCACAACATGCGGCATGCTGATGACTGTACCACGCAAAATATTTGAAACTTATTATGATTCTTTTTATAGATAATCGGAAACAATATATTAGATGAATAAATATTTAGATAGCAACTATTATAACAACAATAAAATTTATGTGAAACCAGAAATCACAAATTTTTTTCATATTTTCATATTTTCTTCTCAATACGCATAACACAATATTGGTTTTTATTTTTTATTTTAATAACGCATTAGTATATTACCTACCAAAATAATGGAAGTCGTGTTATAAATGAAATTATAATTAACAGCACCCAGTAATCAACCCAAAATATTTAACAAAGGAGTGAATAAATTATATTATAGATAAGATGTATAAAATATGTATGTATAATATATATATTATATATGTGTGTAGAGTGTAGACCAGTGCCGTATCCAGGGGAGGGGGGCTTTTGGGCTTAAGCCCACCCCGAAATCTTTTATTTTAAATAGTATGTGTATATATATATATATATATATGTTTTTAAATTATTTCCTATTTTCCTATAAAGTTAAGAATGAATGTTTAAGCCCCCCCCCCCGAAAACAAATCCTGGGTACGTCATTGGTGTAGACTGTGTAGTGTTTGTATTTATATATCGATGTGTTTGGTTCAAAGACCGAAATTGTACATACTGGAATGTGCGGTACTGCGGTAGATTCAGTCATTTGCAGTGTACGCACTTATATTCTGTGACACTAAGTGTTCAATGCATAAATATTATTCTTCTGTCTAAGGTACAAAATGTTTCTGAAGAAAGCAGATGGGTAGGTAGAAATGTATAAAGTATGGTACAAATCACATTTTAACCACGTTTATACATTTTGTTTCACTTTCAAAATAAGTACATTTAATTTTTTTAATTTAAGGTACCTATGTAGGTACTTTAATACCTTATTACCTATATCTAATTAAAAATATCGAACGTAAGGCTATTGATTATAAATACTAGTACCTATTCTAATATATAGTTATGATTAATGGTAGTATATACTACATACCTAGTATCCTATCTCTTGACTCTTGTAGCCACTTTTGATAATATCTTACAGAGTTACAATGTTTAAAATGTACTGAAATCGGTTTGTAGTAATGTACCTAGAATGCCTAGTTATTCAATACAAATATTCTATAAGAAAAACGTCCAAACCAAATGTAGTTATATTAAGGCACTATAAAGATTAAAGGTCTCATAACACATCCAATGCTCTAGTTACACTACAATTAATACCTGTTGTGCGATTTTAGGCGGTATTTACATGATTGTATTACATATGTATATACTAAATTGTATACCTTTGCAATTGTTGAACACAAATACCACAACAGTCATAACCTAACGTCTATAGTTCAATTTAAGCGATTAACGTGAAAAATAAATCATAGAATATATATTTTTTTAATAATAGTACAATAATACAATCAGTATATTTTATACAAGTAATAATAGATTAATAGCCAATAGGTTGAATTTGAAAATGAATAAATAAATTCTAGTTGTATATTAAATTTTTTTATTTTTCGATGTTGGTGCACCTGAGTTTTTGATTTGCCGTCTCGATTTTACGTTTCTTCCAGAAGAACATCCTCGTACTCGCGTTGTTATATTCTGTTTATGTTGTTATCTTGGGTCTCTTGGGGGAAGAACTGCGTACAGAATCAAGAGATTAGAATTTAGACTTAAGGGGTAATGTTACTTGTGTACGCACTGGAGTACCGGACATTTGTACAGCCCGGTACGGCAGTCACGAGTGTTAATGAAAAATATTATAATTATTATCAAAGTCGGTTTACTTTTTTCCTAATTCTGCATTCAGTATTTACTAATAACACATTACTAAATGTTTATGACTTTTCATTCTGTTTTTTAACGTTGGACGTGATAATTCAAATTAATCGCTGCGTTTAATTTAACCACAAACATAGTGTAATGGGTGAAGACAAAGGTAGTGTTTGAATAATTATGTTTATCTAGTATGTATATTGTTGTGTACTTATAAAATTGCATTATATTTATGTAACATAGAAAGAGAACGAGACAGGGACCGTGGAGAACGTGATAAAGAACGTGGTGAAAGACGGCGACGTTCACGATCTAGAGACCGCGAACGTCATCGCAGACATCGATCAAGGAGTCGCGAAGGACGTAAACGTAGTAGATCTAAGTCACCTAAAAATAAGTCTAGACGTAGAAAACCATCTCTTTATTGGGATGTTCCGCCACCAGGTTTTGAACATATTGCGCCTCTTCAATATAAAGCCATGCAAGGTAAAATATAATATTCAACATGGTAAAAATATAGGTCTTAATTTTTTTTTTTATATTTGCATAGTTGAAATTAATTAACTTTATTAGCTATTTATTAATTCGGTTGGTAATCTACTTTAATTTGGTATACCCAAGTAGTAATTCATTCTTAGAGATTTTTCTAATCTAATAGGGTATATCTTTACATGTTTGACTGTTTGAATTGTGTATTTAATTTCTTATACACATTTTAATATTCTGAAATGGGTTAACCCCACCACCACAATACTAATTCAAAACAATTGTTTTACTAATAATTAAACTATATAATAAATATTTATATTACCAAGACAAACAGATTACATTTATATAATTATATGTAAATTAAATTAAATTTACTGCATCTTTGTAATAGACTTAAATGATCATAATTATAAATATGTTATTAATAGCAAATACACTTAAAATTTTAAGTTGTTAAACATAATGTTCTATAAATACTTTTCTCCATCTATTGAGATAAATATTGGTCATAATAAATAACATATTTGACACATTATTATTAATTATATAGATGTTTTATATTTTTATATTTATAATAATCAAACAATAAATTTATATTATTTTTGTCTATTAGGTACTCTTGCAGATTCAATAATATTTTGAATATTAAGTAAAATTTTAAAATTTTAATTAAATGAGTTAATTTTTTGTTTAGCTGCTGGACAAATTCCTGCAAATACAATGCCAGATACCCCTCAAACAGCTGTCCCTGTTGTTGGCTCTACAATTACACGCCAAGCAAGAAGGTTGTATGTTGGCAACATACCATTTGGTGTAACAGAGGTATTACTATTATTACTTATTATTGTTATTATTTCTTTATAAAAATAAACATATTTTTTTTACATTTTTAGGATGAAATGATGGAATTCTTTAATCAGCAGATGCATTTGTCTGGATTAGCTCAAGCTGCTGGTAATCCTGTGCTTGCATGTCAAATTAATTTAGATAAAAATTTTGCATTTTTGGAGGTATGTACAAGTTTCATATAATGCTATTATAAAATTGAATGAAAATTTAAATTTCATTCGATTTTAGTTTAGGTCTATTGATGAAACTACTCAAGCAATGGCTTTTGATGGTATTAATTTCAAAGGCCAGAGTTTGAAAATAAGACGACCACATGATTATCAGCCAACACCTGGAATGACCGAGAGTAATCCAGTGACAAACTATAATTCTGGAATGACTTTAGACATGAGTATGGGAAGATTTATTTTCTCTTAGATCAACATTTTTCATTGAATTTTTTTGTTATAGTGAAATATGATTCCAGCTCATTTGGTCTTGGAACAGTTCCAGGTTTGTATTACATTTATTAAGATTAAATATTCTTGCTCATTAATAATTGTTATGTTTTTAGATTCACCACACAAAATATTTATTGGAGGATTACCAGCATACCTTAATGATGAACAGGTAAGTCTTTTTAGTAATAAAATCTGGCTCTTTATTTTTAGCTTAATGGTCCATCATTAGCAGAGGTACATTAGGTCAATACAAAAACATGGTTTGAGAAGAAACAAAAATAGTGTTAATTTTTTTTTTAAATTTTTAGCACATACGTTTCAGATTTTATTTTTTTGTTTTTTTTTTTCAGAAAATATGTTCTTGTTTTGTGTATTAAAATATAACAGTTTAGATTTACAGGGACCTAGGGTATTTATTTAGGGTCGCCGTAAGAACATGGATTCTCCTTGCCAGACTTTTATTGACTTTTCATTATGCTTGCAATACATTTACTTTTCTTTCTGTCTGAAAACAAATGTAAGTAGTAATACAAAAAAAATATTTTAAAAAAAAGAAGAAATATGAAACATTTCAATAGAACAGTAAAGAGCTAATAATAATTGTTCCTCTGCTATACCCCATGCCCTTAGCTAGATAACTTGGTTGAAAATGAAACTCTCTGATACAACTGCTTCGTCTGTCCAAATCGACATACAGGCAAGTGGTGTTTCGGAATATTACATTGGTTATGTACTTATGTGTCATAGAGACTAAACTTTCTTGATTAATTTATATATATATATATAATATAATACTAACAAGAATAAATTAAATATGTCTTTAAGTACTATTATGTAAAATGTACTATAAATGTATAATTCTACATAACAATCTAATAACTTAAACATTAATTAATTTAAAAGAGAATAAACTAAAACTAATTAGAAACTGCAGCACAATTGGTGGATTTTTTGTTACAATAAAATATTTTATGTTGGGTTTTATATTTAGGAAACAATTAACAATAAGTAATATCATCAATTAAATAATGAAACTGTTGACCACTTTTGTGGTTTCTGATTGATTCACATGTAATAATTCCTTACTCCATTATATTAAACTTGTTTAAGTACATTTTTTAAGTATTTATATAGTTGCGTTATTATATATTAATGTAGATAATTTTATTTATTATTATTAAAATTAGTTTTTATCGAACAGTTTAAAGTGAAAAACAATTAATACATTTTGTGATAAAATACCTGTTTTACAACTTTTTAAGTTTACAATCTCTCCAGTTCATTCATATTACATACAACTGAAAAAAAAATAATAAAGATGTAAACAGATTGGAGTTAAGAAACACTAAAATAAAACAAAACGTAATCACAGAAGTGATTCTATTTATAAATTGTTTTAGTCATTCATATTATTGGAAGATATTAAATGATATAAACACAATAGAAACTTGATTACAAATTTAAGTGTATATTAAATTAGTCTATTGTAAATTTTTACCCCATTGTGAGTAGTCATTGGTTAAATAAATATTAATATAAATTAAATTAGTTAAAAAGTAGTATACCTTTAAAATATTTAGCATTAAATCTGCTTTTTTAATATAATAATGATTAATATAAAGCATAAAGAATGGATGTAACATAGGATAATAAAAAAAAATACATATATATTTAAAACTACTATATAACCTGTAAGTTCAGTGTTTAACAGGTAAACTTTTTAAATTTAATTTAGACTTGTAACAAATTATTCTTAAATATTTCGAATGTATGAGTGTTAAAATATAAATTTACTTGAGGACATGCTTCTAAGCATAAAATAAATAAATCCTTATGTTTATTTTTTATTTTTAAACTGCATACTATTTAATATTTATGAATAATATTATGAGAGTTCTAAACAAATATTATTGAAGGTTAACTATAGCATCCAATAGGATATAATACTGTAATAGATTTTATATTATTTATTTGCATGATGATAGGTGAAAGAACTACTTACATCATTTGGTCAGTTAAAAGCATTCAATTTGGTCAAGGATGCTGCCACTGGTTTAAGTAAAGGTTATGCATTCTGCGAGTATGCTGATGTTGTGATGACTGATCAGGTAAAAAAGTTTACTAATATTCAAAAATATTTAAAATTCCTTATTAGTTATTATTAGCAACAAAAATTAATTTTTAAATGTTGATAATTATAGGCCATTGCTGGTTTGAATGGTATGCAATTAGGAGAAAAAAAATTAATTGTACAGAGGGCCAGTATTGGAGCAAAAAATCCTGGTCTTGGTCAAGTACCTGTAACAATTCAAGTCCCTGGACTTACAGTTGTTGGAACTGCAGGACCTCCAACCGAGGTAAATAATTTTTTTTTAATACAAAATAAAAATTTTTAAAATCATTTATAATTATTTACAGGTTTTATGTTTACTGAATATGGTAACTCCAGATGAACTTAAAGATGAAGAAGAATATGAAGATATTCTGGAAGATATTCGTGAAGAGTGTAATAAATACGGCGTAGTTCGGTCACTAGAAATTCCACGGCCTATTGAAGGAATTGATGTGCCTGGTTGCGGAAAAGTATTATTTTTATAATTCATTATTTTCTAATAAAATTAATATTAAAAAATGTTGTCTTTCAGGTGTTTATAGAGTTTAATACTATTGTTGACTGTCAAAAAGCACAACAAGCTTTGGCAGGCCGAAAGTTCAACAACAGAGTTGTTGTTACTTCATTCATGGAACCAGACAAATATCATAGAAGAGAATTTTAATTACAATAATACTAAACTAATAATTAAAATATTTGAATATTTATAATATTTTTTAAGTTACAGAACCCCTCAATATTGAATTACGACTTAAACTAGTTACATTAACCTTTAGATGCATTTTTTTTTGTCTTTTTGTTATATGACTTTTAGACTGAGATAAAAATATTAAAAATAAATAATTCTACCAATTTGAATAGTTTAAGAAAATTTTGTACGATATTTATTATTATCGTGTGTAAAAAATGGTTAAGTGAATGCCAAAGTGTTTGTAATTATTCATGAAAATAATTTTGCTTGGTATAAACTCATAGAGCCAGTATTTTAAGTAGCTTTACCATATTTTACCATACTCATAGAAACAATGTATCATGTATGTATATCATTGGATTTTTATTTTTATTTAGTATTGGTATTAAAAAAATAAAAAACACTAGGACATAATTAAACTTTTCTTCAATATACTGTGAAAATTTGGTAAATCTACTGTAAATAATATATTTATATGTTTGTACCGCATGAAATCTTTTTTTCTATATAATCTCATTGTTATGCAACATTGTTGGTACTGCTATGGGACCATTTATAAAATACTATGAATTATATTATTCAAATATGTTTTGTATTAAACATTTTAATTCTTTTCAAAATTACATTAAAGTTGCCTATATTAAACTCATTAAATAGAAAATGTTAAGTGTGAATATTTTTTTAGTTATGCTATTACCAATTTAGTTTTAAATACACTTAAAAATTCAATTTTTTATGAACTGTGATGATATTTATATCTAATAATATGTTAAATAACTTACTTCCATATTTATATTGTTTGAAGCTTAATTTAACAGTTCAACTTACACATGGGCAAAAATTGACCGATTACATTTTAACCACATGATCATTTGTCCCTCAAAAATTGTATTTTGTGTCTTTTTATAATTTGAATAATAAAATGTATATTTTACATCAACGTTTAATTATTAATAATTTATATTATTATAGTTATTTGAACAATAATAATAATAATAATAACCTATATTAAGAGTAACTCATTTTTTAACAGCAAACACTAATTTATTAACATAATATTTAGTTTTTGTGAATTATATTTTTGTTATATAAGTGTTATTATTTATTATAATTTAAACTTGCTTTGATTAACATAATAAGTATAATAAAACAAAATTTACAACTCAGCTAAAATTATTTCATATTTTTATTGAATTGGTTGGTAAGGTTAATGGATAAATGAATACATTGTTTTTAAAATTAAATATGGCACTTAGTATTAAGTAGGCTAGAACAGACTATGTCAATTTTTGTTTTGTCAATCTTGAGAAGTTGAGAACTTTTTAAATCAATTTATGAACAATTATTACTTTATCCAATAGTCGAGATTTTATGTATATTAAATGCTTATTTGGATTATGATGTTGAATAGTATTGACTATTGAATAGATCAGTGAAATGGGTGGTAAGTTCTACGAAAAATGTTATCAATAGATAAATTGATATAAATAATTTTTGGAATGTTTGCATGGGCATTGAACTAATTTCGAAACACTACCACACAACAATGTTTATGTGAGACAATAAATTCACATTAAGAATACTTAACTATTATTTTCCATAACTATTTTCAATGCGAATGTGACCAATGCAATGTGTATATGTCGTATGACAATAAAAATGATATCACAGTCATATACATCAATCAATACTCGAAGTCGGCTATCTACTATTTATAAATGTGTGAACCACGAATAAAAAAATTAATATTGTTATTTTTAGTATATTTTATTTCGTGATGTGAACAAAAATAAAAAGATTTATAAACGCACAATCAGTGTACCATAGTTAATGAGAAATCGTCGTTTGTGTATTTACAATCGATAATGTTGGTGGCACTGGTTTTCGGCTTCTTTCGTTGACAACATCAGCTATCACGTGCAGTTTCCCGTCTTTTTCCAAAATGTTTTGATTCTATAAATCGTATTTTTTAATACCGATTTGATTAGCATTATTCTTATAAAGTATATTTCATACTTATAGTTTATACTTTATTTGTTTTACTTTTGTCTTTCACGTCGGGCAGGCCAACAGCCAGTGCGTACTATTGGATACTATTGGATTAGAGCGCGTCACAAAGCTTTCTTAAACGTAATCATGAAATTAGTCAAGTAAGTCAGTAGTTTGATTTTAGCCGCGGTCGCCGGTAATTATTTTAATAAATCGAATTTCGGGACTAATTCGATTTTCGAGAGGTTTTTTTATAGGTTTTTTTTTTTTTTTATTAATTTAGTTTTTAACAGTATTTACATGTTCAGCTAATAACTATTTAAAACATCAAATAGAACAAATCATGTAATAGACTGTTAATAACTGTTTTGTTTACTTTTCAACCCATGTAGATTACTAGTTACCCACATTATATAATGTTTAATCAACTGGTCTTACGTAATAAGTATACCTATAGGTAGGTTTTAAAATCAAGAAATTAGCAAGATGTCTAGTAAAATTGGGTGTACAGTATATACTAAGCTAGTATATTATATTCAACTTTTTACTGCATAGTGTAGTGTGCATCTCATTTAAAAGTGAATGTACTGAATAGTAAACCTTTATAATATAATAGATTAAAATCAATCAGTACATAGATAATTGATATCTAATTTTATAAATGTCGCTTAAAATAATAACAATTTCAGCTTAAATACATATCAAGTCCTACCACTTATTAAATTTCTGAAATGAATTTCACCTGCTGTGAAAATGAGTGTTTTTGAAAGCATATATATTACAATTACATTAACTAGTATACTTCAGCGTTCTATTGTAATAAAAATATAAAATTGCTTACCAATTTATTGATATTTAATCCTATGAACAATATTTTAACCTATTATTAAGCATTTAGTTTTAGTTTCTAAATCCATACATAAATTGTTAAAGTATTTTTTATTGACATATCCTTAGTACGACTTTTTATATAACTTGATTGTCTTTGTTTTTTAAATATTGATTTTTCAAATGTCTTTCATTAATTTCTTAATTCAATATCTATAAATTGCTCTGTTTTTTTTTTATAATATGATATTAAATAATCGTTAATAATACTATGCTCATCTTTGCTTTTTACACATATTTTAAATCTTCAAATAATTTATTAAACACACTATGTAACTTATGTTATCTCCATATTATGATGTCACTATTTTATTTACCATATTTTTATATCTATACATTACTTTTTACAACTAATTTACTGAATTATAATCGTAATTCAAGTACTATTTTCATTTCCAATTGAATTGAACTTATAAATGTTACCTTTATCCTGTTTAGTAATTTAGTATGTAAGCAGTGGCGCAGAAGTTTTTAAAATGTGGTCAGGAAATTTCAAAACTTTGCGGTCTTAATACCTATTAGCATAAAAAAATATTCAATTGGGGGAAGGGGTTGAAATATACATTTACTCATAATAAAGTTATGATTTTTATGATATGGCCTACTGGACTTCGGCACCACTGTTCAAGTACTAGCATTTATATATTTTTATTTTATGAGCTTATAGTCTATAAACTAAGTAAATTAATTTAAATAATTATGAACAATCTATGTAAGTTCTTCATAATGTAATTAAAATTATAATTATCACAATCATTATGTCAATCATGTCCAAGAATTTTGTGATTAAACAAATGTTATTTGTTTATTATTGTGATCAAGAATAATATTTTAAAACATTATGAAATAATGACTTAATAACTTAATATACTTACAGTAAAACAAAGTTTGTAGTTGTTATTTGATTTTAAAGAATATTTTATTTTAGCTATTGTTTAATTATGTACATCATATTACAACATGTCATTTTACATTTAATAATTTTTATGTTTTAGATTTTTGATGAAACTCAGTCATGAAACTGTGACATTAGAACTTAAAAATGGTACTAGTGTTCATGGCACTATTACAGGTAAAATTTTTATAATTAATATTTGGAATATTCTTTTAAGCTAAAAACATATTTAATTCCAACTAAAAAAAGAATTATTGATGTATAACATATAATATATACTATGGCAAATTACCAATAAGGGTTGACATTTGGAAATATTGTTAAAAAATCTAAAAATAACCATAATTGATCATAATATAATGGATTATCAAAACTCACAAAATGTGTTTAGTTAAATTAAGATAAATTACACAATTATTTATTATAATGTTAATTTAAAATATTATAGTTAATAAAATATATTATTTCAATTGCATTAGTTAAAATTATTCTAAACTATAGTCTTTATTTAAGTTATATATATATTTAAAACTAATATTTCAGTTTTATTAGATTGACATCAATAGTTGTATTTTTTTAATTTTAGTAATGTGTTACTAAGTATTAAACATTTATACAATTTTAGGTGTTGATGTAGCAATGAACACTCACCTTAAGGCTGTTAAAATGACTGTTAGAAACCAACAACCTATACATTATGAAACTCTTAGTATTCGAGGTAACAACATTCGGTACTACATTTTACCTGACTCTCTTACTCTTGAAACCCTATTAGTCGATGATGCTCCCAAATCACGAATGAATCGTGGTGGACGAGGAGGTCGTGGAGGTTAGTATACATATTTTATTAGATATATTTACTTCTTAATGAAATAAAATATATTAATTAAGAAATAATATTAAATATACAACTATTATTGTCTTAGGGCCAGGAAGAGGTGGTCGTGGACGTGGTGGTCCAAGAGGACGAGGAGGTCGTGGAGGGCCACGTGGAAGCGGTGGTGGACGTGGGCGTGGTGGTCCACCTCGGCGTTAATACTTGCATAAATTATTCAATTTGAAATCAAACTTGTGTATTTTCAAATTTGTATGTGTATTGGTCTTTTTTAAAAATATTTAAACTTTATTTATCAAGTTTTATAATAAATTGTCCTTTATATTTAATTGTCTAATACTTATAAATACATTTAATAAACAGTACTATATACCTAATATAAATGTATTTAATATTAGAACTGATCATATGACTTATTATTTGGTAGAGATACTGGAAAAAGCATTAATTAAGTTTTCAGCTATTGAAAAGCTTACATACTTTTAATTATCTTTGTTTTTTTTTTATATTTTTTAATATTTAATAATCATGATTTTCTGAATATACATATTTATGGTATGTAAAAAATAAAAATAAGATATAAAATGCAATTAAGTTAACTCTTAAAAATTGCTAGTAACAAATAGTATGCTCTAAGTCTAAAAAGAATTTTGTATGTGGAAAAGTTTATAACCTATTAATATTATTTTATATCTTATTCTTTAAATAGTCATTAACAGTATATCATACATTATGTTAATGGAAAGTATTTATTTATTTTTCATATTATATATACTGTTTTTTTACAATGTTCATAATAGTTAGTCTTAATTAATCTACTTTTCCTGTTTTTCAATATAATTATTCAAATTAATATCATTGTTTAAAGGTTAATCAATTTTCCACCCTACCTTACCAGCTAACCAGAGTTAGTGACACTGAAGTGCTTTTTAAGATACTCTTACATCATATATCAAGAAATCCCCTACTATTCTCCAAATTAAATTAAATTAAAGTTATTTAACTTTTAAGCAACTACTGGGGCTATATGATAATTATTTATTATATTATATTCATTTGTATATCATATTTATTTATCTTAATACATAAAATTGTGGATCGATAGTTGGACCCCACTTTCTCACATGGGCCCTCCTGCCTACAAAATCTACTATGATTTCTGTCATAGGTAAATTAGATAATTGGCGCCATTGATTAAGGTACTAATATTAATGTAATCCATACATTTTCAAATATCAGTATTTTTTATAAATCAAATTTTATCTGTTCTGAAAATGTTAAAATCACAAAGCATTTTACAATAAGAAATTCTGAAATTGTATCTTCACTGTTGTAATATAGAATAGATGCGTGCCACTATGCCATTAGTTTTATTTTTATAGAGTGACAATATTTAGTTTATATTTTTAATTGTTATTTATAAGTAGAATAGAATCCCTAATCAGGACTTGATGGTTATTTATTTACAAATAATTAAAAATGAGCTCAGGATGCTTATAACAGTTATAACTTATAATTTATATATAGTATATGTACCTAAAAACAAATATGTTGCATGACCTCTAAATATCAACCGAATTAAATTTAAATTTCATAAAATATATTTTATATCATTCTGAACATTTAAGGTGTGTGAGATAAAAGAAATATTTAAATTCATTTTTTCCATGTTTTTGATAGTCATCCTATACTTATAATAATTTTATTTTAATTATCTTGGAACACTAATTATTTTCAAGCTTAGATATTATGCTTCTTAATTATTTTCATAATTGTCCCTAAATATTGAGGATAGTTCAATAATTGTTTAATGTCAGTTGTCAGTTTATTCGAAGAGACCATAGGTGTATACGTAAGTGTGATGATGATAATCATGATTACATCAACATTTATTACAGAATACATTTAAATTTAACCTATCCTATGTGTTATATTATTTTGGACAGTTTATAGTCTTCTAATTTTACAAGTTATTAAATTACAATAAAATAGTAAATGATATCAAATTATTATTCATAACAACTTCAAGAGTTATGAATTATGATACACTACCTAAAAACTGTTATCACCATATTTTTATAATGATTTCCAATTACGCCCACCTACATAGCAAGGTTTATAGATTATACCTAATCTACATGATACATCGTACAATCACAGAATAAAGTACAATGTATTTATATAGATATATAAAAATGTACTAATACCTTTTAGTTTTTATTATCTTATTTTAATTGTTAGTTATAGGTACACGGTACTGTACGACGGGTTATTACATGTAATAACAAATGTTTTTTCTTTCAACGAAATAAATGATTTCGGACTTAAATTAACATAACCTAATAAAGTAATAAACAAATAATCCTTGTTTTTACGTACTAACTAAGTTCATCAACTTTATCATTACATTCATAATCGTCACCACGATCTAAATAATATCTTTTCTACATCGTGATAGCCAAATAATATGGTCTATATACTGATACTATAATCTAAGCAACAGGTAGGTACTTATTTCATATAGTATTTTTTAATTTATATATGTATACAATTTGTTTATATTAAACTATAGTTGGAATTCGATTATACTTTAAACATATGTTTATAAAATTTTATTTTTTTACCAAGAGTTGGCATTAATTTTGGTCATCTTCAGATAAATGATAAGATTGTTTTTGCATGAGTTATGAGCAAGGTTCGAAACTTATAGCATTTGTATATTTTTTTTATTTATTCTAAAAAATAACAGTATGCGAAATAAATTAATTTCTCGATGCCATGATATCTAATCTGAAATTTGAATATGCCTAGATATTTTTAGTTAGAGTTAGATAATACAGCTTTTTAACGCATATTTTAGCGTTTATTTTGATGATTTTAAATGTTATAAGTCCCAAACCCTATCTATACATGACTTTTATACTTAGGGAAACTATTTATCGATTCTGCTAGTACTTGTAGCCTAAAGATAGTTTATCGATTCCGTCACCTATTGAACAATGGAAAATTAATTTTCCCGAACAAAAATTATATTTTTATTTTGCTTATAAAATTATAATTTAGTGTGGTTATTAGTATACGGTTTGAAGTAATTTTGTTCAGTATTATATTATTGTATACACTATACACGATTTAGTATCTATATCGTATATTGTATAATATAAATATAATGTAACCCTTCCTTCCAGACGTCTTGAAAAGAAACTGATACTGGTACCTTATCTTCCTCCTCAAATATTTAATATACATGCATCAGTTATATAGGTTCGATCTCCTCTACGACGATTCTTGCATTTTCGTATACGATCCAATTTAGTTTAAATCAAGATTGTACTTCAAATAAATAATTAATTTTTATTTATTAAAAAAATAAATTTGATTAGAAACAACAATAATAATATACGGATGATGGGTATAAAGAATTTCCAGACGAAGTATCATCTATACATAGACACTTATATATATCTAGAGTACAATCACAGATAGATGCAAATAATATTGTTCAAATTATTTGGGGGACTTGAATTTTCTTTATAATATTGCTTTAAAAACTCGTGGGGCGTAGCCCCCGCAGTTACCAATTATAGTTATCAAATAAAAATACCAATTTATTAAAATTTGCATTCAATGCTATTTTATATACATATATATTACATATTTAAACGGAGTTGCTGACAAACACGCATGTTTATGGGTACCCTTTACCAGTATTAAAATATGAAATCGTTGAAATGGTCATTTATGTATACTCATATTATTTTTTTATAAACACAAAAATAAAATTTTAAATAATTTTTGTCGTGTTTATCGTCTAACTTATAGAAAAAAACTTATGTTTACTATATACAGTGAATTTTCCATGTACAACATACTTCCATTTGACAACATTTTTTATTGCACGCCCGACTTCGACACTACGTTACATGGAAGTTTCACTGTAGTTATCAATTAACAACGAATTGATGTTGAGAGACTTGGCATACTTTTGGCAGATATAATTTGCCCCACCAATCACGATCCCCTCAATTGGTGCCCATGTGCATTATAGTTGTGCTTATAATATGACTATTCCACTATTCCACTTCACTTGTTTTGACACAATCCTACTGCAGTGTTGTATTTTTGCATTCTATTTAAAAGCGTTTATTTAATACTACCTATTATGTTTGGATTGAAGTTTCTTGATTACAAAACAACGTACATCGGTAAATGATTAAATAGATCTTTTCCACTTTCGTTTTGTTGTTTTTCAATTTCTTGATAACTATAATAGTACTATACCAACTTAATGGTAAATTCTAAAAAATAATTTATTTTAAATAATTATTAGTTATTGATCTACATTCATTTAAATTGTACATCAATAGAAAAATTATAAAGTAAAATCTGTGTTCATCGAGCCACATTATCATTATTATTAATATTTTTTTTTAATTGTCAAGATTATAAAATGATTCTGATTTTATACCGATATTAATATTTTATAGACTGCATATTGTTTGCTATAATTATATTAAATATTAAATAAAGATTTATTTTAATGTACATAATTTTCCAATTTGTTTTCAAAAAATAATAATTGAATAACCTAATAAATATATTAATTTCGATAAATATCTTATGGATATCCATTTCACATTACACTTATTTGATGAATGGTGGTGAACTATATCTAATGGATATATAATATTAAATCATCTTTGATGTCCAAGTGGATGTCTATTAATAAATAAAAAAAACAGTCAATTGGATATCTAGTATATTATAATAGATGTTATGGATATCTATAAATCATATATATTATACTACAATCATTAGTTGTTCTTGTTTTATGTAGGAAGTGCTTTAGAATAAGTGACCACAGCCAATTTTTAAGTTGAAAATGTATATAAAAAAAAAATTATTTACAAATCAGTAGGTGAGTACGAAAATACGAAATACAACGAATATAAGATTATAACATGAATGTTGTAAACTGTGAAATACTATATCCATATAGCTATAGACGTATAGTATCTAATAAGCTCAAGTAGTGGTGGAAAATTAATTTTATATGATTGTATAGTATATGTTTATATTGTTTTTTGACAGCTTGATATAACAGGTAACTTGACTCCAACTCTAGTAGGTACCTAACCTATCTAATCTAATTTTCTATGTTCCGATTAGGAAAAGAGTATGATAAAATGCATTTTCGCTTTGTTATTTAAATATCATGTTTTTTATCTGTAAACGTTGAAATTAATCTTTCGAAATTCAATTACCTACGCAAATTTTTCTACTCATGTTTAATGTATTTATACAGAACGCCGATTGGCTTATGCAGTTTCTCAACGTAAATAATAATATATAGACAATAATAATAGTGGGGTTAGTACCATAATATTCAGTATTATTTAAATAGTTTGTGTTCAATTTTTTTTTCATAAATTTAATTCTGAACGAAAATAGTCGAGAACTGGATTCCTGACAATTAGAGTGCACTTCGTTTTCGTATTAGATGATAAAATAAATTATACATTTTTTCTAACAGTATTGCACAAGTACATATAATATTTATATAGGTTCTAACCTATATGTGTATAATATATATATATATATATATATGTTTTATTTATTCTTATTGAGTTATTTTTTGAAATTTAAATACACATAATTATTCATTAATCAATTGTCATAATATCCACTCCTATTATTTCAGCGTCGTCATCGCGATTAATCATTTTATAGGTATATAATAAATGACGTATTCTATATAGAATAATATTATTACATGTGCAGTGTGCACCGACTTATTGACTGCCTACATTTACGTTTTCGGTGAGTTAAAATTATACTTAACATAATGATAGTTTTGATAATTTATATCTATAGATATGCGTTAAAAACACTATACTCATATACGAATTTCACTATGATTACCTAGTCAATGTTTATCTTGTTTGCGCATACCGTAATATTGTCTATAGCTGTATACGTACATTTATACATATAATATTAACATATTATAGACACACAGTCCATGGCAACATGCCAACATATGTTTAGATGGTTTAGGAACCAACAATATTTACTTAGGTAGGCGCACCGATATTCTTTGTCGTCAAAACCGCGGTAACATTATGATGAATAAACGAGTGGGCTATATTGTGTGTAATCTTATAAAAACTAGTAGATACTATTTTGTATGCAGATACACTTATCTATAGTATAATTTATTTATTTTCCAGTCTGTTTGAAAACCGTTGAATGAAAACTACTAATTACAAAAAGTCGGTTTTAAATCGATACATATCTATTCTTTATGAAGTACTTACCTCTTATTATATAGATATTACTTTTATTAAATTATTATAATAAAATAATAATGAATTCATAAATGAAAAAAAAATACCTATTTAATATTTCTCAAACTAACGTTTACTCAGATAAGTTTAACAGAATATGGTTTTGTTTAACTTTATGATTGAAAATTATTCGTTACGGCCGTTGCGCAAATATTAACCAATTTAATAATAAAATACGTCTTTTAAAAAATCTACATTTGCCGCCCACCACTAGGTAGTAGACAGGCAGATTGTTTCTATTCATATTTTTGCATAACACTATTGCAGCAAAATTATACAGTAAAATTAATAGCAATTAGAAATTTTAAAAATATCTTATAATATGTATTGTTTTGTTGATACTAATGAATAATGCCAGTAAGTATGATAGTGAACTTTTTACGCTTGAAAGCGCGATTTTAATCAAACTGATATTTGAGATAAAAAATAATCAACGTTTAGAGCGTAAAGAGAATCATAAAGTTACTTTTATTATAGATAATAATGTTCATGCAGTTTTAATTCATTAAAAAATTTAAGAAATGTCTTAGTGGGTTATTAATGAATTCAATATATTAATAGATTTAGCGTTTAGATATAAGATTACTTTTTATTATATTTTTCAGAAATAAGGAAATAATAGTGAAAAATGGACAATTTTCGCCAACGAATATGTTTTTCTGCGCCAACGATATCAGATAATTTATTGGATCTCGAACGAAATAATGTGAGTTGACTGAGACGTTTATATTTTAAGCACAAAAAACAAATTATATCTTATGTGTCATATGTGTGTAGGAAGTTCAAGATTTAATGGTATTTTGTGGTGCAGACGAAATAGGAAATATGATTACATTATGCGTTAATCAAAATTACAATTTAAAACAATCGAAGTCTTTAGTATACATCCGAGATCCCACCGGACTTGAATTCACAAATCAAGGTATCTACATATTAATTGACATAAGATATATCTCATATTTCAAATTTAAATAGATTTTAAGTTGTATCGCTAGTTTATATGACGAATCTGTTTTTTATGAAGAAATATAATTGATTGAAAAGGCCTTACATATAATAATAAATTAATAAGCCAATAACACATTTTTTTTTTTTTTGGTTTTGTTTCTTTTAGAAACAGATAAAGGATCTTATGAATTTTCTAGTTGGAAAACACTCAGTCTCCAATTTCAATGTATAGTACCAATGCGAACATGGAGAATCGTGTTCAGTGGTCGTCTTAGGTTAGAAAACATACAAATAAACTATAAATTAAAACATAAATTCCTACGTATTAAACATATTTTTTTCAATAGAAACGGTGGGAATTATCATCACGTGAAGATAAATTTCTTGTAAGTTCACAAATATTTTGTTATTTGATTGATAGTTACTTAGTACTTAAAATAGGAAACATATTCGATATATTAATTTAAAAAAAAAGTATGTTCAGAATTTAATCAAGAATGCAGTTTCAAAAACGGTTTGATGGTATTAAATATTATACATTTAAAGACATTTTCAAAAAGAAGTATTATTATGATTATTGTTATTTTACCATTAGCTAAAACATGGCATACATATGTAGTTATATAATTTTAATTTATCCTTGCTTCATTGTTTAGGTGGAAGCCATTTGGATTTCCAGTGTACTGTGATAAAAAAAATACATTTTTCAAACATGAAATTGATCACTCTGATCCGGACTAGTAAATGCTTTTATAATTTTATATGGATAAATTATATTACTAAATTGTAACGTATTAAGATTTATATATTTTTTAATTTTACCATACGGTTTAGCATTAACAATTTATTGGGATTCGATCATTTCGGTCAAATTTCCGGTTCAATAGTTGTAGATGGTAAATCAGAAATGATTTACATGCGTGCTATGAGATTAAGACGGTGGAATATGTCAGTAGACGACTCAATGTTTGCTGGCTTTATGAACAGTAATATGTGTTCCGTACAGAAATTAGAAAGGTAATAAATATTAAAGCTACTGGTTTTTACTATAATATTATGTGACCCGCCGCCTCATAGGCTATTGGAATTGATTATTTCATATGTTTTTTAGTCTATAATTGGTTTGTTATTAATATAAGATATTAAAATTAATTTTTTTTGTAAATATTTGACTGGATTTAGGATAAATTGTCGTGGTCATTTAAAAACAATTTCAGTACATGAAATACTGACACCAGATGAAATCAATTTCGTGAGTGGAGAAAGCGATATTCCAACAATTGCAATACATCATAAAAGTGATTATTAACTTATACTTTATATATTTTAACTTTTTTTTCTAGATTATTTATTTTTTTCTACCTCAGATTTTGTTAATTTTATATTTTTATATTATAGATTTTAGTTTAAATGCAAATTTAAAAAGCCAAACGATTGTCAACCTGAATACTGTGTCAATCGAAACCGTTATTGGAGACGACTTTAAGGGAATACTTTTATGTTTCAAGTAATATTCTTTTAACCGCACAATACTGCGTTTATAAAATTAAAACAATACTAATAATATAATTAAAATATATTATGTTTGTATTATACATTCATATCCCCATTAAATATTATTTATGTACCCGTTCCCACATCATACAAACAAATAAACAATATAGAAATATAATTAAATATTTTATGGACTTTCAGAAATGCGTACATAACAGACAAGATAGTAGATTCCACAGAGGACATTTCTGTAAACGATCATAAAATCGGTTTAACCGTTAACTTAAACTCGGAGATGTGCGCGTTCAGCAATATAGTAGGAAATAAAGCAAAATCTCTGTTCCGATTAAAAAAAGCAATCGTCAATGGTCTAATTAATGACGTGAGTTTCAGATTCGCAAACGCGTGTTACTGTTACACACGCTTTAAGTTGAATTCTAATCTGTCAGAAACGTGTTGATGATTTTTATACTAACATGATGTTCTGTTGTTTTGACTCGAAGGTTATTGTCCCCGAAGGTTTATGCATCACGACGATCGCGATGAGAGCACATATAAACGAAAATAAAGAATTGTCAAACTATTTAAACAGCACGATCGAAAAAGCAAAACAGAGTGATTTTGAACAGTTGTCGAATTACTGTGAACGGTAAGAAAAAATCATTTGATTTTATTGCGGTGTAGGTGCCTTCTATAGGTGCTCAGTGGCCATCTATGTCGACGCAATATCGAAACTTAAGCAGGCGAGCCGTGGCTGATAGTGGACAGCAGGCTCTTCATACAAATAATAATAAGAGATATTCTAATTTTCCCAAATTCCTTTTTTTTTTATTTTGAGCAATATTTTTGTATTAAATTATTTTAAATTTTATTTCTAAAAGAATATTTTATAATAGTTATTAGTTTAATGAGTTTTTAAAAAGATTTCATAAAAGAAACAAATTACAGAAAAGATAACAAAGTCAAATATAGGCAAAAATGCATTAAATTTTCAAGGGGGGCTAACATTTTTAACATCAACTTAATCTCCATTGCTTTGCACCCAAACCTCCACTAGAAATCTAATTATCTGGAATTGTAAAATCTATTAAATATATGTATATGTATTAACTATTTAATTTAAATATAATTTCAAATAAGTATATAATTATATAGTTGTGAACGTAAGGATATTTTAATATCAAATTTATTAAACTAAAAAAAAAAATATAATATGTGATTTGAATACTTAAAAAAATATTTGAATACATATTTTAAATACAAATAACACCAAGTATTTAAATAAATATTCTGGACATATTTGTAAAGTATTCTTTTAATAAAACTGCGGCTGAAGAACGACACAAAATTTAGCTAGAGTCAGTAAAATAGTTTTTCTGCGTTAATTTATTTTGTACATTCGCCACGGATGTACTTACTACAGCCTACAGGCATGTATAATATGTGTAATATTGTAATATAATATTTATCGTTACATTCAGGTTGAACGATCAGTGGCGGTCGACCAAACTGTGTGTCGAGTTGCTGGAGGCGATTTCAAACGGCGTGAGCGAACACCGCGTATACGCCGTCCGTTCATCTGGAACGTTCGAGGATGGCGAATCGACATCATCAGCAGGTCAATACATCACCAAACTAGGCTGCGCCGGTCGTACTTCCGAAGTTGCGGCGGCAATTTTAGAATGTTGGTCGTCAAATTTCTCGGCGCGAGCTCTGACATACCGAAAGTATGTATTTATTATTTATTTATTATTTATAAACGGGCATGAAACCTAATAATACAATTTAACATGAAACTCACGTTCGTTTATAGAAAAATTAAATTTAAGAATGCAAATTTACTATGTTGTGCGTGTGCTAGCGCTAGGGACAACATGACATAATATTATCTTAATAAACTTAAAAAAAATAATAATATAATAATTGTATTATGTGATTTATAAAATATCGCTATCACCGTAGTATCTGTTATACTTATATCCATCACTTGGTATCGTAATCGCGAACGATAGATTGTTACGGTCTCACGTATACAGTATAAAATATTATTTTTCGTTTTCATAGAAATAACGGACAGCCATTGATGTGCGACATGGCCGTGATCGTTCAGGATCAAGTAAGCGGTCCAGGAGTGGCAGGAGTTGCGTTCTCAAGAGACCCAAACACTGGAGATCCCGGAAAAATCACCGTGGCCGCGAGTTATGGCTTAGAAAAAGCGGTAGGCTTTAGTAACCAGTAACTATAGGTGTAATTATTAGTGTTTACTCGAGATTTTTTCCTATATATACACCATGACAGGAAGCTAATATATATACAATGTATATTATACATATATGTATTATTATCTACAATAACGAGATCGAAGGGCCTTGTCATTCAAAATTATCCAAAAACACTTAAGTTTTCGTAAAATGCATATTTTATGCGAGACTTGTTTTTCCGTAAGGAGAATTGTCCCTCGTGTACCCCAATTGTAAATAGTAATAAACAAACCTATAATAAATATCAGTTTAAAAAAAATATTTTATTACACTTACAAATAATTTAAAAAAAATTGTATATTATGAATATTAGTAATAACAATTAAGTATAGTGTAAATTATCAAGTTGCATACATAATTAGGTTACAAAATAGTGCCTGTATATTTTTAAATTTCGTACTACACATAATTTTAGTCCTTAAGGTACATAAATTGCGTCTATAAATAAAGATATCATAAAAAATCTTCTCAGCTAACAGACTACACATTACAGGGCGTTGTTTCGGGAACGGTCGAACCTTACGAGGTCGTTGTTTCTAGACTGCAGTTTGAGACAATTGACGACGACTCCACTACAATTGCGGAAAACTGCTCACAGACTACATCGAGTACATATACTTATTTTCTTAACTTACTGCTAAGTATTTACTTAACCATTAGGTTGAGTAAAATGACAATACATTGAATTGCCATTATACTTATACTATACATACATAAATAATGTAAAACATTAATAAATACCACGTATAACACGCATAAATCCATTATAGTATATGGATAGACATGTATAATTAATTGAATATCAGATTATAATGAACTATTATATTTTATTAAATGATAGTATGAATTCAGATTCTTTTCTATTTTTTTTATTTTTAATGTTTGGTATACTTTTCATAACCAAGGATTCTAAGTTTTTTGACCGAACGACAATGTGAAATGTATGGTTACTTTATAAATTATAAGTATAAACAATGTCCGTTGCACTGTTATAGTGTATCTTTAATTATATATAGACACATCATGCCATTATGCCTCTATTAAGAACAACTAATAATAAGTAATAACACATATGATTTGCAGATTTCGTCGTTGAAAATGACAATGATGGGAAACCGCGTTGTGTTTCCGATAATTTGGTCAAAAAATTGGCCAACATCTGCGTCCGAGTAGAAGGCGTGTTTGGTTCCCCGCAAGATATCGAATGGGTGGCTGTAGAGGTATTCGTTTTGCGTATTAGTATTGTTCTTTGATTTTTTTTTTCTATACAAAGCTCATCTTATACCAATGTTCTGGGGTGTTATTAAAGACTCAAGTGTTGTAAAATTTTAAATTTTCATTTTCATACACGCGTGGTTTTTTAATAGAAAGATTTTAAATAGTAAAAAACAGTGGTAATTATTTCAATAGCTAAGCTCTTTGTTAAATTCAAAGTACATAATAATAAGCTCTTAATCGTACTTTCATCTGTAGTATATAGATATCGATACGGTACTGAGTTTTATGAATGAAACGCGTGTGTGTGATATAGTAAAATCGTATGTAAAATACATTTGAACCTATACGAAAATAGTTCTAAAAATACGATAAGATAAAGGACAATTGTTGACAACTAACTGTTTTCTGAAGGATTAAAACTAATCGTTAGGTATATACATACGTCATTCATATATTCATAATCGTCTTTTGTCGGCAGGATCAAATTTACCTTCTCCAGTCGAGACCAATCACGTCCATATTCGCTTGGAGTAACGACGAAATCACGCGAGAATTTGACACACCGTTTACGAGCGACGACGTGGTGATGTTTTATAATGTGAAGTTAGATCGATCAATAATATTACGTACACAGCGTATCAATTGATACAATTATTCGTCAAATTTCAGGGAAGTCTACCCTAACCCTATGCACACTCTATCGTTGACTTTGGATTTCTTTTCAACGTTCCCACTGTTTAAATTGACCGAAAAAGAACTTACTGATATATATTGTAACAAACAGTTGTCCTACACTCACAACAACATGTGTCTTAACGTATGTCAAGTAGGTACCTATATTACTAACAAAAACGATATACATACTTAACTGACATTTTATATCCATTGACTAAATTAATTTATCTTTTTTTTTTTTTTAACGGAAGATGTTCCAAGATTTAGAACCTGACAGCGTATATGTTAAAATAATTGAATATTCGATAGCTGGACAATGTTTTTTAACAAGTAGCATATGGGAGAAAATATTATTGAAAAATCGCAGTTCTGCATTACAAAAATTTTTAAAATCTATTTCTTCATTTAAGGTAGGTAATTGTTTTGTATATAATACATATTATAATCTATTAAAAAATGTATAAAATATCATTTAGGAAACACTATACCTCGAATCACGGTTAAACGAAACACACAAATTGATTTGTAATACAAATATACAACAGTCGGATACAGCATTGGGTCTTTTAAATAATATTGACAGTGTTATGGATATTTTAGAAAAGGTATTATATTAATTATAAAATTATTGTATATAATAATACTATCATAACTTATATGCAATGTGCAAATATAGTTACTTTTCATTGTATATAATACTTATAAGTTATAAGTTATTCAATATATTTTTTTTAATGATATATTTAAAGGTCACTTCTTGTCATGTGGTATCAAGCATGAATAATATAATATCACATACATTGTTGGCAATATTAGGATTAGACTTCAATAAAGGTAAATTTGTTTAATTATTGCAACTTTTTTCATAAATACAATATAAATTTATATTAAAAATTATTGAGACACAAATTTTTAGACTCGCCTATTGATACGTTATCCAATTTAGCGGCCTCGATTAATACACCAGACATAATAAACGTTTCAATCTTAAAAGATATTCAAGTAAGATTTATGAACATGATACATTTTTCATTGAATCAATTGATTATATTGTTTAGGCTATTGCTGGAGTTATTTCTGAAATGCCTTCCAAAAAAGAATTTTGCGATTTACCCGTTGAAAACTGTAACGACTGGTTAAAATTGAACTGTGAGAAAGGTTATGGTCAAGTGAAATATTTTATTCAAAAATATGGACACCGTGGTGCCCAAGAGGTTTGACTTATACCTACTTAAATATTTTTTAATATTTAACTAAAACTCTGTGACTCAAACTATTAATACTTTATATTATCTATATGTGAAATATAGTTTTTTGGCTATACCCAACAATACTAAAAAAAAAAAATCATATTATATTTCATGGCCTACATTGATCTTTTTACATTTCAACAATAGAAATGTATTTTTTAAACCTTATTATTACCCTCATTAGTTAAGAACCAATCTATTCTTTTGCCGATTTTATAGTTAGATTTTGGTTCAGAAACTTGGTCAACCGATTGTAACCGATTATTTTCGTGTCTCCGATCGTTAATATTGTACGAACACCGTCAATCCGATAAAAAATCAATAGAAATCGATTCTAGTACTGTTTCAAGAGGATATATTAAAAAGTACTTTAAATTAATTAAACATTTATGAAAACACCGAATTAATAATGTATTTTATTGTTTCATTAGAATGATATTCGATTATTTACTAAAGAAATATCGTCAAAGCATTTCATATAGGGAACAATCAAAGGATATGCTGGTGCAGATCACTCACAAACTGCGATTGGGTTATCGAAATCTCGGTGAAAAACTCGTGGCTGAAGGAAAAATACCAGATTCGAAACTTATTTTTTTCATGTCTCAGTACGAAGTTAGAAAAATGTGCGGAAACAATAACCGTCCCGAAATTGTACACAGGTTAGTGTATATCATAATATAATACCATTAATTATAAACATTATAATAGGTAATAATATTAATAATTAATAATGATAATAGGTAACTAAATTGACATATAGTATTTTAAATCGTTATAGGCTTCTCTTTATAGTATCAATATGTTACTCCCGTGTTTGATAAACAAAAAAATATATTTTTTCTTGTAATTTTATCATTTTTTATAGAGCAATGAAAAGACGTAAATTGTGGCCCGATTGGGCATTATTGCAGTTTGACGACGTATGTTACGGACCACCTGTTCCTAAAAAAAATTTAGACGAGGTTGATTATATAATTTTATACTTGATATATATTTTTTTAATCCTTCTAAATTGTACGTATTTATTACGATTCCTTGTATTCTACATACAGGAATCTGTTTACAGTTCCAAACGGTTTAAAGGTTGTTGCGTGTTTCCTGGACGGATTAAAAACCGTGCGTGTGTACTAGAGCACATCGAAGACGCGCATTGCTTGCGGACAGGAGATATTTTGATCGTGAAATCCGTCGACATAGCTTGGTCACCATATTTCCCGATTATTTCCGGTTTAGTCACGGAGATTGGCGGTGTAATATCTCACGGTGTGCAATGACAACAAAATAATTTAAAAGCTACGCACAATTAATTAATATTATCGAATTTGTATAGGCGCTGTTGTAGCCAGAGAATACGGGTTACCTTGTCTTGTTGGAGTACAAAATATCAAAAAATATTTCAAAACGGGTAATACATAAAAAAAAAACAGCTGGGTGATTTGAAATGAGATTTCAACTTTGAATTTCAGGTGATATGGTAATTCTAGATTCCGAGAAAGGATTTGTCATCAAAGATGACAGCATTATGACGAATTGAGATTACATCTAAAATAATAGTTCATATTTATGTATCATTTAATTTTCAAGTAAAATATATAAAATAAATTGAGAACAATACAAAAAGTTTAAAGAACATAAGATTATAAATAATAAAACTATTTATACTAACCTAAATAATATGTACAAAAATAAAATAATATAAATATTTAATATAATAATAATTTACCGAGACACAATTATTATTATCGGTAAGCAATACTGTGCTATCAATTTACGTTTTTAAATTTCTTGTAATCCAATTCATGAAACTCGTAACTCTAGTGTATACTCCCGGGTATTGGCCTTTGCCGCATCCTATTCCCCAACTGACAATACCCACCTGGGTCCATTTACCATCGTTTAGCATCAAAGGACCTCCGCTGTCACCCTGTTTTAATAAAAAACGACAATTACATATATATTCGCATCGAAAAATAATCCACTAACCCTGATTGAATACGATATAGGTATACATAATATATTATACTATGTAACAAGATTTTATACTTACACTGCAAGAGTCTCTTGCTGCTTTGCCCGCGCACAAGAAGTGGTCTACAATCCCGCCCGGAGCCGCAGCTCCATACTTGAACTTGCATTCCTGATTTGTCCACACAGGCACATTGACTTTCTGCAAAATCGCCGGCTGTGGACCACCTGAAAACAGACAGTACATCGGGTTGATTTTTAATCTCAACAATTATTACGTGTTCGTCTCTTTCGAAACTCACTCTCTTTCAAACTGCCCCAGCCGATTACTGTAGCGGTATGTCCTGCGTACATAGATCTGCTCGTCGGTAAACATATCGGGTGTACTTGTTTATCGAACTTCACTGGTTTATCCAGAGTGAGGAGCGCGATATCATTGTACTGTAGTTAAAACACACGAGTTATTAGACGTAAATCGATGTACACTGTTTAAGATATCTAACGTCTTACTAACCAGAGTTCTTTGATCGAAACCTTTATGTCGAACGACTCTTTTGATTTTTCTCTCCATGTGTTTCACGTCAGTTTTGCTTTTGATATTGTAGTCTCCGAGATTCACTGTTAAACGAGCTACGTCCCACGAACTCATGCTACAATCAAATTTTAGAATATCAAAGCGATATTGGGCGTTTATAAATATCGGGTCTATATCAACACTTACTGAGCAACGCAATGTGCGGCCGTTAATACGTGTGTGTCATCGATTAAAGATCCTCCGCAAAAATGCCTGCCCGAGTTGAATATAGCAACCTAAAATTATTTACAACTCATTATTGTAAAACGCTTATTGAGCACATAATAACCTACCTATATGGATGCCTACATCGATATTGGGAACACTACGAACCATTGTCGTTTTAGATTTGTATTCACTATAAATTTTGTGTAAGTGAAGATGCCCAGAAATCATTATCTAACTATGGATCAACAGTATGACAGCCGAAAAATTATACACCGGAGAACAATACTACCGAGTGTAATAATAGACAAGATTACAATGTGAAACAATAATTATTTTCACTATTATTGAAGCATATTATGATGTTTGCAATTTTATAATGTGTATATCACATTATAGATGATCTCTATTTCGATTGACATTAAGACCGTATTTGTACCGTGCGATGGACATCGGAAATGTATAGATTACATAGAAACCCATAGGTTATTAAGTTTAAGCATATCACAGCGTATAGGCTACTTTAGATTGACCTAGTTTCATCAATTTCTAATGAATATACGAGATATTTTACCGTGACATTTGTGTAAGATATAATACATTACATGCAACACGCGTATGCGCATTATTTACGATATTACACTAGGTATATAGGTACTTACGATCCACGGCCATTCTCCTGGATCGGCGTTTTGACCACCGACGATCCTCTCTTGATCTTGAGGACCGTTTTTCAGACCACATTGATAATCGTAGCTCCCACCTTCGCCGTCTACATAAGACGGTGTGGTAGTGGTGGTGGTGGTAGTGGTGGTGGTGATAGGTTTATTGTGTGGGGTAGTAGTGGTGAAGTTTTGATGCTGGAATGGCGGCCATGGTGGTATCGTAGGTTTCTGTGGAGGCGTTGGTTTAGTTGGCTGCGTCGATGGTGGCTTCTGTGGAGGGTGTGTAGGAATCGGCGGTATAGTGTGGTCCGGAGGGTGCGTCGGCAAAGGTGGTGGCCAATTCGGTGGCATTACCATTGCCGGTGGTGGTCTTATCCCTTCTTCTTTATGACTCTCCCCGACAAAGCTCGGGTGATCGCAGCACACGCCAAACATCTAAATGCCAATCGATACGGTTAGCGTATAATACTACTGTGCATAGGTATTAATTTATTTTTAATGTTTTATTGAAAATGCGTTTTAATTTATTTTTTTGTGTACGTAAAATAATAATAAGCATAAATTATAATGTATTTCATAACATTATTTTACTATTTTGTCATTCAAAATAAATCCGTTAGATAATTAATTTTAGAGCAAAAAATATTTGATATAAATGCATTGAATAAATAAAAGAATATTTGAACAAAAAACCTTGTACTTTTAAAAATCTTAATTTTCAAATATCAGAGCTTGTAAAATAATTTAAAATATAAGAATTTTAAAAGCAAATTTATTAAAATATATTAACACAAGGTGTAACATTCTAAGATTTTCTATACGTAAAAATCAAATGTATACGGACGTTGATTTAGCATTTTTATATATATTTTTACACATCACATTGAATGTTAAGTTGGTATTCACCTGTTTGTGATCGATACTTATGTATGTGCACGTGTCGTACATTCCTACCATCCACGAGTCCCAGTATTGGAAGTTTGGCATTTTAATGTACGGATAACACAGTCGAAAACTCGTGCACTTGCCCAACGTGCCTCTGGCCGTCACACACGGGCCTGATACCATCGACCACGAATTCTGTCTTTTCGTCCTCGACGTCCTGACGGTACTGAGATCGTCGGTGCCTTGAGGGCCGCTACCGCTGTTACTCATCAGCGGATCACGACGGTGATCGATATCACGACCTGTTGAATGTTCCTGGTCCACAGGATATGCTACAATAATAAAACAGACCCGTATTATTATGAATATATGTAAAAATTGAAATGTTATGATTAAGTTCTTAAATTCGAACGTTATTTGCCACCGCTACTCACAATGTGAATAATATTATGTTATCGACCATTGCAAAGGAGCGCGGAAAACACGGGTTCGCAGATACTGCATTATCTATTAATGATGACATTTTATAGTCGACATAAGAATACCGATAGGGTTCATACGATCAAATATAAGTGCAATATGATAATGTATGTGTATATGTATAAGTCGATCTGACAGAACTGTCGTTATTTTATCACGTATATTCATCAATAATTTATACAGGACAACATCTGCTACATCTATAATAATATTATATAGAATTACACGTTTACACGCAAGTAAACAGAAATATGGGTTCACGATGACATTAAATAATAATATAATATTTTAAGATAAGTCTGCAGTCAGCGCACTTTGTGTTATCGAGACCGGTTCGAAGCGCGTAAGCGTACCTATACGTACATAATATATGTACCTAGCTATATATAAATAAGCTTAGCCCAGCCACGCGCGCAATAATAAAAGCCTTTATGACGACGTTCGTTACACAGTTTTTATAATCTATTAGAATAATATTATTATTCAATTATAATACATTAAGTGTTAATCTCGGTTCTCGATTCCATTAGTAAGAATAGGATGAATAGAATAATTATAGAAAATCTTAGGTGACCTCCACGGTTTCACTATAACACTCGCGATTATATAGGTATGAACACTGGACATAATATGGTATGTGATTTTGTTTGGTTGTTGTACCAATTTCAAATCTGACTAAACTCGCACTTACATTATGCACCACAATTACGTACATACAACAAATACTATAAAAATGTTACTCTGCCGTTTTAGAATGATACGATTAACTTCAATATGACTAAATTTTTTCCTTCGGTAGAACTCATCTCCCACAAGTATTGCCTTTTTTAATCTATGTGAATATTTTTATTATACCCTAACCTTACGGCCTACTCCCTCTACAAAGTTTGTATGTTAAATATTTCTAAGTAGCTTAATGCCTGTAATTAGAAGTAGAATTTTTATAATTTTATTTATTTGTTTCTAGTGCTGTATGTACTTAAATGTGAGTAATGTATGATATATATATATATTACTATATATTATTTTCATATTTACAATTCATGAAACATAACATTTATAAAAAAAAAAATTATTTTACATAAAAAAGCATATTTTAGGAGTTAGAGAATATTTAATACGCTATAGAATACTTGAGAATATTAAAAGAATATTTTGCATTTTTAAGGTCATAAGATATTGTATACCAGGTATTTAAAAAAATATTAATAGAATATATTATTGACTACTTTAAACAAATAAAACATTAAATTAAAGGATTTTAAGAGAATATATTAAATTTAAATTAAATTTGTAATGATCAATCTTTTAAATTATATACTTAACTGATATTTCCTTCTAGAATAAATTGACTATACACACCTCATTCAATATTAAAAAAAAAAATTTTGAGAACCAATCGTGCTGCATATGTTTATAGTTTATGTATAAAAGTTCATAGCCAATTGTTTACCTCATCAAAAAAAAAATTGTTTGTGACTATATATATATATATATAAATATATTGGGGACTATTAAAATATGTATTTGAGGAGACTTAATTCTTTGGCCTTCGCCTAGTTATATGAATAAAACACAAAACGTACGTCGTACACCTATATAAACATTATATCACTATAAAGATGATCATTACACCTATAGTTGCAAATAGTTTTATTTTTTAAAACGAATATTTAAGTCGTAAATAGTTCAATTTTGTTTTGTTTTGAAGGGGGCTCAAATCCACTACAATTTTTTTGAAATATGCCATACAAATAATTTTTAATATTTAATTATTTAATTTAAATTTTACATTTAATATACACAATACACATTTATTAAACATATCTTTGGTAAAATGTATCATTATCTGGTCATATTATTCTCTCAGCACATTTTTTTACTAAAAAACTACAATAATTCTTATCGTGCCTGAATATACTGTACTAAAAAAATTCAATTTAGAGATTTAAAGATTTTTATTAGGGTTTATTCTCCCCATTCCAAGCACCCTTATTTACGCCAATAATAAACCCTCTATAGTAAACATATTATATTAGGTGTAATTGTTTTATTAGTCATCGAATTGAACACACATCAAATACGACGTGTGTTGTCGTATATAATATCTAGAGGTGATTGCGATATCACGCGTTTTTCCTGACATCCGCAAATTTAATGAACGATGATTATAGGGTTCAGTAATATTTTAATATAGTGATGCTGGGCTAATGACCCAGCGGCAGTCCGATTAATCGTGCAAAAACGGACCACCGTTGCGCTACGCTATATATTATTATCATATATAGCGCCACGCGGCTTAATCGAAACACGAAGACGCTCCCGGCGAACGATACAGGTGGCATACATAGTAAAGTTTACTTTATACGCTATAATATGTAATTTAAGTTACCAAAAACAAAATAATATACACCTATACCTGTGTTATTTGCGCGAGTATGAATTTTTTTTTAGCTTCTTACTGGAACTGTTTTTTTTCTTTCTCTTTCTAATAATGAATATTATATTATCACGACCGCGTCATTCGATCGTTGTAAGAATATTATATCAGCCTTTCGGATATATTATAATTCTGCGAAATACTGTGGCTAACCTAACCCTATACCTACCGCGAGTATAATATATAAAGACGTGTTAACCGCGCTTTGATCTTTCGCGTCAGGCGTCAGTTTCGATACGATATAATTACACGTTGTAGGTATATACACCTAAACTGTTTATCTATGCACGAATATTTGTATATATATGTATATATATATATTAATAATATTGTCTGCTGTAATTCGAGCATAACATGAATATTATTTCAAACGATCTGGTTTTTTCTATGAAACTAAAGTCCCGTCGTTTTTTTAGTAATAATCGAATGACGTATATATTGATTAATAAATTGTATCATTTAGGTTTCCGCGAAAAGAAATAGAAAGACTAAATGATTAGAAAGCTGTTCATCGAACAGACTATAGAGTACCTATCTACCAACACGTAACTACGTAGGTATAAGGTTTTAAAAACAAAAACAACTGTTTATGAACTAATATATTAGTATAATTATGTACAATATAATATTTTGTATATTATATGCGTATTGGATAAAATGTCCATTGCGACAGACCACGCAATGCACAGTAGTACATTATACACCGATGATCGGTAGTATTTGCATTTAAGATTAATTTTATTTACCCACATTTTTAAATATTTTAAATACACTTTAAATATAAAACACCATTTTACATTATGAAGATTATTGAAAATAGGATCTGGTTATCTGGACCACTCCCAAAGTCAGAATAATATGCTGAACAATAATTTTTCATGATGTATAAACTATATAAGTTCTATACTGTCTTTTTTATGTTTTTAAACATGTAAAGATACGTGTAATGTATGAAGTCGAATTCAAATCTCATGGAAATCTACCACCGGATGGATTTGCCCCAATGCCCCGCCGGTGAAAGTTATCTGAACAATATACACAATATGAGCACCTAATTTATCAAAAGGAAACCAATTATTATTTAAATATTTTATTAAGTTATAAACAACTTTTTGCGGTTACGACGGTTTAATAAGTAATAAATAATAACTATATCATCACTGAGTACAAACTATATGAAATATATCATAATATTATATAGGCATGCTATCATCACCAAACACTATGACTATAAAAGTATATAGAGTATAGGTATAATAATATCGTTATTTTTAGGATATATAATCGCTTCTCTGTGTGTCGATTGCCGACATAACAAATAATAATATTATAATGTTTAGTGCGTGTAAAAAACGATAAAATTACAATAGGTATACGCTTCTGTTTAAAATGTAGCCAAACCTCAGACATAGGTACATATGGGTACAGCTGGCATTAGGTAGTGTACGGCCAAATCGGAATCGACTATATAACCAAAAACGTGTTTAAAATTCACTTTTGTTCCCGTTCTTCCTGATGTACACACGACACACACACACACATGCTACATAAGTATAATATATAGCTGGTATACATATAGCGTTATCACACAAAACCAATTACATCTCTGCCAAAATACCCACACACATACACACACGATCTATACGTCTCCGTGGGTCACATTCAAACTCATAAATTCGCACGCCATTTATATTAATGTATTTTTAACAATATTTCTGTATATCAAATAGACGGTTCTTTTCGTAGCGGTCAGAGTAGTTTATGTACATACATACATATATATAAACAATCAAGTCTTGGACTCGGCCACTTTGTTTTCTTTTTCTTTTTTTTTTACGCTTTAAATATCTTCCAAACTGGTCATTCGCAATAATATTATACTATATCAAAAGTTGAACAGTCAACGTGGGTCAATATACTCTAATGCACACATCATGACCACGCTCGGGTTACCGCCATATAGAGGGGATGCTATGTGTATACTACATTTATATTATTATAAGACGAGTATAAATAAATATATTTGCGTTTTATACATTTTATATTCGTTTGTAGGTTATTTTACTGCGCAAAATAAAAGTTACTACTAATCATTGTATACATCACCTATATGATAATATAATTCGCATAAACGACACCAATAACGCGTCTTGGTCGTATAATATAGGTAGTTATATAGCGGTACCCACATAACCTGCCCAAACTGAGTGAAAACGATACATTTGAAAATAAAATTCGCGCGATCTTCTAGGTGGACGTACGGAACAGTTGTTAAGTATATGTATGTATGCTTAACAACTGTAAAAAACATATTTATCATATTTTCTCCAAAATCGGTGTCACCGTCCTCATGGTTAATTTATTTTAGTTTAGAAAATACGTTACATTTTGAATACAGCAGATAAGTATAGACACTACTAACATTATTATAATGATTATAATAAATATATATTCATCATACACATATAGCTAAAATAATATAAAAAATATATAATATATTCCATGGACCTACATACTTTTTTAGAGAAAACTGTACTTGGGTGTGTTAAATATTAACATTTTTACTTATAATTTTAAATCGTAGTTTTATCATGTTATTGAAATAAATAAATTGGATCACATCTATAGGCGTATAATATTTTTTTTAAAACTTAATTAGACATTTGACATCGTGAAGATTTGTTTTTGAAATCATTTAGCAGACATTCGCACATTCACTACCTAGTTTACTGTACTCATAAAATAAAAAATGTTATCTATACGTCGTAGTTATTAATATTTGTATTCGTATAATTTATAATATTTTATACAGTTTATTGACATAAAAAAAACCCCATTCTGTGAAGGTGACTAACTCTAACTAATAGGTTGACAGAACTATGTATAATTTATGTACAACTAGGTATACCTATATGACAATGCGAATTTTTATATTAAGACCACGAGTTTAAATTTGTATTATTTATATTTACTAGACATAACTAATATATATATGTTTACTTCCCTCAATAATCTCACAAAAAAACAATAGTGGCTCTCCCCACAATATATATATATATATATATATAATTTAAATATATAATTATTATGTTTTACGTGATGTGTACACTAGTATAGTTAGTTGATCTCCGAGCGGTAGTGAACTTATTGACGAATTTATTGTTTATAATGTACTTATAGGTACGTAGGCTGTTATATTATACAAGAAACTTTGCAAATTTGTTTTATCTCTGACAGTGTTTACAATTCGTCCCACACGTGATAAACAGATGCTGCATAACGAGTTATTGTAAAACGAAAACCATATTATTTAAATTCAACGTAAAAAGACACGACATCGTCCATAACGACAGAGGGAATTAATATTTTTAACAAGTCATATTTGGGTTTTACTATATCTGATTGTTACAAGCCAATCGCGCGCTTCCGGTTCAACTATAAATATTAATTTTTGTCTCCGATTATATTTTACTTTGTGTGTTTTAAACTTTTTTTAACGTGACAAAATATAGATAGATAAGCATTACTTTAAATCAATGATAATACAATCATATACTATATATATAAATTATAATTGCATTCGAAATGTATACCCAATCATTTGTATTAGTTGTATTTCGTTCAACGTACCCGTCCAACCTATACAATTATTACAATAATATTATAAATAATATAATACACATAATCCAGTGTTTATTTAAAGCAGTGATTGTTTTTATTAGACCCACGCGTTTCATAATCCATTAAACGTAAAAGGATTTGTTGAGAAAAGAAAATCCTCCTATATGTATTTGCTGTAGCTATCATAATATTATATGTACTTATTGTTTCGTCTTTACTAGTGTACTAATACATAACATACCAAATTGTACATTAAATAATTTCTTTAAGAATATTTTTTTATTTTGAATATTAGAGCGAATTGACCTAATATTAATTAATATTCTTTAAATAATATTTTTAACATGATAATAGAGTAAAATAGATTTTTCCAAACGTTAAATTGTCTATATTATGAATTAGTAAGACGGAGACAACACAATATGCGACCTCTTAACTAAATACAGAACGTATATTAAAAGAAAAGCAACTAGTTGGGAATCTCCAATTACCTTTCTGAAGCTTTAAGCCCAGAAGCAAACAATATCCTTAAATGGCTTAAACTCCTTACTTTATCGGAAATAAATCCATCAGTTAAATATCATATAATAATATAATTTAATGTATATATTTTTTTACATTTGTAAATACTACCTATTAACAATGTAACCTTATTTTATCTAAACGTTCTAAACCAATATGTTATGCTCAGTGGCCTTTCTTATTTTCGAGTGGCGGGGATAAATTTTAGTAATAAAAAAAAAGATTTGTCATTTTTGCAATCCACGTATTAAGAAACCCGTACCTATTGAATTTTTGGCAACGTTATTTTTTTCATCTCACTATAAAACATACAGTATTGTCTATTGTCAAGTCGCTTAACCGTTAATCTGAATATATTTATATTATTTATTTCGAGTCCAATACTACCTACATCCAAACAACGAATAACGACACACGCCAATGATAGTTTTGATAACGAAAATGTCTGTAATATATTCGTTTAACCTAGACTCAACATATAGATACTAGACGAATTAAATACGTCTATATAAAAATGGAATAGACGCAGCTAGGTATTAGAACAGAAATTTAATAGAAACCGGAGATCAAAATGTGTGATGTATGTTGTGTTTTTGTTCTCTTGAAGCAAACATTCATAATTACGTACGCACTCATAATATATAAAATATTTCTTCGAAACAGAGATCTAGGGCAATTGTTTGGACGGAGTGATGTGTCACAAAATTACACGATACACACTGACTGAATTCTGAGAATATTTCGGGTTTATGATAATAATATTTATAATCATATTAAATGCTACTCGTAGATTATAAAAGCAAGTAAAGATGTAAATACTAAAATACAAATAGCTACCAATAATATTACATTATCTTAGAAAGCCGTGTATATAAAGTTAAACTGTTAAATTATGATTATCGATATATTCAATATTTAAATTTGATACAATTTTATACAAATATGATTATCATTAACGAATCATTTAGAAGTAAACTTTCTATCATAATATGTTATCGCACTTATTTGTGTTTTACATACTTGGTCTGAAAAAGAACATTCCGTTTTCAAAATCCATCTCAATAGATCTCAAACCTTAAATTTCAATCTTTGAATTTTAGCAGTACCGTAGCCAGAGGAGGGCTTCTGGACTCAAGCCCCCCCCCCACCCGAAAGGTCAGACGACAATAATTTTATTAATTTAATTACCGTTTGTGGCAGGGTTGCCACGAAAAAGCCGAGTCCGAAAAAACCCGGGCTGCTTTTCTAGGTTAAACCCACTTGATATTTTAAAAAATCCATAATAAGACCCGTGCTGTTTTTCTGGATAAAATAAAAATTCACTTATTTTTTTTTAACTTGTGTTATTTTTCAGAAAAATTTACTTTATAGGTATAATTTATTTTTCCAATTAAAGTATTAAACTGATTTGAAAAAAATTTCCCGGTTTTTGAGTTTTTCGGGGCTTTATTTGAAAAAACCTGAAAAAAACCCAACCGGGTTGGATTTTTTCTATAAATCCTGGGTTTTTGCCAACCCTGGTTTATGATGATAAAGCAACGCCGCTCTTATCACATTTAATTAAACTTGATTTGACAATATATGTAATCATGTGTAAACTTAATTTGTTGTCATAATTGACCATCAGAAATTAAGACCCCCCTTCCCCGAAAAAAAATCTTAGCTACCGCACTGAACTTTTGTATGATTTAATTAAAGTATTAACGCATATACTTTTTTGAATTCTAAAATTGTATTGACTATTAAATCGTGATAATAATATTATTGTTATTATAAATACTGATATTACATTGTATCTAATAAATTGTTATATTATAATAAATAATTTTATTTATACTAATATTCACCGTGTTTGGTGCTTGTTGTCATCATAACAAAATATCCTAAATATATATATATATATATCTTAAATATTTTAACTAAAATTTCAAAATCTTTTTTTCTTCGAAAAACGTATTTATTTAATTATAATTTATCACTATACTCGTACAATAATATTACTATACAATTTTTTTTTTTTTTGAAAATTTTACCTGAAAAAATTAATCACAACGTTAAATTTGATTGGTCTCAAAGGTTGAAACACCTACCAAATTAAATAAATATGGGATATAATACTGTAGTTATTATGTAAGTACATGCGTATTAAATCAAACTGTCTGTTATTTTGTTTAACCTGTGTTAATTAATGAATTATGTCTTATTACACGTAATTCTATATACATAATACTAGGTACCTATATACCTATACTTAAACATGTATATATAATTGTAATGATCTTACATAGAAAAATATGTTTGTTTTAAACGTTTGATTTATTATAATTTATTTGAAGATACGGTAAACCATGAAAACACATTTACTCATAAATTTATAGTTAATCAAATCAAATAATAACATTTCAATAAAAAAAATAATATATATATCATTTGTTTAATTTCTTTCGATTAGTTATAAATTATAATTCGTGATGCTATACAATTTAATAAAATTAATTGTATTTGAAATGATACCAGTTTAATATTTTACTGAACACATGAGTATAAAATATAATAATATACAGTGATGATTAATTTTAATACCTTATAATAATTCAATTACCTACGCTATTTGAGAGTATAATATTTTGTGTGTTAATATATTTTATTTATGTAACTCGTTTTGACCTTGCCACCTGCATGCAAGTTACATTTTGCTCCCGGTATATTAAATATTTAACTAAATTAAATCCTAAAATATGCTTATGTACCTATATATAGTACCATATATCATACATTCATACACATATGGCCTATAGTATAGACTATTATTATAATCAACTATAAAATAAATACTCAACAGATCAACTTTATCAATTATACCACATTGTATTATAAATGACAACTAATCCATATTCTTTTATTCACTGTAATACACTTACATTATTTACGACGATCAATAATTGATTATTCTAAAATTATAAACATTCTAGCTAAAAATATTGAAGTATGACAATATTTTTTATAAAACCTTTTAAGTTAAACAGCAAAACATGCATGTATTTTCATAATGTAGTTTAATTTATGATGGTATTATAATCGTATTAACTAATTAATCCATCTAATACATTTAATACAGAAAAGGGATTTTTTTTTTTCATAAAATAGTATATAACGAAGAATGTATTCATCTGGTGTGTCACCAATAGATTACTATACAAGATCGCGAGTTGAATATTAATATTGTTATTATGTGTGTGTACGAAGTTTAATTCGTATAGAGTACACGTAGGAATGTCCTGTAATGGATATTTTCTATCCGGCCGGAGATGTCTGATAGATGACTGTAATTTTACCTAATAAACTGGTTAGATATACATTTTGTATTACTCATTAATCTAGAAGTAAAAGAATTATTTAAATAGTACCTACACATATTAAAAAGTATACATTTAAATTTCCTATCAAGAAAAATGCATTAAAAACGTAATGGTCACCTTAAGTTTTAATCAAAATATATATGTGAATATTGAATATACCTAATATTACTCGTATTATTAAAAAATTACAAGTTACGATAGGAGCGCATAAAAAGTCGAAAAATTATTCATTTGGAATCGACTATATTTGTTGAAAAATATCTCATTAGAATCATAAATGGTTAGAAATGTATTATAATTGTTATTGAATCATATTACTTTGGAGCGTAATCTGTTTGAAATATAATATACCGGGAACAAATGCGTTCATAAATGTAACTTTACAAAAATTATTTGTTATAGAAACATAACAATATACCAAACAATATTTTTATGGAGTTATAACTGGTCGAAGTTCATTTTATAGAAAATTTTCTAAATTTTTTCAAACAAAATATAGACTTCAGTTACGGCCATCAAAATACTACACATTATAACACATCATCATACGAGTACCTACTTTGAAGAAAAATATAACTGACAATTTCGCAATTGTAGCATTGGATATGTATTATGTATATGTACACTACACGGTGTTTCTTAATAAATTGTATCATATTTTATAACGGTTACAATAATTTCAAATAATATTGTACCAAAATTTACTAGATACCTACCATCATTTTCGTTCATTCTCGCCTCCTAGTAATACAGATTTTTTATTTCTTACGATTTTATACTATGATTCTATTGAAACGATTTTTTCGACTCTCCGTGCCAAACCAAAAACGGTATCTGCATAATGCTCCAGAGTTCACATAGTGTGAACGACCGCCCCGATTCGTTTTTTATATTTGATTTTTGGTAACATGTTATATATTTTTACAATAAAAAAATTTAGGCTTAGGTCGTAACGCGTATTAATTCTGTTTGCTCTATCATGACGTTTAAATAAACTGCAGAGTATCAAGGGCGACACTCGTTTGGGATTGATCAAATTACAACTATTACTATATGGTTTGTCAAATTTTTTTTTCGGGAAATCTGCACGCGGGACGCATGAGCCACGCGAATTGTCTAAATCAATATTAAATATATTACCTATTATGTGCACGATAAAAAAAACCCGTTAACTTAGCCACGTGTTTCGATGATACATCGAATATAAATTTTAATCCATACTTAAGGAGTGAATTATCGCAGTAGACAACGAATTCATCGAATAAAATACATATTGCAATCACATGTAAACAAACGGATACTTTTTTGCGCCGCCGCCTCCGCCGTCGCTGTCATTGAACCTGTGTCGCATTGGCCGGCGACCTTGACGCAGGACAACGTGTTCGCATCGGCCGAGTAAGTCATTTGTAAGTATACAGTAATTTTAGTTCGATTTTTTTCTATCTTTAACGCCAACCTTAGCCCTCGGCTCAACAATAACAATATTATTCTTCGTGTGCGTCCTAACATCCTTACTGTTGCGATAATTTAATGAAATAAATACCTATATATGATGCGAACGTGATGATAATAGTATACCCACTCGTTTTGCGTTCAAAAAATATGTTTACTAGGAGAGTATACAAATATATAATGAAAATGTGTACACGAGCTTAGTGTGATCGTATATAATAGGATGATATAGCGATGTATTCCTTCTCGAGTGAGTATAACCGCCCACCGAAATCGAATAGGTATACGTTTAAAATATATACTTTACTTCAAGTAGAAGTTGACAGACGTGCTGTTTGCAAAATAAATATTAAAATTGTATTTGGTATACCTACATTGTATTTGGACAACTATTATAAATTGCTATATAAACATATATATACATAATGTATATGTATATACATTATACGCATATAGAACAGACGTGCAAGGTCCTACATTTTTCACGAGACGCGCCCGTATTCAAGATTTATAATAATACGCGTGATACTGAATAAATTATGTTTTTGTTGGATTAAATAGAACGCAATTACATTTACACGGAATTAAAAAGAGGCGAGTATTTAATAAAACAATTTGAATTTCAATTACCTCAAAAATCCATCCCCTTGAGTCCTAAATAATAAAATTATTTTTATTACTTGTCTGTTTTATGACGGTATAAACTTATTATATAATTTGGTATGTACATTAAGTGGTACTATATAAAGTCTAAAATCTAATTAAAAATAATATGTCAGCAAGACAAAAGTTCAATCGTATTATTATTATTTCGTATTCACTATTTTATGTTCATAAGCTATAAGTAATAATTGTATTCGATGTAGCACATTATTTAATTACGACTTGAAGAAAGTTAATAAGTTATAATTTCAATGATTTTATGAAAAGTCAAAACTGTTGGGTAATATAAAGATCAGTATAATTGAACTACCGTGATCGAGAAAAGTAAACTATTGAACTCGTTAGAAGACGATTAGTCAAAAATACTTATAATAGACTTTCTTAACATGCAATGTCTCATCAGAAATCAGAATTATACGCTAATAATAATTAATATAATATTTCTAAAATGATTTATTTTCACTATTATATATTATGGTCAATTAGGTAATTTAATTTTCAACACAATGATAAAATATTATCATTCGTGGTCAATGAGAAATAAGATATTTCAAACTATAGTTGTATGATTTGATTTTTATTGCATAGTTGATGCATATATAAATTATAAAACACATGCTACATCGAATGTCATAAATGGTGCCAGCATGTGGTTTAAAAATGAAATTACTAACAATTATCTTTATATTTTTTTTCATCGCAAAAGAAAAATTGTACAACCAATATATACTTTATACTTATTATATTATAAAATATAAATAAAATACGTCTTTTATTTAAAAAACATAAATAATATTTCGTCTCGGGTATTTAAACAGGAATTATGAGATACTATAAAATATAAACTCTACGTAGATTTTATTTTATTTTATTGTATACGTAAATTGAATTATACTACAATAATAAGTATACCATAGTACCTATACATTTTTGAAACAGAGTTGACAATGACACAATTTTATGTTCAGTTTAATGAGCAGGAAAACAACTTAAAAACTTCTTAAACCCTAAATTTTAAATAACATAATTTATCGACTGTATTAATCAAATAATGGATAATTTCTACAAAAAATATCAGTTAAACAATACGTTTAAATAAATAAACCATAATATGAAAAAGGCAATCGATTGAATCAAAATGTATTTAGTAGTTATTACTTTATTCAATACATTTCATACAAATTAAGATATTAAAAAACAATTGAATAAATACAACATGTATTTATATTATATTATAAGACAAATATCAATCTTTTATTTAAATTATATTTTTCAAGCTTAACGCTTAAAGTTTTTGTATTTTAAAAATATGAATACATTATAAGATATGAAATATTTAATTTAAATAGCCACTGAACTACCTCTACCTACTCGTAAATTGTGAATTTATTTTTTATCTTACTATTATAAAATTCATAAGAACGTAAAATCATTACTCGTATAGTTATATAGAATATACAATAAATTTATGTTTTTGTTCATTAATTTTACGTCTGAATAAAATATTAAATTAAAATTTGGACATTATTTTTGGAAATCTTTATTTAAGTAGTGTTATTAGTTATTACACGAATGCATCGATTATTTTAACTGATTAAATTATAATTAGACTGGCCTCCAGTCGAAACATCACATATTATTATGTTTACGACGATCTAATAATGAGATGAAAAATACGAACGAATAAAAAAAACTTGAAACCAGTTTTTGAATACAGTTAACTATATTTAAAACATATTTGAATACGATATACCATGGAAGAATGCAAATTACGTTTGCAAAAATGTAGTGCTGAACAACAGAAATGTCTATATTATTATATGTAATAATATTTAAAATAAAAAACACACATATATAAATATGTCGTTTCAAAATAGATCGATCAGAAAAGATCAATAGTTCAAAATATGATCTTTTACAACGAATTTGACTGTATAAACGTACCTACCTATATACTCGTATATATTATACGACGAGAAGTCGCCTTTAGTCCTTACCTTCAAGTATGACCGCGTCGTCGGTGTGAATCTCGCGGTATGCTTCACGCCTCAGGGCCAAGGTCGGAGAGACAAAGTGCAGAATCAGCAATAGGACGGCGGTGGCCTGCAGCCGCAGAAACGGACGATAATGATAACGAGAAGGTCCCTGCTCATTTGGCCGGTCCGGCCCGGAAGACTTCATCGTCTCAGACGGTTTCTCTGCTGTTTGCGCGAGACGATGCGGGTTTTGAATCGTAATATTGTAAAGGTGGTGGCGTTGGCAGCGTTTAAATCGAAATATGACGTTCGACGGAAAAACGATTTCGCACTACGACCGGCTGTGGTGCCGGTAATCAGTGCAACTGACCGTTGGTCACGAGACGCAGCCGCCATTTATTGAGAATCTTGTGCGCGCGTGAGGTTGCGGTTACTTCTACTTCTTCTTCTAATACTACTACTACTACTACTACTACTACTACTACTATTGCTATTACTACTACACTACTACCAAGTGTCACTCTGACAGTTTATTAGACCCGATATCTGTACAAATATGAACACTGTACAGGGTGTTTCAACCGTGTGTTTGTCCCCGTATCTCCATATTATGTAGTAGCTATAATAGAATGTATAAATTGGATAGTATTTATCTTTTTCAATATTAAACGGAAATCATATTTTATTTAACTTTTAAAATACACTACAACACTAAAAATTGACTAGCTCAGATTTTTATGAAACACCTAAATCATATATTTTGAATTATTATACCTAAATAAATCAAAAACGAATATATTATTCAAACATTATTATAAATTGTAGCATTCTAGTTTCAAGTACATTATTAATAAAAAAAAGTTATTGACATGGTTGAAACATTCCATTTATTAATAGTACTATACATAATCTTTAGGTGCGTATAGATACAAGGTACAATATGTTATGGTTTCAGCACGCAATAGTTTTTAAATATCAATACGACAATATACCACCCTACATTATCTTTAATATAGACACTTTGGTAATTGGTAAAATACTTATTCGTTAAAATTTTGTATTAATTTATCAACATTGTAAAAAAATAATATACCAAATAATTTACAGTAAAAATAGAAGATTCTTGTTTCAAATGCAACAGGACACTTCTCAAGTAAAAAAAAGAATTTGATCAAGAATTTGAAAATATGGCTTTTAAATATATAGAAAAATTCCAAAAAATCAGAACTTTAATAAAATCATTATTAAAGAAAAATGAGTTGTATATTTAGTGAATCATTGTATTATAAGCATTATGCAATGTATTGATTTGTAATAATTTATACTTAAAATTTTTGAAAATTTATATTTTAAAACAACAAAAATACAAAACTATACTATCATAAAAAAAATATGTAAATATTAAATCTTGACAATGTAAGATATGTCATATTTCATCATCTAAAACTTTTGAAATGAATAAAATGTAATAAAAATAAATTTCAATATTATAATTATGCCACAACAAGAATAATGACGTCATGACAATATAATAATATATAAATCAATTAACTTAAAATTCTATTAACTTGAAATAATTATAACCAAAGTGGCAAAGTGTGTTTTAAAAGAAAAAACATGTGTTTAAAATAATAATGATTTTAATTTTTAAATCAAATTAAATCTAGTTTTTTTTGTTTTGCTTTTATCTTATATACCCTATCATATTATCCGTTTATAATCATACAGATACAATATATTTAATTATATACTCGAGTTTCTATTTAAATTTATGGTTTTATACATTATTATTTTATTTAAATTTTTATTGAACATGACTTAATTTGTTTTATTATTATAATTAAGTGCAGTATTGTGTATAGATACTCAAAAACGTATGATTAAAAAATAAAAAATTATAATATACATTTATAGACTTAAGTATTTATTAATATAAAAATTACTTAATTTACTAAATTCATTTTAATTTCAACACTTGTAACTTAAATATTAACTTTCAATATACCTTTTAAATTCTAATAGGTGTAGTAATAAGTAATTACAAATAAGCATATTTTAATATAAGCCAATGAAGCATATGTGCTGAGGTAGCGAAATTGTAAACTAGATATAAGGAAAAAGAAAGAAGAGAATGAGACAGTCGTGGTATCTGAGTGCTGCGATACTTTTGTTTGTTTGTTTGAATTGTGTTTGTGTGTGTATTCTAATAAAAGTATCATAGCTCATTGGATCGTTTTATTATTTTTAGTGTCACCTTGTAAACTTTAAAACCGATCTGAAACCGATTAATTTATGGTCGTTGAGGATTGAAAGTCTAAACAAAAGGTAGTGATATCGATTTCTTGTAAGCCAAATTGAAACCAATTAATTTATGGTCTTTTGGTTACTCAAGTGTCGATAGGAATATACTACTGATTATTGCGCCCAACGTGGGGCTCGAACCCACGACCCCGAGATTAAGAGTCTCGTGCTCTTCTTTCTTTTTCCTCATATCTAATTTACAATTTCGCTACCTCAGCACATTTGCTTCATTGGCCTATATTAAAATATGTTTATTTGTAGTTACTTATTACTACACCTATTACTACATAGAGAATTAAAATATTAATTTTTAATTGGTAGTCAAATCGTAATTTAAATAATTAAGTACTAATAGTATTTTTAATTTTTGAAAATGTACCTCAATAATGCATTTTAAGGTTTTGATCCATTTTTAGCTATCACAATTAATGTAAAATGCAAATAAATTTTTTAAATTACTTTTATTATCAGTACAAATAAAATAATATCAACACCTAGATAAGTTAATTTCATATAACTCATTTCTTGGTGATCTATTTATGACAAAGTGTACCATAACTATCGTACTAAATGTAATACCAAAAATTATTTTTTCCAATTAATATTATACTAATTTTTATCATGTAATATCTCGTAAATGTTGGTCTATTATTCCACTCGCATAAAGTTTAAATACTTATAACTCATAAACTCCTCTACTATAACAGTCGATTCTTATGCATTAAAATACTGCGAAAAATATGAAATCAAAAATGTATGTTATTCAAAAAAGTAAAAATCTTAAAAATGATAACAATAAAAAATATTTATTTATTTTTTAGATTTTATTTAAATTTGACCGAAAATTATGTAAAAATAATGTTTTTTAAAAAGTTAATAGATTTTAAAATAATGAGTGTTATCCGATAAAAGAATCATCCAGTATATTAAATTATTAAGTCACCGCATTCAGAATACATTTCTTGGTGGAGCTTGAATCACTTAAATTGTACAGGGATAGTTTTTATAATATCATAACTAATTCAAAAGTAACTCTTAACACGACATTTATTACACATAGTAATAACTACTAAATACTATAACTAATAAAAGATACCTAGCTAATATAGTATCTTAAGTATATTACTATATTTATAATAACTTTATAATAGCTAAAATCGTATTGTATTTAAGCCCAATAATAAGAAATCACACAAAGATAAAACCAATTCTAAAAATAAAATTCCCATAAAATTAAAAAAAAATCACAAGTTGTTTCAAATTTTATTTTAAACGTTTATAAAAATGTGTTAATAACTGTTTTTTTATTATAGTTTAATGGCAAGATACCCATCACTATTGATGATAATAAACCGGTCGATACTTTTTATACATCGTAGCGTTATAGTTTATCTATGTGTACTAAAACTGATGGTTATAAAAATTACAAATTAATTTTTTATGCATATATACATAAATTGTACAACGAAAAATACAAAATTACACAATTTTATAATTCATATATAGTTGTTATATAGACCTTACATAATTGAAAGGGATTTTTAAATAATTTTTATGGACTTTTATTAAAAAAATATTTTTATCACACCTGCACGTATTGAAAATTTAGTTGAAGAAGGGTTGAAAGTTATATTTTTCTATTCAATGAACAGAATTAAAACCTTGTGAAAAAGTGAAAATTTTCCATTAAACAGCGGTTGGAGTTGAAAAAGTTACTGTCCAAATCAGATTAATATACACAATGAACAAATTTAATATCAATACGTTTTATCTAATCATCTAATGACTAATGTATAAAATACTAGCTGGTAAGTGGTTACTTCCATGATAATTTTCGTCAGTTTATCCAATCGAGATACTTAGACCGACAAGAACAGTTCGTTATGGCTTACCGTAATATCGATAAAAGAATTTTTAGTTTGAACAATTAGCACGAATTCAATAAAATAGTCATAAGTTAATCACGGGAATACTAGATTTTTTAACCTCGTATCAGGGTATTTTTAAAATTATTTTGCATGATCTTAGATCCATACTTATAGTAATATTAATAATTAGTAATTACTCTACATAGATAATAATTAGTTATATTAGTTAAACATATTTTATGTTGTCTATCAGTGTTGAAATAAGTTACTTCCCGTAGTATAAAAATACTAAAAACTAGAAATTGGAATTGTATTGTTAAAAAAATCTTAAACAAAAATTAAATGACATAATTGTTTTATGATTTATTTTTTGCATTACAAACTCCTTATAAATGTAATAATACTACAACTGTTTATACAAGTTAGTTGTGTAGTCATTTGGGTTGATTGTCTTTCTCTACTGTGGTCAAAGCTTAAAATGTATAACATTGTTATAACGTAGACAGCAGCATAGATTAATTACTTTATTATCATTTATCATTGTAATCAGTTATTTTATTATTTATAATTTGAGTTAGGTTTTTTGGGATAACACTTAACACCATAGACATGAAAAGTGATTTCACCAAGACAAGTCACTTTTTTATGTGTCCCCAGAAACAAGGGATGGCCAAATAAGGGTATCTGCAGCCAAGAGGGAGTTAATTGGAATCGCAGAGATTTTTCATAAAGCCGCCAGCCATATCACTTTGGTCAGCATAACCATGTAGTCTTTTTCACCAGTGCATGCGCACCAGCCTACCTATCAACACCGGATCCTATCCTGAAAGCGAACACTAGACCTCATTTTTAACAAGCTATGTTGTATTTATTTTGATTCTATATTTATAGTTTTTAATTGAAGTTACATTACTACACTATACAGGAAAACTCGTTGGCACCCTTGCCAATTTTAGAAAAGAGCGCCTTTTTGGTTTTTACCAATTAAAAATAATTGACAAATTTTGTCAATATTAATGGAACACTCCGAACACTGATGGAAAAAATTGGGATTTTCCTTATGAAATTCACACATTCCTAATGCAGTAGTGCGTATAAATAAATAAAATAATACACATTTCAAAATTAAAAATTATCGTTTTGAATGTAGGTAAGTAACAAGAATAAAAATACTATTTTCGCAAACACACTTCGCCATACCCTGGTACATACGCCACTGGCTTTATCAATTTAACAGGTACTTATAGTAATTTAGTAGTTAGTATTATTTCTTATAATCGTACATTGGCTATAAACATAATTTAAAACGTAAACTGTTTATTAATATTGTATATTATAATTTATAAATAAATGCTATAGGTAATATAATAATATGCTGGCCAATAATGTATGGTATTAATTTTATTTAATGAATAAAAGGAACTGAAAAATAGTAAAATGTTTATTTCTTATTATTGTTCTAATTTTTTTAGTTTCGTTCAAAAAACATTTAAATAATATACATAAGTATTTAATTCATAAATAATAGGTAGGTATTTGTATTTCTTCGATTACTGTTCTTATTTTTAATTTATAAAAGTTTTCTGCGACTCCTTTTAACTCCTTTTTGTTTCTTTTACTTTTGTATAAGTCTTGGCAGGAACAGTGGCGTCATTTGGTGGTGGCATGGTGGGAATTCCCCCCCCTTGTCATTAGCGAGCCGCTGTCGGGCCGGGTATGTGCTAGTTTTGGTATGTTTTGTTTTATTTTTTGTAAATACTTTTATACTTATATTTGACGCAAATAGGACATAAATTGAGGTGAAATTCCACTCAAAATAAGTCATCATATAGTACCTAACAAAATTAAAATCTTTAACTAGTAAAAGGTTAAGGATCTGTGGTTTTTATTTAGGGATTAAACCAATCGCTGTTATGGGATATGTATTGGGATAGTTCCGATGTATAATAATAATAAATAATTATACCTATTTTTATATTATTTTAGAGTTTCACCTACTAGAGATGAAGTTGTAGAAACAAATAATAAACCTAAACCTAAAAAACAATCGTTATCTAGAGATTTTACTAAACGTAGAGAGAAAAAACGTCAATACCGAACAAATAAACAGTGCTTGATTTGGAAAAAAACTAGAAGGGGGACTCAGTGGATGTTAGATGAACGAGCGTTCCACACAAAATTCAATATCACATTACTGTGCGGAGCAAAGCCCTTCAGCCACCCATAATCTCCAAAAATCATCAAATTTATTGTATAAAAATATTTTAAAATAAATAAACACTCATTTATTTATTACACATCGTCCAACGACATTATAATTTAAATTACGATTTATAAAGATAAATAACATGTTATTATAATAACTCATCAATACATCTACAAAAAACTTATCATGTATTATTACATATATACACCAATACACCCATGTACATGAATACAGTATTGTGCGACACAAACGTCGTCGAGATACGCTTTTATGGTATACAGCACAGCCCGTAGTTGAAGATTTATATCTTCAACCAGTATAACGTAAAAGTTTAGCTGCCGATAACAACAAAAATAATATAAATACATAATACAATTTATTGAATAAAAAAATAAACAGTATTGTACATCGACAAATGGGCTTCGAATCAAACGTATATTATATTATATACGTGTACATTTAAGCAATAACAATAGAATAAATATCACGTACATCGATCGGCGTCCGTGGTCCTATGTGCGAAAATAAAAAGAACGAAGAAAAACGTCCGGGGAACTGTCGTCGGCGGTCGTACGCGTTACCGCGATCGCAACCGCTACGAACGCAAACGCGAAAAAATCGTATATATACGTACGGGTTTCAAAAGACGCAAACTACGCGAATACGAAAAGAACGGGTTGGAAAAAAACTCTGGAAAAGTCTTAAAATCCCGTGAAAAGTTTGTAGATAATAAATAATTGTTTAATATTTTGACTTTTAATTTTTCCGTTCGGTGTGGGGAAGATGCACGGATAAGGTTCTAGGTTCTTCTTTTCCTTTTTATTATTATCATTTTTATTCCTAATCTTATTATTATTATTATTATTTTTTATTATTAAAAAGAATAACCCTCGGCAACATGGCCATTGGGATAATATACATTTATTTTTTTTAAAGGTGTTACATAATAAAAAAGCTTAAATAATAATACATGTCTAAATTATATGAGAAATTATAATGATATGTATAAAGAAAGTTAAATAAGTTTGTCCAATCCTGTTTCTTGGAGAAATACGAATATGTCCGGTGATTGGAGAACTGGCCCCAGTATATCGTATAAGTCGCTGGATAGGTGGTTCCGATTTCTTGCGTCGAGGTATGCAAGACATTCCGTGAGAATATGTCTTACGGTTAATTTGATCCCGCATGTCCTACACACAGGAGGCTCATCTCGGGACATTAAGTAACCATGTGTTATTCTAGTGTGGCCTATTCTTAGTCTGTTGATGATAGTTTCCTTTTTCCTATCAGGAAAAGAGTTAGGCCAGTGAAGAAAGGTTGATTTAATTTCGTTCAGTTTTGTTTTTTGTTTTGCCCATGTATTTTGCCAAGGTTGTATTGATATGTGTTATATCGATTTTATGGTATCTTGTAAAGTGGTGAGCGGAGTGATGTCTAGAGAAGTTGAGGAGGCTGTTTGCTTGGTATGCACATCTGCTTTTTCGTTGCCATCAATTGAAGAATGGCCTGATATCCACATTATTTTAACCGAGTTCCCTTTTGATAGATGGGAGGAAATGAACTGTGGACTGTATTTTTATTATTATTATAATAATTTTTATTTAAATTGTGCGTTTATCGGCGATTGCACTATTGGGGTTTCTACGGTTTCTTGTTATCTGTCACAGAACACAATACCGGTCCTGTGTTATCGCTAATGAATCGGGTATAAAAGGCCCGGCGAAACGACCAAGTATTGACATTCACTATCTGTCCTCCGTCGTAGCAAGACCCACCCCGGGCAGACTTGCGCGATTAGGGAAGGCATCGGGTATTTATATTTTTTGATCTTTAACATATTATGTTGCTTGCACATTACATTGCTTGTACTCGTATTATTAAATAGTGATTTTATTCATATCTATATTCTACCTATTCACAGCTCTAACGTTTCCTTAGCTCAAGCTCTGGTATGCTCAAATTAAATTCGACCTTGGCCTTGTTCCGTGGCCTATAATATAAGTCTGACACCGTTCAGGCGCACTGACGCACTGTCAGTGGTTGGTTTGTTGCGTTTGCGCGAACACTGATCGTCACATCTATATTAAATATTTGCGTTAATGCATATTTTATTTTTTCTGTTTCCGTGTTATGCGATAAACGTCAATCATAGGAAGACGTTATTTGTAAAACCCCGTTTCCCTGTGCTTTATCGTCATTGTCGACATATGCGCAGAGCCACGGCGGGTTACGTTCCGCAGAAATGACAAGTCGCGCGTACGTCGGATGTAGCGAGCAAATGGCACAGTTTCAGTGACTCGTCAGAGTTCCGCGTTACGGGTGTATCACTCTCGATTGAGCTGCCCGTATCGTGTGCCGCTTTAATGATCTGACAACGCGTGCGATTTGATTCTGATTCGATGGTTCGGTGATTGTGACGTCGTTAAATGACATAAGAATCTGTTCAAAACATTGTACACATTACGAAAACGTTAAATTTTTTTTTTTCGGTAATGTTTGTAAAATTGTAACGTATAATAATTGTCTATTATACAAGATCTTTTTTAGTAATACATATATCCACGTTCATTTAGTTAAGTTTATTATTTATAAACACCTAGTTATGAATATTTTTTTTTATAGATGTCCTACAGAAAATGAGCAATTAACTCAACTGTGGCCAATCGATGTTAAAAGCGAATTAGTGAAAAATTTGTTGAAAAAACACTCGTAGATTTGACATCTTCTTCTTTTATATATTATTATAATAAAAGTGAAAAATAGTCACGTTCACAATATCTAGGATCACAGCAGTCGCATAGAAAAAAGGTCTAGGTGTGGTCACCGCAGCCTAACGATTGATTATATTAATTAGTAATTACCCATTATTATTAACCAATTTTTTTTTCATAGTCTATACAAATATGATGGTTATAAGTTATAGGTATATTTTGCATCAGAAAAAACTAATGATTTACAAATTCACTACATCAAATGTCGCGGTTTCCAGCGTTCCGTTTCAAATAAATAGAAGGGGTATGCTTAAAAAAAAAATAAAAAAGAAGGTGGACTCCGTCCCCCTATGTCCACCCACAATTCAAGCACTGCAAATAAAGATGGATCCTCTGGTAGTGAATCAGACAAAGATAAATCTACAGATAGAAGATTAATATTTATAAATAAATAATCAAAGAATATAGGAAGATTTATTTTTCGTAATTAAAACTTATCAACAATAAAAATTATTTTTTCTCTTTAAAGGATCGCCGTGGTCGTTCATCTTCTCGGTCAAGACAACGTCCATCTAGACATGCTTTCAATCGTGGCCGTTACCGTCAAAAAAGTCTTGATCGTTTTTACAGAGAAAGAGAACGAAATCAACGAGATCTTAGAGATAGAGAAAGGGCAATTCGTAAAAGGGACCGAAAACGCGATAGACGTAGGCAAAGAGAAAGAGAACAAAAATCAACATCTCCTGCTACTAAAAAGAAAGAAGTGTGTATTTTTTTTATTTATTAACAGTATATATTTATTATGTTTACAACTTAACTCAAGGATTCTACTTCATCTAAAGATGACGATTCTAAGAAAAAAAAAACGTAAAAGAAGATTTCTAGTTCAGATGTATGTGTAATTTTGAGTTAACCTTAAAATTGTTATTTATCTTCGTTGTGTGTATTTCTATAGGAAAGAGATAGGGATGACAAAAAAAAGACAAAATACAAGAAACATAAGGAACATAAGAAACGCAATACTGAAGAAAGTGTAAATAACAGTTTGATATATATATTATACTTATCATGTATTAAAGCTTTTAATAATTATATATATATATTTGTTATAACAGTAATAGGGCTCTGATGTCAAGTCTGGAGATGAATTAGAATAACGTTTAAGAGAAAAGGCATTTCGTACGATGAAAAAGGCTGGACAATTCATTACAAATGTATTTGTTTTTTTTTTTTTTTATGTTCTTTCTTTTTGTTGTAATTTTAACAAATTTTAATAATTTTTTTATTACTTTTTAAATAATAAACAATTTATGTCCTAAAAAATATTCGTACATTATCAGTGCATGGAAGCTTAAGTATACAAATACAATTTGTTTAACAGTTGCTGCATACAGATACAGGTTATGAAACTATGATAGACTTGACAATATATTTAATGATTAGGCACTACATAGTTACATAGAATAGGCCAGGAACCAACCAATATTAAGAAACGGTGGCGAATTTATGTACATAATAATAAATAATACTCAGACATTTTTATTATTTCTTTAGAGACAATATCACGATTATTTGATACTTTTTCCACCGGTTTCACTTCTTAATGAACATTTTACAATTTTTTGATATTTCTTCTTCAGATCTTTTAGTTTTTAAACTTTTTAATTTAATCATAGGAGAATTTATAATTTTTTTTTTTGAAAGCATTTTGGGAGTTCTAGTTCTTTGTACATTTTCCTTTTCCAAGACTGAATATATTTTATTAGAAGCTTCTGAATTCTTTAAAATTATTTTATCTGAACTCTTTGTAATCAATGAAGTTTTATTAAATATTTGTTTTGATTTTTATTAGATGGTCTGATATTTTTTTTAGAATTTTTTGTTTGAAGTTTTGGAGATTCAGGAACTTTAAAAACTGGCTCAGGTTGAATTAAATCAATATTAATATCAGGTAATTTTTTTAACTTTGATAGTATTTTATTGTTTGTGTTTGTATCATTGATATGGGTTATAGTTACTTCTTTTGAAATTTTTAAGTATAATGGAATTAATGATTGTTCTTTCTGATTAAGTACTGATTCTATTTTTCTAGAAAATCATACAAAAAAAAAAAATAATTATAAAAACCACAGTAAATCTATACAATTATAAATTATTAAAATATATTTTTTACACAATGTACTTTTATTTTGATTGATATTATACGTGACGTATGTTACCAATGTGTCTATGTTTTATTTACTTAATAGCAAGTTAAACACATTTATTTATTATGAGCATCAGATATTGAACGTGTATTTTAACTAATTTTATTTTAAACCTATATTTAATAATTTAATAAATAAAAATAATAGAAAAATTTATAGAGTAATTATATAAATTATATTAGTTAGGCAGATCATAAAACAGTACATTACATAACAAAGTGTTTCACATAAGATATATGCATAGTAAGTTCAGAGGGTGGCAAATTAATATCAACTTATTATTTATTTAATATTCCAGAACATTAATAATTTATTATATTTTAGATACTGAGTTCATCGATGAATATGTATCGATCTTACTTGGATGTGTGCTTTTTTTTTTATCTACCATCACTATTTGAGGCAGTAAAAATGATTCAATTTTTAAAAGAGGGTGATTTCTTGTATCAAAGTGAATCTATTTGGTACTTAAGGGTCAAAAGGTTTACTAATAATTTTTTTTATAATTAGGAAAAATAGAAAATAAAGAAATAGTAACTGAAATACAATTTTTGACAAAATTAATTTTGTTTCTTTTTTTGGTGTAACTTGAAAATGAATTACTATAGATACTTGATATTTTTGCAAAAATTTTATATCATTCTTTATTTACTATACAATTTTCAAAGTATTTTAGCTCTTCTTGAGATATTCATAAGCATGAAAAATTTTCAATTTTTTCTAGTTTTTTTCAATTAATGTCGATTATAAATTAATTGTTTGAAAATATAAAAATACAAAACATTTCATAATGTTTTTTTATAAGCATTTAAAGTTTAAAATTCTCGACAATTTAATACAAGATCCTATAAGTTGTTCTTAAATCTAAATTAAAATTTTGAAAATATAGATATAATCATATAGGGCATATAGATTAATAAACACTGGAGTTATTTTTCAATAATATAACATAATATAGGTACTTACCAGAAATGATATTATTGTACTTAAACATGATATATATAATATTAATAAATGAATCATAAATAGTAATAAAATAATGTGATAATATAAACAATATTTATTTATTTTATTAATTCTAAATTCTTCAAGAAAATAAAGGGCATTACATTACTTAAATATAGATTTATAATATTATATAATTATAATTGATTATGCGTGTATAATAATGATATTTTATTTCCTGTATAGTATTCAGTGGCTTTAACGCAAACCATCCAAATCCTTACCCGTAATTCAAAAATTTCAAACATCATGCCAGGTAATTCACTGTGAAGATTAAAGCGAAACTAGTATTGAGATTTAGCTTAAATACAAAATTTAAAAAAAAAATCAAGTCGAAAGTGTTATTACTAGGTAATGGATAAATCTTTTTAATCAAATCAATTAAAATATCAAACATTTAAAAAAAACATTTCTTTTCTTAAAAAAATATCATTGTTTATTTATGAATATACGAGTAGAATATGAAATATGAAATATGCTATTAAAATTGTAAAACAATCCCTTAAAATAATAAAAAAATGTCAAAATATGCGCTAAAAAAGTTTCATTTTTTAAATTGTTATGTCATGAAACAAATTATGTGCTTACTTAGCATATAATACGATCAACCAGAATAAATATGCAAATGCATACAAATCCACGCTCTAAAATAATATATGTAAAAGCTTCAGGTCTCTACGGTTGAATTACAACACAATAATTAAAATTTAAAATTGTTACTACTTATTAAAATAACTTTATTTCGTTCAAATTTGAATTTCAAATGTTTATAAAAAAAATATGTGTGCCTATCTTTAAAATTTATAAATAGCTTTCAATAAAACTCTTGAGGAATCTTATATTAAATTTTCAAACTTTTTGATCGGGCAAAAATTTTCGTTTTTTTTTTATAAATTTTTTGTCTCGTTTTTTTGAAAACTACAGGAATTTTTTTTGGTTTTTACCTGTCATTCATTGTAAATTCAATAGATTTATCGTTTGGCTCAAAATAAAGGGTGTACGAATATGTGAACTTTTGTTTTCTAACTGTATATGCTTAAAATTCCTTTGTGCACCAATCATACATTATTATTTATTATACATATTATATAGATTCGTCTTTATAGCCTTGACGTCTTAAGTTTTTATCCAATTTTGGATTCTGAGCGGAATGGGGGTTTTTTATCTTACTATTTTATCTTACTTTCACCATTGTCTCATTAAGTTAGTTTCTGGTAGAGATTGATAGAGAAAAAATATAGTATTCAACAAAATTCGTTTTTAGATTCTAAGCAGGATGATGAATGTATTGATTTTACAATCTACGGTACGTGTGTATGTCACTCCTCCTAAGCGGCTGGACCGATTTGAATGAATTTTTTTGTATGCGTTTGGATGACGCCCTGAATGATTTAAAATCACAAATCAGCCCGATAAAGTAAATTATTAATGCGCCTCTACGTTGCTTAAGGAACCTCTGTACAAAATTTCAAATTTTTTATTTTTCAACGGTTGCTAGGATACTAAAAAATTTTCCTACAATTATCGTCGTTGACTGATAAATTGACTCCCCAAATCTCCCTTTTCGTACCTGTTTCAGAATTCTTACTTTGTCCATATTTAATACTTATCGGATTTATATTCCTTCTTGTAATTGCTAATGAGTATAATGAGCTACTTGTAAGAATAATGAAAATTGTCAATACTGAACAGTCTCACTCTTCCTACTATATTTTACTATACATATTTTATGTTTTCTTTGTTATTCATTGAACATTTTTTCTTATTTTATCTCTTAATTGTTTTATAATATTTTAATTACTAAATGTTACTTGTAATGTAACCATTACTGTTGAGATACCAGCCCGTATTTTTAATAAATAAATATAGTTCGATATATTATGAAGTGAATACATTTTTTGTTCATGGTCAAAAAAATTGACAGTTATTCAACACAAGATTTTCTATGAGGTTTTTTTAAAACCCAAAAATACAGTCATTATGTTCATATTGTATAAATTAATTTTATAATACCATTTTGTAATTTTTTAATAATATACGAATTAAAAACCAATATTAAATAATTTAACAAAAACATTTATTCAAGATAATCATAAACATTAACAAATATAAACAAACAAACAAACAAACAAATATAAACATAAACATTGACATTAGTCATTTTATAGACATTATATAATATGTGTACGTGTATAACAGTGATGAATCTGCTTCAACTATGCGCAGCAGTATAGCATGCGCCTCATAAACTTTTTGGTTCTACATCACAAAAATTTACGTTTATAGCGTGTCGAATCTTTTGTAGGTGATGCCGGTGCGGATGTCAGTGCGGGTGTTTGTTCCTTCGCATCAGTTAAATCACCTCACGCTTCTTGGCCTTTCGGCTATCGGCTGTTGCGACTGGTCCGATACAACAATAGTAACCGACACATCCTACAGCAATCTGCTAGAATATTCCGTTTCCAGAATAGATATGTTTGACATCGAAACGGCGACGCGGTGTAAGCATTTCAATTTTTTTATTTCTGAGAGCTGGTTAGACTCTACTTATGTTAAAATGTTGGGCATTGACACTCAACTGTTGAGCTGTGCGTCAATACCCAACATCTCGACATCAGTAGAGTCTAACCAGTTATCAGAAATAAAAAAATTGAAATACTTACACCGCAGCGCCATTTCTATGCCAAATATATCAATTCTGGAAACGGAATATTCTAGCAGATTGCTGCAAGACGTGTGGGTTACTAATGTTATATTGAACCGGTCGCAACAGCTGGTAGCCGACGGTCAAGAAGCGCGAGGTGATTTATCTGAAAACCAAAAACCATCATGAACGGCATGAACCTAATCAAGTGTACGTCAATGACCAACATCTCGACATCAGCAGAGTTTTCAGCTGATCTGACTGGACCTATAGGCAGCGTCTGCTAGAAAAATATTCCGTTTTCAAAATAGAAATGTTTGGCATCGAAACTGCCATTCGGCGTAGGCATTTCCAATTTTTTATTTCTGAGAGCGGGTTAAACTGCAATGAGATGTTAGGTAAACTTGCAAAGTTAATTTTGTACATCGTGATCACAAAACGTTAATATAATATTAGATAGGTACAAAATAGAAAAAAAATGAAAATAAACTATAGATAATAGTATAAATACATGTTATTACTTTGTGTTAATATTTTTCTCATAAAAATAATTTTATAATACATTTAATTAATTTATAGTTTTTGGAGTATATTTCATATATATATATATATATATATACAGTGGCGGACTGGAAGAATAAAACAGTCCAAAAAAATCATAATTTCATAGGCCCTCAGTTTACTTATATTTATACAATTTAAAATTTAAATTTAAACAAAAAATTACCTATTTAAACGACGAATAACGACGATGTTCATTGTATTGTTACAACTTAAAAACATTATTCCTATTAAAGACTTAAAATTGTTATGTACATTATGAGTTTTATTTTACACAATGGCATAAACAAAATTTGTAGATTACCTAATTTTAAGATATTACCTATATATTTATATCAAACCTATTCACACTGTTATATTGATTCAAAACTTGATAACAAAAATATGGTATTAATAATATAATAAATAAAATAAAATAAATACAAATATGCAATTTTTCGGAAAAAATTAAATCAAAATACATAATATCAAAAATGAAATGTAATTAGTAATATAGGTTGACAAACTGTCATATGTAATTATATAATATAGGTAGTAGTAAACTGAATTCCAAATAATTGGGTGGATATTGGGGCTAGGTAAATTGAGTCCCAAGTAATAATATTTTTCAAAAGAATAATTTATAAATAACGACGATGTACCTACTTAAAAATAAAGTCTTTACATTCAATGAGTAATGTATAGTGACTAAAGTCACCAATTAGTCATTATCGGTTACCGATTTGCTTACTTAAATACATTCAAATAGATATATTATAAATAAAAATATTTCAAGGTTTGAATTTGTTAAGAATATATAAAATAAATTTTTACCACATGTACATAATAACAATAAATAGTAATGAATAAAAAAAAAATTTGACTTGAATTTGTATATTATATATTATATATATTTTATATTAATTGTGATTTTTATGTACAACGATGTGAATTATATTAGATATTAAAAGCAAAAAAGCATATTTTTGACTATGCCAGTTATGTTAACATAATAACAGATAGTACTAAGCCTGTAAAAGTGAGAAGGAATATGTGCTGTTTTGGAAATTAAACCTATTATAACCAGGGACTCAGTTTACCTTATACCTTTTCAAATCCGGGACTCAGTTTACCACAAAAACGGTATTTCGGACTCAATTTACCTAGCCCCATATAATATATATCATTTTTTTAAATTTATAAAATTTAATTCATATTTAATCACTTATAAGTAGGGCTGTAAAATTGTAGGAAAGTGCATTTCTTTTTGGTAATTGTGAAACGTAGCTTTGTTAGTACATATAATTTAAATTATAAATAAAATAAATAAATAAAATAAAAAATAAATAAATAAATAAATCCATTTATGAAACTTTTATTTTGCATATTTTTGCATTTATTGATGACTTTTTCGGTCATTTTTTGCCTGTTTAGGTGTCATATTTTCTTTTTTTAAAAAAATATTTCAGGGGAATAGCATTATTAAAAAATCAATCAACTTCAAAATCAAAATTCAAATAAAACCAATATATTTATAAAAAAATTTTTTATTATTAAATAAATACATTTTTATGCATATAATATACTAATATAAATATAAATGTTAAATTAAAAACCATTTTCAGGGCATTTTATACCATTATTTTTATCATTTTAAGTGCATATCTTATTGCATTTTTTAAGGTTTTTTAGTGCATGAAATTCACAGCCCTACTTATAATAAGTTATATTACAGTAATCCGCTTGACTCCTACTAACTGTACAATAGAACTACTGTATCCACTAGCTCGCATTTTTTTTTCTTAATATAAAGTAACATCCGTAAAGATTTAAATGTTCACTAAATATTTATGTTAAAATTTTCTAGACTTGATATTATTTTTACTTTATATTAGCTATTTATAGACATTTGGAAATTGTCTAACTTTTTTTTATTTTTGTTGATAAATTGTTTGATTTACGGTAAAAATGTTTAAAAATTTCATAGAAGTTTCTACATAAATTGTTTTTAATGTAATTTAAAAATAAAAAAAATACACAGGTACGTACAATTTGTTTACATTTATTTGATATATATAATATTATATAAAAAATTTTAGTGATTTCAGAGATTTTTCTTAGTTTAAAAGATATTTACCGACAGTGTAGACGGTATAGTAAAGACTTGAAACTTTTTTGTTCATCAAAAATTATACTTATTACTATATTTTCTATGCTTAATAAAAATTTTAAGCTATTTATACTATGAACCTATTTAAATTATTTTACTTGTAGGTCATTTAGGATTTATAATTTAATGAGCGATATATTTAAAATTATATGTTATTTTTGGTAAAAATTAAAATAATTTACTTCTACAATTGTACAATAAAAGAACAATAAATTAATAATAATAGGTGTCTAATATAAATAAATAAAATATTCAAAATATTCTTAAAAGTAAGGCCGGCAGTCTCCTCTCAGAACCGTAAAATGATATAATGATGTTTCATTGAATTCAAATTTATCACATTTATTTATTATTATACAGATTCATCTACTCATTAATTCAACGACGAGATACTATAGACCGAGTTCCTCGGTTTTTCTGTCGAATTGATACTATCTAACATCTTTACATATTAAAATCGTTTCACAAAAGATATTATTATACTTTACAAATTTATTGCATTTTTTATTTTACATCATGTAACAAATTAATCTACAGCAATTAATAATTATTAAGTTTAATACTTAATATATAATATTATCATCGTTTTTGAAACGAATTGCATTTTAGAAAATATTAGCAATATTAGTTTCAATAATAACAAAATGTAATTAATGTATAATACCTACTATCATATATTATGGTTATATACTATAATATAATAAATAATATTATAATCATCAATCACATTAGCTTGATAGTTATTTTATAAATTAAACAATTGTGCATACTTACAGGAACCGGTACTATCGGTGGTTTCTAGCTGTTTGTATGTCGCACCACTTTGGCGTGTAGTTGAGTTTTGTTGAACATGTTAATTTCTTGCTGAGTATAAGAAAAAAAATTGTTGAGTATTAGGTATACATATCCAACATGTTTGAAAATAACTTGGGCGATAAAGACGATAAAGTGTTTAAATGTTTTTACTTTTAATGAGATTGAGACTACGGAGGACAGCGATCGAGTACCGAAATCCGAGAATGATGATGAGAAAAAATATAAAATGGAAAAGCTTGGGGTTTGGATTCCATTTTGGCGTCCATAGAATAAACTTAAGATCGTCTATCGGGTCATGTGACCGACATGTGACGGATGGTGACCATTCACATTCCGAAAATTATACAGGAATTTTTGAGAGGAATATTTTGAAAATAAACGGAGGAATCATCGATGAAACCTAGACAATAACATCAACGGAAGATGGACAATTTTATTATTATTCATGTTATGTATTTTTCTATCGATTTTCTCCGAAAAATCCAAATGTGATCGACTATTGGCGTATTTTTCGTGTATTACCAATTAACTATATAACCAAATACTTGAAATAATATATAAACATAATCTATTTGAATAATAATATCTATTCTTTATTTTATTTGCAGCTATATTGCTATAATGCTGTTAATGTTATTATATTACTAGAGAAAAGACACATACATACAGTTAAAACTATCAAGTAATAATATATATTATGCTTATATGATAGATAGTTAATTTCGAAAAATTTCAATGGACAATTCAAAGCCTCAAAGAGTTATTTTCTACATATTACTAATATGTCTGTGGTTATTTCTTATCTTAGATGTTTTGGACTGTGGTTACTGGTTTCAAGGTAACAACAATTAAAATTTTGTAAATACTAGGAATATTGATAACAAACTGATAATAGCATTCGTTAACTCGGATTCATAATAATAATATAATAAATTGTTATATTCTATGGTACACTTATACTATTTTTTTAAAAATATTCTTGTATCAAATAATGGAATAAATCTAAAATGTGTTTAATCTATTACATCTTACGTATTTAATTACAGCGTGTTATGTTTGTCCAAGAAATAAACCAAAAATGTCAGTTTAAATAATGAATGATCCAACATTACAAAACTATTTTATTTCATCATAATATACATTGTAACTTTGGTTAGTATAATATTTATTTCAATATATTTTGTATTTTACTACATTAACTTGTGTAGTTAATGAATTATGATCATTTGTGTTATTTGTATATGAACCAAAATTATTTTATAACTAACATCATATTATATTAAATTACTTAAACCATTATTTAAAGTTTTGTAGGAATATGTCAACTCAAGGAAATCTTTGTTTCAATTTATAACAAAAAGTGTAAATAAACTGAATTAACCAGAAATATGATTCATGTATCAGAAGCTATAATAATGGACGATACATGTAAGAAAAAATCTAGACCATATTATATACCAACAGTTAAAGATACAATTCAAATTTCAAATAAACCAATTATAAGACCATCAATTCCAACAAAAAATGAAACTATTCTGCTTAATGAGCAATGTAAGTCATATCTAATTCAATAATAGTTTGATCACCCAGTAATTCATATAATAATTTTCTTAAATATTTATATTAATTTAGGTACACTTCCAAAAAATACTAAAGCTATAGAAACAAAATTATTTATTGAAAAAAAGAAAAAAGAAAGAACTGAAAAATGTAAATTAGATATATTAGAAAAAAAAAAATGGCAGAAGAACGAAAAAAAAAGTTAGATCAATTACAAAAAACTACAAGAGAACTAGCTAAAGCTTCTATCAAACAAAAAGTAATTACAATTTATTAATTATATTATATGAAAGCCAAGAAGTCATAATGGATATTGGGTTGTATATTATGTCCATAGCATAGTTAGTTAATACTTTGGATACCAAAATTAAATATTCAATTTATAATCCAGTAAAATCTTTGTTTACTCATATTATATTATAGGTACAGCAGATCCTCGATAGTCTGGACCCCAATCATCTGGTGAACATGGTAATCGGGACAGCATATAAATCCATTTGTTTTTGTAAATACAATGAACTTATGTAGTTTATTTGGAATTCCCGGAACCCGATTAATCTATAAAATATTGTTATTGACAAAAACAATTTCGTCATTTTTATTGCCTACCTATTTTTATAATTTAAAGTACAATAAATATAAAGATGGTGGAAATAAAAATAAAAATCTTTGTCATTTGAATAGGTTATCTTGAAAAACCTCCGGTAATCGGTCTGAATTTGTCCAGACTATCAAGGCTCTACTGTATTATATTATATTAATATATAATAATTTCCTGTTGTTATTGTTTATTTTATGTATTTAACAAAACTCATGTTTGTTATACAATCGGTTACATTGATAATACTAAAAATTACCCAGTATAAAATAATCAATGTATATTTAAAAACTTAAATATTTTTAGTTGATAACAAAAATGTGTAGGATATTTTTTTGGAATAATGAACAAGAATTTAATGTATTATCTAACCAAACCTCAGATAAACAATTCCTATATTTAAGAGTTTAATTTTCTCTTATAATAACTTAAATTGTATATTGAAACATTAAGTTTTACAAACATACTTACATTTTTAGACTACCCGTGTTCAAGACGAATGTAAAATTGGTATTAATTTATCAACTGAATCAAATGATCCTAAAGTACAGTACTTAGCATTAATTATTTTTATTTATTATTAACATTTATTTGTTACTTATAACATTTATTTTTAGATGGATCAAACGTGGTCACCTCCACCGTCTATAGTTAAAAGTCATAGAAAAGTACAAAACGAGTCAATAAAAGATTTTAAAGTTACAAAGAAAAATTCAAATGATACAAAAGATGTAATTATTTTTATTTGATTTGTTTTTAACTATAATACAAGATATTCCTAACTCATAAGTTTGTCTTTTACATATATTAAATATTATATGATACTTATAAAATCAATCTTTAGGTGGATCAAACATGGTCACCTCCACCGCCTATAGTTAAAAGTCATAGAAAAGTACAAAACAAGTCATTAAAAGATTTTAAAATTACAGATGAATGTACAAATGATACAAAAGATGTAATTATTTTTATTTTATTTGTTTTAACTATAATATAAGATACTCCTAGCGCTTAACACAAGTTTTTTTTTCAAACATTATTTAATGCAATGGGAGTATAACATAAATTATTATAATAATTAATTAAATAATGAATTAACACTATATATTATTATTATTATTATTTTTTTTTTAACCATTAGATTATAAGTTCATGTACATCTTCAAAAACAGCAAATAAAATTTCAACAACAAAATTAATTGAGCAAAGTAAGTAGTCTGCTTAATGCATTACACTAATACTTATCATTTTTAATTTTTAATTGATTTTTTAGAACCTCAAAAACGTGAAGTTACCAAACCTGAAAATTTATTATCTAAATTAGTATCTAATGATGATTATGAATTATTTAATAGAAATTTATTTGATATTTCCATGCCTAAGCTAATTGATACTGATATTTCTTTCGGTCAACAAGTTAATAACGATGGTAAGGATATTGTTTTAAGAATATTAAAAATATAAAGATTAATATAATTTATATTTTTAGTAACCTTTTCAAATAAATCATGCCAAGAAAATGAAAAACAACCAGATGATGTTGCTTATTTAGATAGAGATACATTGACTATGCCTGACATTAATTTGAGTACAAAGCTTTCAGACATTGTAAATAATAGTACTAAATCATATACAGGCTTACAGTTGCCTATTAAATCACACGAGGAAATTATGCTAAGTATTGACCATCTAGAAGAGCTTCAAGAATTGTTGTTAGATCAATGTTTGCCAGTTAAAACGTGTACTTCAGAATCCACACAAACTGAGCATTGTAATAATATATTATCAATGTCGACTTCAAAATCTCCACCACCTACAATGAATTTTATTTCAATATTGAAATCTAAACTAAATTTACAACAATCAAAAAATAATAATTTGGATTTCAGTGAACCTACTGCTGATTTAAGTATAAATGAATGCACAATTGTAAATAATTTGTATTCTAATAAAATCAATAATCTTGATTCTACTGAACTTAATCAACTAGATGTAAATGTGTGCGATGAAGAGACAAATTTACCAAATATTAACCATATTGAACCAAAAAACTGTTTAGCTAGCTATACAACTTCATTAATTGATGAAGAAATTAAGCCAAAGTCTAATAACCCATTTTCAATTAATATTATTGAGAATAATAATTGTGAAGAAAAAGTAAATACAATAAATAATGACAAATTATTTACTAAATTAAATATAATAACTAATGATGATATTAAACAAGTTGTAAAAAAACTTAATTATGACTTTGATTTGTTAACAAAAAACAATTGTTGTAATTATTCAAATAATTTACGTAATACTTCCATAAATTTACAATTTGATGAAAATAATACAAATAATAGATCATCTCATTGTGTGAGTTATAAATTAACCAAATAAGTTAAATTATTATTATTAATTTTTCTTTTCTTTTTTTTTTTATTAGTTTTCTGAAATCCATGATGAATTTCAAGCAGAACTTGATACTCTGGACCAATTAAATGACTCCTTATGTGATATAGAAAAAATGAGCTGTGACATGTCAATTAAAACTAATGTATTACTTATATATTTTAATATTTATAATTATCAATTCAACGTACTATTTTATTTTGTACTAAAATTTTAATTGATATTTAACAAAGTTGCAAAAATTACAGGAACAATCTATCGAACTGAATGATCACTCCAATTCTAATAATGATAGTGATATTGCTGCACCTTTTTCCAAACTAAATGCTTTATCATCAAATATGATGGGTGTAGATAAAACAATAACTGGCTTTTCTATTCAAATGGTAATCATATATATATATATTATATATTATAGTAAATATTTAGAGTGAGTCCGTTTTTAATAAAAAATTTAATACTATGATTATAAACAAATGTATATCGACATCAGTTTAAATAAAACAATTATTTCTTTAATTATTATTTATTTATTTTCTTTCTTTATTTGCTTTTATGCTAAAAGTTTTAGAAGTGATGTAGCTTCTGATTATTATATTGACAGTATTGATTGTCAATCAGAAAATGAAAAAAATATTATTTAATAACCAGTAAATTAAATATTTTGAATCACATAAAAATATTTTTTAAAAAAATTGCTTAAATATTAATGCCAATCAAACTGTTTACCTAATATACTATATTTATAACTATCAAATATTGATAAAATTTATTTTTTTTTTTAGTTTGAACAATTAATGAAGGATGAAAAACTCAGGGCAAAACAACACCATACTATACTTAGTTTGAGGGAAAAATCTTTAACTAATCGTTTAAAGTGGGAAATTACTATGTATGACCTTCAAATTAAGTAAGAACTTTTTTTTTAATAATTTAAAGTTCTTTGTTCTATTACTATATTTCATTTTAACTATTAATATTATGCACATTTTAAAGAAATTTCAAAAACAGACCCAGTTATGAAAAACAGTTTCAATTGTTCAAACAAAAACAAAGAGGTACTGTAAAAAAGTTAGAACACTCCTTGTCGCAAGTAAAACGACTTGGTAGAGTAATTGATTCAGTATATAAGCAACGCTTTATAATGCTTGAAGAACATATTCAACATTTAAAAAATGAATCTTCTTCCAAAAAAATTATACGTAAATTAAAAAGCTTAGATCAATTTCCAAAGGTAATATTTGTCTATTAAACCTTAGATGTACTTGAGAATAATAAGAAACATTTGATTTTAGAAAGAAGATCATAGTTGTCAGTCAATGAATTCTCATGTTTTTAAGCAATTTTATAAGTCTGATGATTTTTATAATATTGATAGTAAACATGATAAAATTAATCCAATTGAATCTAAAAATAATACTTTACCATCAAAGTTTGAATTGGATAAATCTAAAATTATATTACGAAGTGAGTTCATACATTGATAATATTTGATTACTTAACATGTAAACTGTCATGAGCCTGTGGGCAACCTAACACGGATACATTAAGAGCAGGCACGTATACAGGGGGGGGGGTTGTGTGTGAAAAAATTGTTTTATTATGTTGCTGCACAATTTGTATTGTTAAATTTTGTACCCCCCTCCCCAAAATTTTATTTTGTATATGTGCCTGATTAAGAGGACATAGAACCTGCACGTATTGTCCTCGTCTTACATACATACAACATAGCAAATTTTTAGCCAGCAGTTCAAACCCTCATTGTTTTTAATATACTATATTTTTTTATGGTATAGAAATAATGACTTAATAATAATTGATTCTTTTATTTTTAGTGTGTTTGGTAAGTTTGGTTAGGTTAGTTGACTGCCGGTGACCTAACGACTTTCATTTTAAATTTGTAATACAGTAGAACCTTGATTATCCAAACTAATTGGCCCACACCTAGTTCGAATATTGGAAATTAAAAAAAAAAGTTTTTTTTAAACAGTTAAAATTTTATATTGTGTACATACATATTTATTATTATTATTAATATTTTATTAGAATTCCATACATTACATTATTAGAAATACATTACATACATAGGAACATAATATATAATATTTATTATATTGTTTTTAAATTTACCCAGTGATGAACCCGAAACTCGAAACCTGCTAAAAATGTTAACTGGTTTCAAACCCATAACCCGTAACCTGAAATATCTTAACCCTTTTTGACTCGCTGTGTTCGGATACGCTAATTGTAGTTCGAATAATAGAGGGTTTGTATAACGGAGGTTCGGATAATCAAGGTTCTACTGTATTCAGATTTTTCCAATTGAAACGCTATAATTAAAATTAAGATTAGACTCTCCTATTTATAAATACATACACAAACATTACAGTAATGCCCTATTATTTAACCGTGGTTCCACAGTTACATATCCGTATTAGGACGCTGGCGGGCTCATGGCAGTTATCATGTTAAGGTGTTTAGTATTATACTTTTTTACTTATTTATAAAATAGGAAAAAATTATTTTTATTATGTATTGCTCTATTAGATTCTTAAATAAGTTAATTGTTTATCATATTATAATATATTAGTGCATTCACTTAAAAATTTTATGTTTAATTTTTAATAAATATTAATTATATTGTTATTAGATCAAGCAACTAGTCCTATTAGTATTGAAACTAATATTTTAGATCAAGTTCAAAACGTTGAAGTTCAAACAGATGTTAGATATTCTTCACAGTCTGTCATTGATAAAGCTATACAAACTTCTAAAACTAAGTTAGTGTTCAATTTTCTCTAATAACTATATAAATATAGTAATTAATAACTAGCTATAAAATGTTTAGATGTAACTATACCAATAATGAAAATATACAATCAATTAATTGTATTGATTTATCTTATAAAAATGAAATATTTGATACAATTGAAACCGAGGATAAAAGATCACTGTCGCCGATTTTATCAACAAGTCCTGTTAAACTGAAAAAACATATTTCGGATACATCAAATAGTAAATAAAATGATTTAAAAAATTGTTTGACTTAATTATTTATGTTCATTTATTTTTAAGGTACAAATTCAGAACAGAGTGATATGGATATACGAATAATAACTTTACAAGAACAACTTGAAGCTAGAAAGTTAGAATCTTTTAGATTGAAAAAAGAACAAAAAAAACTTAGATTAGAAAATCTTAAAGCTAAAGAACAAGATCTTTTGAAACAGATAAATTTATATGACAAGAAAATTGAAGAATCAAGAAAAAGCTTGATGGTTGAAATTAAAAAAAAAAGTATGCACGAATCAAAGTTTTCAATAAAAAACCATTCTTCTTCAACAAATTCTAGTTGTTCTATTCTTCAAAATGTAATTAATAATGAAAATATTGATAATCAATATATGGATGAATCAGATAGAATAACATTGACAGATGGGAAGACATATTTCTTTCCAATTGCAACTGATGCGTCATGTGATCATAGTATATCTCTAAATAAAACAGTAGATGAATTACAAAAAAAAAATATTAATGAATCAAAGAAAAATCATAGTAATATGTATACAAATAATTTTGATTCAGTGAATATTGATAGTTATAAACTTACAGAACAATCATTTCAATCGTTAGAATCAATTCCAGTTTTTGAAGGTACACAGTTACATGAAAAACACACTGTAAAAGAAGTAAATACTTCAAAAAAATCTAACGAAATTAAAACTGAAGTAAATATTTTTTTTAAATCTCAACCTCAGAATACTTTAAACATTGAAACATCAAATAATGTCAAAGCAAATTTAAAGAAAGAAACACATTTGTGTGAAGTAAATGAAACAATTGACAATGGTATACATTTAGATATTGCTTCATGTAAGTATTCTATTTCAAATCAAAGTATGTCAGAAACTTCAAATAACCAAGAACCATATCTAAAAACAGATAATAAAAAGTCACTGACTATTTATGACAATATTAACTGCTCCGATACAATAAGTTTATCTGATAGGAGTGCTATTCAAAGAAAACTCTTAGTTAATTTAAACAAAAATGATACTGATGTATGTGAAAAGCTGGAAAACAGTGTCAGTCAATTTGAGGTACCTAATCATAAAATAGGTTTAGATGATATTTATAGTTCAGATTTTACATCAGATGATTATACATCGGACTTTCAAGGTTCATATCAATTTAATAAAAATGATAATATTGTAGAATTAAACGACAGTGAACAAAGTAATGAAACTTCTTATGAAGAAGAAAGAAGTGAAGGAGAAATAATGTTTGAGGATAAAACATTTATTGAACAATATTCGGATGATCATACTAATTTTGTAAGTAAAATTATAGTGAAAAGTTATTTATATTATTAATAACTAAACCAAACCTTTTGTATTATATTTTAGGTTCAAAACGATAATTCTAATGACGAGAAAGTAAATGCTATTACTACTAATATTTTTAATTGTCTTCTAAAAGATACAAAAAAATCACTGAAATCTAATATGAATAAATCGTTAATTTGTTCAAAAAAAAAAGATCTTAATAATTTAACTGAAGAAACTCCATTATTATTAATCTTAAAACGTGAAGAAGAGAATCAAAACCGGATTATTCTTTCGGAGCAAGCAAAAATTATTTCAGACGTACTTTTTAAGCAACATTTCCAACCAATTTTTACCGATATGCTTCAAATGTATTTACCTAAATTGAATGAAATAGAAATGGAAAAATTAAAAGTATATTTAAAGTGGTCTTCTTCTAAAAAAAAAAAACTGAAATTATCAGAATGTTTAAATTTTAGTAAGTGAATGATTTATTTTGTTATAAAACAGTTCTTAATTTGACTGCTCTAAAATGTTTGCTTATGTCTTTATTTTATTAATGCATATTTTACTGCTTGCTGTCTTGCTTTTTTTTTTGCACCAATATATACTTCAACTTCATAATAATCGTTTTTTACATTAGTTTGTGTGCATATTTATCTATGCTTATAATTTGTATTATTTATTGAGTAAATCAATTAATATTTTTATTTTATTTGTTTATAAGTTTTTTTATATAAAATAAAATTCTCAGCCAAATTTTAAGTCTTGAAATTGTGTTTATTAGTTGAACATTTGTCATTTTAAAATTTAAGTAAAAAATTTGGATTCAATTTCAAGTTTTTACATTTTTTGTAGGCACTTGTTAGATTATTTTCATTTATTTGTTGTTAATAACAACTTCATTCTTATGCAATTTAAAAATATATAATTAATCATGTATTGCTTCAACTTTGTAAATAATGTAATATATGTATGTATTGTATATGTATTTATTGATTTTACTCTAGAACACAAAATTAATGATGTTGACAATGAAAAATCATTTGAATTGTTTTATCAAAAGTATCTAGAGCAGGTAATAATAACAATTTTAAATATATAATGTGTTTTTAGTGTTCTTATTAATTTATCAAATTAACCATTTGGATTTGTTTGTAAGTTAATTTTCTAATTTAATTGGTTTTAGAAGAAATCTCAAACTTATCAAGATGAAAGTAACGATGTCATGCTCAGTCATACTCAACAAGAAGCAGAAAAATTAAAACAAGAACAAATACGTATTGAAGAAGAAGTATACTGAAGCCTGAATGACTTTCTCAGAATAAATTATATTTAATAATATATTGAATTTTTTTTTCTTTTAGATTGAACGTCTTCGCTTGTCCGAAGAAGCACAATTTTTTCTAAGAGAAATACCTAATAAGCCACCACCCCCTTACAAGAGTCCCACAAAAATTAAAGCACTTATTGACATGCCTTATACATCTGATGAAGTTCACAAAATAGTTTTGACAGCTGCTAATCAAATATTCAATGGTTCTCAAAGCCCATTATCAAATGACTTTATTATAGATTCAGATTCAGTTTTACATGCTGATTATAAAATATTGATTTTTGATTACTGTAAAGAAATTGCAAATGATTTATTTATTGATGAAACAAATTTACCTTTATGGAAAAGATCTATTAAAGGATTGAAAAATTTTAGGGCAAAACCAAAAAATCCTAAAGATTTAAGTGATATAGTTATAAAAAAAATGAATCGGATTATTGACCTAGATGAGTGTGAAGAAAAAGTAAATAAATTTGTAGTAAATCAAATGCACGAAGAGGATAGTAAATGGACTGATTTTCAAATGGATGAATTAGAAATACAAAATAATATAGTTCAAAGTTTGATGAAAAAATTGATTTGCGATGCAATTACAAATACCAAAACTAATTTTTATTTGAAATTTATTTAAGAAAAGTTTTATTTAGCTTAATTGATATTATATATTAACTATTTGTATGTATATTATATATTATTTTATATATTATTATTTATATATGTAATATATATATTTGAATTTTTTTTACTTTTTTAATTGCTATTATTTTTTTATTTTATTTATAAACATTTTCAAAACCATTTTAAGTATAAAAAATTAAAAATATTGTGGGGACATGTGATATTAATATTTAATATTGTTAGAAAAGTATTAAAATAATTTGTATTCAAAACATATATATTAAATGCGCCGCCCAGACATCTATATTGCTATTAAACTTTTATATTAAGCTTATATTATATTAGACCTTTTTTTATTGACAAAATTGTTGTGGGATTTATTTTTATTTATTTATTTATTTACATTTAATTCGTAAAACTCAAATTGTAAAATAAAATTACCTATAAACTAAACATTGACAAGCCGATAGCTTATGATGTTAAGATCTCGTTTCCAAAATCCAATGCGTTATAATTATAAATAGTTAACATACTAACATCGCAAACCCAAATACCCAATATTGTACATATTATATAATATGTAAATATATGTATAAAGTACGTCCATTGTCCATGGTATTAGTGCATTACCAATACAATAATACAAACTTATTAAACTTATTTTTATAAACGAAAAATGTACACTTTTAACAACATTTTTAGCTCAAAATAAGCTGAGGGTGCTAAACACCCTCTGGCACCTCTGTGGCCTGCATGTGCGACAATGGCGATGTTATTGTTTTAGAACATACATACATTTTTAATGTGATGTATAGGTACATATATTGTATATAATCGATGAATTGTCGCATTGAACATAAGTAAGGTTAGAAATTAGAATACAATAAGTGGAATGCTCATCACGTACATATTGTAATTATTGTAGCCCAAGCTAGCATATTAAAATGAGATGACTTGATGACGAATACATTAGGAGTATTTATTTCTTTTTAACACGCAATTTAAATGTATAATGTGCCAAACTGCCAAATAATATCTAATGGTATTTACTATTTATGCGGCTTGATAGCTAACTCATAATTGATGAACTACGATACATTTATTTATAATATATATATATATTGATTAATTAGTAATTAAATCTCATCTGAGTTCAGAAAATGAACTGCCAGCTTCATTAACAACTAGTTTATATATATTAAGCAGTATAAGTAGGTATATTTGTATAGGTATTTTATTTTAAATAATATTAATTTAATTAAAAAAAATTTTTTATTCAACTCTCATACAGGTGTCCTAATAAATGATTGTAATAAAAAGGTATAAAGTGGTAATGTTCTGCTATACGCCTATACATTTGGTGACGAGTAGGTCACTTTTATAGGTGTGTTGGATTTGAATTTAAATCTAATTTTAAAGATATAATTCATTTTGAACAGAAAACTATTCTAAGCGGAGACAGTATATTATATACATTCGGTGGCGTAGTTACGGGGGGCGCAAAGGAGGAACTTGCCCCTACAACCTCCCCTGAAAGTAAACTTTTAAACAAAACTTGGTAATTTAAAAAAACTGTATATTAAAGTTGTATAAGAAGTTGCATAGTATTGTTCTATATCGCATCATTATATTATATTATATTGAATTATTTTATTATTTTCATTTACTGAGAATAATTACTAATTACTACCTATATGGTTTTATACATGTGTAATTGACGTTATATAATCCATGATTATTATGAACAATTTTGAAATTTCCCCACCCCCAAAAACTAAAATTTCTAACTATGGAACAGAAAACGTTTATAAAATTATTGTGAATATACATTTTTTTATATTTTTAATGAATAAACTAACAACTAATTAAGAAATTATTAATTCAATTTTCAAGGATTTTGACGCATTTATCAATTTTTGCTATTAAAAAACAATAATAAAGCACACAAATATAATTGTTTATAAAGAGTACGAAATTAATTACAATTATATGAAAATTATACCATTTATAGAAAAAATGATAATATAAATACTTAGTAAACATTTTAAATTTTACAGCTCTTCGTTTTTGAATTTTAAGAAAATAAAAAATCACTTTTGTTGAAAACTAGTTAGCGTAAAAGATTGAGAACATAATGATGTTAGAGGAATTATAGCCTATGGTTAATAAAATCCAAATGTATACAATCACATAGTCAAAAGCAAACATTTGTATTTTATTATAAGACACAAATACCTACGTAACCAATGTGCCAGTAAATTAGTAAAATATGAAGTTTCAAATTTGCATGAAATAAAAATAAAATACACAATAATTAGTAAACAAAATATGTGTAAATTCAATGATTTAAGTAAAGTAATAGATACATACAATATTTCTGGCAATATTAAACTTGACCCGCTTTTGATAGTGTCTTTGTAAAATAAAAACTAATAAAATAATTACTTGGAGTTTTTTTTATAACAAAAAATAGTTAAATAGTTTTCAAAACTATTTTATTGGAATACTTTATAAAACGTTAATATTTCTCGTTTCTTGATATAAATAATTATTTAATTGGTATTTAATAAAAAAAAATGTATGCAAGGTAACTATAAGATAAGAATAACAGTATTAGGTAATTTTCCACACCACCTTTATTATTAAACGACGTACAATAACATTGTCCGTATTGTTTAATAACTTTATGAGGTATTACACGAGGCGCGTTTTTTTTATTGTGGTGTCCCCAATAGGCCTAATCCACATCTTAAGCGAGAACGCACAATATGCAGAGACGTATTTAGGAAGGGGCTTTGAGTCCCGTTTACCAGAACGGCTAATTTTTAAGAATTTAGATTTTAAGAATTTAAGAATTTTTATTTCGTACTTTATGAGTACTGGCGCAGTGACGTTAATCATTAATATTTTTCACAACAAATGTGTGCCATAGAGATGTAGAATACTATATTCTATGGTATTAACAGTTTCACCATTGCGCGGCATAGAAGTTTTTTAGTTTTTTAAAGGCGGCAAAATATGTGTTGCCCTTATCCTAAAATTCCTAAATACGCCATTGATCATATGAATGCATTCAATTAATAAAAAAAATCTACAACAACTAAAACTACGAAGATACTAATAATACTATATAATTTATTTCAATAAAGAAATCTAGGAATAAAACTACGATTTTCGCTACTCTACAAGCGGTAAATGTGTATAATATGTGTGTTGCCGGCCAGCGATAGTCAGTGTGTTGGATGAGTGGAATAGCTATTAGATAAGTCTAAATTAATAAACTACTTATAAAGTATACTACATCATTACAACTACAATATAAACTACAAATAATTTAATAAATCTATGTACTAAACTAAGTCCTTTTGACGGTAGATATTAAGATGAGCTTCTCATTGATGCTGCCAATCTTCCTCCGGGTTGAAACGAAGCCGAGTGCTGACACATTTCCCATGAGCTTTGTGACAAATCCTTCTTCACTAATAAATATCATATATTTATATATAGTATACTGTACCTACTACGAATCTAAAAATTATAATATAATACAAACAAATCCTTTGGACAGTTGATATTAAGATGAACTTGTTACTGATGCCGCCAGACGTCCTCAGTGTTGAAATACAGCCGACACATTTTCCATCAACTTTGTGACAAATTCTTCTTCACTAATAAATATTATATATTTATATATAGTATACTGTACCTACTACGATTCTAAAAATTATAATATAATACAAACAAGCTGTTGGACAGTTGATATTAAGTTGTGCTTCTTATTGATGCTGCCAATCTTCCTCCGGGTAGAAACGAAGCCGAGTGCCGACACATTCCCATCAGCTCAATGACAAATTCTTCTTCGGTGAATAATCCATGATCCATCGGTTCCTATAAAACTTCAACTAATGTGCTGATTAAATGTAATTTAAACTTATAATATGATACAAACAAATCCTTTTGACGGTTGATATTAAGATGAGCTTCTTATTGATGCTGCCAGACGTCCTCAGTGTTGAAATACAGCCGACACATTTCCCATCAGCTTTGTGACAAATCCTTCTTCACTAATAAATATTATATATTTTATATAGTATACTGTACCTACAACGATTTTAAAAATTATAATATAATACAAACAAATCCTTTGGACAGTTGATATTAAGTTGTGCTTCTTATTGATGCTGCCAATCTTCCTCCCGGTCGAAACGAAGTCGAGTGCCGACACATTTCCCATCAGCTCAATGACAAATTCTTCATCGGTGAATAATCCATAATCCGTCGGTTCCTATAAAACTTTAACTAATGTGCAAATTAAATGTAATTTAAACTTATAGAAAAATTTTAATGTTTAAGAAATCTATGCTGGTGTTCTTTTATTTTGAATTTAATTTAATTTTAAATTTTATATTTATTATTTATCAGTTAAAAATGTAAACAAGAAGTAAAAAGATTATAGTATATTGCAGTTTAACTTTCTGTTCGGTGGCCACCTTTTAAATTCCTCACTCTCTTTTATAAGAAAGTTAAACAGTACAATAACTATAAAAAATGTAAATTTAAACAATCACAAAGACGAACTAGCTATGTGATAAGAAAAAAAATTGAAAAAATTGGTAATTTATTAAGGTTATATTAAAATAAAAAGAACACCTAAAACCGTAGTACAGTATATTTTCTGAAGAAAATCCATAAAAATTATAAATAATTTAAGTAAATATTCATAATATACTGTACAACTGTTAAAAAAAATTATAGGATTAAACAAACACAGCCTTGTAACACTTATATTGTTATTCAGATGAGTTTCTTATTGATGCTGCCCCAATCGTCCTCCGGGTTGACATTATACAAGGATATGGCGTCATTATTTCAGTTTTTTTGTTTTTCCGATATTATGGCATGATCTGAAATTTTTTTGTTTTATTTTATAAAAAAAAATTATAATTATTTTATTTACTACCCAAAGTACCAAATATATCCATATTTGCTACAAGAATTCATGACAAACAGAAAATAAAAAACATAATTGTAAAATTATTATACATTTTTCGTTACGTCCACGTCCAGAATCTAAGGTGTACTAATATAATATAATCGTGAACAATACAAATAATACATCGTTGTTATTTCTCACAATTTTCGTCTACTATAATTAATGAATAAAATAAGTAAGCATTGTGTACTTTTTTTTCATTGGACCCTGGAGAATAAGATATGCGTCTACATCAACTACATCGTCCGACTAGCGCGGATGATTCATATAAATTAATATATTTTATTTTAAGTTTAAAAAATAATTTTAATCCCGAAAAAGAATAATAAATAAAACTTACCTAAGCGTCGACTCTTCTCGGGAAACGGAGTTGTACCAATCTACAGTGTATACGGAGTACTGCACCGCCGCCGACAAAACTCCAAATTTTCTTCATACGATCTTCATCATGATTCTAAATAGGAGTATAAAGATATTTTATGAAAATAAACAGCAAGAAATGAAAAGGAGAGTTCTTGTCGTGTATTGAAGACTGTTGTTTAACGACTGTTCATTAAGAAAATTATAGAATTGTTAATCGTCTTCGACGAATGTCATCGATTGTCGTATGCCACAGATGACGAATATTAAAATATGATAAATCTATGGTTTTTTTTATTGAACTCTTTGTGATATTATACAATCTATTTTTCTATTTTAGCTGTTTGACATATTATCGTAAAATTAAAACATATAAACTATAGACCAAATCTTTACAGATATTGCAAAGTATTAATATTTTATTCTAATGAAGATGATTACAAATTATTTTATTTAATCTATAAAAATAGTCAACTAAACAAAAATAATTATATTATTATATATATTAAAAAAAAAAGAATTATGATTTTTATCGCTATGTTTCTGAGTTATTATTTCTACATTATTTTGGTTCTAATCACACATAATAAAATATTTATATGAAAATCTAACGAAAAAATTAATTTAAACATTTTATAAATTTAGCTCGCGAATTCAATCAAAATTTTAATTTTAAATTTTTATAAAATATACCCTGACTATACATTTTTTATTACAGTAAATTAGTGAACGTTTGAAGAAGAAGCCTGTATTAAATTTTAAATCATATTCGCATATCTATAATATTTTTCGGCTAAATAAAAAAAAAAAACTTAATTGTTTTAAATAATGAAAATGCGTTTAAAATTATACAATTTACCTATAGAGAAATCATAATGTAGATAAATGGTAAATTTTTCAATATTCAATAATTAACATTTTTTAATTAAAATTAAATTATTAAATTAATTTTGTAATATTATACAAATATATAGGATTATAATACATTTATTTTTTTGTGTTTTCGATATCATGACAAGATTCGAATTTTTTTATTTTATTTTACTATTAACCACCCGAAAGTACTATATAGATCATATTTGCTACAAGAATTTATAACCAAAAAAAAAACTATATAATTGTCAAACAAATATATATTCATTGCTACGTGCAGGATCCAAGGTATACTTGACGACTTAATTTTATTCTTGGTCATTTTATACATGGTACCGGTGGTCGGTAACCTTTTTGGACTCTCGGGCCATATTCACAAATTAAAAACTTTTTCGGCCAGAAAAAATAAAAAATTGTATGTTCTTAAATTATTAACTATGCAAAAAAATATTCCGCAGAACTCTAAAATGAAAAACTTTTTTAAAAAAATACGTCGTTTTAGAATTTAAAGCGGGCCGTAGACAATAGTTCACTGATTGCCGACTATTGCATTGAACGATCGGAAATAAAATATAAGTCGGTCATCCAAGTATAGCAGCTTGTACACGTCAATAAATAATTATGTTAAGTATAAAAGATAAATTTAATATTCCATAATTATGGGAAAATTAACTTACGTAAGTATTCTTCGACGTTGTTCGGAGAAATCGAGCTGAACCACATTTACAGTTCAAACGTGCACCACTGCCGAAGAAACAGCTAGCTCTTATTTCTTCATTTGTCTTCTTTTCTCTTCGAAATGGAAATATTAAAAAACTCTATAAAAATGAGAGCACTTGTCATACACTAAAGACTGTTGTTTAACGACTGTTCAATAAAACTATTAGAATTATTAACAGTATTCTACGAATGACGACGATTGTCGTTTGCCACGGATGTTAAATATTGTAATAATGTGATAGATCATATGTTTTTTTTTTATATTACTCTTTGTGATATTATAGGATTTATTATTATATCTCAGCTGCCTTGCATACGAATCTTTTAGTATTTAATTAATTTCATACGTAAAATCATAATAATAATAATAATTGTATATCCTGAATTTTTTTTTATTATAATTTTATTATTTCAATAGTTTTTGATAAAATTTTTTACCAAAAAATAAAACCATATAAATATGGTAATATTTCCAGCTTTTTTGTTTTTCCGATATTATGGCGAGATCCGAATTTTTTATTTTATTTTACTATTTACCACCCAAAGTACCAAATAGATCATATTTGCTATAAGAAATCATGACAGACAGAAAATAAACTACATAATTGTAAAATCATTATCCAGTTTTCGCTACGTATCCAGGATCTAAGATGTACTTATAACGACTTAATTTTTTTCTTGACAATTTCATCATTAATGCATGATCGGTAACCTTTTTGAACTCTCAGGCCACATTCAAAAATTAAAAACAGTTTGCAGGCCAGATAGAAATAAAAATTGTATATTCTTAGATTATTTACTATGCAAAAAAATATTGTCTAGGACTTTAAAATAATAAAATATAAAAAGAAAAAATTGTCAATGTTTTAGAATTTAAAACGGATCGTATAAACAATAACCCGCCGATTGTCGACCACTTCATTGGACTGGACGTTCGGAAATAAAAAATAGGTCTGTCATCGGGGTAACAGCTAGTATAGAAGTCAATATACATTTATTTTATGTTTAAAAAATTAAATTTTTTACTACCCCAAAATTATAGGACAATTAACCTACGTAAATATCCTTCGAGTATTTTCGGCGAAATCATGCTGTGCCATATTAAAGTTCAAACGTGACCATCTCCAAAGAAACAGTTAGTTTATTTCTTCATTCGTCTTCTTTACGCTTCGGAATGGAATTATTGAAATATTTTATGAAAATGAGAGTACTTGTCATGTACTGAAGGCTGTTGTTTGACGACTGTTCAATAAAATTATTAGAATTGTTAATCTCTCTCCTACAAATGATGTCGATTGTCGTTTGCCAGGGATGATAAATATTATAATAATGTTTTTTTTATAAAACTCTTTGTGATTTTATAGGATTTATTATTATATTTCAGCTGTCTTGCATACGAAACTATTGGTATCTAATAAATTTCATACGTAAAATCATAATAATTGTATATTACCCTGAATTTTTTTTAAATTATAATTTTATAACGGTTATTAAGGGTTTCATACGGTTTAGGTAAACTAAATAATTAATAATTTTAAAAATATTTAAAAGTTTAATCGTTAAACTGATATCACATACTAAATAGTTAATAGATTAGGATCTATTACATATTATAAAAAATGACTTTCTATATTGTGCATTCTATAATTAGCATTTTTTAATTAAAACTAAATTATTAAATTAATTTTGTCGAAATTATACAAGTTTATAGCGTAATAATTCATTTGTTTTTTTTGTTTTTTCGATATTATGACAAGATTCGAAAGTTTTATTTTATTTTACTTTTAACCATCCAAAGTACTAAATAGATCATATTTGCTACAAGAATTTATAACCAAAATAAAAACTATATAATTGTCAAACAAATATTTATTCATTGCTATGTACAGGATCCAAGGTATACTTGACGACTTAATTTTATTCTTGGCTATTTTGTACATTGTACCGGTGGTCGGTAACCTTTTTGGACTCTCGGACCATATTCACAAATTAAAAACTTTTTCGGGCCAGAAAAAATGAAAAATTTTATGTTCTTAAATTATTAACTATGCAAAAAAATATTCCACAGAACTTTAAAATGAAAAATGTTTTTAAAAAAATACGTCGTTTTAGAATTTAAAGCGGGCCGTAGACAATAGTTCACTGGTTGCCGACTATTGCATTGAACGATCGGAAATAAAATATAAGTCTGTAATCTAAGTATAGCAGCTTGTACACGTCAATAAATATTTATGTTAAGTATGAAAGATAAACTTAATATACCAAAATTATGAGAAAATTAACTTACATAAGTATTCTTCGACGTTGTTCGGAGAAATCGAGCTGAACCACATTTACAGTTCAAACGTGCACCACTGCCGAAGAAACAGCTAGCTCTTATTTCTTCATTTGTCTTCTTTTCTCTTCGAAATGGAAATATTAAAAAACTCTATAAAAATGAGAGCACTTGTCATACACTAAAGGCTGTTGTTTAACGACTGTTCAATAAAACTATTAGAATTATTAACAGTCTTTTACGAATGACGACGATTGTCGTTTGCCACGGATGATAAATATTGTAATAATGTGATAGATCATATGTTTTTTTTTTATATTACTCTTTGTGATATTATAGGATTTATTATTATATCTCAGCTGCCTTGCATACGAAAGTTTTGATATTTAATTAATTTCATACATAAAATCATAATAACTATATCCTGAATTTTTTTTTAAATTATAATTTGGTTAAATTTCTCACCAAACAATAAGACCATCTTCGACCAGCATAATTTTACATTGTACACAATGCTTATACATTAAATTCAAATTGTACAAATTCGTTATAGTGACATACTTAACCTAGTCTACATTTAATCACCTACTATAGTAGCTATACCTACAGCAGTTTACGGTTTGGCTGAACTAAATGATTAATAATTTAAATAAATAGAAATATTTAAAAGTTTAATCATTAAATTAACGTGACATACTAAATAGTTAATAGATTATGATCTACGTATAATAAAGAAGGACTTACAAAATCAATAAAATTAATTTCTAAACACAAGCAGTTATTCATACTCGTTATATACACATAACACATGTGACTATAATATGTCTATATCATTCTCGTTTCGGTATTGTCCTATTTAGGAATAACTAATAATACATACTCATACTATTTTTACTGAATTTAAAATTAATCGATATGTTCTAATTAATATGCTTAGATAATTTGCAATATTAATATATATATATATATATATATATATAAATATAATAAATGCATCTATTTATAGTATTATGCTATGTTTATTTTGTTTATGTCAAAATATTTTTAAAATTATAATATCTATAAGAAATTCAAACATAACATTTGGTAAAATGTTTAAATACCTACGGTTATTCGTTTTTCAAATTACTACAAAAAAACAAAAATCGATTGAGAAGATATTGTTATCATAGAAATATGAAGTGTCATCAAAATTCAAAATTCAGACAATTATAAAATATTAATGTGTCTTTTCGGAAAACTTTATTTTTGTTAGGGATAAAAAAAACTTATATTAGTCGGGTACTCGACCGGTTAAAAATAAAAGTATGTATTTACTTTATGTCTAAAAAAGTAAATTAAAGCTTCAAAAGTATAGAAAATCAAACTCACGTAAACATCGATTTTTTTTGTGAAACTTAGTTGTGTCATATTTAATGTCCATACGTCCAGTAACCACATCGCCGACCCAGGAACATCTTTCCTCGTTCGTCTTTACCGCGTTTTGAATTGAAGATATTGAGATATTTCATAAAAATAAGCTGAACAGAACGGCATATGTGTGTAAAATATTATATATATTAAAGTACGGTTTAACGATTTGTACGTCTATTTTTTTTCTCCGTTAAAATTATTACAACCGTCAATCGTCTCCGACGAATAGCAAAGATTGATGATTGCCATAGATGATAGATTAATATGATAGATCCATATCCATAGGACCATAGATCATATACTATATTATTATATTGTAATATTATTATTAGCCAGACATTTAAATTTATTCTGGAGTCTGCCGTTCGAGAGACTCAATTGTGTACTTATACAAATTTTATATGCACGACAAGGCGGAGGGCGGGGTAGATTGTATAGATGTTGTTCAGTACATTGAGACTAGACTTATTCAAAGTTTCTTCCATTGGCATCACATAAATTAGTAATTAGTTGTTGACTTGTTATCGATATTTTTCGCCCGTATTATTATTGAATGACACTCGTCTTCTCATTATTAATGTAAAAATATAACACAAAATATTATAATATTATAAAAAATCAATATTAATATCGAAAACCATCATAATTATTTTTAAAATAGATAAAAATATTAAATTATACTACAATTTTCTTCAAACTTTTTTATTGCTTTACTATTTTTTTTTTATGTTGAGTCGCCGTCTCAAAGACCCCTGATGAGCCGCCACTGCAAGTGTTAATAAGTTTATGGCATAAACAGTTTAAAACTAATCTACATAATATTTTGAATACTTTTCTGTTAGTGTTAAATAATAATACACGAATTAGTGTCTTTACAGGCACGTAGCCAGGGGGGCCTGAGTGGGCCGAGCCCACCTTAAATTTATTATGGCATAAGACCGGCCCTACCAAATTCAAAATATAATTATTTTTACCAATTATCAAAAATGTGATTGGGCACATTAAAACAAATCTATTGTTATTACTACTAGGTAATACAATTATTATTTATTATTAAAATAATTAATTTTTTATTCGTGGATAACGTTTTTGAAAAATATAAATAATAGGGTGTTGATAGACATAAGGTAAAATGGGGTAACTGCGACGCAATTTTAAATATTTCGACTTCAACTGTCAATTTATTGTGAAATAATTAACTTAAAAATATGATGATTATCGCAATGTAATGATTTGGGAGTGTTACATCTAAATCAACTGTCAAACTTGTGAAAAATGTACTTAAAAACTTTTACAATTAAAAATGTAAAAAAAAAAATAAATGTCGCACTTGTACCTTGGCACAAGGTAAGTGTAAAATCGGCTTTTTAAAAATACTAATACCACTGTTATTTAAACGTGGGGAAAGTGACTAAAACAGTAAAACTTAATAATTTTAGCTATAATACTACGTTTTCAATGCTGTATTTGTCCAAATAGTTTAAAAGTTACAGCTATTTCAAATTTCAATTTTTTTGTTACATATTTAGAGCATTGGAGCATACTAGAATCATAAATATTATTTAAAACATCTCCTTACTTATATTTATTCATTTTACTTCATTCTTCTATTAGATATTTTTAATTTTTTTGATAAAACAATAAAAGTATTTCAAAATACTTTATTATATACGATATGATACATATCGCGTTTACGCGTCAGAAACGACAGAAACGTATATTTTGGAAGTTTTGAATCTACTATACTTCAGTCATTTTTATTTTATATGGGCCATAAACAATCAACTATAAATGTTATTTAATAGTCGATTTTACTGGTTTTATTTATTTTTATTTTTAGATATCGATAATCGTTGGTTTTTTTTTGTTTTTTTTTTTTTAGTAAGGCAATATCTATTTTTTGTAATACTTTAATAGGCCCACTTGTTGAGAAAACATTTTTTGTTTAATCAACTATTAGCCGAAAGTAAATTATAAATTAATAAGATTCTTTATATGGTATACCGCCTAATGATGAGTGTGAAGGAAAAGCCCCCTACAAGTATTTCATTGGGAAAAATTATGGAAAGTAATAAAAGGTCCAAAAATTATTGCCCCCCCCCCCTAGTACTTGCGAGGTACGACTGTACGAGTACGCAGTGACGTCATTTGGACCACGCAGGATATACATTTGCGTATTTAGAATCTAATATTGTAGTAATTTGGCCCATTTTATAAATTGATTGGCCTGAATAATTGCAGATAGTGCTTGCATTTAAGTGGCCTGCGTATTAAAAAAAAAAAAATTGAAATGACGCCACTGCGAGTATGGGATACCAAAATGGATCAAATTGTTTTCGGGTTATGGGTTCTGCGTTCAAAACCGGGTAAAATTGTTTATGAGCTTCTCATCTAAAACCGGGTAAAATTTGCAAGTGGGTAAAGTGCTGTCGCTGGGTAAGTGGATTTCGGGTATGGAATAGGGTAACATTTTTTACGGGCCACCCATTTTTCTTCCCTGAATGACTTGAATTAATAATGTGACGGAATTAAATTAATTATAAACTATAAGATTTTATACATAATAATAATAATAGCCATTTTAAATTATTAATAACCAAAAATGCTCGATTATATAAATTTGCATTCATTGCAAGGTTTTGTGGTTGTGAAGTATAATTTAGAGAGAAATAAGTAATTACGTTACATAAAAGATAATACCCTTGAACTCTTCCTCCAGTTACAATTATCATTTAAATTCAACACTATTCTAATTTTAAAACTCAAAATAAATATAAGTATATATCATTGTCGGGGCGCAATTTCTATGAAAAAACTGAGGGTGCTGAAGCTCCTCTATTTTTTTTTATAATGTTATCTTGAGGTTATGGATACCTGTTACTATTAAAATCTAAATTAACATAAAACAATTTGCTGGTGCTAAGCACACTATATATGTATAAAGCATTATGATTGTTCGTTTAAAATGTTATAAGTCTATGATTAATGCACATTTTTTGTAAAAAATAATGTATATCATAAATCGTGTTGCCTGACCAAAACAGTAAAATGCAAGGGCTATTATTACAATCATGGGTTATACTCCGATCTGTGTAGGATGAAAAATTGAAAATACTCAAAATCTTACGTGTATATTATGATCTAAGCTCAAAATAGTCAAATCAGTAATCACAACTAAAGATATCATGTTATCTAAAGCCACGGTCGTGATAAAATTATTTTTGTAAGATAAGATAACAGAAATCCCCACGCGAATATGTTGATAATGAAGTAATGATAGCATTTATGATTGAACTTTAACATACTATTTTCATTGAGTTTAAAAAAGTTATTCCGTAGTTGTAAAAAGTGATTATATCAATGATTTTGTTTTTAAAGTGATATCGGTCTTCCATTACGTTAGTTTTTTATAAATTAGGTTTACTTAAACATTAATATGATTCAATTATGATCATGTACAAATTTTTATATTTCAATACTAATAATACTCAAGTTGTTTACAATTATCCGCCCATCATTCAATATATTTTATCTTTTGTAATAGCAACTATAAAAACATAAGTGCTGGTTTCTTTCTAGTAAAACCGTGGCTTTACTACATGTATCATGATGGATGTAATTTTCGATGAACCAGATGTGCATTGCAAACCGAATGCATTAGTCGGTAACTTTGGATGGTTCCTACAAGGCCTTTTGGCTACATTGGCATTCTTTTGTTTAATAAGTAAGATGTACTTTTGTTACATTTGTGTTTTGTTAGAAAAATGACTTTAGTTTACAGTGAACATATTTGTTTTTCACATAATTTCAAATTTTTTATGTATGTTTACACAATACTTGGTTTTTACTATTGATAAATATGGCTTATATTAATGTTACATAATCAAGATTATTCTAAGCACTTAAAAGGTTTCACCGTATATCCATAACTTGTATCAATTTCATCTATAAATATTATAAATTTATTGTATATTAGTATAAATTGTGAATAGTTTAGTAAATAAAATATTTTAATTTTAAGTTTATGTTTGTAATCAGTAAAACGATTTTGTGAACCAAAATATGATCGACGACCCTGGAAAGTATGGTTTTTTGATACTTCCAAACAGGGAATGGGGTCCTTGCTTATGCATTCAGCAAATTTAGTTTTAGCAGGTCAAATCCAAGGTGATCCATGCACATGGTAAATATTTCTATTTATTTATGTATTTTATAAATCATATTTTTATTTTTTATGTACCTACTGAGTTAAAGTATGAAAAATAAATAAAGCTTTTTGTAATTAAATTTAAGACACTAAAATTAATAATTTTATTTTTTAGGTATATGATTCATTTTTTAATGGATTCATCACTTGGTCTTTTATTGATATTTTTTGGTATACGATTTTCACAACATTTAGCAAGAGTAAAAAATTGGGAATCTTTTAACTTTGGAGAATATGGTATGAATTTAATAATTTGCATTCATTGTGAAAATGCTTTTGCTTCACTTGATGTTTTTTGTATATATTTTAGCCTAACTTTTTTCATTTTTTTATATTACTAATTATTAATGGACAGGTGATTTAGATAACTATTTTTATTATTTTTGACACTTTCAGTTTTTTTTTTTATTTATACCACCCTGTATGTATTCTTATATTATTATATTTTATAAATAGGTGCAACAATTTAATACTATAATAATAATGGATTTTTCTGTTTTTCAGGAAAACCTGAATCAATTAGAATCTGGTTTATTCAATGTGGCTTATACTTGTCACTTTTATGTTGTGTTAAAATTATTATTACATTGTTGATTTCATTAGACATCTGGCGAGTTATCACAAAATTTATCATGTCACCATTTACTGACCCTAGAACGGAATTAACTATAGTTATGCTAATCATACCTTTATTTATAAATGTAAGTCAAACTATATTATTGTTTATTGTAATTTTTTTACTATAAATACTTACATATTATGTGTATAAAAATATAGGCACTTATGTTTTGGGTGACTGATGACATATTGATGCATAGAAATCGTCATCGAGTTGGTTTATTGCGGCGTATAAAAATACAATACCATAAAGTTCAACAAAGTGGTAGACTAGAAGATTCAGCTATTTCTGATGATGAAGAATTGCTCAATCTAGATGAAACATCAACAATTCTACGACCTAGTGGAGTTCAGGGTTTTTAATGTGTTTCAAAATTTTTTATTTTAATTAATCATGCACTATGGTATATACTTAATTCCTCAATTTTAACCGACATTCCTTAAATGTATATTGCATATTTTACATCTTATAAAAAAATATTTTGAATGTTATACAATTTTCAATTTATTGTTTGTTATTTTTATATTTATATATATAATTTTATAATATGAGTATTCTGTAATGTTTACCAATTTAAACATTTAAAATTGCAAGCAATCATTAATTTATACAAAAATATTAAATTAATTTAAAATCATATAATTTGTATAGTAATTTAATGTTAATATACACAATTATATAGTTAAAACTTAAATTATATTCTTCATTTTCATCCATTACAATTATCTAAGTATTATTTATTTTAAAATTTTAATTTAACAATTTCATTTAAAATAATTTGGTAAACAAAATAGCATACACATTGACAGAATATTACATAAGAAAATTAATAGATGTATATTTGTATTGAACTATGTCATTTTATGTGTATAATAATGTCTGGACGGTGATAGATATGACCATGTCAAGTAATGATTTCTAAATTTAACCAGTACAAATTACAAGCCAATTAAACAAAATATATATACATATCAACTGAATAAAATACTTTAGGTATCTCATACAACTTTTATAAATTGTAAATTATTTTAATCTTTTGTTATGTATTTTAAGACAGATAATCGAAGCAAATCATTTCAAATCCATTAATATTAAGCATTTTTATTTTTTCAAACAAAATGTTTTTCTTGTAATTTATTTAACCATAGTATTTAGTCCAAAAACCTTAATGACTGTGATACAAATTTTAATATGTAATATCAAAATGTTTTAAATTTAATATATTATATTCTTGGCCATATCCTGTTTTAGGATTGTTAGTAATTTTTTACTTGTAAATGTTGTACTTGGTAAATACCTAATCAATTATAAAAAATATAATTTTAATATATTCATATTTATAATTTTTACTTAAAGTTTTTAAGTAATTTTATATATACTTAAAATAACCGATATATAATACAATATCATCCATTGTTTATTATATCATGTACCCTGTGTAAATTATTATTATCGTATAATCTTATTAGTTTAAAATAATATTTAACCTTGTTTCTATTTTATTTTTAAATTGAAATTCAACATTTGAAACATATTCACATTACATGAAATAGTATGTAACAATTTTTGATATTTATAAAATTGTGTAGAAAATATTAATTACGTACCATCTGTAAATAAGTATTTTGTGAATAGTATTAATATAATTTATTTCAAGCTATTCATTCTCAATATTCAGGGGACATAATTTATCATAGTTTATAAAAATTCCACGTGCCTACTCTTTTATAGTTTTGTTTTTCCTTACTCAAGACAGTGTCACCGGTCATTTGATTGGGAAACTAGTTTATGTCTGGAATCTTTAACAATAAGTTAGTAATCCACGACTGTAAATACTTAAGATAATAATAAGGTGGTTATCTCCCTTTTCTTTCCACCTCACAGATTTGCAACCACTTAGATACCTAGCTACCGTCCTACACTTTCAAATGTCTGGCAAGTAGTTGTAGGTACTGATTTCCTTGATCTCCACCAACATCTAACACTGGGGAAGCTCTTTAGTCATCTCTTACAACAAGCTGAGATTGCTCTAGGTCTATACTTTATTTTATCCCTAATTCTAGATGGGACAAAACAACACTTTAAAAATTAAATCAAGCAATGTAAAACTTATTCTGGTGCTGATATTAATAGCGATCACAACTTAGTTTAAACTAATGTACAATCATTTGGATTAAAAATGTTTTTTTTCTTATTCAAATTGTTTTCCTGTTACTAAACTGCCATTGAATCTTTTGTAGAACTTTTGAAATAGGATTTAACTAAGACTAAATTTCTAAATATCATTAAACAATTGCATATAAAATTATAAAAAAAAAATTAATCATTTTAATAGGTATGATAAAGAAATAAAAATAAAATCATTCTAAATACTTTTCAGTGAATATATATTATGTCAAAATGTATAAATAGAAGTCCATAAATTTCAAAATTATGAGGTTTTAAAAAATTATTTTTGGGAAACATCTAGTTTATCTCAATATTTAGTTGTCTTCCCTTATCTACATTTAAGAGATCAGATATTTTCTTGAATTGTGAATAGGAAGAAAAATACACTTCATATCTTAACAGTGAACATTTACACAATATATTACAAATCTCAAACATAAGTTTGCAAATTAATATTAAAAAATTATATATTGGTACAGCCGGTACTGGGATATCTCTCAAAATATCTGTTTACTATTATCTAAACTTTAAATGCTTTTAAGTTATAATACACTACCAATCTGAAATTTGATTTTTATAAATAAAAATACTTCAAAGATTATTGTTTCAAAATATTAAATTAAAAATCTATGTCGTCATTTAAATGAGTAAAATACTTAAAATTTATAAAAATAAATATTTTCAAAAACCTTATTGTTTACTTAAATTATAAAATAAAATTACTTATTGTATTGATAGTTATTCATTTTTTCTTATGAAATATAAAAAATGTTATCACCAAAATAAATTATGTATCAATTACTGATATAAGAGCCAACTACTTTTTAGAGGATTGAATCTATGAAAAATTTCTTTTTAAAGTATATTGTTCAATAAAATTTTCTTAAATATAATTATATTAGCTGATAGCACACAGCGTTGTGTATGACAAATTAAATAACGCCAGTAGATTTTCTCTGTTAAATAAAAACTATAAATATTTGTAACAGTTATTTGAATGGTTTTTACCAAATATAAAATACAGATTCTAAAATTATAAACAATTATAGTGAGTAATGATTATTACATGGTACATACTAATCTAGCGTTGGATAGGGAAGGATGGAAGCTTATTTGTGAGACGAGATAGTTTTAAAGGTCAAATAAATCCAAAAGGACGAAGATGATAACAAAATTATATTTTGTTGGTATTATGCTTTTCAAATCACATTTAAGTATTTTTACAAACAAATAATTTTAGCAAAAATAAAAAAAATTTAATAACAGAACTGTGTACAAATGCGTTAATTATAAAAACCAACTTTAAATGGAAATGCTTAAATATTGTGAGTTCATTACTTTACTGTTAAAAGTCTTCCATTAGAACTAATTCTTTATACCACTCTTTTAACTGATGTGCTTCTGGTACATTTGGATTGATGAACAAAACACTAAATTTGACCATGGAAAAATACTTGGTCCCATTGAATTGTTTTAGTACAGCTTGCTTAACCATAACAATTGGTGGATCATCAAATTTCTCATTAAATTTGTCAACTTGTTCACCCCACACTTTTAAAGTTATCTGAATCAAACACAATGACAGCAAATATAAATATACTATATTTTAAGAAAGTTAAAGTATATTACATAAAAAGTGTTTGTATAACTAAATCACATTTTAAAATGTATGTTATATTTTGATCTTTTATTGTGAATACTCTAATATAATGATCATAATAAAATCAACCAGACTATTAATAACTTATATTTACGATTTAATTAATTTAAATGTTAGTTTCATCAGAATCCAATTTTTTTTTATCTTTTACTTACGTGTAAAAAATAAAAATACTACAAACAAAACTTACAGTAGCCATTGATATATCGATTAATACAATCTCTCGTTTTGCAACTTCTGTTTGAGCAGTTATATTACTGCAGACTTCCATATCACCCACTTCAATGCACACTCCAATTAAATCTAAGAAAAAAAAAACAATATTTAATAGTCCTATTTGAGTCTAGCGTAATGAATAAACGTATAAATTTACCACAAAACGTATTTGGACTGTTTTCTAATAATGTATTAAAATTAGATGTTATTATGCATTGCACTTTTGGCTTAACTTGATCAATACATTCAATTATAACTGAATGAGATTGGAGTTTTAGTTCACAGCCAAATTGGTTGTGTTTCAATATTGTGTCTGCTATATAATACATTTTATTTTCCTTAAAAGATTAATAAGAATTTGAGATATGAAAAGAAATAACTAGAAAGTAACAGAATAGGTACCTCAAATATTTCATTTATGGTATCTGCAAGTAAATTGAATGCACTGACACGTACTACACCCGTAGAATCTATCATATTGATATTTAAAATTCTGCAACTACTGTATGTATTGATTGAACTTTTTTTTACAACAGTCAATTTAAGAATAAAAGGACAATTCCTGTAAAATTATAAAAAAAAAATAATCCACTTTGGGGTAAAGAAAAATATCATACAATAAAATGTTTATTACCCATTGGACATGTTAGTCAAATCTTTAACATTAATAAGATTGTTTTCCAACTGTTCCACACAATAGAATACCCTACTAGGACATTTATTCATATTTAAATTTTTCAATGGCATTTCTTTTTTTTCGACATTTATTAAAGGCTGTGGATTTCCATAAACATTTCTATGAATTAACACTGTTACTTTCTGAATGAGTATAATCCATCTAAAAACATAATGAATATATATTAAATTATTAAATTTAGATACCCAAATAAATTTGAGAAAAATTAAACTGTTTTTTTTTCTTTGGTCAACCTTGGACTATGATTAGTGGGATTTTCTCCATTCATAAATTTGTACTCATCAATCCTCAATATAGTTGCATACTTCACTTGTTTTTTTACAATCAAATCGTTCAACTGACTGTATAGGAAAAAATAAGAATTCATATGGACACCATCTGATAACACTAAGCGATAATTTGTTTCATTGGATTTCACCTGTACAGCCTCAAAACCCTGAGGTCAAAACAAAATATTAAATGTTATTCATATAGTTTACTGGTCTTAATTTTTAATCTAAATAATTGAGTTTTTTATAGGAACATACCATTAATTGTACAATTGGTCGTTGTACGAATACACCATTACATAGTTTCTACAACATACAACAGGAAGCTATTTTATTATAAAATCAAATAATAATATTTGTTAAAAGGTAATTTATACTAAAAATCATAAATCTCCGTGTACCTCGATAGAGCCATTTGTCAATTCTATAGCCATTGCGTTGAACACAATTGTTTAAGTTAAACATGACAAATTAGAAAAAAAAATCTAATTTTCTTCCAAATAATTTACTACTAATGGATACACAATATTATAATATATTATACACAATTTGTTTAAATAAATAATACTTAAATTTGAAAAGTCTAAAAAGTCGATGAGGTAATTAAAAAACGAGTAATTTAAATTTACGTTATGAATTTATTATGATTAAAGATTCTGCAGTAAAGTGAACGTTAAACGTTAAACGCGGGCTGCTGATATGGTTAGTCCGTGATAACTGGTGAGGAGTTACGGCCATATAAATGGCCTATATGGTCGTGTGGGGAGTATATTATTATCTATTATATTTATACTGATAATATTCTATGGTCTTATCATAAATTAAAAAAAAATAATTGAATTTTGTAAATACAATAAATAATAACAAAATAATAGAATAATATATTTATATTATATTCAAATTTCAAAATTTACCAACAGGTAATTCATTTATACAAAACATGTGTTGTGTCCTCGTTTATTATTCTTAAATTTACTAATCATGGCTTGGCTAGACGTCGTCTCAAAAGACCTTACAATTCCTGTTGAATATTTGAAGTCCACTAACAATTCTAAAAGATTTCTGGCTAGTGTCCACCGGATTTGGTTTAGGTAAAAATTTGTAGTAAACAATTTTTAAATTATTCCATCATTACACTATTTTGTTTATCAGAGATTACATAAATGGTATATATCGTCCGTTTTTGCATCATGAAATATTCACAAACGATGATGTCCGTGCAAAAGTCCAGCAAATTGAAAGTTTGGGCGATTCTTGGATATATGTTTTAATAACTGTATGTAAACATTATATTCACAGATTATTTTTCAAAGTAATAATATTGAATATTTTTGTTTGGAGGTTATACAAAAAGTGGATAAATCTATGATTCCTTTAGCAAGACGACATGAAGCTGTACATTTTGATAAAGATTTAAGTTATTCACAACAATTACAATATGTAACAGTAACTAATAGAAAAAATTTGTGGAAAGAAGCGTATAAAAAATATGGTAATTTAATCTTCATATTCGAATTTGATGATGTAAGAGTTGTTAACATAATACAAGTATATTGATTTTTAAGATTATTACCAATTTTATTTTCAGATGGTTTTTTTTGTAGAGAAAAATTAGTTCACTCAAATGTATGTTTATCTCCTCATGATACAATAATACGAGATGTACTCACTCGTTTTTATAACTGTCCAATAATCAATTTACAAGAACAACCGTGTAATAAAACATCCTCAACAACGGAAAATGAATCTCATAGCAACATTTTGTCTGCTAACTTAGTTTTTGAAACTAATAAGTATTTTTATCTATTACAGGTAAATTGATTTTAGTTATTTTTATAGTTCTCTGTTAATTTAAATAATATATTATAGTGTTTTTTTAGGAAACAAATAATGTACATTCACTACAAGATTGTATAAATTATAGTCCAGCTTTATTAAAATCTAATCATGCTCGTCCACTATTTGTTTTATATCAACTTTTGAATGCAATGCAAAATACTCATGACCAAGGACTTGTGTTAGGTGACATTACTTTGTCTGACATCATTGTTTCCCCGGAATTATGGATTCGTGTAGGTTAATCTTATTTAATAGCTATTATAATTTATACACGTAAAATAGTTATTTTATTTTAAACATTACTATTTTTAGGTACTTCCAAAAATCACTGACAATATTTCAGATGCTGATGAATTTAATAACAGTTATGATGAAACAGTAAAAAGTTTGACTTTTGAGAATTTAGCTGAAACTTGTGAACAATGGGTTCGTGGAAATATGTCCAACTTTGAATATATTATGTTTTTGAATAAACTAGCTGGTAGGAAGTATGGTGATCCTAAATGCCATTATGTATTCCCATGGGTAACTGACTTTAGTTCTCGAGCTGGACTTAATTATCGTGACCTCACTAAATCTAAGTATAGATTGAATAAAGGAGACAGGCAATTAGATTTGACTTATGACATCGGAGATGAAAAAACTTCAATTTTGGTATGTATAAGTAAATTTAAAATTACTATTGTGATCTATATTATCTATACAATTTAATTTCTTAGACCCCACATCATGTTCCTGATATTTTATCAGAAATAACATACTATGTGTATCGTTCTCGGGTAACTCCCCGATCAGTCCTTTGTCGTTATATTAGAACAAAATTTGTACCAGAAGAATATCCTTCAAGCATACAACGCATGCAACAATGGTCTCCAGATGAATGTATACCAGAATTTTTTACAGATCCATCAGTTTTTAAAGTAAATAATATTTTGAAGTCATTTTAGAAATAATTAGCACTAATTCATAATTTTTCAGTCTATACATAAAGAATTACCTGATTTGGGCATTCCAACGTGGGCAGAAAATGTACAAGACTTGGTAGATACCCATAGAGCTATACTAGAAAGCAACTATATTTCAGAACGTTTGCATCATTGGATTGATTTAACATTTGGATACAAGTAAAAAGATCACTAACTATAAATAATTTATGTATGTTTTAATTTCTGAACATCTTTAATTGTTAGATTATCTGGTTCGGCTGCTGTTAAATCAAAAAATGTGTGCCTTCAACTGTGTGATAATCACACCTATCTATCTTCATCTGGCATTGTACAGTTATTTACACAACCACATCCCCAAAGACTTTTACCTTCACCTTACTTTTCTCGCATTCCTCCTATTATGCCTAGATTGAGTAAGTTCATAAATGTACCATAATTATATCAATCATATTTTATTATATTTTTAATTTAATGATTAAGAAACCCCTCCATTAAGTGAAGAACAACATATTAATGTAGCTGCTGATAATGAAACATCAATGAATGGATTCATAAAATATTTAGATATGTCTAAAATACCACTTTGTGTAAGTACTTGTAAACATTGGTACTTTAAGTTCTTTAAAAATAATGGTAGATATTAGATCAGTGGTTTCATTTTACATTAGTTTATTGACTATAAATAAACCCATAACCAATACCTATTCCAAAACTGCTCACTACACTCTCAAAATGATAATACATACTTTTATATTGAGTAATGAGTGGAATTCATAAGTAAACTAACAGTTTTAAAATACTTTTTTTTTAAAACTAATAACAATTTTACAAAAATCACATTTTTATATATCTAAATAAAATCAAACATAAAATATAAACATATAAATATAAATATAAAACATAAACCAGTATAATTACTTATATCTTACACATATGGGTATAATATCCGTTATACCAATATACCCCATTAATCATTACTTATAACTTGAGTATTAAAATAACTTATTATAACTTACATTTTTATATCCTACAAATGATACCACTGTACTAGGTACAGATTTATATTGTTAAAAAACAAAATTAATTAATTATTTATTATTAAGTTAATTTTATATTGCTATATTAATATTCATCAATTATAGTTGCCGCCTGATTATAATCCTGCAACACCATTAATCACTCTAGATTCATTAAATAATTTCTTGAATGGAGTATGTGCTAAGACATTAAAATCTTCTACTTCTAGTGGATTTTGTACAAAAGACATGACATCATACAAAAAAATCATTGCAAATCGAAGGGCTCAAGAAATTCAAGTAATAATTTGATTTTTATTAGTATTTTAGCCTTAAAATTCTACCTGGAAATGGATTACTTAATAGTTAATAGTTGTACTAATTAGTTTATATATACATGTATATTGTATGTATATTTTAATTCTAATACTTATCAATTTTAATATAACTCAAATAAAAATAAATTATTTTACATTTTCAGGTTTTAGGTTGTTTAATTATAGAATTATTTTTGGGAGATAAAGTTATTGCTCATGGAAGTAATTTATCATCATTATCCTTTTTAAAAAGACTACAAAGCTGTCGTGTAATTGCTTCAACATACCAAAAAGATCTTCCAGACTGCATTCGACCTGTGGTCAAGTTGTTGCTTCAAATCGATAAAATTCCTTTAAATGAAAATCCATCACCATTTGACTTTAACTGGTGCTCTGTAATCACAGATTATGGACTACCACCTCCAACTCCTCATCAACTGCTTATTCCATCTCTTTCTTCTTCTATTTTGCGTTTTCCTAATTATTTTTCTCGTATACATAATATATTAAGAATGTATTACAATTACAAAACAGTGAAATCGGAAATGGAAAATGTCAAAAACTTATTAGAAGAAAATCAAAAATTTGCCCTTGATATGTTTGATACATTATGTATCAAGCTTATCGTAGACATTGAACAAGAAATGTGTGAATTGAGTGAATCTGGAACTCTTGGAATACTTGCTGATAGCACTTGGATAGAGTTTTTAGTACCTATGGTTATTGAACTATTGTCTGATGCTAATTGTAATACTTTAACAGCTTTGCATTTATTGGAACCATCGTTTAAAGCCTTAGGTATGCAAAAATCTAAGGAATTACTCCTTGACTATGTAACAAAATTGTATGAAGAATGCTTGAAAGATATTGGCCAAGAAAATATCCCTATTCATCATAAATGGCTTAAATTATATCAAAAATCGTTTTTAATGAAATTAATTTCTGGTTTTGGAACTAGCATATTTTTAAAAAATTTTGTTCCAATACTTGTTGAAACAGTTGGATCTGGATGTAATTTTAACAGAGCATACCCAATTCCAATACAACACCTTAAGTATGTTTTTCATTCAAACATTAAATATAATCATATAATATAAAATTTGCACTTTTCACAGTGACCTTTGTAGCTCATATCCATCATATGAAAACAGTTTAAATTCTGTTATAGATACCAGTCAAGCTATTAAAATTGTTGAAAATGGTAAAAAAATATAAAGAATATATTTCATTATTGTAATATTTTAACATGCATATAGAAAATTAACCGGTAATAAATTATTATAGATACATTGTCTCTGGATGATGAAGCTTTGACCAATAGTATAGTTTCTTTAAAAGATGTTCTGTTAGACGATCAAAGTATAATAATTGATGATGATACACAAAGTGCTGATACCAATTTTAGTGACGATAAGAATTTGGATGAAGTTACAGTTGACTGTACAGAAGATGGTGAAGATATATCCTCATCTTGTCATACACCTGATTCTGAAAAATTCAGTAATGAAGAAAATCTAAAGGTTATTTATTAACATAATAATGAAATTTAACTGTGATTTATGTTGTTCATAAATATTTTAATTTATCAATGTCTTTAGATATCGGAAGTCAGTGCAGATTCACTTGTATGGGTATCCATTCGGATAGGTCCAGTACATACTTCTATGTATATTACAAAAAATCTGTTGAAAATGTTAATGTTGTGTTACTCAGAGTCATTACAAAATGAAGACAAAGCAAAAATGGTTATTAATTGCCTAATGAGCATTGCAGGTAATATTATTATTCATATTTATTATTTAATAATACAGTGTGTAACAGATAGAATTGACTTTTGTTCTAATTAATATTTTTAATTTTTTTTTTTTATCAGTAAGACCTTGATATATTAAATATCAATATTTTTTGATTAAATTAATTTGGAACATAATAATTTTTTTTTAAATATGATTTTTGAGAATTTGCTGACATGAGTATATTTCTTAAATTATTTACTCATCATATAATTTTAAAATTTTTGTCATACGTTTAAATAGCATAATTTTTTTTTTTTTTAGTCAAGTCTATCTGTTACACTCTGTATATAAAAAAATATTTTTTAAGTATAAAAATAATCTTGAAATTTTAGGTATTTATGGAGAACAAGTTATTTTGGTCCAATATTTACCACATATAAGTGATGTTGTTTTATTATGCAAACGTAGCAAAATGACCACGAGTCTTGAAAGTGGTCTAATTGGATGTGTAACACTGTTGAAATATCTAATGTCATATTTCACAAAATCTACACTTAATGAAATCAGTCAAGTATGTAGTATATAATAATGGTATATATTATAAACATTATTATTTAATTTTAATTTTTTTAGGACACTTTATGTAAAGGAATCATTCACCCAATGTTAAGAATTTTGTCGTCACAAAAAGTGATTTTCCCATCAGGTGCTACAAGCCGTAGTAGTTTTGCTACAAAATTATTTGAAACCATATACTTCTTTGGTCTAAAACAGGGTCATCTGATTTCAAAAACTATACAAAGATTGTTCTTGGTATTTGATAAATTGAGACATTTTGATCCAAATAATATGACTGATGCTAATCCAAGGTAAATATGCTAATATGCATATTAATTTTGAGTAAATTTTAGTTTTAATTTTGTGAATTTTTTACAGAAGTCAAACTATTGAATTAAATAACAGTGATTCCGGGGACTCTCCGTCTACGACTAGTGCCGATAAGTCAAATGTCAAAACTAAAGTCAGTAATTTTAATACTTAATTTACTTGAGAGAACAAAAATTATAATTATATTAATTTAGGCTATGGAAGAACTGTGTAAAGTTTTAACGCCACAGTTAGCTTATCATTCCTATACTTTATTTGTAAAATACTATGGAGAATTATTTATGCAGAGAACATTGATTAATTGGAATTACATTAAAGAATTGTGTATCACATATAAAGAAGAAAGAGTTTATTCTGGTTACGCAAATATTGGTGTGTAATAGAATTATCTTTTATATTATTAAATATTAATTTACATATTTTGAATGTTTTCTTAATATTTTGTAAAAGCTAAATTACAGTTATTATTTTACTATAGATTACAATGATAGTACCATTAATTTTGAAGAACAACTTGGAACACATCTTACTCTCAAGGGTAATAAAATACATTTACAGGTAATGTAAAAAGTCAAATAATTTATTTAAGATGATACCCAAGTTTCAATATTTTTTAATCTCTTTATTTATTGTTATAGAAAAAAAAATAGATCAATAAAATAATTTTTAAATTTCTTTGAGTTGGTATTCAAATTATAAAATATAATGCTTAAATTTTAGGATGAAGAAATAGAAGTAGCTGAAGATGCAAAAACTATTGTAGAATCCTCCAGGTATGAATATCTAAATTTTAAATATTAACTATAAAAATAAAACTGTATTTCTAGTGCTACTTAAATTAATATTTGAATATGTTATAATAATCTTTAACAAACATAAAACAATAGGGTGGATATTAGGTAATCGCTCTACTGCAGTGGTGTGTTGACAAATTTGTTAACCATTGAAAATTTTAAGCAGGTGATAAATAATTAGGTATCTATTTTTTTGCTAAGACTAGAGAGATCAGAAATATATGTAATATAGTAATATTATAATATCAAAATTAATTTTATTTAAGAGTTTAACAAAAAATGAAATTTGTTTATGTCATAAATCATAATTCATATTAATTTAAAATATAACTAATTTAACACACAAGATGTATAGACATGTTCTATTGTTCTATAATGAACATGGTACATGGGTCGTACATAAACGTTGTGCTTTGACACCGTTATTTCTTGTGTATTTTTAACTGTGTCCGAAGAGTAAATACGAGCGAAGCGAGTTGTTTTGGTTGATAGGTATACTTAAATAAAATATGTGAGTGGTATTTTTAAATCTCTGCTCCTTCAGTAAAACTAGTTCAATATACCACTCTCTGTTGTATGGAAGTTATCGACTATACCTCATCATTAAGTAGTAAATTACAGTATAATATATATATTACATTTTTTAATTTGATGATAAATCATTGCATACGAAAAACAATTTTGAGCAAAAACTATCCATCAGACTATTTATAAGTATTTTATTTTACATTAATTATATTGCTATTAAACTAATTTATTTTACTATTATTAATACAGTAAATTTAATTAATTTTTGCCACAAATATTATATTTGAAAATCGCATTATCTATTAGTAGTACCCACTAATAACATTTTTAAATTATAACAAAATAACTAATTTTCTTATAAAATCATTATTTTTTTCTAAGTATCCAAATTTTAACTTAAAATGTCAATTAAAAATGCTGTGTTTATATATTTTTTAGATTTTTTGGTTACAATATGAAATTCTTATAAGAAAAAGTGCATTAATTTTTCAGACCTTAGGTATGAATATTATAATTATTATGAATTTTTGGGACTTAAATGAATCTTATCAAAATTCTAACTTAAAATGCTATAAACTTTCAAATAAATTGCACTAAAAAATAAAATCAATTTTGTTAAATACTAGTTTTACATAAAAATTCCTGTTTTTCTTTAATTTCCCCCCGCATGATAATTACTTGGATTCTATTACTTTTGGGTACAAAAGTATACCATGTTTGTGTAAATCTATTCTTTCACAAGAAATAGTCCCCAAAGTTGAAGCATTTTCCTGCTCCAAAAGGTGATGTGTGATGGCCAAAAAAAAAATACACATCATTGTAATTATTCCACTTAGAATTTAATATTTATGTCTAAAATTAGTTTTAAGTATAAATAAAATCAAATAAATAAGTCATTAATACTTATTTTTAAACAGGCATTTAAGAGGAAACTGGTTAGCATATTGGGAACATGAAATTGGCCGCAATAGTCGTGATACTTGTTTTAATTTTAAACAAATCAAGTTACAAACATTTAGTGGTCATCAATCAACTGTAAAATCTTTAAGTGTTCTTGATAATGAAAATAGCTTTATAAGCTCTAGTCGTGACAAAACTGTTAAACTTTGGTCTTTAAGAAATCAAGTAAAAACATCTTGTTAGTCTCATTATTTTAAACATATTAAATAAATATTTGATTAATAAATTTTCTAGGGTGATGGGAATGGTGTATCACAGTGTCAATACACTTATTTCAGACATCGTAAATCTGTATTATCAGTTGCGTATTTGGAAAAATTTCGAATGGTCGCATCCTGTGATTCTTCAATACATGTTTGGGATCCTTGGTGTGGTGGACGGCTCTTAAGCTCAATGAATAATATACCTGTTAATATTCTTAAATGTCTACCCACTCCTCATCCAAATATATTAGCTGCCTCTACACATCCAACCTTGCATTCTATTGATCCCCGAAATGGAAAGTCTGTAGCAGAACTTAAAGTGAGAACTTTAATCTTATATTCTATAATTTTATATTTGTTAATTTATGGATTATACAATTCTCTTTATAGATATCTGTAAATGCCACTGGCCTCATAAGAAGCATTGCTGTACCCACTAACGCTCACTGGGTTGCTGTTGGTCAGTCATCTGGTTATTTGACTGTTATTGACTTGCGAACTGGACAAGCCTTGGCCAACTGGAAAGCTCACGAAGGAGAAGTAATAAATAACTAAAAACAAAAATTTCTTCTTTATTCATTATTTTATCTCTTAGGTATTACAATTGTTGGCTGTAGATTCCAATACAATTGTCAGCTCATCTCTTGACCAATCATTATCTGTTTGGAATGTTTCAAACGGCAATCTGATTTATAATATGAGGTACTAAGTACTAAATATCCAAATAATAATAAATATATTATGATATTTTTTAACGTTATTTTTATTATACAGAGGGTCACCTGAACCAGTTCATTGTTTAGGCCTTCATAGAAATGAACTGATTTCCGGTACTACAGCCAATCGCATAGGAATACATACAGGATTTACCAGTGAAGCATCATTTTCCTCTACTAAAATAAGAGCTGACACATTTAAAGGAGTCTTAACTACAATGTCTGTACTAAGTTTAAATCAACTACTATTACTTGGTGCTGATAGTGGCAATATCACTCTTTTATGCTAAAGAGTAAAACAAGAGTTTCTCATCTTTATTACCTATATTTAGTATAATTCCAATTATTATTTTATAATCCTTATATTTACTTAATATTTGAGGTAACTTTTATACTGTGAACTATTCGTATATACTTTGTGTCTCTGTCTCATATAAAAGAAATCTAAACTATTGACTTCTATTCAAGGCAGTGGTAATGGTTTGTAATGTATGAAGAGTACCATACTCTCGGGAATCGTTACTTTCGACATCCGCTTAACTTGCATTTTGTATTTTACATGGTAAAGCATTTTTTGATGACTGCTAATTATCAGAAACAATAGCTGACAACTAAAACTAATTGATAAAATTGTTTGGTCTAACCGAACAAGATGAAAATCCTTCCTCACCTGAGTTTACTCTTATGAGACAGTGTATAAGCAATATTTTATTCAAACATTAACATTTTTTTTTCAAAATTGATAAGTATACTATTTTAAATTTTTTAAAAATTTAAATATTTATACTTATAAATTAAAAAATTGATAATGCTTAGATTAAATATAAATGTTTCATGAATCACTACAACGTATACAATTATATTATATAATATATTCCTATTTTAATTATTTATACTTAATTTATTTTTATCATTGATATTATAAAAACTTATGTGTTCATTACTGTTTTTAATTTTATCACCTATATCTACAGTAAAAATAATAATAAAGTATTCATATCCCATTTGGATTGTATAAATAATCACTAAACATATATTTTAATAAATTAATAGTGAGCTAATGTGGTCCTCTAAACAGTAGCGTAGCTGAAGCTCAATCTAAGGGGGGACTATTTTAAAATTGTAATCGACCAAATTATTGTATTACCTGTATAGGCTATAACTGTAATCAAAACAACCAATAAAAAAAATCTAAGGGGGCATATACCCATGGCCTCCCCTCAGCTACACCACTGTCTTTAAATATGATTTAGTGACCTATGATTGGTTAATTAAATGTATTTAATTTATTAATTTTGTATGTAATAAAACAATAATCTCATAAATCTCAATTTATTATTGATAAAAGTATTCAGATCTATTATTTTCACCATGTTGAATATAGTATATGATCAGTTTATATGATATAATTTAATTAAAATACAATCTTTATATCTAGGTAAGTATTATATCTAATTATGCAATATACCTATTGTATATATATTATTTTATTTTTAATTTTTTTTATAAGTTATATTCATTGTTTTATACATGTTTTCTATCCTTGCAGTGAATAATTTTTGTTCAAAATTATGGATTAACTTCAACTGATATTGGTTATTAAATTATGCTAGAAGCCTAGTTTTTTTTTATTTTGGATCTAAGTTTTTGATATGATCGTCTAGCAGTGCTAAATTAATTGAGTGCTAAGAAAACTATAACTTAAAGACTCTCATAAAAAGAGTCCTAGAATATTAATAAAAAAATATGTTTAAACATTTTTTTGTAAAAATATAGGGCCCCTAAAAATGGAATAGACTTAGATTACTAGAATTGATGATGTTGAGGTAAGCGCTCGTCTTTTTTCAATACCAATTGTTTTAGATATCAGCTATCAACATTTTCTCGTTAAAATTTTAAAAATATTAAAAAATACCTAAGCACAATTTCTTTTTATTAATGTTTGAAGTTAAAATGTTGACAAAATCAAATATTTAAAAAAAAAAAACGATTTTAGTTTTTGTTGTAACTCAATAACATTTTCAAAATAGGTAATTAGATTAATTTTAAGGTATTGTCAAATTATTCCATAAACCTATTCACATCATTCTACGTTATGTCACTATTAGTTTTGACTCAGTTAATGACAATAATATTAATATAGATATTTTATGATAAATGCAATGTTTTCTACTAAAATTAATTCACCCTAGTGTTAATAGTAAAATTAATTACAATAACAACAATATATATTGGTAATAAAATATTCTATTTAGGCTAACCATTCGTTTTTGTTCAGAATCATTTTTTACTTACATTGGTTAATTACCTATTGAAATAAAATTAAATACATTAATTAATTATTGCTAACCTAACCTATTGCAGTGACCTACCCAATGGCGATATCGAAGAATTATATTCAACAACTAATTACCTACAGTAGAACCAAAATAGTTACTACTTTCCTGCTTTTTTTTTTTTTTGTATGTGTGTAATTATCATTCTTTAGTTATAAGAATATTAAAACCAACATAAATATAAATAAAAAAGTTAAAAGACCAATACGATTGTCTGTGGTCAGTTACATCACAATATGTGTGGTATTAAATTGTAATCTTTTTTTTATAACTACTGAAAACCTGAGTTTCAAAAGAAATTTTTTGAATGTAAATGCACAATTTGCAATTTATTTATCATTAAACTTTTAATAGGTACCTATTTTGAAGTATTCTCTATTTTTATTGGTATTTTCTGATGGATGTCATTATCATAGGCGCTATGTACATGAGTGCCCAGGCACCCATTAGAATATTGGTTTTTACGGGGACATTATATTGACCAGGGGCTAAGCCCCATCTCCCAAATTGTACATTTATGCCTATAATACCAAGGCACTTATTAAGTCTATGGTCATGATAAAATAACAATACCTTTATCATATGTACGTAGGAATAAATATAAATGTATAATAGGTAGGAAGGTATTATATAAATATTCATGATAATTTCATTATTGTTTTTGTTAATTTTATAAATAACAATTTATTATAATTGACAATTTAAATGTATAAAAAGTAAAAAAAACATTAGGAGTTACAACTGTATTAAAATTGTTTATAATACCTATAATATAAATAACATTATTACTACAAAATAAAATAAAATTTGATTAATATATTTTATTACAGCACCATTTTTTATAAATAGTTTTTTTAAATTTGTATTTGTTATCTGTAGTAAATATATTATTAGGTACCTATTATATATTATTATGAACTAAATATCTAAGTATTTCATCCATTACTTAATATTTATCATCATTATGTAAAACTATTTATTGTGATTGTTGTCTCTTACGTTTTCTAACAACTTTTTTATAAGCTTTTTCCCATTTTGTACTCTCTTTGTCGTTTTCGGTACCAGGTGGGTGAAGACGCATCTGAAAAGTATATAAATATATTCTTTAGATTTTAAACAGTAACAATAAAAAGTTAAAAGTAAAACACTAATAACAAACAAGCTAAAGAAGATAGATGCATCTGCTAGAAGACTATTTTTGAACTGATAATAATAATTATTTTATTAATATTTATATGAAAATTATTTTTTAACAACTTTTAAACTTAATTACAAAATTTAAATTCGGGTATACCTAATTATTTTTTAAGAATTCCTTTATGTTTAGTAATCATCATTCAATAATAATATTAATTTGTATATTGGCAGTTAGAAATATAATTCAATCCATGCGTATAGGATACAATATATCCATGTAGCTCTACATAGATACCTACTCAATATAAAACACAAGCTATAATCCTTATTTAATATTTAGGTAATTATTTTAATTTATACAATATTAGGTAAGTCAAATAGGTCAAACTTTACTACCATAGGTAATATGGCTATACATGTCTGTGTATATATATAGGTGGTTGATATAATAATATATAAATACAATGCATATTATTATTCAGGTTAATTTACTCCAAGTAAATTACTTGATTTTTACAATTTTGATTTTAATCTGGTTATAATTATTATTGTACATTAAAATATTATCTATATTATTGTAATATTATTATTATTATTATTATTATTTGTATACAGTTTAACTTATGGTAGTATAAATATAGTTGCACTTAATACATAATTACACATAACGTATACCTACAGCAACGTTTCCCAAAGTGTGTTCCGCTGAACCCTAGGGTTCCGCGCGACAACAATCTCAAGGATTCCACCAGATGTATGTGATTATTGAGAAAATTATTTTTTATTATATTTAAATTATTTATATTATTAAAAGACCGTCGGTCTTTGGTAAGTAGACAATTTTAATACATGAACATTAGGTACCTACGATTTAGAGTGTTAACAATAAGGACTATAAAATACATTTGTGTAATTGTGTTATTATTCAAATTAGTATTACACAACACATATAAATATATTTTATTTTTAATTAGAAAAATTTAATTTATTAATTATTTGTACCATATTATATATTTAATATTTATACATAAATATATAATATAATATTATAAGAAATTTTCTGTGATTTCATAAATTTAGAAATTTAACATCTGTTTTAAAAACATATCATAACTCCTGAATCCCCTCACCACTTCTTCCCATATAATACATTTTAGTAATTTTATTAATATAATATTTAGACTTGTAATAATGTGTATTGTGTATATATAAACTGACACCTGCAACTTGCAAGGAATATAATTGGGTAGGTACCTATATGCCGTATTTATAATGTGTCACGCCTCATGCTATAACCACACCTATTGTACAAGGCTAATAAAAGGATAATATTAAACATCAATTTTGAATTATAATAAGTAATAAGCGATAAGCATAAAAAATAAATAAATGATTTCTCTTAGTTAACATGCAAAATGTATAATAAATTGTTATTCGTAAAAATGAAATACATATCAGTAGGATTATACAACCTCTTACATTACAGAGCGTTATTTTGTTAAAGTTATTCTAGTCGTTATTTCCGAATAAACTATCCAGTTGTTTCTTCGACAATCTCTTCTGAAAGTTATATATATATACATGTATTAATATAATTTTAAGGATTAAGTTTCAATATTTCATTGTACCTAGTTAATAATGTTGTACTCCAATCTATAGTAGATAATTATTAAATAATAATTATTATTAATATTATTAATAAAAACATAATCAAATAATTATTAATTAATATGTTTATATATGCATAAATGTATTATTTAACTTACCTAAGCCGTTAGGCATAAATTTATAAAATAATATACATAATGTTGGAAATAAAATTTAATAATTATATAGGTACCTATATAATCTTTATATTTTATATTTTTATCATAATATACTAAAACACCGATATTTTTATAAACAATTCATCTTACCATAATTCTGTATTTTTCTTTGCAAGCATATTCAGTTTCATCAACGTCTTGAAAACAATCAGATTTATAGTCTTCCGGCAAAGGTTTTCCATCAAATTCGCATAATTTTTTTAGTGGTCTTGAATGCACAAACAATTTATCAAAACCTAGAATTTTATTCATAATTATGTACACTTGTAAAACCTAAATCATTCACTTGTTTTAGTGTATTATATAGTTACCAGTAGGTTTATTTAATGGACAATAAAATACATTAGGTGTTTTTTTGTCGTAAACAATTGATTTCCTCATCATATCACCAGCTAATACAACGTTCTAAACACATAACATTTATAATTAATATGTATAAACATATCAAATTGAGTAAATAATATCAACATAAATAACATATTAATAAGTATTATAATTTTATAAATAAATATTTAATTATTTATGAAATATTTTAATTAAGTTTACCAGTATTGAGAATAAGAAAAGAATTTGACATGTAGATAAATCTGAAAAATACAAACACGATTTGGCTTTAAATTATGTTTTAAATATTATAGTAGATTAGCAGAACATAAATATAAATCAGTGGCGGATCCAGAGGGGGGCGATTGGGGCGATCGCCCCCCCCCCTGTTCTCTCAAAAATATAGTTTAAGTCCTTCGTTTTAGTTTTGACGTAATTAAACTTCAAGGGTAACAAAATTATAGTGATATATTTTTTTATTACTATTATCTACTATAAAAAATATTTTTTTTTTGTTCTGTACGAGACTGTGGAAAGTAACATATATATGTACCTAAATAAATACTTTATCAAAATTAATGTGTGCCCTTTAAAAATCGCCCCCCCTTGGTATCTTGGTCTGGATCCGCCCCTGATATAAATGATAATATTAAATATATATTATAAATATTATAAACTTATAACAATTTCTAATATTCTTCTTTTTTCTAATTATGCCAAATTAATAAAATTATAAAGACTGAACAAGATGCGGTTAGCTTACTATCTGACTTCAAGAACTTAATGAACTAATCATCATTTAATGAACGCTTTTACTATATAAATTTCTCCATAAATTATTATTTTTATTATCAGATACTAATCATTGTTCTGAATCGTTAACTAATTCGAAACCATTTTATCCACTATTTTCAAATAAGAATTATATTTTAAAATTTCTCAACTACCCTAGTAATGGTAACTGGTAATGTCAATTTATTCAAATAAAGTCATTGATTTTATTTAACATTGAACATTGAAATAATAAAAAATATCTACCTATCTACAGGGCCGGCGAGAGGGTGGGGCAGAAGGGGCCCGGACCTCTAGGGAAGGGGGCCGGTTAGGTTAGGTATAAAATAAGTATATATAAGTAAAAGGGCCCGGAATTGATCAACCCTGGGGTCCACTAAAGTTCTCGTCGGCCCTGCCTATCTACTTAAATTACGGAAAAATATTAAATATCTAATGAAAAATCTGAAAACAGATATATAAATGTTATTGTCCAAATTTTGATTAAGTTGTCTGTGTATGGTGAGGTGATGGGATAATTTTCCCATAATAGTTAGGGTAGCGTTACAACCAAAATAAGCTTTGTAAATGGACCATAAATCATATTACTGCTATAATAATTATAATCTTCCTTTCCTGATTTAAAATAATTGAGCTTGGAAGTTTAGAACACTTTATTCTAATAGGGCTTAATAACTCCAAATAGTTCAATAGATAAGTCATATTAATATTAATTTCAAAACTATACATGTATTATATATTTATATTTATGGTATTAGCTATTTGCTATAGATATATAGATATATAGAATATAGAATAACCGGAATTGAGTCATCATATACTCGTATTGCTGTAGTTGTAGACTGTAATTATTACGTCCATGTAGGGCATAGGCAGAACCACGATTTATGTCACCCATAGATAATAAATCACAAACTTTTATACTAGTTTAAAAGTTGTGTAATAAATAAATCATACGGCATACATGTATTATCTATATGGAACTACCTGTGTCTATTCCCAGGACAATCACGATACTATTTATAAACAATAAATAGTTTTGTATTATACGTATAGGTGGCTAATTGACTATAGCGAAGATTACTACCTAGTTTTCAAATCAAGGTTCGCAATTCGCATCACATCTCCTTTCGCCTGTATTTGATTTATATACTTCACAGTTCAGAGGTTCCTAACGGAAAAACCTAAATAGTTGTAGAAAATAGGAATGATGATAAGGATAGAGGATAATTTATTATTATTATTGCGATCGATTGCCAGAAATCATAGCTATGATCATTTTTAAGAATTTATTTTGTTTACGTAGGTAGTATAATTATTATAGTTTGTATGCATGCCTATATTAGTATGTAAATATATTATGTTAGTTAAATTTAATCCAGCAATAACCTTACACAAGAACAAGGTGATCCATTCAAGTGTCTCAACTAATAATTTGAAATTTTAACTTTTTTTGGTATAATATTTTTACATAATTTTATTGCATTTTATCAAATAAATATAATAATAATATAATGGGTATAATATTATACATTATCATGTATATTACAATTTTTCATAATTTTAATTTTTTTAACTTTTTTGAATGAAAACATACATTTTTATTTTATATTCCGAAATATCATATACTTATTCAATCTACGCTTAGAGAAAAAAATATTTTTTTATTACTAGCTTTGTTTTGAAATAATAATTATAAATTAACATTATAAATAACATATCTTCAGCAGTATTTTGCGAGAAGTTCATATTAACTTTTTTAAACGTTCTAAAAATTCGTTTATATTTAATTGTTTATCTATCAAAATTCTCAAATAAAACTTCACTTAGAATTATAAAATTAAAACGTAGGTATCATTATTTTATCAATATAGATGTTCTTATACTTTTTTAATAATTATCATTAAAATAGGCAATATTTTTGAGATAGCCAATGAATGTTAACTGTTAAAATATAATTACAATTTATACATAATCCATATATATTACAATTATATCTACACGTAAACGACTACCTACGGACTACGAAGTAGCTGAATACGTAAGTTGACTTTATTTAATTTTGATCGTAATATATAACTACTGAGTGTTACTATAATTAATCATAATTAACAACTAAAGTAAAATTTTAAAAACAATATAATTTACCCATGTTTCTTCAGTTTTGAATTTTAACCATAAAAATTAAACCAAAAACTTTTTATTAAATATAACACAATAAACCGCACAGTTATAATATATGTTTCATTACATATACATACACGAGCGTACAGTAAAAGACTACATAAAGAATGTAAAAGTATACACCGTAGCCTTCTAATACCTCCTATGACATCACATGTATACCTACGTCTGGTTATGTTATAGCAATGTAGTGGGCGTTAACCCACGTTGCCTGGCACAAGTAACAGGAAACCAGTTCTTTTAACAATACACCAAGAATGGAAAGGGAACATTCTAACTGATTCTTGGGTTCAGTGATTTCATTGGACCATTATAATATATACCTGTATATAGACGTGAGAATCGTAATATCTAAGGACTAAAAAAAAACCCATTCATATTCATAAACGGTACATCGTATCTAATAGGTTATCTACCCATACCATCATTCATGAAAACGTTACATATAATGGTGACAATTTAAAATTACAAAATATAAATTTAGTCCGATAAAGTTAATAAATAATTAGTTATTATTAATTAAAATAAACATATAAATTGTACACCTATATATATTATTGCAGCCCGCGGGTTTCTAGCTACATGTAACCTGACCTTTTTTCTTTTGTGTGTGTTTTATCGGCGAGTAGATATGAATAATTGTTCCTAGAAGGCTCTGTTTAGTTAGCAAAAACCACTCGAAGAGATGAGTTCTTTGCTATATAATGTCAGTGGCGGCCCAATGCAAAGGCGAACCAGGCGGTCGCCCAGGGCTCCGGAAGCGCATTTGTAGGTGCTCAAAAAATTATAAAAACTTATGATGTTTTAGTAAAAAAAAATTTTAAATTAACGGTGTGTAATATTACATTTCTCTATAATAATAAATTATTATATATTTAAGCTGTGACGACAGAAGGTGAGTGACCTGATCAATACACAAAAAGATAACTATTTTTAAAGGCGCCATCATATCTTGGACCGGCACTGTATAATGTTTCTCTTATACTAAAAGGTTAGTTTGGAATTAGTTTAATAATTAATCTATACTAATAGAGGACATCACAGAGAAGGTTTTAGGCATACATTTAGTCCGGTAAAGTTAATAAATAATTAGTTATTTTTAATTAAAACCTTGGGCGGAGCCAAGACGGGTAAGCTAATTTAAAAATAATAAAAAGTCATAAGTACCTATAAGTATATTTTAAATAAATCGAATAAAATAAAATTGTGATTACTACTTATATTATAATATTATATGCATACTGTAATGTTTATGTTTAAATTAAATAAGCTTAAATACTCGTAACTAAAAACTACTAAAAAATGTCGGGGTAAAGCGGATTATAACTAATAGTTATAATACTATGTATATAGATATATATTTAAACATAAATAGATATAATAGCTACGTACAGTTTGCAAAGCTATTATTTTATCTGTTAGACTATTGGTTATATTGGTATAAATAAAATATGTATGTCCAAATTAATTAATGGTGTTATATCCTGTCCGGATTTATTGCATTCATTATATTTTAACGTTCCTCAACACAATTCTCGGCACCATTATATATTTTCAATTCCATTTCATCGTACTTCATATGGATACAAATATACAATAATCCCCTAGATCATAGGTTCTTAACCGGGGGTCTGTAGATGGTTACTCTGGGGGTGCACGGAGAGGCTGTGAGTTTTTTTTTATAACCCAAAAATAAATACGGTCCATGATTTCAAGGCAATAATATTGGAATCAAAACAACAGCAAATATCACATTAAAATTTGTTTTTGACTATAACTCAAAAACTATTCGTTTGTATAAAACTTTAAAATAATAAAATGTATGAAAAAAATTTCGTCGTTCTAAAATTTAAAGCGGGCCGTACATAATAATTATAGTATATTACCTGTAGGTATAATAATTGTATAATAAATAATAAGAGTTATATATATGTTCCAGTTTATTCATTATATAATAATTAAATCGAAATAATTATTTAAATTGTATAAAATATAGTAACAATTACTTGATATTCTGTTGACTGTTTGGTACATTATACATGTTATGTTGAGTCGTTGAGAGAACATTATACTCGCGTGTGTTATTTCTATCTTACAAACGCACATTGTACAAATACAAAAATTTACATTTAGAATAATCCAATAATCACTCATTTATAATACTATAAATAATAATACAAATTTATGTATTATCAAATTTATATGTAAATCTAGAGCAACGCGTAAGTTTTTTTTTATATTTTAATTTTAAAGCTAGTTGTGAACATTTTATAACCATACTTTTTTTGTGAAATTTAAAACACTTATAATAACTTTTGCTTCAAAATCAACACATCTAAAAAATATAAGAATAATTAATCAACTTAAGTTACGAATTACTATACAATAATAGATATATCCCAATTAAAAAAAAAACTATTCATTTATAATTATTATTATGACAATAATTTTCCAATTCTCTACACAACGTATAATATTTCTATACAATAATAAAAACAGTCACTATTTTTACAATTACAAGCAACCAGTCCACTGAGAGTATTTTAAAATTGGAAAGGGGCAAGAGCAACTGCCCAGTTTACCACCTACCAGTCGTTACACCTATATAATTTTAAGACCTGTACTGTAAACTTCGGGAAGGGCTTAGTCCCCTCAAGTCCCCCCACTGATTTCCACCTATATGTCATTGAGCCTTATTTTCCATGCAAACTGTGAAAATATTTGAAAATTCATAGGTACTTATTCATTATTGTTGTTATAAAAATGTATGTAAATTAAATCAATGGTAGTCATAAATAAAACAAATAGTTAGATTTCTTCACGAAATAATTCATTATAGATATTTTTGTATTAATATAACCAAACGATGGGTAGGTATAAAAAGAATTGTTAAATTATTGATTTTAATCAAATATTTAATACAAGTAGGTATAAATTTAATACTAAAATCTTTAAAAATTTAACCTTGAAAACTGTTGAGTGTACTGAAACTGTCAAATCTTGGTGTAATCCTTAATAATTTCCATAGTTGGGTTAACAGAGAAAAAACTGTGTGTGGTAGTTCTATAAAATGCATTATGGCAGCAGTTCCCAAACTTTTTTAGTTCACGCCACCCTAAAAATTAAAAAAAATAATTACGCCTCCCATAAAAAATTAAATTACAAATTTATAGTATTTAAATGTACAAACATTTTTATTTTTATGATAATATAAGTTAACAGTAAATATTTACCACGCGGCACGCACCTCACAGTTTTGGAACCGCTGCATTATAGTGACAACGCCAACTAAAATTATTTCGAAAAGTCAGTTCCACTGTTACTGGTATTTTATTATTTTCAATAGATTTTAATATTTCATTTTAAAACTGTTTAGAAAGTTTTAATTATAATAGAATTTGAACATAAGAAATAGAATGTCATATTTAAGAGAACCTTCTAAAATACCCATGTATAATGTGTACGAAATTGTTTGATTTCTATGTTTCTAATAAGTACAAAATATTATGGAAGTATAAAAATAGTTGAAATATTAATCCCGTTTTATTTATCAAAACCATAAGATGATTTTAATTTTCACACGTTTTTGTCAAAATTGTAGAAATTCATACAGTATAGTCATAGTGGTTTACGAATTATTCGTAAAAATAAAATATCTTTTACAAAAATATCGCTTAATCAACAAGCATTAAGTATAGAAACCAAATGATTATTTATTAATATATTTATCTTGGTTAACATGACAACGAGTGTACCGTGGTCCGCGAGGATGGCTTGACAGTCTGAAAGAAAGTAGAACGGGAAAATTATAAGAATTTCTTATGGAATTTAATATGAAACATCACGAATGGCGTTATAAAATTGAAAACTTTGTAATAAGGCGGAGAATATTCAAATTTATTCCATTATAATAATTTTTTTTTTTACATTTACTTGAAGGAAAACTTATGGATAACCTTGTATTTGTTATCCATAAGGTTAGGTCTACTATCTATGGATGTAATGATTAGGGCTTGGAAGTTGTAGGAATTGCATATTGCTCTGGAATGCTCTCAATTTATAACAAACCTAGCTAGAAATCTGAAGTATACAATGACGAGTTAATTACTAATGATATTGTTATAAAAAATAAAAATGATTAGCTAAACAATATGATATAATTAACGGCAACATAATAACATTGCAGTAATGTACCCATTTTGCCTAAACAATACGCCAGGTAACACTTTATTTAGACGATGTATATGTATAAATAACAATATGATTATTCATATTTGTATTTTATATACTTGTAAATTTTAAAGTATTTACAATTATTTTAGTGTTAACTATAATGTAGATGGTAACCGGCGGCCCGCTTTAAATTTTAGAACGACAATATTCTTTTTTATACATTTCATTATTTTTAAGTTTTAGATAGTATTTTTTTTTCATAGATAAATAATTTAAGAATTTAAAAATATAAAATGTTCTCGAACTTTTTAATTTGTGAAGGTGACCTGAGATTCCAAAAAGGTTGCTGACCACTGTGTTAACGTAAAAACGCATGTTTAATTTTCGAGCTTGAAATGCATGAAATATCTAAGTCATAGAATAATTATATATATATTTATGCTTACCTATAATAACAGTGTTACACATTTTTAATCAACCCGTTAGAACAATAAGAACATGACGTATTATTTATATTTCCACTAATATTGCATAGGCAAATTATACATATATACTAGGCGATTCTTTTATCATAAAACACTCATTATTTCAAAGAGTATTTATGTTTTTGAAAACATTTTTTTCATAGTTTCAAGCTCTTAAAAAATCAACGTTTTTATTAAAAAATTATATTTTTAAATATTTTTTATCCTTATATTTTTTTTAAGTTTTTTACTTTTTTGAATGACAACATAGTTTTAATTTTATATTCCAATACAGAATAATTTTCTAAGTACATAAAAATCAAATTTAGGGAGAGTAGTTTATGAGTTATACGTATTTAAAGTTTAAACAAGCGGAGTAATGGACAACCATTTTGCGGGGTAATCCCGTACCACTCTACTCCGCGCATAATTAGTTAATCATGGTCTGAACTATAAGCATTTCATATAACCTAAATATTTCTCTGATATTATAAATTTATTGTGTAGTTGTGTATACCTAACCTATATCTCATAATATTTTAGGAAAATTAATAAGTACCTATATATTAATAATTAATAAGTGATTTCTATCAATGAACATAATTTAATTATAAAAGTATGGAAAAGTATATTTTAAACTCCTTTCCTCTACAGCCCATACAAAATATTTTTAAGATAAATAATATTATTATTATAGTTAAATTTTGTATTTGAAGAACATCTGAAATACAGAATCAGTTCACACATAATAGATTCCAAAGATTTATATATAAAATAACATACGATACATCAATGATATTATACTATCTATTTATTCTAACTACACTGTAATCTAGTATTCCATGGCAAACGGCAATCGTCGTCTTTTGTCGGAGAAGAGAAACGATTGTAAAATTTAAATTAATTAAATTTACACGAAAAAAAAAATAATGCGTTCTGTTCAATTTTATTTTTCACAAAATATTTAGTTCTTAGTTATTATCTCACTTGTCGGTGATAATGGTGTGTACACCATGGTTTCACAGTAAGAATGTTTTCCTATTCTTTTGTGGCTTCTGTGGTTTTTTATTCAAATAAATGTAATTGGGTAGACGAATATATTATTTATAAACTTTAAAATTTACTGCTAAGTATATATTTAAATGGAGTAAATTTGATATCTGTCCATAAACTGCATGTAATATTAGCATGAAAAAGTACAACTAATCCTTTTTCTTACCATTTTTTTGTGTACGAATTTTGTTATTATGGACATCTATTAACGTATAGATAAATAAGTTATCCATCTAATATTTTTTATGAAAATTGTATTGTGTTTTGTATCAAGAAATTTCCAATATGCATAATATAATAATTATAATACCTTATGATAGTAGATTTTGTTGTACGCTTAAAAGGATGCCAGCGTAGTATTTGTTATCTCTCTCTAACCCACGCGCAAAATAGCAAATTTTACGTTCACAAAAATAGGCATGCGCAGACCTGAATTTTGGGGGATGTCTACAATTTTTTCGGGCCCTTTCTTAATAAGACATGTACATATTTTAATAAATAATAATGCCTGAATAAACATTACTTAAATTATATCACATATTAATCAGTAGTATTGCTACAATACCAAGTTATATAATATTTCATTAGATAATTGGATCTAAAATCTATTTTCAAAATAATTGCAATATATTTTATTTATTATTTTTACTTTTGTAGTCAATAACATCTAGCTGTTATAATCATAATAAGTTTTACCACGCAAATTTAAAATACTTTAAGTTGTGTTATTTATTTTTATCCCAAAACATTATTTTTTAGAACATATTTTAGAAAAAATAACATTTTTATTCTAGTAACATTAGTTAAAATACGGACCCATTTATATGCTATAGGACTTAAATTTTACGGCCCCAATTGCATGTCAGGGGGTGCACAGGCATACCCGGAACCCCCTGTGCGCACGCCTATGATAACCATATTAATTTCTCAAATTATTAAATATTATAGAATTTAGAGTTAAGAACATTATCTAGAATCTAGGACATCTCGTAATCGTTTTATTATATTTTTATTTTAAAGCGAGTTATGAGTATTTTAAAATTGTAAATTAGTTTCAAAAAGATCATAACTTGCTTAAAAATAATAATATCAATAAAAGGCTTCACGGGGACCTGGATAATTATCAAAACTTTAAATTTTATAATAGATCATTTCACTCTAATATCAAAACTAACAGCACAATATTGAAAATGGTGAACGAAAATTTGCCATGTCGCAAGTGTGTAAGAGAGACAACATATGCGGGTACTACGTCCTCTTAATTTAATTATAATTACTGAGTAATTATTTATAAATATTATAAATAATGGGAATGTTATACAATATTAATATTACTGAAAATAGTATGAGAATATGGTATACGTATTACATACATTATATTATGTACCTACTACCCAGTGTTGTAAGATAATATCTTAAATCGTGAATCATGATTGATAGCTAGTAGGTACGTTATCAATTTTTATTTTATCACTACTTGAATTTGTAGGTTGTGTAAAAAAAATAAATATTATGTTGAATGTTCTTAACTAATGATTTTAAGTTTTAACTATTTTAAGTTAAAATGATTATTTAATTTTCCAATTTGTTTGCATTTATCTTTATAATTTTTAGTTAAGTTACTTATTAAAATGACATCATTCACAAACAAGAATGTTTTGAATTTATTAAGAAATCTACCAAGGCTCTCTATTTCTAATCTTCGAAATAATGATGGAGCAGTTAAAAAAGTAACTATAAAAAAATATTGTTTATTTTAACTATTTATCTAAAAAAAAATAACTGACATTTAATAAGTTTATAATTAAATATTTTTACAATGTTTGCCATCCACTTGATTGTACTGATGAAATAGTTCTAATTATTTTATTAGTAATTAAATATTTAAATATAAATAGTAATGTATTTAATGTAATGAAGTTTAAAATTTAATACTATTTAATCTTTTTTAATCATTTGTAATGTATAATCCATAAATAGTATTATATCTATTTTATTATTTTATTTTAGAATAAACGAGGAAGAGCCCAGCATGGAGGTGACAAACATGGTCATGGTAATAAAGGGTCAAAAGCTAGGCAAAACTTTATGAGACCGGGATATGAGACAGGAAATACTCCATTTTATATGAAATTTCCTAGAGAACAATATTATAAGGATCATCAGTATGTTATAAAATATCTTAATACAGTATTCAAGAAAATTTCCTATCTAAGATTATAACCTTTTTTTAGTGTCAAAAGACAATATCCTCCACTATCGTTGGCCACTTTACAAAAAATGATTGATTTGAATCGTATTGACATTACAAAGCCTATTGATTTATCAGTACTGTGCAATACGGGTTTGTATAACATTAATCCAGAAGATAAACACTTTGGAGTAAATTTGGTTGATGAAGTAAGTTTTTTTTCAATAGAGCTTTAATAACATGGGTCATATTGCTATATAGTAGGGGTCCCCAATTAATATTTTTGAAGGGCCACATTAGAGATCTGAAAATTTTTCAAGGGGCCATCAAAATTTTAAGTACATATTTACATTATTTAAAAATCAATAATATTTAACAAAAATAATAATTTACAATTATAACACATATAATGTTGTCATAATAATGTGTTATTTATTATTTGTCTGTGGACTGGAGAAAATGTGTTTGGGGGGCACCATTTGGTGACCCATGCTATATAGCTATGTATTACATTATATTAATATAATGGACAATCTAATATTATATATAAATATAATACAAATTGTATTATACAACACTAACATTAAATTTATATATGGTTGTATAATTTATTTGTTTAATCTGATGCATTGGAGGAAGTTAATCATCTATTGGTGTTTTGGGTAGATTGATTTATACATAATTGTTGGGATATTGAGTTTATTTTATCTTAGAATTATATAAATTCTATCAGTAGATGTTTTACTGATAACTCTTGACAATGCATAATTAATATAATATTATTAATTATTTATTCTTCTTTAGATACTTGTAATTAAAGCAGCTTTGACTGATTTAAAATACATAGTTATGGTACATTACGAAAATAGTCAGTTATGCAAAACTTAATTGTATTCATGTACCTAACCCACCTATTTATAGTATTGACTGTTATAAATAAATTAACTTTATTGATAAATATTTTTATATATTAGGGAGCTGATAATTTCAAGGCAAAAATTAATATAGAAGTTCAATGGACCAGTGAATCTACAATTGCAGCCATAGAAAGAAATGGAGGAGTTATAACAACATCATTTTTTGATGTTAACAGTTTATTTATTTTAATTAATCCTAAAAAGTTTTTTCAAAGAGGTTTGTAAAGTAAATTATGTAGATATTTTATAGCTTCCACACATATATCATAAAATTGTGTTCTAAACTATTTAAATTGATTTTAAATTAAGTCAAAAATAGTTCATAAAGAGTAATTCATACCATAATATATGTTCTCACTGTTATACGTACTTATATTACAAATTTATGTTCAACAGTTCTAAATTTGTATATTATTTTTTAATAAAGTAACCCACAGCACTCAGGTACTCGGTAGGTTGATATCTTGCCAATTTGAATGTGCCAATAGGAAACTTCCTCTTCCATTATTTAAATCTCGTACAATTTACTTAATGTATAATGTTTAAATATATACATTTTCTATAGGCAATGAATCCTCATAATGTATTGCCAATACTTTAAATCAAATCTTATAACACATCATAATTTAAAAATACCATCAATAGTAGTATACTAGTATCCTCTTAAAAAAATATATATATCTATAATTTTACGACTGATAACTGTTTCACAAATAATATGTGTTAATTCATAAAAAAATATCCTATTTATTCATGATTATATTGTTTTATTTTATAGGAGAAGCAATACCCAGGCGTATGATTCCCCCCGAAGATGCAATTTTATATTATTCGAGTGCAGCAAATCGGGGTTATTTAGCAGATCCTGAAAAAATATCTTGGGAACGATTTGTTTTAGCTCAGAAATATGGATATAAACTTCCTAAAATTGAAGATGATCCAGATTATGATATGCTTGTCAGTAGAAAAGATCAAAGACAAATATTTTATGGCCTAGAACCCGGTTGGGTTGTTAATCTAAAGGATAAAGTTATACTGAAACCTATTGATCAACAACTCAAAGAGTTCTATAGAAGTTAATTACATTGTTTGTTGTTAGAATTAAAATGTATAATTATATGTGTCATGTAATTTAATTATTATATAACATACTGAAGAGTATGGTTATTAAAAATATGTCTAAAAATATAAATTTGATAACTCATACTTAAAATTTAAAAGTTCTGGTTAATAATAAACAATCTATAGATTTTGAATTCAATGCATCTTTATTTTTATTATTATGAAGACTCAAAAATTCATAATATTATGTATATCATATTTATTATGATTTTATACTGTTTGCTTAGTATTTAAAAAAAATGATACTTATAATATACTAATAACGTTGAGAAAGAGAAATCTACTTATTATTATTGTGGAGTTATACAAAGTTTCATAAAAAATTTGATTAATTTAATAGAACATTAAATTGTATTTACTGCTTGCTATTTCTTCATTAATTTTTAATGCAAATAGGCATACATATAATCATTATCATTTACTACTACTATTTAAACATTTCATAGTTTATTTAGCTAAATGACACCAATTCATAAACAAAATGTTTCATGATTATTTCAAATTATTAAAACCAATGAAATTAGTACTTTGCTAGTTATATTATTATGACAAATAAGTTTTTGAGTTTGTATCTATATAGTTAGATAACTATTCAAAATTATGAATTATATAATATAGCAAATAAGGCATTTATGATATGTGTCGGGCGTCGGCGTATAGCAATAGAAGTGGCATAATTTTCAGTAGGAGGTTATGAATTTAAATTTCAATACATATTATGCAAATAGATATTTTGTAGGATTCGTAAAAAATCTCAAATTTAGGGGCGGGGGATTATAACTTCAAATATTCCCATGTACATCAGACTTCAGTCTCTTAGAGTTTAGTATCAAATCAATTATAAGTTAAATCAGTTGAGTAAAATGGCAGAACTGTACAAGGTTTCTCGTAAAATAAATATCTACTACCTACACTTATTTAAATTTAAAAGATTTATATAAGTTATAATAAATTAACATAAATTAGGTACTCAATTAAAATTTGATTTTTATTTAAGTAATGTAACATACTACCTACCTAATTATGAATTTAAATAACCCAAAATTTAAAAAAATTTGTTTTGCAACAAAACTAAATCGTATAAAAATATTTTAAAAAAGTTCTTGAAATCCCTATAATACTATACAGTGGCGTATTTAGGATTTTGCTGCCCTGGGTACACATTTTTTTAATGCTCTTTTCCTCTCGCGGGTTTTTTTATAATGGCAATTTTTCTTACTCTAAAAAAACTTACATAAACTTATATAAAAACCTATTGAGTGTCCTATAACGTTGAATATCGTAGGTTTTCTCAGTAGTACCCATAACAAAATAATCAAAGCCAATTGTAAAATTTATTAATTTATTTTCATAATATGTTTATAAAACAAACATCATTAAATTAATATTATAAAAAAAAATTCCCAGTTAAATTTGCTGCCCCCAAAAAAGTGCTGCCCGGGGCAATTGCCCCTCTTGCCACCTCTAAATACCCCACTGATACTATAACTGTTAACATTTAACTGGACCAAGTGGACCACCTTGTATACTTTAACGCAAGAACGTAATTAATATATAAAGCCATAAAGGTGTGTATAATAGAATTTTATTGACGTGAGTCATATAATATAATCAATTATTATATATTTAGTTCAACTTCACAAAATGTACAGACAACTACATGAACAATGTTCAGAAAAATAAATATAAATTCAAATATTTACATTAGCCATTAGGAACATATTGATCGATTTCACATTTATTTTTGATTTTAGAAAGACAAATATGTTTATTTTTTAATACAATTGTAGGTATAGAGTATAGACGTATAGTGTACATCACTATGCCCACAACTTAAGCAGAGGCGGCTCGTCGGCATTTTTTGGAATCTAGTTAGACATTGCTTACTAAAATTTAGCGTAGTACTTATAATCTATTAATTGTTTAAAAGCATTTGAAGTTCACATTTTGACGACATTCAGACATTGTGTATTCGATTGTAGGTCTTTTATTCATTTTACGAAACACTTGTACGTTTTCATTATGGTGGTACTAACTATTGATAACTATAGATAATAATTTATCAATTATCATACATAATAAAGTATACTGTATTAAACTATTATAGTATTAGTTAGTACGCGTACGCCTTCGTCTTGCTAAAATTATAATTTTCAATACTACTTACTATAAAAAAAAATAGTTACTTAGTTACTGTGACTGTCTACTACTACTGTAGTCTATAATATTTTGTTATTGTCTATTTGCCTATGATGAATCATTAATCACTTCTATACCTTCAATGCAACTTATTACAAGTTACAACACTGTTGTGAAAATATACTTTTTTAATCTTTTTGTTTGAGATAACATAACAATAATAGTTTTATACTAAACAGTGAACATTTTGTTTATTATAATTCGTTGACTGAGTGATATTCTATTTGGAATTAAACTTCAAGTGTCATTGCAGGATAAATTAGGTAATAAATATTAATTAACAATGGACAGCTTTTATGGAAATTCATATCAAAGCAATGGAGGTGAAAAAGATTTTCAAAAATTGGCTCAATTGATTGGCACCAATATCCAGAAAATATCTCAAAATGGTAAGAATATATTCAATGTTTTTAAGTTGTTCCAGCCTAGAAGTATATTTTTAAATTTAATCCTCCTGATCATATTTTATTTTTGTATGAAGTATTTTTATTACCAATTTTTATATTGTGTCTGCTAGGTTCTAACGATAAGTAGTAAGTAGATGATTACTACGTTGAAATAATAGAATTTTCTATCTTGGGTAAATTTTATAGTGATTATAACTATTAACCAGAGGCGTAGCCAGATTTTTTATGGGGGGGGGGCAAAATACTTTTAACTTGAGTTATCGAAAATCATAAACAAAAATACTGATAACATATTGACGTTGATTTGCCGTTAACTTATTTACTATTTAAAATACTTAAAATTTATAAGACAATTTCCATTTTTAAATTTAAACATTTCAAAACACTATACAAAATACAGTCAATGAGGGAGGGGCTATAGCCTCCTCCCTCCTTGGCTATGCCACTATTAACTTGAATATTCAAGATAAATTTACTAAGTGTTATATCTACTATACTGAATATATATATATATATTATATATTATGTATTTCTGATTTGATAAAGCTTAATAGAATAGATAAATTATAAATGTTTTTAGATATATGTTTGCATATACTTTATAAGGAAAATAGTTTAAATACATTTTTTGATTAGAATTAACTAGTTGCTTTAGAAGATTTACTGGGGACTCTTCTCTCCTATTTATAGTTCCAGACTATATAATTACATATCATGCATAACTATTGTATGCTCCTGTTCTGAACAGATAATTACAAAATTATTAACATTTAAGTAATTTAATTAATAATTATAATTATTAACCATACTAAGTTAATGCATTTTCTGTTCTTTGTCAAATTATCAGTATCTTGCGAGGATTATTTTAATGAACACTGAATGGTGTGAAAACTGTTATTTGTTGACTATAATATTGTAATCAATTAATGATTGAACGTTTGACATTTATCTTTCTTTCAGTAATGTAGCTAAGGGTATCCATAGGTAGTTTACTTGGCGCATAAAAATTTTTTTTTAACATTTAATGTTTGGGAGAGCAGGGCTTAATACACTATTTTAGTAGCAAAGAATATAACTTCTTATATTTTAAGGGAGGAAAAACTTTTTTGCCTTAGGGTATTTTTATGTGTAATTACACCACTGTCTACTTGGTACCTCATATTATGATAATAGTTTTATTAATTAAAATTTTAATGGCCATTAGTAGAACAATTGTATGTTGGTTAACTAAAACAAATAAAAATGTACTAAATTTAAATTGGTTTCTTTCTTACATTTATACAATTCTTTTTACACAATGTCTCAAAGAGTCCAAGAATTATTAAATATTTGAACAATTCAACAATGACAATCTGTGCTATCTAGTTTTTTCAATCCACTCATTGCCCAGAATAATAAATCTATTACTATATAACAAACGAATAATGTTTCTTTTGATTACATTGTTTTATAAATTCTAGTACCTATCAGTTAAAAATTTAATAGCGTAAAATTAAAGTAAGATATTAATTTTTAATTTTATTATAGTGTCATCTATGAATAGAATGGTAAACCAGTTAAATACCGTACAAGATGCTACAGAAGTTAGAAAACAATTGTAAGTTAAATGAGCAATAGTAAATAATTAATTTGAATATTTAATCTAAAGATTTAAAAAATTACAGACATCAAATATCACATTATACTCAACAGCTATCTAAAGATACTAGTCATAATTTAAAGGAACTTAATGAAATACGATCATATTCTTCTCAAACAGATCAGGTATGTTGAAGTTAAGTTTAAATGTATGTATCTTGTTTAATGAATCACTAATTTTATCAGAGACAATTAAAAATTCAAAAAGAACGTTTAGCTGAATCGTTTACATCTGCTTTAAATGCATTTCAAGCCATTCAACGTAAAGCATACGATAAAGAAAATGCAGAGCTAATGAAACGTACAAAAGCATCTTCATCTACTGGAAAATTACCTCCACCACCTGGTTCTAAATATCAAAATGGTTTGATTTTAATTAAATATCCTCATTTGTAACTTTAAATAAGTATATAATTTATATCTTCTATTAGGTTATTCAAATCCAAATGAAAACCAAAATGATCAAACTCAGATACAAATTTTGGATGAAGTAAATTTACAAGTGGTTGAACAAGAACAAGCTATTAGACAACTTGAGGTTGGTACTAATAATATTATATACTACTTACTTTAATTCTTATGTTAAAATAATAACTTATAATTTAGAACGACATAAGTGACGTAAATCAAATTTTTAAAGAACTTGGTACTTTGGTTCATAATCAAGGTGAAATAATTGATAGTATTGAAGCTAATGTACAAATTACTAATGTATCAGTTCAAGAAGCAACTGGTCAATTGAGACGGGCAACTGATTACACCGTAAGTAAATTGATACCCTAGAATTTACCTGTCAATTAATTGTATTTATTTTTTATTTTTTTAGAACAAACTCAGGAAAAAAAGATTCTATTTATTAGTTATTTGTGCTGTGATATTAATCATAATTACATTGACCATTGTTTGGGGATCTAAATAAATGTGTTAATGTTAGTTATACTTATTATATTGTATATCAGTTATTCCATTTTGTTAATTTACATAAAAGAAAAAGTATATTATATATTTATAATTTCTATGTATGTGTCTAAAGTTTGAACTGTTTAAAGTATTTTTTTTTTTAATATATATATATATAATATAAATGTTATTCATTATAGTAAAAAATTACAATTTATTAATCATTAGATGTACTTACAAAGCTGCTTAAAAAATATGTTTTTTAGTTATATTTTTTTTATATATATATTATTATTATTTCTGTTGTGTTAATATTTGCATATTATAATATTATATAATATATAGAATTTATGTAATGTACATCATAGATAAGGCCAGACTTATAGCATGAAATGTTCCAAAAAAGTCTTTGAAATGATGTATAATTAATTGTATACTAGAACAGTGGTAGAAACAATACTAGTGAACAATTAATTTTTATGATTGACTATCATGTCGTATTTATAATGATAATGAAAACAAAATTCCAACTTTAATTTTACTTTTAGAGAAATATTATCATTGAATAAAAACAAAAATGAAGTATTACTTCAGTATATCTATCCACATCATTTAACTTACCTATGGTGTACATTTATGTTAAGTTCAAGTAACACACTTACCAATTATAATACTACAGATAATTTTGTAATTATTTTATGCTGAGTTTTAAATTATACTATTTTATTTATCATAGTTTTTTTTAACAAAATAATGTACATTTTTTTATTATATCAATCATAACTAAAAAAACTTATACAAAATAAATATAAACAATGTAGTATTTTTTAATACTCTAAGTACAGCTCATGAGAAGTATTAAAATTAAATTACATAATAGAAAAAGCTAATATAAACATTTGATAATAATTTCAAGCATCAAAGATTTTTTTATTTTTGCGTTTCAAAAAAAAAAGAAAAAAATTAAATCACTTATGTAAAATAATATTTTTGTGTAAAAATTCCTGTTTTTCTTAATTTATTTTTTGTTTTTCTCGATATTTTAAAAAATACTAATTTTTCCCCTAAAATACCAATTAGATGCAGTTTACTAAACTTAAAGCATTTTTAATGCCAAAAAATATGAAAGCACTAAAACAGACAATATTAACTTTATCACTTATCTTGTAAAATCATTACATCTATCTACAGACAATAAAAGAATCATTATATTCAGTGCTCGAATCTGTTAACTAAAAAAAAAAAAAACGCCTCCATTACTTATTTAACATTATTATTAATGTTATATTAGTAAATAATTAGAAAAAATAATAAGTTTATATAAAACGTAGATAAAATTAGTAATTATTTTATCTGTTATACAATACATTGTATTAAGAATTAATAACTAACTCAAAAAGACAATAAAATTAAATAAATAAAAAAAAAACATCGATGCTTAACTATTTATTTTTATAGATGCATGATTTAGAAATAATCCATAAGACAAATTACTATGGTATTTCATGCATTTTGATGAAAAAGAAAAATGATAAAGCGTCCCCGGCGTTCTCGTTAAAAACAATACTAGAGGTACGCTAAAATTTCTGAAAAATTAGTTGGGGTACTCCGTCTCTCCTCAAGTCGAGCACTGTTTATATTATAATTATACATTTTGTTGCTCCACTTGGAATTAAAAAAAAATTATGCCCCCATTTTTAGATTATTAATTAATGAACTTATGTTGGTACCAATATTCCATTGTAATAAGGTTGGTAGAACTACTTTATTTATCAAAATTAACCAATTCGCTGTAAAAATGGCAATTGATAACAACGTACCGTGCCATGTGTTTTTCTTTAATCATTCCTTTCATTCTTCTTTTTCTTAAGGGAAATTGAATTCCATGCGACTTTTATTTTAATTTCAATTATTAACTTTATTAAAGCTTTTTGATTTAATAAGTAAAATGTTTGTGAATATCTCTGAAATGGAGCGTATTTTAACGCGCTTATTAGAGCCGGATAATGAAGTTATAAAACAGGTAAAGATCTTGTACAATATGATTTAATTATAGATTAGATAAAATTGAAAAAATTAATAATTTAATTTATTCTGTTGCTCATTTTAAATTTTAAATTATTAAATTTATATAGGCCACCGATGAATTGACATTAGCGTTAAAAAATCCTCAAACATACGTCACTCTTTGTACAGTGATTAGTTCTAGTAAAAATGACAAATTAAAGGAATATGCAGCTCTTGTTTTAAGGAAAAAATTGTACAAACGTAATGCATGGATGAATTTATCTCAAGAACTTCGTGAACAGTAAGTTAAATTTTTATTTATAGTTTACAACATTATAATATTATATATACATTTTTTTAAATGTTTAAATATTATAGAATCAAACAATTTTTGTTGAAAACAATCATTGATGAACCTAGTATTGAAGTTAAAAAGCATATTCTTCAACTTATTGCTGTATTGGCTAAGCATGAATTGATGAGAGGTAACTGGAATGAGTTATTTGCTTTTATTGAATCGTGTATTAAAAGCAACAATATAAATGAAAGAGAGGTATTTATAATAAAATAATAAAATTAAACTATTGTACACATTTCAAGTTTGTTATTGTTTTAATTAATAGTTTGGTTCATTTGTCATTAAACATTTATCTGATTATATTCCCCAAATGTTCGAGTCCCATATAACAACATTTGTGGATTATTTTATTCAAACATTGAACAGTGCTGAAGATTGTACTTCACTTGCTGTTTATAATACTATTTCTTCAATGAATAACATAATAGAATTATCTATTCAAGTTCCTCAGGTATGCAAAGTAACTTAATAATTAGTGACAATATTTTTTTAATTAAAAAACATTAAAAAATAATGTATTTTAGGTTCTTCAAGCTTATTCACAATCTGTTCCCCGTGTGTTAGAAGTTATACTTGCCTTGTCAACAACAAATCCAGATCATGCATGTGATTGTTTTGAATTACTTGGATCAATGTGTGAATTTTCTATTCAGGCATTATTACCACATATAAAACCAATTGTTCAAGTTTCTGCCCAATTAGCTGGTAATACAAATATAGATGAAACTTTAAGATGTAATGGTATAAATTTAATTTCAACTATTATCCGTAGTAAGAAGAAGGTAAGTTAATTTTTTACATAAAATTAATTACTATTATAGTTAGAATAACAAATATATCATATTTTATATTATCACTGTTTTTAAAAAAAATTATATTTTACATAATATTACTTTTATCTTGGTCAAAATTTCAAGTATATAAATTATATGAAATCATATCAAAAATTATATTTTTATCTTAAAAAAAGTAATATCTTAAATGTATTTAATATTTATATAAAATAAAAATAATTGTGTATGTATAAAACTTAATTTTAATTTGTATGTTATTTTATTATAGACTTAAATTTATTCATAGTTAACTTTAATTTAAAATTTAATTATTAAATACTTTTAAAATATGTTAAATAAAACATTTTTTGATTCTTATTTATAGGTTTTAGTAAAATTGAATTTATTGAATCCTGTAATTGAATTAATGTTCAACATTTTAAGTGAAGAAACTGATGATGATACTTGGTTCTTAGAGGAATATGCTTTAAACCCAATGAGTGCTGCTGGTGAATGTATGGCGGCAATCGCTGATGAATTATCTGCTTCAACTTTTATGCCTATATTGGTAAGTGGTTTCATAGAAAAACTTCACATCAAATGCGACTTGACTTGAGTGTGTGTGCTCTGGCTATCTGTTTCTACTGAAATCAATGGTTCATACAATTTATAAAAGTTCTGTAATTATAATAATTTTAAAATTATTTAAAACTGTCACTTGGTGAGCTATGATTGAATCGCTTTTAATGTACACACTATATAAATTAATACACATTATTGTAAAGTCAGTGCATTAATTGCACACAATGTAAAATGTCAATATTTTAAGATAAAGGTTAAGTAGAGAAAGATTATATTTTACATTGCCATCTTTGTGATACAGATGATTATTCATTTGTTTAATGACTCAAATTTTATTTTTCAAAATATAATCAAATTTGCGTTAAATAATATTCTATCCAGTACACGAATACTTTGCTGCTTTCAAAATACAATTTTTCTGCGACATCCCGCCATAGTATAACCAGTCTTAATGGTAGGGTGTTGAGTGAGGATGCACAGAATTGGCGTATTCCCTTGCTGAACGGTGTACATATCAGAGTTTTGCCATTTCTAAATATTTCATTTGTATATATTTTATCCTTATATTATTATTAATATTTAACTAGCTGTTGGAAATACTATTTTTTTTGTTTTTATTTAAATGCCTATGTGTAAATAAAACAATTATGCATACACATAATATATTTAATTGAATTTTATTGTATTGTATTTAGATAAAATTGATTGATACAGCATATACTACTCAAGATCCTAATGCTCTTAGAGCATCTTATACTACAATGGCTTTTGTATCAGATGGCTGTTCTGAATACCTAAAAAAGAATTATCTTAAACAATTTGTAACAGCTATTAAACTAGGATTAAATAGTTCAAATGAAACGGTTAAATCTGCAGCTATGTATGCTTTAGGAGAAGTTTCTCAATATGTTCAAGTAACTAAATTAGATTTTTTATTTGATCAAAACAATATTAAGAATTGTTTAATTTAGCCTCAAGTCAGTACTTACGCAGCAGAAATACTACCAGAATTAATGAAAATGTTCAAAGAAAAGTTAATTATTGAATATACTAAGCCAGAATGTAGTTCTGAAGTGCGTATGATTTTTTATGCACTTGATAAATTTATTGATAGTATGGAAGGCGGAATTGATGAATACTTACCAGAAATGACTGCTATTGTATTGGATATTATAAGAAATGAACAGTGTTGTATTGAACTTAAAGACAAAGCAATTACTATCATGTGTAGCATTGGTACACATTTATTTTAATTTTAAAATAAATTAATAATTGTATTAAATATTCATATTAAAAAATGTATATCTTTAGTTAAGTCTGGAGGTGATGCTACAGCTCCTTACTTTATCCCAATCATGGAAATTCTTGATGCTTATTTGAAACCTGGAATAGATGAAAAACTGGAAACTGTACAGATAATGGTTATTCGTAAGTAATATTTAATTATTATTTATCTTATTTAATGATAAAAAAATATATTTTAAATATGTATTTTATTATAAAATTTAGAATTATTATCTGAATTTGCGGCTGCTCTTGATCCAAAAGTATTTGAACCCTATTTGGATATTAGTTTAAAATGTGGTTTGGCTTTATTGCAAGAAGCAAAGGAGGATCAACCTGAAGTCCGGGCAGTATGTTATGGACTTTTTAGTTCTATAGCTAGAGTATCTATTAATCATTTGATACCATACATTGATCTTGTAATGCAACATGTTTTGAAAAGTTTGGACAATAGCTTAATTGCTGATAATAGTTTTAATCTGGAGGTATAAAACTAGTTTATTTCTTAAACAAAATAATTTTTTTTTATAGAAATATATTTATATTTTCAGAAAAAAAAATTTAATGCTTATAGTAGCGATGACGAAGATGATGATGATAAAGATGAATCTCTAACTGATGGTGGCAGTGATGATGCTGATAGTGATGACTGTGAGTAACTACATTATTTTTTATAATTTGTTTACATCATAGACCTTATACTAATAAATGGGACATGCGGGTGGGTGGTGCGGTCTTTCTTAACTGTATACTTTATACTGTACTAATAGTATGCAGTGTGAGTATGATGAGGCGCACGGTTGTAATGTTTATACAATCCTATAGTTCTTGTGCGCATATGTAATGTACTACCTTGATCAACGCCTTCTCGTGTGGACATTGGAACTACTACCATGTACTGTCTATTAGTATAAGGTCTATGGTTTACATTCATAATTCATTTAATTATTTATTTTGTTTCAGTTGCTTATGTTGATGCACATGTTATGGAAGAAAAAGATAATGCTTGTCAAACAATTGCTCAAATTGCTCAAAGCACTGGGTATTTATTATTAATTATATACATATCATTATAATTAGTTATCTTATTTGACTTTGTAATCTTATCTATTTACATTTAAATTAGAGATCAATTTCTTCCTTATTTAAATAATAGCTTTGAAGTAGTATCAAAGTTATTAGAAGAAGATGATGAAGACACAATTGATTCTGTACTTGAATTATATGGGCAAATTTGTATATATTTTTCAAAAGTACCGAATAATTGCGGCCAAGAGTGTAAGTTTGTTTTTTAATTATGATTTATATTTTTAAAATCTATTTTACAATGAATTGCTTATATGTATTCTTAATGTAAATAATAGGCATTTGATATTTTAATTTTAATTTTTATAATATAATTTTATTATTATACAACAGATAATTAATTTTTATGTTTATAAATTAAATGAGCATAAAACAACAATAAGTTAGAAACTATATTAAATTCTTAAAAAATGGTGTAGATGTTAATATAATATTAATATTAATATTACCTCGTTAATCAAATTATTCAATTAGTTACAAATAATTGATAAAAGCTATTATTATATGATGTTATTGGGTCTAGCTGACTGTAATTATCTATCTGGCCCATTCAAAAATGTTCCATTTAACACATTAAATTATCATTTTTTGAATTATGTTCTCAAATTGTTCTTATTCCATCTTATGTTCATTTCATTATTTGTGTATTAATTTGTGTAACTTTAATTTCAATGCATTATACATTAGACACTGTAAAATGTTAATGTTAATTCTTAAAATCTTACAAAATTCACTCTTAAAATTTTCAAAAAATGAATAACTGATGTATTGAATTTTTTGTGCCACTTTCAACTTATGTTCAATAATACCCATGAGATAAAATAATAATAAATAAATAATATAATTTAAAATAGGTAATTCATTAGACACATTAAACTCCTCAATATCTCTAAAACAAATTGTTTCATAGAAATTTTTGCTATATCTATAAACAATTATTTAACTTATAAAAAAAAAAAATTTTTTATAGGAAAGACAAACTGCATGTTGTATGAAAATAAAATGGAGATTTTTACAATCTTTATAATCAATTTATCAAGATTAAAATGACTATTTTAATGTAATATATTTATTTAGCTTTAGAAAAAGCTTTGGAAACTTTTTTGAAGTACGGAGAGAAAAAAATACAAGAAGATGGATTTCCGGCTTTGGATTCAATATACCTAGATGTATTAGCTGATATGTTGAAAGAAATTAAAACTAAGATGATAAAATATGCTGAACCAATTATGATACTTGCTAAATCTATTTTATCATTAAAAGTAAGACTTTCAAGTGTTAAGTTATTTTTAATATAAATTAAATATTTTTTAAATAAATATTATATATATATTTATATATTTTTTTTATTACTTTAAATTAATTTTTAAATACATGTTATTGATTAGCCAAATGACTAAGTAAAGCTAAGTCTTACTAATGTTATTAATTATCTGAGTAAAAACTGAAATGTACTTTAATTGAAAATATTTAATATTAATAACCTAGGATGTACAAATTATGAAGATAAAAGTAGATTACCCATAACAGAAAACTGATATGATTTTTACTAATATTTAAAATTATAAATATACTGTGTATATTATGAAACCAAATTATTGATATTCATTTAAAAGATTTATTGTTCTTTACTTGAGTCATGTGTCCTATTGTGGCATCTAATACTACATATTATATTTGATTGAGGATGCAAAGATATGTGTGTACACTCATTTATAATTAAATATAATATATTTCTTAATTCTTAATTTGTAATTATTAGTTAAAATTCTCATTAGTTTTCTGTTATGGATTAATCTACTTTTATTGTCATGATTTGAATGTCATAGGTTGTTGAAAATTTTTTAAGTAAATAACTGATAGGACTTCTACTAATGGCATAATTATTATGTTTTTTAATATTTCTCGGTACAATTTGTAAATCCTAGCATTAACTAGAAAAACCTAGTTTTATCTTATGATCAAACTTTGTTGTAAACACACATATATATATATATATAATTTATGTTTAAATAATTTCAGATAGGGGATGGAAATAATCCTGGTGAGTTAGATGAACTAGATAGTGAAAATGATACATTACCTATAGAATATGCAGGCAATGTTGTCTCAAATTTAAGTTATGTTCTTCCACCACAAGTTTTTACAGAATATTTTATATCTTTGGTGCCTTTGTTAAAAAAATTAATGGTAAATTTAGTAATTAATTATTTTGTCTAGTTTGTATAAATGTAAACAAAATAATATTTTTTTCTAGTCAAAAGATTCAACTGAATTATTACGAGCTGCAGGGTTAGCTATAACTGGGGAATCTGCCAAAGGCTTAGGAGAAAATGCTAGTGGTTTGTGTGAAGTTATGTTTTCACTTGTAATACCACTTGTTGAAGATGAAGATGATACTGTGAGAAATAATGCTGTATTTGCATTAGGAGAAATAGCATTTTATGGCAAAGAATCTGTGTACAAGTTAGTATTTAAATTTAATTATGTTTTATATATTTTTAGTCTGGGAGGAGTAGTCTCAGTGTTTTCCTTAATATTTTCTGGTTTATCCTGCATGATTAAATATTTGAAGTATTAAGAGGACATCACATCCCCGTGTATTGTTTCTAATTAGTCTTACAAATGTTCAAAAGGGCAAATTTTTGTTTAGTAGAGCCGATTTTATGTGCTTAGCTTAAATATTAGAGTGAAATATCCTAATATCAAACCTAAAGGTAAGAACATATCTCAGTTTTCTTGTTGGTTTTTTATAATATTTTAATAAATAACACGTTGACTTCGTATTGACATCAATTGGCGTCCAATATATATATAAAAAAATGAATGGTTTTTTGTTTAATATGTGTAATAATATCTAATCTATCTTATGTTATATTTTTATTATTTAGCATGACTTAATGCATGTTTTAAAATATGTGTTCATGTACTGTTTGGACGTAAGTCCATATAATAAGAGCAGTTTATTTATGTTATTTTTAGAAGACTTATTTTCGTCTTATGGACCTATTTTTCTGGTTTTTTTTTACAATGTGTTCAATTCTCAACTTTTCAACAAATTATCAGCATAACTTTATTATTATTTTCGATTTGTTTATTGTCAGTGGGCTGACTTTACCTGCTTTTATTAATAATAATTTAAAATAAATTTTTTCATAATTTTTGTAATGCTTGTATTTTTTTCATTTAATTTTATATACTTCCATTGAATTTCTAAAAGAAAATTAATCATTATGCATTTATGCCATTTGGTATACATGTGCAGCGTATTGAAAAAAAAGTGCAGTAACGTTAATGATGTCAATTGAAGTCATAAAAACTCAGGTTTAAAACTGAAAAAAATGGTTAACTAAATTTGACCAAAAAAGTAACGTACATACAGAGTGAGAGCTGTAAAAAGAAATGCAATCAACGTGTTTTGAGTATGTAATATAGTAATATTTGTACCATACAGCATAAAATACTGGTGAGAGAACTCAGATAATGTTCTTATATTTGTAATCAAAGATAATAGGTTATTTCTCTCTAATATTTAAGCTAAACATACAAAATTGATTCTACTGAACAAAAATTTGCCATGTTGCACGTTTGTAAGACAAAGATAACACATTTGGGTGTGGTGTCCTCTTAAAATAATGAACTTACATAATTATCATTCTATCTACCTTATTTATTGAATAATATTGTAATACAATTCATTACAAAAAATATTAATTAATTTTTAATCAAAAAATTTTCTTATTTATTTTTACTGGTAATAAGAAATTAACTTTTATCATATTACTTTTCCTGGTCTAACATACTGTTATAAATAACAATAATAATTAAAAATATTTTGTTTTCTATAATAATTTAGGTACTATCCAATAATATTAAATACATTTTCACAAGTGGTTACTAAAGAACAACGATCAAAAGTATTAGACAACATTTATGGAGCATTAGCACGTATGATAATTACCAACATTGAAGGAATTCCTCTTGATCATGTAAATATTTCTAATTCAAAAAATCTAAACGTAACACTTATATTTATTTAATTGTGTCTATGTTCAGTAGTTAGATTTTCATTTTAATATTGAAAGTTTGAATCCAATTTTCATTGAAATATCTATAATTGGCGGGTATTTTATTTTAATAATTAATGACTAAATACCAATATTAAATATTAAATGCTATACAATTTATGTGGTATAATTTTATAGTTTTTGGCAAATTATGGAATTTAAAAACTAGTCTGTTGTTTTTTAGTAAAAATTGCAAATGCTTATGTTTCTTATAAAAAATATTAATGTATTCATTTTTGAAAGGTGGTACCTGTTATGATAAATTACCTTCCATTACATGAAGACTTTGTTGAAAACTTAACTGTGTTTAAGTGTTTGGTATATTTATTTGAAGTCGGCAATCAATATATGGTTTCCTTGTTAGAACCTGTGATTAAAGCATCATTGGCTACATTAAGTGATAAAAGAAAATGTTATGAAGATGGTAATAAACAAAATATTATTTAAATTAAAAAAACTATAAAATTAATTATACATGTTAAAGAAATGTTTTAATTACCAATTATTTTGAATTATTATTAGTAATTAATTATAATTACAATTTTTATTTATTTTTAGAAGTGAAAGAAGAAATTATTAAACTTTTGCGCATGTACAAGAGAGATTTTCCAGATAAATGCTTGTCATTGACACTTCCTGAAAATTTATCTAAATTATTTAATGAAATATAATCTTAATAAAAATTAAATGCAATTGTTATTGATATATTATTTTTTTTTATTATTTTGCTTTTAATTAAAAATAGTTATGATTTAAAAAACTATTTATTCCATTATATCAATTATTATTTCTCATATATTCTTATGTATTTTTTTTTTTTTAATGCTTATTAAATTAAAACAGTTTGTTGAATTAAAAATTGTAAATTATTAAGTAAACAATAATTTAAATATTTCCTAAATATATGTTTTTAATAATACAAATGTTTTCCATTGTTCCAATAACTACCATTAATATTATTTACTATGATAAATAATAATTTATCTACCTTGATCATTATCATAAGTTTAGTTTCAATGTTTTATATTTTTTCTAATATCATTTATTTTAAATTATAATACGGAATGCATATCTTAGTATGAAATTAATCGTAATATATTTTTTTGAAAGCACTCTGAATTGGATTCGATGTAGGATAATTTATATAGATTAGCCAATATAAAATTTTTGAGAGGCCAAAATAACTAGATCACAGTATTTTTCAATATAACCTGGAAGGACAAAAAAACAAATTGCTTTTCCTTAATGTAACTTAAAAATGATTAATTGTAGTTTGTAGATACTTAAAAAATTTCACCAACTGCTTATATAATCAGTTACTATACATTATATAATTTTCAAAATATTTTTTAAATATAAACATTTGATATTTTCTACTATTTTTTATAAATATCAATAAAATGTTGCCAGGTAAAAATTTTTGAAAATGTTATAAATGGTTCCTCCTTCCTTATAAGTTAGGCTGTTAATTTACTTTAAGTTATTCTACCTAATTAATTAACTGCCAAGTAATATCTAATTTTATTTACTATTTAGGCAGCTTGATAGCTAAGTTATAATTGAAATACAATACATTTATTTATAATATATATTGATTAATTAGTAAATAAATCTCATCTGAGTTTAGAAAATAAACTGCCACTTTCATTAACAACTAGTTTATATATATTTAACAATATAAGTAGGTATATTTGTAAAGGTATTTTATTTTAATTAATATTAATTTAATTAAAACATTTTTTTTATTCAACTCTCAAACAGATGTCCTAATAAAAGATTGTAATCAAAAGGTATAAAGTGGTAATGCTCTGCTATACGCCTATACATTTGGTGACGTGTAGGTCACTTTTATAGGTGTGTTGGATTTGAATTTAAATCTAATTTTAAAGATATAATTCATTTTAAACAGAAAACTATTCTAAGCGGAGACGGTATATTATATACATTCAGTGGCGTAATTACGGGGGTGCAAAGGAGGAACTTGCCCCTACAACCTCCCCTGAAAGTAAACTTTTAAACAAAACATGGTAATTTAAAAAAAGTGTATATTAAAGTTGTATAAGAAGTTGCATAGTATTGTTTTATATTGCATCATTATATTATATTATATTATATTGAACTATTTTATTATTTTCATTTACTGAGAATAATTACTAATTACTACCTATATGGTTTTATACTTGTGTAATTGACGTTATATAATCCTTGATTATTATGAACAATTTTGAAATTTCCACACCCCCCAAAACTAAAATTTCTAGCTATGGAACAGTAAACGTTTATAAAATTATTGTGAATATACATTTTTTTATATTTTTAATGAATAAACTAACAACTAATTAAGAAATTATTAATTCAATTTTCAAGGATTTTGACGCATTTATCAATTTTTGCTATTAAAAAACAATAATAAAGCACACAAATATAATTGTTTATAAAGAGTACGAAATTAATTACAATTATATGAAAATTATACCATTTATAGAAAAAATGATAATATAAATACTTAGTAAACATTTTAAATTTTACAGCTCTTCGTTTTTGAATTTTAAGAAAATAAAAAATCACTTTTGTTGAAAACTAGTTAGCGTAAAAGATTGAGAACATAATGATGTTAGAGGAATTATAGCCTATGGTTAATAAAATCCAAATGTATACAATCACATAGTCAAAAGCAAACATTTGTATTTTATTATAAGACACAAATACCTACGTAACCAATGTGCCAGTAAATTAGTAAAATATGAAGTTTCAAATTTGCATGAAATAAAAATAAAATACACAATAATTAGTAAACAAAATATGTGTAAATTCAATGATTTAAGTAAAGTAATAGATACATACAATATTTCTGGCAATATTAAACTTGACCCGCTTTTGATAGTGTCTTTGTAAAATAAAAACTAATAAAATAATTACTTGGAGTTTTTTTATAACAAAAAATAGTTAAATAGTTTTCAAAACTATTTTATTGGAATACTTTATAAAACGTTAATATTTCTCGTTTCTTGATATAAATAATTATTTAATTGGTATTTAATAAAAAAAAATGTATGCAAGGTAACTATAAGATAAGAATAACAGTATTAGGTAATTTTCCACACCACCTTTATTATTAAACGACGTACAATAACATTGTCCGTATTGTTTAATAACTTTATGAGGTATTACACGAGGCGCGTTTTTTTTATTGTGGTGTCCCCAATAGGCCTAATCCACATCTTAAGCGAGAACGCACAATATGCAGAGACGTATTTAGGAAGGGGCTTTGAGTCCCGTTTACCAGAACGGCTAATTTTTAAGAATTTAGATTTTAAGAATTTAAGAATTTTTATTTCGTACTTTATGAGTACTGGCGCAGTGACGTTAATCATTAATATTTTTCACAACAAATGTGTGCCATAGAGATGTAGAATACTATATTCTATGGTATTAACAGTTTCACCATTGCGCGGCATAGAAGTTTTTTAGTTTTTTAAAGGCGGCAAAATATGTGTTGCCCTTATCCTAAAATTCCTAAATACGCCATTGATCATATGAATGCATTCAATTAATAAAAAAAATCTACAACAACTAAAACTACGAAGATACTAATAATACTATATAATTTATTTCAATAAAGAAATCTAGGAATAAAACTACGATTTTCGCTACTCTACAAGCGGTAAATGTGTATAATATGTGTGTTGCCGGCCGGCGATAGTCAGTGTGTTGGATGAGTGGAATAGCTATTAGATAAGTCTAAATTAATAAACTACTTATAAAGTATATACTACATCATTACAACTACAATATAAACTACAAATAATTTAATAAATCTATGTACTAAACTAAGTCCTTTTGACGGTAGATATTAAGATGAGCTTCTCATTGATGCTGCCAATCTTCCTCCGGGTTGAAACGAAGCCGAGTGCTGACACATTTCCCATGAGCTTTGTGACAAATCCTTCTTCACTAATAAATATCATATATTTATATATAGTATACTGTACCTACTACGAATCTAAAAATTATAATATAATACAAACAAATCCTTTGGACAGTTGATATTAAGATGAACTTGTTACTGATGCCGCCAGACGTCCTCAGTGTTGAAATACAGCCGACACATTTTCCATCAACTTTGTGACAAATTCTTCTTCACTAATAAATATTATATATTTATATATAGTATACTGTACCTACTACGATTCTAAAAATTATAATATAATACAAACAAGCTGTTGGACAGTTGATATTAAGTTGTGCTTCTTATTGATGCTGCCAATCTTCCTCCGGGTAGAAACGAAGCCGAGTGCCGACACATTCCCATCAGCTCAATGACAAATTCTTCTTCGGTGAATAATCCATGATCCATCGGTTCCTATAAAACTTCAACTAATGTGCTGATTAAATGTAATTTAAACTTATAATATGATACAAACAAATCCTTTTGACGGTTGATATTAAGATGAGCTTCTCATTGATGCTGCCAATCTTCCTCCGGGTTGAAACGAAGCCGAGTGCTGACACATTTCCCATGAGCTTTGTGACAAATCCTTCTTCACTAATAAATATTATATATTTATATATAGTATACTGTACCTATTACAATTCTAAAAATTATGATATAATACAAACAAATCCTTTGGACAGTTGATATTAAGAAGAACTTGTTACTGATGCCGCCAGACGTCCTCAGTGTTGAAATACAGCCGACACATTTTCCATCAACTTTGTGACAAATTCTTCTTCACTAATAAATATTATATATTTATATATAGTATACTGTACCTACTACGATTCTAAAAATTATAATATAATACAAACAAGCTGTTGGACAGTTGATATTAAGTTGTGCTTCTTATTGATGCTGCCAATCTTCCTCCGGATAGAAACGAAGCCGAGTGCCGACACATTCCCATCAGCTCAATGACAAATTCTTCTTCGGTGAATAATCCATGATCCATCGGTTCCTATAAAACTTCAACTAATGTGCTGATTAAATGTAATTTAAACTTATAATATGATACAAACAAATCCTTTTGACGGTTGATATTAAGATGAGCTTCTTATTGATGCTGCCAGACGTCCTCAGTGTTGAAATACAGCCGACACATTTCCCATCAGCTTTGTGACAAATCCTTCTTCACTAATAAATATTATATATTTTATATAGTATACTGTACCTACAACGATTTTAAAAATTATAATATAATACAAACAAATCCTTTGGACAGTTGATATTAAGTTGTGCTTCTTATTGATGCTGCCAATCTTCCTCCCGGTCGAAACGAAGTCGAGTGCCGACACATTTCCCATCAGCTCAATGACAAATTCTTCATCGGTGAATAATCCATAATCCGTCGGTTCCTATAAAACTTTAACTAATGTGCAAATTAAATGTAATTTAAACTTATAGAAAAATTTTAATGTTTAAGAAATCTATGCTGGTGTTCTTTTATTTTGAATTTAATTTAATTTTAAATTTTATATTTATTATTTATCAGTTAAAAATGTAAACAAGAAGTAAAAAGATTATAGTATATTGCAGTTTAACTTTCTGTTCGGTGGCCACCTTTTAAATTCCTCACTCTCTTTTATAAGAAAGTTAAACAGTACAATAACTATAAAAAATGTAAATTTAAACAATCACAAAGACGAACTAGCTATGTGATAAGAAAAAAAATTGAAAAAATTGGTAATTTATTAAGGTTATATTAAAATAAAAAGAACACCTAAAACCGTAGTACAGTATATTTTCTGAAGAAAATCCATAAAAATTATAAATAATTTAAGTAAATATTCATAATATACTGTACAACTGTTAAAAAAAATTATAGGATTAAACAAACACAGCCTTGTAACACTTATATTGTTATTCAGATGAGTTTCTTATTGATGCTGCCCCAATCGTCCTCCGGGTTGACATTATACAAGGATATGGCGTCATTATTTCAGTTTTTTTGTTTTTCCGATATTATGGCATGATCTGAAATTTTTTTGTTTTATTTTATAAAAAAAAATTATAATTATTTTATTTACTACCCAAAGTACCAAATATATCCATATTTGCTACAAGAATTCATGACAAACAGAAAATAAAAAACATAATTGTAAAATTATTATACATTTTTCGTTACGTCCACGTCCAGAATCTAAGGTGTACTAATATAATATAATCGTGAACAATACAAATAATACATCGTTGTTATTTCTCACAATTTTCGTCTACTATAATTAATGAATAAAATAAGTAAGCATTGTGTACTTTTTTTTCATTGGACCCTGGAGAATAAGATATGCGTCTACATCAACTACATCGTCCGACTAGCGCGGATGATTCATATAAATTAATATATTTTATTTTAAGTTTAAAAAATAATTTTAATCCCGAAAAAGAATAATAAATAAAACTTACCTAAGCGTCGACTCTTCTCGGGAAACGGAGTTGTACCAATCTACAGTGTATACGGAGTACTGCACCGCCGCCGACAAAACTCCAAATTTTCTTCATACGATCTTCATCATGATTCTAAATAGGAGTATAAAGATATTTTATGAAAATAAACAGCAAGAAATGAAAAGGAGAGTTCTTGTCGTGTATTGAAGACTGTTGTTTAACGACTATTCATTAAGAAAATTATAGAATTGTTAATCGTCTTCGACGAATGTCATCGATTGTCGTATGCCACAGATGACGAATATTAAAATATGATAAATCTATGGTTTTGTTTATTGAACTCTTTGTGATATTATACAATCTATTTTTCTATTTTAGCTGTTTGACATATTATCGTAAAATTAAAACATATAAACTATAGACCAAATCTTTATAGATATTGCAAAGTATTAATATTTTATTCTAATGAAGATGATTACAAATTATTTTATTTAATCTATAAAAATAGTCAACTAAACAAAAATAATTATATTATTATATATATTAAAAAAAAAAGAATTATGATTTTTATCGCTATGTTTCTGAGTTATTATTTCTACATTATTTTGGTTCTAATCACGCATAATAAAATATTTATATGAAAATCTAACGAAAAAATTAATTTAAACATTTTATAAATTTAGCTCGCGAATTCAATCAAAATTTTAATTTTAAATTTTTATAAAATATACCCTGACTATACATTTTTTATTACAGTAAATTAGTGAACGTTTGAAGAAGAAGCCTGTATTAAATTTTAAATCATATTCGCATATCTATAATATTTTTCGGCTAAATAAAAAAAAAAATTTAATTGTTTTAAATAATGAAAATGCGTTTAAAATTATACAATTTACCTATAGAGAAATCATAATGTAGATAAATGGTAAATTTTTCAATATTCAATAATTAACATTTTTTAATTAAAATTAAATTATTAAATTAATTTTGTAATATTATACAAATATATAGGATTATAATACATTTATTTTTTTGTGTTTTCGATATCATGACAAGATTCGAATTTTTTTATTTTATTTTACTATTAACCACCCGAAAGTACTATATAGATCATATTTGCTACAAGAATTTATAACCAAAAAAAAAACTATATAATTGTCAAACAAATATATATTCATTGCTACGTGCAGGATCCAAGGTATACTTGACGACTTAATTTTATTCTTGGTCATTTTATACATGGTACCGGTGGTCGGTAACCTTTTTGGACTCTCGGGCCATATTCACAAATTAAAAACTTTTTCGGCCAGAAAAAATAAAAAATTGTATGTTCTTAAATTATTAACTATGCAAAAAAATATTCCGCAGAACTCTAAAATGAAAAACTTTTTTAAAAAAATACGTCGTTTTAGAATTTAAAGCGGGCCGTAGACAATAGTTCACTGATTGCCGACTATTGCATTGAACGATCGGAAATAAAATATAAGTCTGTCATCCAAGTATAGCAGCTTGTACACGTCAATAAATAATTATGTTAAGTATAAAAGATAAATTTAATATTCCATAATTATGGGAAAATTAACTTACGTAAGTATTCTTCGACGTTGTTCGGAGAAATCGAGCTGAACCACATTTACAGTTCAAATGTGCACCACTGCCGAAGAAACAGCTAGCTCTTATTTCTTCATTCGTCTTCTTTGCTCTTCGAAATGGAAATATTAAAAAACTCTATAAAAATGAGAGCACTTGTCATACACTAAAGACTGTTGTTTAACGACTGTTCAATAAAACTATTAGAATTATTAACAGTATTCTACGAATGACGACGATTGTCGTTTGCCACGGATGTTAAATATTGTAATAATGTGATAGATCATATGTTTTTTTTTTATATTACTCTTTGTGATATTATAGGATTTATTTTTATAATATCTCAGCTGCCTTGCATACGAATCTTTTAGTATTTAATTAATTTCATACGTAAAATCATAATAATAATAATAATTGTATATCCTGAATTTTTTTTTTATTATAATTTTATTATTTCAATAGTTTTTGATAAAATTTTTTACCAAAAAATAAAACCATATAAATATGGTAATATTTCCAGCTTTTTTGTTTTTCCGATATTATGGCGAGATCCGAATTTTTTATTTTATTTTACTATTTACCACCCAAAGTACTAAATAGATCATATTTGCTATAAGAAATCACGACAGACAGAAAATAAACTACATAATTGTAAAATCATTATCCAGTTTTCGCTACGTATCCAGGATCTAAGATGTACTTATAACGACTTAATTTTTTTCTTGACAATTTCATCATTAATGCATGATCGGTAACCTTTTTGAACTCTCAGGCCACATTCAAAAATTAAAAACAGTTTGCAGGCCAGATAGAAATAAAAATTGTATATTCTTAGATTATTTACTATGCAAAAAAATATTGTCTAGGACTTTAAAATAATAAAATATAAAAAGAAAAAATTGTCAATGTTTTAGAATTTAAAACGGATCGTATAAACAATAACCCGCCGATTGTCGACCACTTCATTGGACTGGACGATCGGAAATAAAAAATAGGTCTGTCATCGGGGTAACAGCTAGTATAGAAGTCAATATACATTTATTTTATGTTTAAAAAATTAAATTTTTTACTACCCCAAAATTATAGGGCAATTAACCTACGTAAATATCCTTCCAGTATTTTCGGCGAAATCATGCTGTGCCATATTAAAGTTCAAACGTGACCGTCTCCAAAAAAAACAGTTAGTTTATTTCTTCATTCGTCTTCTTTACGTTTCGGAATGGAATTATTGAAATATTTTATGAAAATGAGAGTACTTGTCATGTACTGAAGGCTGTTGTTTGACGACTGTTCAATAAAATTATTAGAATTGTTAATCTCTCTCCTACAAATGACGTCGATTGTCGTTTGCCAGGGATGATAAATATTATAATAATGTTTTTTTTATAAAACTCTTTGTGATTTTATAGGATTTATTATTAAATTTCAGCTGTCTTGCATACGAAACTATTGGTATCTAATAAATTTTATACGTAAATCATAATAATTGTATATTACCCTGAATTTTTATTAAATTATAATTTTATAACGGTTATTAAGGGTTTCATACGGTTTAGGTAAACTAAATAATTAATAATTTTAAAAATATTTAAAAGTTTAATCGTTAAACTGATATCACATACTAAATAGTTAATAGATTAGGATCTATTACATATAATAAAAAATGACTTTCTATATTGTGCATTCTATAATTAGCATTTTTTAATTAAAACTAAATTATTAAATTAATTTTGTGGATATTATACAAGTTTATAGCGTAATAATTCATTTGTTTTTTTTTGTTTTTTTCGATATTATGACAAGATTCGAAAGTTTTATTTATTTTACTTTTAACCATCCAAAGTACTAAATAGATCATATTTGCTACAAGAATTTATAACCAAAATAAAAATTATATAATTGTCAAACAAATATATATTCATTGCTACGTGCAGGATCTAAGGTATACTTGACGACTTAATTTTATTCTTGGCTATATTATACATGATACCGGTGGTCGGTAACCTTTTTGGACTCTCGGGCCATATTCACAAATTAAAAACTTTTTCGGCCGGAAAAAATAAAAAATTTTATGTTCTTAAATTATTAACTACGCAAAAAAATATTCCGCAGAACTCTAAAATGAAAAATTTTTTTAAAAAAATACATCGTTTTAGAATTTAAAGCGGGCCGTAGACAATAGTTCACTGATTGCCGACTATTGCATTAAACGATCGGAAATAAAATATAAGTCTGTCATCCAAGTATAGCAGCTTGTACACGTCAATAAATAATTATGTTAAGTATGAAAGATAAATTTAATATTCCAAAATTATGGGAAAATTAACTTACATAAGTATTCTTCGACGTTGTTCGGAGAAATCAAGCTAAACCACATTTACAGTTCAAATGTGCACCACTGCCGAAGAAACAGCTAGCTCTTATTTTTTCATTCGTCTTCTTTTCTCTTCGAAATGGAATTATTAAAAAACTCTATAAAAATGAGAGCACTTGTCATACACTAAAGACTGTTGTTTAACGACTGTTCAATAAAACTATTAGAATTATTAACAGTCTTTTATGAATGACGACGATTGTCGTTTGCCACGGATGATAAATATTGTAATAATGTGATAGATCATATGTTTTTTTTTTATATTACTCTTTGTGATATTATAGGATTTATTATTATATCTCAGCTGCCTTGCATACGAAAGTTTTGGTATTCAATTAATTTCATACGTAAAATCATAATAATAATAATAATAATTGTATATCCTGAATTTTTTTTTATTATAATTTTATTATTTCAATAGTTTTTTGATAAAATTTTTCACCAAAAAATAAAACCATATAAATATGGTAATATTTCCAACTTTTTTGTGTTTCCGAAATCATGACGAGATCTGAATTTTTTTATTTTATTTTACTATTTAACAATCAAAGTACCAAATAGATCATATAATTTGCTACAAGAATTCATGGCAAACAGAAAATAAACTTTATAATTATAATATCATTATACATTTTTCGCTACATATCCAGGATCTAAGGTGTACTTATAACGAATTAATTTTTTTCTTGGCAATTTCATCATTAATGCATGATCGGTAACCTTTTTGAACTCTCAGGCCACATTCAAAAATTAAAAACAGTTTGCAGGCCAGATAGAAATAAAAATTTTATATTCTTAGATTATTTACTATGCAAAAAAATATTGTCTAGGACTTTAAAATAAAAAAAATTCGTCGTTTTAGAATTTAAAGCGGGCCGTAGACAATAGCTCACTGGTTGCCGACCATTGCATTAAACGATCGGAAATAAAATATAAGTCTGTCATCCAAATATAGCAGCTTGTACACGTCAATAAATAATTATGTTAAGTATAAAAGATAAATTTAATATTCCATAATTATGGGAAAATTAACTTACGTAAGTATTCTTTGACGTTGTTAGGAACCACATTTACAGTTCAAACTTTCACCACTGCCGAAGAAACAGCTAGCTCTTATTTCTTCATTCGTCTTCTTTGCTCTTCGAAATGGAAATATTAAAAAACTCTATAAAAATGAGAGCACTTGTCATACACTAAAGACTGTTGTTTAACGACTGTTCAATAAAACTATTAGAATTATTAACAGTATTCTACGAATGACGACGATTGTCGTTTGCCACGGATGTTAAATATTGTAATAATGTGATATTATAGGATTTATTTTTATAATATCTCAGCTGCCTTGCATACAAAACTTTTGATATTTAATTAATTTCATACGTAAAATCATAATAATTGTGTATTCTGATTTTTTTTTTTTATTGTTGTTTTATTATTTCAATAGTTGTTTAAATACCTGCAGTTATTCGTTTTTCAAATTACTACAAAAAAACAAAAACCGGTTGAGGAGAAATTGTTATCATAGACTTATGAAATGTCATTAAAATTCAAAATTCAGACAATTATAAAATATTAATGTATCTTTTCGGAAAAATTTATTTTTATTAGGGATAAAAAAAACTTATATTAGTCGGGTACTTGGCCGGTTAAAAATGAAAAATGACATTTATACAATTAATATAAATATATACTATTATTCTATGAAATGGGTCTGGTAATATGACGATTATGTATTTTCGGTCTCACGTATTTTATGCATTGCGCGTTCGGGAATAAAATATGCATACGTTTATGTCACTCGGCGGGTAGAAGATTATCCGATGCAATAAGTATGTATTTATTTTATGTCTAAAAAAGTAAATTAAAGCTTCAAAAAAAAAGAAAATCATTCACGTAGTCATCGATATTTTTGTGAAATTTAGTTGTGTCATATTAAATGTCCATATGTTCCGTAACCACATCGCCGACCTGATCTTAAATCGCGAGTTTAGCTCACAAATAGCATGGAATTATGTACAAATCATACAGTGATGTTTATAAATATTTTCGTGGAGGTATAATTATTTTAGATATGAGCACACTGTAATACAATTTACGACCGCCATTTCATGATAGTTGATACGACGTATTTGTTTCTAAATTTTCTCACAATTTTTTTTTTCATATAAAGTATTAAAGTTCATAAATTACATTTTTATAAATTAGTTTCTTAAAAAATCTGTATCATATGTGGGTTTAAGTTATAGAATTTTATGTACAGTAGTGCTTACAAACATTTAAACTTCGTTTTATATCGGACGTTCAGGGATTTTCCAGATGTAATAACAAAATTTTTGGAAGTAGTTCATTTAACATTTTGGTTTCAAGTAAATTATTATCTGTTTATTTAATATGAAGTACATTTTTAGTATTAAATATCATTAAGTGTTGTTATTTTATTAATTACTTTTTAGTAATTTTTTATTTGAATTGTGATATTCACCATGTATTGGAAAAATAATCCAGCATCTAATTGGGACTCAATTTTTGACAGAGAGGTAAATTTATATTGTTATGAATGTTTTAATGTGTGATTTTTGTTTTTTTTTTTTATTTAAATTAATTGCTTATTTAATTTTATTTTCTAGAATTTGTGCCTCAGCGATCTCATGAGAGAACAAAATCTCTTGGAAGAACTTAAAGGCCAGAACAAAAAACTCATAGACTTGTAAGTATTTAATTTGTAGTTGTTCTTATTTTGATAAGAATGTTTATTTAAATTAGAAATTTTTCATTTTGGATTCGTTGCTATTAAGCAATCAAATTCTTATTCAGGAAGATACACTAAATTAGTATATGCACTATATAGGTATAATAATGAGTATTTTACATTAAGTATCTTTTAATTAAAAAATATTTAGTCAAATATAATATGGGGATTGTTTGTTGAAGTTAACAAATTACAATGTTATTTTGAAAACAGGTTAAAAAATGAATGTTTGTAATTAAGTTAGATAAAAATAATAACTTCTAGTGATACATTAAAAAATTCAACCCTAAATTAATTTTTTCTAGGCTTTTCTAAAATGTAATTTAGTTAAAACATCACATTTTTTTTTTATTTAATGAATATAAGACTAGTTATACTGGTTTCATGTTACATATTTGATTAACATATTATCTACTATCTACTATTTGATATTTAATTCTTATAAAATAGTAAAAATTGTACTCTGTTTAGAAAAAGACTTAAATCTAAAGTGTTGGTATAATTGCATAGTATTGAAATTTTTTTTACTTATGAATTTAATTAAAACCTATATTATATAATTCATTTAGAAAATATGCATTTTGTGTTGTAATCATCAATGTGTTTCACATTCAATATTTTTTTAGTTTGAAAAACTGAAACATTTTTTTTTTATTCATTAAATATTTTATATTGCATTTTGTAAATTATTTAAGCTAATTTTTAACTAATGTATTTTATTTTAATAAGATAGTTTAGAATCTACTAGTCTTTTCTTTTTTATCATTCTCCATAACTACTTTTGTAACAACTACTTAAATACTGCTAAAAACAATTATTTTGATATTTCTTATTTTGTTTAAAAGTAGTATATATAGTATCTATAAAATATTTTATTTTTTCAAAACTAAATACCTTCAATATTAACTATACTCCGGCCAGTGGCGTAAATTGGGCTAAATTGTTAGAGTTGCTTTCAGTTTTTAGGTTGGACAGATTTGTGGGGGGCTTCGTCCCCCACACCCCCCTAAAATATTTTATTATATTCTAGATTTAAAATTATAAGTAGGTACATAAATTCAACAAAACTATTTTAACCTTAAACACATATTGTATCTGTTGGTAATTGGTATATATTATGAATATATGCTATAAATAGGGTATATAATACTTACTGTCAATAAAATATGTATAATTTTCTTAAACAACATATGAATACATTAAAAAAAAAACAATTCTTTTATTTTATAAAATTTATATTTTAAATAACAGCTGCCATTTATATTTTTTGTATAATATAATACCTAATACAATATAATATATATATATTATAGGTATAGATTTAAAATATTAGTTGGTTTTTACAAGGCTGGGCATTAACGAATTAAAAAGTTAAGTTAATTTTAACTTATTAACTTAACTAGTTACGTTTGGATTTTCATAAACTTAACTATTAAGTTAATTTTTTTTTTTTATTTATTCACTATTTTAGTCGTTTTTATGTCAAAAAATATTTTTATTGTGAATTTTTATAATGATAGAAACAACTAAACTGTTTTTAATATGTATATTAAATACCTTGTTATCAATTTAATAAGAAATACACTAATACTCTATTAAAAACAAATAATATCTATATGAAAGACTTTATTTAATAATGTAAATTAATTATTTTCAGCTTTTAGGCACTTTAATTATTATTTAGATGACTATTTTTAGATAAAATACAATTAAACACTATTAAATAAAATACATACTATATAGAAATACTGTATGTTGTTTGAAATATAAGCATTATAGTCTATAATTTAGTTGTGTATTGATAAGAAATAAAGTACGGTAACGAATAAAAAAAAAAATACTTAACTGAGTTTATTAAGTTTATTAACTTTTAACTTTTAACTTTTTCTTATTGACGCATATTAACTTAACTGAGTTAAAAAAAATCATTAACTTACCCAGCCTTGGTTTTTTACTGAGGGAATAATATCATTTACTGCAGTAGTAATCGGCAGCCTCTGTAATTATTATCAGCTACCATTGAGACTCGAGTCAGCCGAACACAATAAATATACATATTGGTATAATAATAGAAAATTATTAATAACAAAACTATAAATAAATGTGCAAAGGATATAATATGATAATAATTCCAGTGCTTCAAAACAAAGTTAAACATTGGTTCTCAAAATATAAATTATTTAATTTATTATTATATTGATATTTCAATTTTTTGAAAACTGAAATCGTGATTTTTGGAGTTGCAAAAAGATACTCTTGCGACCCTTTGATATTTTCAGGGGTTGCAAGTGCGACCCCCAGTTTAGGCCACTGACTCCGGCCCACGAGAGATCTGTACTTTCACACGTATGTAAAATAGCCTGCAATGGCATTAGTAACGCTGTCGGTGGGTAAATGAGTGGGGATGCACGGAATCAGACGATTTTTGGTCAAAATGAGGTACTGATCTGTCATGGGCCAGAGTATAATTATATTGTACTTTTCAGTTTCTGCATGATATTGTTCTATATAACTAACAATATTACCTATTGAATATTATTTGTACTCTGTTATAGTTTAACAAAACCTGATATTGCATTAGAACTGGTTCGACTAGTTACACAAGAACCTCAAGAAAATGAAAACCCAGAAAATCGTTTTGTTTTACCAAACTTAGCTTGTGAAATATTAACTAGCGATATTCAACCTATGTATAATGTTCTTTCTCATGAAGAAGAAATTTGGAAATGTTTTTTTAGTTTTCTAGAAGATAATGAACCTCCACTTAATTCACTAATGGCATCATATTTTAGCCGGACTTTGTGTAGTCTTATATTAAAAACAGGAAGTCAAGTATGTATATTAATAATTTAATCGTAATTCTTTTCCAGGTTTAATTTTAAAAATATATCTTTGTTCAGTGGTGTATCTAGGATTTTTTATGGTGGGAGGGGGGTGCTAAGGTTAAGGTTTCATATTTTGTATATTCCATTTTGAAAGGAAGACCTTTTTTAGTCCTCAAAATTAATGCGCTTTAATACTTTAGTGTGTATTGGTTTTTTTTTGGTACCAATTTTGTTTAGAAATGTGCCCAGTATACTGAAAAATACATGTTGTGTAGAGTATTTATTTTCCATGAAGCAACATCCCAAGGGGAGTGCTATAGCACCCTAACACCCTCCTCTGGATACACAATAGATAGTACTTTTAAAAAAATATATCAAACATAAAATTAAAATTCTAAGAGTCATCAAAATTATATATTTTTCATGTGTTTCATATTATGCTATATTTTAGTATAAAAAACAGGTACCCTGTGAGGGGTTGTAATAGGATTCTGGCGACGCCTATGATAGAAAAATGTAATTTTTTTAATAACTAATTTATTATATTTTAAAAATTTAGGATTGGTATACATATCAGTTCAATTGTCTTAAAGCACTTGAGAAAGTAGCGGATAAAGGAAATTTTATAGATTTGTTACTAAAACATCTCGATACATCTGCTATAATGGATCTCATTATAAAAATATCAACACTTTTAGAAGGACCGCCTTTAAGAAGTAACATATTCACTGTATGCAAAACTATTATTTTTAATTTTGCTAAATTGTTTATATTCTGTTAATTTAATATATATTTCTGTTTCAGTTATTTGAAAAAGAACAATTAATTTCCAAGTTAGTGGATACATTGGACTCAAAAAATCTTCCTGTTAGACAATTGAATGCAGCAGAAATAATTTGTGCTATTGAAGTTGCATCAGAATTGCATCCTCTTGAACAAAATCCACTTGTTATTTCAATTGAATCGTAAGAATTTTAATTTAAATTTTTTGAGTGTTTTAAATAAAATAAATATTTAATGAACTAGACCAGAGACTGTAAATACAGTGTTAGTGAAGATGTTTGGCCAAACTGAGAAGACTGAAAGCACTTTATTGGGCGGCATTTCGATACTTCAAACTCTGTTAATGGCCACTAAATTCAAGTTAGTCTAGTCGCATAACTGATTAAAAATTGACTATAAGCTTTGTATTAATATATATTTTTTTTTATCAGTGGTGAAGGTTCAAATGAAGTGTATAATAAAAAACAATCTTTGGCTGAGATTTTGTATATTACAATTTTACCATTTTTAGAACATATTCACAATGTTTTGTTGGTTCCTCCAAAGGTTAAAAATCAAATCTTATTTTTATTAAATTGTAACAAACTATGGTCCAAGAGTTTTCAAGATTGTTTGAGTTTATTTTTAGACTACAAATATTGTTTATTTTTTTTAAAATAATGTGTATCAATTTTGTTTAGAAAAGAAAATTTTTCTTAAGAACTTAAATTTAAAAAAAATAATATAATATGATATTTATTCTTTATTTGATATATAGAGTAATTATTTTATTGAACATTAATGAACCCATTAATTAAAAATTTATTTATGTTTTGGAATATATTTTTTACATAACTTCACATAAAAAAAAAAAGTTTTTACTTTTTATCAATGACAACATATATCTTTAATTTTATATTCTGAAACAAAACCTGTTTTGGAGTTTTGATACACACAAATTAAAATTCACATGTTACGAATATTTAAAATTTAGTTAAATGGAGTAGTAGACTAACGGATTATAAAGTATGGAGAATGGAGATATCATATTACTCACTTAAACTTGAAATACTTAACAGTTGTAACTCATAAACTGTTATTTAGAATTTTAATTTTAATTTATCAAAATACTCCAAAAAATATTCTGTTTCAGAATATGAAATTAAAATTATATGTTGACATTCAAAAAAGTAAAACAACAAAAAATATTATAAATATAATTTTTTGTAGAAATTTTTTTCAATTATATTAATATTGTTTGAAATAATGAGTGTTGTTCGATAAATGAATCACTTAGTAGGTACTTTAACACTTAAAAAAATTGGTTTAAACTATTAAGGTTGTCATTTGGATAAGTAATACTATAAAAATACTCAATGCTAGAAAATATTAACTTTAAAGTTATTAATTCAAATAAATTCAAATATGTAAAATAATTACTTTGCCAAGTATTAATAATTTATATTAGATATCAAAACTACTTTTAACATTCTTAGATTTAACTTTACTTTTGGATCATTGTTTTAGAAGTTATTTATCATAATTGATTATATTTTATACTTAAAGTTGGATTATTATTTTTATTTAGATTGAAAGTTTAGAAAGTATGGGGAATGTAATTGAAAAGCCTTTTGGTAATGTACGTTTGCAAATTGTGCGGTTGATAAGTTCATTACTAAGTATGCATAACCAACAAATAAATGAAAGATTTGCTCAACTTAATACAATAAAAGTTCTTCTTGTAAGTATTCATTTTAAATTCAAGTAATATAATATTTATTTATCTTTGTTTAGCTTTATTAATTTGGCCATTAGTGTTTTATTAATTTACAGTATAATAATTATACTGTTGGCATGCTCTTTATTTAAATTAAAAATATAAATAAAAAGAACATTAATACTATTTATTATTATAAACAAAATTTACATGTTTAATTTTAGTAACTAATATTTATTTTATTTATTACTACAACATTTGTTTTAAACTTGTTACTTTTTATAGTTAATGGACATTTCATTTTATTAATTCTAATTTGTTTATCTATATGTGTTTGAAATTGGGGTTTTAGTAAAATTAATTATAATTTGTCTTTACAAATTGTTATTTTATTTAAAAAAATTTTTATTGTGGATGTCTCAGTTATTTATTTATGTCAGCCAAAATTAATTACAATTATATGATACAATAAGTAAATTATTACATTAAGAATACATCAACAATAGCTGATACGTTACCAACTGAGCTAAGCTCTTATCTGGTATACGGAGTTCTTATAAATTAAAATTCTTATAATAGTAAAAATAATTTTAAAAAAGATACTTATACAATTAAAGATATGATTTAATTAATTAATATTATACAGTAGTAAAAAATTTAGTGGAACATATTTTAGTAACACATTTAACATATACATATTCTGATAAGATATTATAATTATTATACATATTCACTTTTTAAAATTTCATTTATACACACATTCTCATCTAATTCATTAACTATTTTATTTATAGCCATTTTTATTTGATTTTTATTAACTGTATCATTGGTATTATTTGATTGGTTTTCACATAAACTTGTTATTAGACTCTTTGTATCGTTACTTAAATTGTTGAATATAGTTTTCCCCATGTGATAGCGGGAGTTTCTTGAATTTGTTAAAAACGTATATGACAGTTCAATGTATTTACCTGTTCTTCTGTCCATTATTTCTATAGCATTTAGTGTGTTGTTTTGTATAGATTTTATTAAAATTTGTCTAATGTATAGTTTATAGATAGGTAATATATTTGTATGTTTGAAACTTAACGGGTATTTTAATGACAAGGAGTACGCTACTTTTATTATCATTTTTTGGGTTATATGTAATGTATTTACGTCTGTTCTATTAGAGCCTCCCCAACATGTTATACCATATAGTAGTATTGAATTACATAATGCCATGTATTATGATTGATTTATTAAGAAATCAAATTTGGTAGAATAAAGCAGCAGTTAAGCTCCTTATTTTATTTTTTTATACTTTGGATATGTTCAGACCATTTTAAATTAATATCTATTGTTATTCCTAAATATTTGAATGATAAAACCATTTTAATTGGTTTACAACTGCAATTTATCGTACCTGTTCCACAACTATGTATTATAAAGCTGTATCCAACAGGAAGCTGTGAACGAGTTGTAACTATTAGCATGCAGACCAATTTATTTATGTTAAGTGATAATAGATTTTTTTTCATCCAGTTATACATATACCGTAAATCTATTTCGATGGTTTGTTTTAATTTTTCGCAATTATTTTCGAAATTAACTAGTGCTATATCATCAGCAAACATGAATAATTTTCCTTGATGCAGGTATAGAGTCAATATATAATAAAAACAATATGGGGCCTAATGATGTACCTTGAGTAACTCCATAATCTTTAACATAGCAAAAATTACTATGATTAGATCCGATGGTGGTTAGTTGTTGTGTATTACTAAGATAACTAGTAAACCATTTTAATGTATTTTCGTCAAAGCCTAATTCTTTTAACTTGTTGAGTAATAATTGTCTACTAATTGAGCTTTTTTTAAGTCCAAGAATGTAATTAGAATTTTTTTTTACCATCCCTTTTATTATGTAGAAAGTTATATCAATTAAAGTGTCTTCTGTATCTAATTTTTTTCTAAAGCTGTATTGTCCATGGTATATTATTTTATTTTTCTCCAAGTAATTTAATAGTTGATTTTTAAACATTTTTTCAAGGATTTTAGCTAAAATTTCTTCTATTGATTAAAGGTCTATGATTAATAAAATCTGTTTTATCCCCTTTTTTATGAATTGGTACAATTCTTACTACTTTCAGTTCATCAGGTACTATACCGTTTGTTATACTACAGTTTATTATGTAGGTTATAGATAATATCACATTGTCTCCTATTTGTTTAAAAAATAATGCTCTATAACCATCAGCTCCAGGTGCCAAATTATTTTTCAAATTATTTAAGATATGATAATGATAAGATAATGTCTATGCAATTAATTGAGTCATTTACCATGCACAAAAACTCATCTATATTTCGATTATATGACCTGATATTCATGTGTAATACGTTAACTTGTTATTTTCTATACCCATCAAATATTCATACAAATCTAAATTAACTATATTTCCATCATTGATTGTGATGTACGAGTCTATGAAGTCTTGAGTTTTTTTCAATCATTTATTATATTGACGCAGTGAAAATAGAATCTTAGTCTATACCAATGATATTTTAATATATTATTATTATTTACGATAATGATGATGAAGCAGTGTGACAAATGTGTGTTTATAATACAAACAATAGATAAAATTAATGACTGACTAATCAGCATAATATTTTGATTATTTGCAACATAAGTTAAATCGTTTGACCTGATTAAACGGTTCATATTATAGTGTGTATATGATATTATATGAATTATTTGCGTATAATTAGAATACCCATATATTAATGTATACCCGTTTATAATATTATAAGTATAAAAGATAAAAGTTATAATAAATTCCTGTTGATGGAATCTTAGAATGTATATGATAATAATTTCCCAGTGTGTAAAATGTGTGTAATTTTAAGGTAAAAAATATTATGCTGTAGTTAAAGTATATTATAAAAAATTTAGATCTTCGAAACATTTTACTTGTATTTTTTAGCCCTGTTCATTTTTTTTGCAATATATCCTGCCATGACTTGTCCAGATGAAACGATAGCCCAGTTCTTAACCTTTCATTCTAGATTCCCAGAATAATTTTTAATTGAATGCTGTAAGACTTTCGTTTATCTAGATTCGTTGACTTTTATATTCGATTTTTCCTCGTTTCTTAATAAATTCATCTCGTTTTCTCCTTGTAGCCAGTTCAATAATTATTAAAAGCAGATCTATATTTCGGATTGAAGGTTTACGATACGCATATGGCAGTTATATAGTAAGCTTTGAGACTTGAGTGTACTTTGTCATTGAGAAGATTACTGTTATGGATGTGTTAAATTTAAATTTAATGACAAATTATTGTATACAAGAAATTATTTTGATGTTTTTAGGAATATTTTATATTATTAGTAAATTATCAAAATTATTTTTGAAAACACAAATTGCAAACTTATAAGTCAATATCAATGTACTATAGAATTAGTATAAATAGGTTAGTCCATGCCATATTGGTATAAGTAGATTGAACTTAATTTAAGTATTTGAAAAAACTTAATTGTGTGAAATGTTATTTATTTTACTAAATATTAAATAATATATGTATACCAACAAAATTTAATTGATTTCTATGAATGCTAATTTTTGAATTGCAACTAAATTATTACTATTATTATTTTTATATTGTAGAATTGTATATTAGTTATAATATATTTAAAAATTTTGAAAATTTTTTTTATGGTATTGGCTATTCATACCTATACTGATATGATGACAATTTATCCCCAAACAACTTTTGTAAAATACATTTTAAAAACATTTTACTATTATTCAAATTGTTATTTTATTAGTAATACTAATTTTAAGTTATTTATACCATATCTTATTCACCCTTGTCTATATAATATTATGATAAATTGAAATTGATAAATATTAAGAAATAAAATACTAATAGGTAGTAATATAAATAATTTATAAAATATCCTCATAGTTAGTTATAGGCTGACTGAAATATCTTCACTCAGAATTGTTTCTTTAAATGTTTAAATAATGCTTAATTATTGAATTTAAATTTAACACATTCATAACTGCCTTGTCAGCCTCCCAAAACCTACTTTACACTAGATCGATTCCATAGTTGTTTTTTCTTAGATTATTTTTAAAAGTAGATTTTTTTACTAATGAAGTAATGACCATCTAAAGTACAAACTAGATCAACATTTTCTATCAAAAATCACCCTCGATGTTAAAGTTTAAAGCATTTTTATGCTATATAGTGTTTTTAGAGACACAGAAAATAAAATAAAAAATACATGTATACCATTATAAGACCAATCACTCCATTTAGAATCTTAAATATAATATTATTTTAGAAAAATATTTTGAAAATCTATTAATAGTTTCAAATTCATTATTATCTCATTAAAATATTAAATAAACAATTTATGGTGTTTCAGGATTGTTTCTTTTGTTATGAACTAAATAATTTTTTGCATACTCAAGTAGTTCAATGTTTCCATGAAGTTATGTGCTGTAATCATTCAATTGCTGAAAACAGTACATTTATAGCTCACGTAAGATTAATCATTTACAAATTATAATTATTATGCATGTATTATTATTGATGATTTTTTTATGTATAGGTTATCAAAGATTGTCAATTAATTGAATCTATTCTTGATAATGAGAAATGGTATGTGTAAATTATAATTTTTCTACAATTTAATTTTTATGTTCAATTGTCTGTATTTAAAATTGTACAAAGCGAGAAGTTTTTTTTGAACATATTTTTATAATAAAATGTTTAAGTATTATGTATAATCAATTATTAAATTGAAAAAAAAACTTATTTTCTTAATTTAGTTATTATCCTTAAATTTTAAATTAAATTCGTCTTTTGTCTAAAATTTTACTCTAGAAGTATAACATACAATTTTTATATTAAAATTTAATTATTTGATTTCTAATTAATTTTATTTTTTATGTGTATTAAAGCATCAATTTTTATTTTATTTTTTCTTAAAATCTAATACTATAATTTTTGAACATTTTAATTTTTAATATCCATTATTTGCGAAATCACAAAAAACAAATTCTGTTATTGTAACAATAATTATTATATTTTAATTGTAATCCATGTGAATATATTACTTGTATTATGTATATATAAAATGCCTTGATTTAAAACATCAATTTAAACAAATTTTAAGTCTGCAAACATGTCTAATTTAATTTCTGTTTACAATTGCAACCCCTAATTTTATCTCGCGGTTGTAAAATCAATACATACTTCACCTTATAAAAAAATATAAAATTTAAAGTTTTTGTTGTTGTTTAGTATTCAACCTGGAAAAAAAAGAAAAGGATACATTGGCCACTTAGCTACAATTGCTAAAAGCTTACATAATACTGAAGCTTTTTACTCAGATCATTTCCGTGGAATAATTGTAAATACATTAGATAGTGATATTGTAAGTCGATGGGACTCCTTTACATCTACGACTTTAGAAGATAATGAAGAAAGGATTTCTACTTGTTTGGTAAGTAATGACTTAATTTATTTATGTAATATACCATTTTATAAATGTATGTATGTTAAGGGAGGAATTCATCCTCGAGAAGAAAAAGCATTAGATGATAGAAAAGAAATGGAAGAGGATGAAGCTATTTATGGGCGACCTGAAATAGAATTTAATATTAATGACAATATTATTGGGGTATCTAGAGTTGAAATAAACTTTGATGAAGATGATGATGACGATGATGATGATGACAAGTAAATTTGCTTTTTAAATTTATTCTAATTTTTTAATAATTATTATTTTATTTTTAGGGATTCAATGGAAATGCAAGCTGAAATGTTTAATCGTATGTGTTCAGTAAGATCATCAGAAATGAGTATTGATGAACCTGAAAGTAAAGATGCAAATGACGATCAATCGGGAGCTTTAGGCTTATTTAGTAATCAACTCTGGAAGGATTCTAGTTCATCTAAAAGGGATTATGGTGTTAATATTTTTAATGACACCTATGACAAATCAGAAAGTGTAGTATCTAAGGATTGTAATTTGTAAGTTTACCATACTAAGTATAGCATAAAAAAAAAAAATTAAAACAAACATTGTTTGAAGGTATTGGTCTCCAGAAACCTCTGATTGGGAAACCTTTAGGTCTCAACTAACTGCAAAAGCATCAAGTGAGATGAAAATTGATAATAATTCTATTAATAGTAAGTATTATCTAAATAATTAGTACTTAGAACACAGGAATTATTTGTTGAGATGAGTTTAAATGTTGAATACATATTTGTTGTATTTAAATCCTTTATAATTTAATGTTAAATTCTGTATTATAACAGTAATTAATAATTAAAGTACAATATTTTTGTTAGCTATAGAAATTTCTTTAGAGGTACTAGAGATTTAGTATGTGGATTTATGAATTAAACACTGATCTTAGAATTTTTAGTTTCTAGTGCTTTTTCTTCAAGCCCTTGGGGAGAAAATGTTACAGAACCTACACCTAAATTAGAAACTGGTTGGGCTAATTTTGATTCGAGTTTTGGTGAGCCATTAGTGGCTAATGGTAATCCAGTGATTAATAATGAATTATTTCCTGAAGTTAATGAACATAATACTACGCAAGATATTACTCCACCATTTGTGTTGCCTGATAACGCAACAATGTCAATAGACAATTTGATACGTAAGAAATATTGTAAACTATAAAATATGTATCAATTAATTTAATGTATGTAACCTAACATAACCTTATAAATGTATATTATTAATTTAGACTCAAATTTGGAGGATCAAGAGATGACTGATAAAATAAATGATGATTTATTTACATCAAATACATCTCTCTCTGAACAATTATCCAATGATGTAAAATTGGCAGATAGTTCTCCAAAATTAAGTGAAAAGGATTTGCCTGTTGTACCAATTATATCAACTACATCAGATACATCTTTAGTTGAAAATTCACATGATATGAATTCTGTAGATAGGTAATGGTCATTTAATGCCTTAAAACCTTTGCAATGGCAGTATAATATTTTTAAAACAAAAATTAAAACTTATAATTTTTATAAACATTTTTTTTTCTTATCAATTTATACATAAATTATGATCAATAGTCATCTCTGTGTATGTTTTTAAAGTGTCCGTCCGTTTTTATATATGCATCAATATATTTTATAATAAATCTAATTCATTCTAAAAAATAAAATAAACATTATTGAATAAAATGTAATCATACACATAATTATACATTTATTTATAATTTTTTTTTTTTTATTGAAAGACAATTCTTGTTACCTATGTAATTATTTATTTTCAGTGTGTTTAGCTTAGTGTTTGAATTACAGGGATCATAAGTATAATTTTTAAATATTTTTGTTAAATTCTATAAAATATGATTACAAATTAAATATATTTAATTATTCTTTATGAATTCGAAGAAGAACAAAATCATCAACTATATAAATACCCACCTATATAAAATATATGATACACTTCTTCGAAATCTTAGTTTATTTATTATGTTACTGTAACAAGTTATTATATATTTTACGTATATAATATATATGTTTTTTTTTATAGTTGACTTTGTTATATTATCATGGTGCATGTTTCGAATTATACAAATGTGTTGAGTATGTATGTATGTATGTATGTATGTATTCAAATATATTACATATTATGGTAAAATTATTATTTTTTTTTTTATTATTATTTATTAATTATTATTATTTTTTGTAAAATTTGAACGGTTACTGGATATAATATGTTTGATGAGAAGATCGTACAAAATACTTTAACTGTGATATGGATATCCATGTTTGTGAAATATAAATTATACATTATTATACTCAGTAAACTGTATTTTTTTAATTATTGACATTATCATTTAACACAAACCTAAATTTATGTTGTTGAAAAAAATAAAAAATGATACACCTAGCACCAAATTATTTGATTTAATAATTAAAATATTTATTTTTACTATATTTGTAAAATTAAATTGGTTATATTAATATTTTTTTAATTTATTACACAATAATATTTTTTTGATGCAAGTATGATCTATAAGTATATCATGGTTTTTCTTGTAGCTCTATGTTACTAATTGTGTTGTAAAGTGTTATTTATGCTTATACAGATAATAGTAATAGCTTAAATTATTTCCTTTATTTCATCAATTATTAAAATGCTTTCATGTATTATTATATTTTAAGTTTCCATATAGGTAATTTCTTTACTGCTATAGTGATATCACTAAAAATTGTAAATGGGTGTAGGTACATAAAATATTAATTCATTGACAACATTACCATCAAATAAATTAAAACGCTACAACACAGGTAAAGATCTTCTCAATGCGATTTAAAAATTTGGTAATTTTGATATAAATATTGAGGGAGTAAAATTGTCCCTCGCAAAACAGTTTTTAACTATGTTACCCGTGTATAAGACAGACAACACATGCGGGTAAGAGTCCTCTTAAATATAATAAAAGTTCATATTAAATGTATAATGAAACTTATTAATATGAGACGGCGCGATAGATAGGCAATTTAGGGCCATCCTTGAGTGATTGAAATGTATAATTTTGTATTGCATATTATATTATATTATTACTTATATTACAAGAACGTCATGATCGACCCGCGTATTTTGTTATTTCCGTTTTACAATAATATTGTGTACCTAATACCTAGAACTTATAAGGCTATAACATGGTAAATCTACGTTCATCATATCTAGGGCAGAGGACGTGTAGCTCTAAAAAGGCTCTAAATATGTAAGCACTTATGCATTTAAAAACCCCATAATATGCACTTAAAAATTTTTTCAGCGAATTTATTTAAAATTATTAATAAAATAAATAGCATGAAAACAATTCAAAACAATTATATAATTTAAATATATTTTATACTATAGCCAAATAAACAAAATACATTTTTCTTATTTTTATATTTTTTTCTTCTGGCACTAAAAAAAAAATACTAATCGAATAAAAGCCCGTATAGTGCGCACACGGCTCATTGTGGTGATGATGTAAGTAATATAGACTGGTGTATGACGTTAGATTGTTATCTATCTATTAATAAAATTAATTACAGCAAATTAATATTATTGGCATATCGGCGATCTTCTGCAATCGCTTTTAGGATAAACGCGTGTCCACGGATAGTCAAAAACCATATACGACAAAAATTTAAAATAAATAAATTTTTATCCAAACATTTTGACTGTATTGTTTAAAATTAAAATAATGTCAGTGTGAAAAAAATGTATTTTAAATAAATATGTCTCAAAAAATATAAAATTGTGTATAAAAATGTAAAATCAAAATAAACAAAAATTACTCAAAATATGCATTTATATGCAAAATAAAATTTCAAAACTAACTAGGTGAAAGCATGAATCGTGTTTGTTTCGCGACTTTGCAAAACAAATATGCAAATGTTACAAGTCCTCTGTCCTAATATCACTTTAAGCATTGATATTTTTTCGATAAAAAATATTCAATAAACCGTGTTTTTTAAATACATATTGAATTGTTTAAACTTAAGCATATTAATTATGTATCATCTATGATATCAATTCTACATAGTATTTAATGCAATAAAGTATTAAAGTGTAATGCCATGTTTGTAGTTTAATATACGAGTATTATGTATTAAATCCATTTATTTTTAATTTTTATCCAATTCAGCCAATATATTTAACTTATATATCTACTTGTCTTGAATACTGAGCAATATTTTACCAAACCTTTTAGTTAATCCATACCTTTTTTTATTGAAAAAAAAAATAATAGGTTAATGTTTTTTTTTGTACCTATACCATTAAAAAAAATATAAATAATCTGGGTTTGTATCATCATATCATAATCCGGGGCATGATTAAATAATTATATAAATAACATATTTTTTAGTCATGATCCGGGGATTGGTAATTTAAATCCGAACTGATCGGATTATAATAACGTTTGTTTCAATTCGAATAGCCAGCTAGCAGATCATCCGAGTACGGTTTTAACCGGATTCGATGTTCGGCACTATAGTTATGGTACGCAGTCCGCGTTCACGTCGGTATACGTAGTTGCATAATAGCTGATTATCGTACAAGGCGACGACTCTATCGCGGTCCACCGGCGTCGTGCGCAACCAATTATTTCGTCTATTCGCAATCGTTTGTCATAGACCGTGTATTATAGTAGTAGCGCAATACCTATATATATATATGATATAATAATAATGTTATCCATAGCGCAATATAGGCCATTATAAATAGTGGTCGGGCAATTTAACTGTCGCGCGCGCGCGGTTATTACTATTTTATTATTTATATTATCTACATTTTTTGACACGAAGTGTGGTCGTGCGCATATATATATATGGAATTATTGCCGCGTGTCGCGTTACTTGTCTGTTGTCTGTATACTTGTCGTGACTGTAGGTGGACTGCCAATAATTATATCTATACTGTTTACCTTGGACGTACCGAATTGTAATAAATATTATATTTATTGTTCAGTGTATACCCGACGAATTATATAATACAATAGGTCAGCCTATACGAGTAGATTACCGCTTATATCTTTTAACTGGCACGCTTGCAGAGTGTAATCCGTGGCTATTTATTATACACTATTAACCTCAACATAACTTTCAACTTCCTACTCCTGTTGTAGTGTGAACGGATTAGTACACCTAATTAATGTAAAGCTTTATTGCCTATAGTTCTGACGATTTAATTTAACAAATTAAAGGCCGCTAATAAGTCATCATACTTAAAATATATTATAGTATTATAATGGTGTAGACAATCGATGGCATATTCCCGAAAACATTTTAGAACAAATTAGAAGTTTATTTGTTTTTGTGCGTGATGGGTAGGTGAAAATAGTAGTTGAAAAACTGAATTGATCAAATTTGATTCACGGCAAAAAAAGAACCCTCGGGTATAGGGGGACAGTTACGGGCAGGAAAAAGTTAGCAAAAATTGAAACTTAAAGGTAAAAGTTACCACTGGTTATTGTTATTAAAATTTAATTATGATCTTGTTTGTTAATATAATCGGCATAAACAAGTAATAACAATTATATCTTTAGATACTATTAAAATGTCTTTAATTGTTGCATACAGATATTTAATTAGTTTATTTGTTCGGTCAACTCAATGTTGATTGTGAAATCATCAACTCTACACGTAAGTGTATAGATTAATTTGATAATGATTAAGTAAGTACCTAGCTTATTAACATAATACATTGTACATTTTATAAGTGGAAATAGTGGAGTGTTTTATAGGAGTGCGTAGAGTTCTTAATCTGCAACTGTAACAAATATTATTACCTGTGCTTGTTTAAACACCATTAATTTTACGTAATGTACATTTTACATCATACAATAAATATTTAATTTACTTAAAAACATGTACCTTAAATAGTTAAATTACTAATATATATATATATATATATATATAAAAAAAAAATACAAAATTGTGTTTTTTGTTTTCAAATATTTAATGTAGGTATTAAAAAAGAAAACTTACAATAACATTGTTGGATTATTTACTTTTATAAAAAATCTCAATAACGATAATAATTTTAACAATAGTATAGTTAAACTTTAAACATAAAAAAAAATAAAGAATAATAATAAAAGATTAAGTATTAAGTACTTATAAATGTTATTCGTTGTTCAGTGTTTTTGTTTTTCAATTTATCGATTATTTTATAAATGTAACATTTTCTTATTCAACATACAATATAATATCAATTACCACAGTCTTTTTTGTTGTATTGTATTGTTTTGTATTTTGTCTTTATTTAAGTACCTAGTTAATTTAAAAATTATTTTCTCATGATTACAACTAGTTATAGGTATAAATAGTGAAAAAAATTTATCAAAATATTAACCAATGTACTCTATACCTATAATTGGAAGTTGAAACACTGAATACAATTTACAATTTTAATCTTAAAAATAAGTCCTTTACAATATATATAGGTATATAATATATTGTATATACTAATTTGAATCTATATTATACATATAAAATACAAATTTTTAATACCTATTTTCTGTACCTGTATACAGAAGGTTTTTTAAGTGAAATTCTAAATGACTAAATTTAACACAAGTTCAATAGAAATTAATATCATGTCATCAAGAATTTCTCGGTTGAGCCTTGAATTTCATCCATTAACCTAAGATTTTAATGATTTTATTATACAGTGTATAATCTTAATATACACTGTTAAACTGTTTATCTTTTACTTCTTCAGAGTTAGACTAAAAAATGTGCTGATTTGTTATAGGTCGAGTTTAATTTTATAGTTTTATGACTACCTTTCAATTTCTGATATCAAGAATATATTTTGAATACCAAGGTAATAATAGGTATCATATACTTCATGCGTTTTCAAACACCTACATATCGTATACATTGCATTTAAATATTCATGAGTAAAATGTATTAACTATCAAAAGCAAATATATCGCCTAATAAATAATAATTTAAAACTTGAATATAATATGTAGGAACAATTCATTTATACAATTGTATATTTGTCTGTGGTCCAAGAAAATGCAGCATAAGTTGCAGTTCAAGCTGCATATTATAGTGCATGTGCGTGTACATCACTACACACACTTATGAAGTACCTACTTTGCTTTACAATATTATATAATAATAAATATACATCTATATTTTGACATTACACGTTATATTGTATTACATCTATCGTATTCATCGACATAGATGTAAACTTAAGGGGAGGGGAGCCATTGTCTCCTAGAATAAATTAGGATATAGATATAACTTAATATATTATTTGCGCTTTCTGAATAATCTGAATCTTTTGAATTAAAGAGATTAGTATACTGTAGTGTCGATTATATTATAATTGTTATGAATAATATTATTTAATCAATGGTAGTGGATAGAATGTAAAACTTGGGTTTACGTATATATAAGTTATTATATTAATCTTTTCTACTTTTGAAGAATTTCTATATATTTAAATTATTTTATTACTAATACAACGGTAAATTATATTCCAGTTTGCAATAAATATTTTATTTTTTAGTCAAAATTTAAAGTCAACTTTATAATTTAGGTGCGTCTCAACTATCAGTACACAATTTAGGAGGGAGTCCCGTCGGCATTTGCCGGCTAAACAACCGTTAAATCCACTACTGGTACCTATGATAACTTAAAGACAGTGGTGCAAACAGGGGGAGGGAATTAAAGGGTTTAAACTTCTCCCAAGATTTTTCTGAGACCTAGTATAATAATCTATGTACTTATCTTTTGTATATATATATTATAATAATTTAACCCCCTGACAATTGTTTCTAGTTGCGCCACTGCTTAATGACTACATTTTTAAATAACCATAAGTCATATAAAATTATTTTTTTCAAATAATACAGTCGTTTTTACTGTAAATCGTTTGTTAGATGATAACAGATATTTAATGTTTAATCTAGTACAAATAGTATACTGTACTTAATTATTTTTCACAAATTATAAAATGTAAATAGATAAATAATAATTAATCTATAATAGTTAATTTTAAATCATCAAAGCTTTCATGTCTTCATAATATTTATTATCAACCTATCGTCATATATAGGTAAGTACTATAGGTATCGGCAGTGGCTCAAATAAGAAGGGGCTTTGGAGGGCTTAGCCCCCCAAAATTACTCAAAGCCCCCCTCAAAAATTATATTATGTGTATTAATCTTAATAAAAATGTTTTACCTTGTCATTAGACATTTTTTCCTTACACTAATAAGAACATTTTTTTTTATTAACTAATTAGCAAATTAAACAGCGTTTGGCATTATACGATGGTAAAGTATTTCCAAATTTTTCCAAAATGTTTCAAGTAGCTATGTTCAATTGTGTTACTTATTTAACTACAAATTATTATTATTATTATTTTTTAATGAAATAAATCGGTTTATTTATAAAATTATAAATTTGTATTACTATAATATTAATACTTACGTTATATATGTGTTCTATGTATGATACTTAACTGCTTAAGTCAGAATTGAAGAAATACAGGTATCCTTAAAAATATGTACTAATGTACATTGTACTAACATATTATAATTTAAAAAAAAACTTCTTGGGGCTTGAGCCCCTTCTAAATATTTTTACTATTTGCGCCACTGGGCATCAGTATTATTATATTTATTATTATTTGTAATAAGTTTTATTTCAATATAATAACAAATATTATATATTGTATTAGACTTATAGGAAGGTAGGAACCCACGTGGATACTGTATAATGATTTCGTTAATTTTACAGGATTATAATATAATAGTTATTACTGATTAGTGAAACAAATAATTCAAGTCATATATTGTTCAAACATTTCATAATTTTAAATTAACAAAAATATAATTTTTCACAAATGCTTTTCCCCAAAAATAAATTAAATTTGTAAAATCAATTTACTCAAAAATAACAGTGGGTATACACGATAACAAAACTATACTGTAATATACCGGTCGTTAATACAAATAAATAATAAAATATGTAAAAAAATCAACATGTCCTTTCGTGACATTTATTAAAAATGCAATATTGTTTTGGTCTTGAATTAAAAATTAAAAACTGTAATATAATAATGCAGCGCCTAACAATAATTGTAATTATTATAAATATGAGATAATGTTTTTTTTATTTTCAAAGTGGGGCGATATATGTATATGTATCTTGCTGGGTATAGGCTATTCTTTTAATATTTTATTTATTCGTTTAGGCATACAGTGCGTACAATGACTTCGGTCACTCTGTATGGATCACAGTTGGACGCTGGTCTACGATCTTCTAAGTAGCCCTTCTTCTCTTCGGCACAACCACGAGGAATACGAATACTGGCACCACGGTTAGCCACGCCTAGAACAATAACAAAGTTTTCTTATTCATATTTGATATTATTAATTTTTTGTTTTTTTAACTTTTATTTTAGGAAATGCCATGATTAAAATTTCTGTTTAGTTTACATGCAAGTTATATAACTCAAGAAAATAAAAGTTCTACTTATTATGTTTAAAAACAAATGAGAACTTTTAAAATGAAACCCCGCATAGTCATATATATATATATATATATAAGTAAATTAAATTAAAATATGATTGGATATTTTTATATTTGCTGTTTGTTTGAAAATATGTATTTAAAGCATTTAATTACTTGTTTTTTGTTTCTTTAACAACGTTGTATTAACAAATTGTTTAATTTCAGGACCTTTTAAAAATGTTTTAAAACTTTTTCGACTGTTGAAATTAATACGCCTTAATTTACTAAGGGTAGTGAACTGTAATAAGTAGAACTAAAATAAAAGGTACTAACCGGCAGAGAAATCGTGAATGGAAGAAGTTTCGTGTTTTCCAGTCAAACGACGTTCGTTATCTTTGCCTTCGTTGGGATCGTATGCCTTAATATGTCTCATATGTTGTTTAGACATCTTGTCAATGGCCTTTTCAATTTCACTGAAACAATTATTATTCATTTAAATAAAAATTTAAAAAAAACTTTGAATATATATTTTTGACTTACATTATTCCATTGTTTTCTCTCATAGCTTGAGTTGAGAAATTGCAATGGGCACCAGCGCCATTCCAATCTCCTGGTACTGGCTTTGGATCAAGTGTTACCACAATACCAAATTCTTCAGCAACACGGTGCAATATGAAACGAGCCATCCACAAATGATCACCAATGCTAATACCTTCACATGGTCCAACTTGGAATTCCCACTGAAATAAACAATTCGTTTAATTGTTTTATATACAAATATATATAGGCAGCTATAGTAGTAGTAGTAGTAATTTAGTTTTAAATGAAAATCACTTTTTAATATTATATTAGTAATAAAATAACTGCAATATATTATAATTTAAATTCATAAATCACAAACAAAAATAATGTGTGTGTGATATGAAACTTTAGTATTCATCTTTGTGATTTATCTAACAATAAATCCTGAGGTTTAACTCTCATTATATATCGATAAATATTAACAATTTGAATTTATTACATAACAATATTTTTTAAAAATGATGTGGCAAAACATTTTTATTGATATTATATATTTATTTTTTTTTTTAATAAAAAAAATATTAGTTTCTTATTTTTAAGAAAAATATGTTATTGAAAATTTTCATTCATAAAAACAGAATTTTTAAAGAGTACAATTATTTTAATTACTAATGGATATTTAAAGATAATTTGAGAAAAATATCGTATTTTTTCTTTCTCGTTTTATAGAGAATTTAAATTACATGTAAACTGAAATTTTCAAAAACCTTTTAAAAGTATTTTGAGATAATGATAGTCGAGTGTCGACTGTTAGAAGAATGGCCTTGCAAGGCCACTAGAAGTGAAAAATATTAGGTACACATTTCAAAGTGTAAAAAAAAAAACATTGAATGCAAAAGAAGTTTAATATTTTTGAATGAAAAAAGTCTAAAATTCAATTCACATTTGAACGATAAAATTAATAGTCTTAAACAACTACCAGAGACAATTTTTATTCCATTCAATCTGTTGAAGGTGAAACTGGTTTCGACGATAAAACCGATATCTTGCTTTTTTCAAAAATTACAAATAAAAAATTTGAATAATATACGTCTGCTGTAGATATTTGCATATATTTTATGTTACGAGTGTATAGTATTACACAACGCCAAAAAGTATACAGGTATAGGTGTTGAGAAATATGTAAATTGTGTATTTTTGTGTTTGTGAACGCTCGTAAATGTATATTAATGCACGTGTATAATAAGTACCTGAGCTGGCATAACTTCGGCGTTCTCTCCAGATATGTTGATTCCGGCGTACAGACATGCACGATAATGAGCCTCCACAATGTCACGTCCGTACACTTTATCAGCACCGACACCGCAATAGTACGGTCCCTGTACATAAATAATACCACGAATTGAATTTCAGTTTTTGCCAATGGTCGCGAAGTGACCATTTTAAAGTACTATAATATTGCAAGTACATCACATCGCGATTCGTGACCGTGTATACGAAACGTACCTGGGGACCTGGGAATCCAGTCTTTGGCCATCCGAACGGTTTGCCATCAGTGTCGAGTAAAGTGTACTCTTGTTCGATGCCAAACCACGGTTTTTGGTCGGCAGCTTTAGTCATGGTTTCCAAAGCGGCTTTACGGTGATTTGTACCTATGAATAACAAAAATATAATAACGTTTCTAAATACTATACACAGGATAATCCTCAGGACATGCTCACCCTTTTTTAAAAAATTTTTTTTTTATTAAGTAGTTATTTAAAATCTAATTTTTTGATTTGATAAATTTTAATTATAAGACCATATTTTAATATTCTTTAGATATTTGTACTTCTTAAGAAGTGTCCTATGGTGACATAGACTTCTGATTTTCAAATGACAACACTCTTTTTAAACAGTTAATTATTTAGAAGTCATTTTTTGAAAATTTTGATTTTAAAACCAAAATTCGAACGAATGGTCTTTGGGGTTTTCAACTTTATTAATTATTGTAAATAATTTATAAAATAGTCAAAGTAAAATAAATACTAGATTCGATATTATATTTTTTTCATAAAACTATTTTTAAGGACTTTTATATTTAATATAAACATTTTAATAACCGTAAAACTATCTTAATCTCTAATCCTCGAATTTTGAAATAGGTACATCAAAGTTGAAACAAACAGAATAGTTGTAAAAACAAAATTTTGTATCATTACTCAATACTGTTCAAGTAGTATAACAAATATCAAGAATTTGAAAGTGAAGGCACTCGTTAAGTAGGTGTATTAAAAATTCAGAAAATCAGAAATCGAATAAATTAATTATAAAATATGGGAGTGAGCATACTAGGTGAGTCACCCTACTGTATTATTGTATTGTTGTCAGCCGATGTAATATTTCTTATATCGATACGCGTTCACCCAACGGTACCTAAGTACTTGGGTAAATGGGTACATGGTAAAATCGATTTGTTTATTTTATTAAGTCAATCATAAGAATAATGGGCCGATTCAACTGTTTGTAAAGTACTATAATTTTTAGTTTTCTACAAATAACAGTTATAAAGTAATACTTTCAAATAATGAAAGTTTGGAATCGGCCATTGATCTTAGGAGTGTCAATCATATCTAATAATTTATCAATTATATCATATTTTACCAGTTGGAGTGTGATCGTGTTTGTACGTTTCGCACATGACAAGTTTGTTCGGTGCCAACCTGAACGGGTCATTAAAAATGGCCACTGGATATAAAAATGTATCTGAGTTTTCTCCTTGGGATTGGTACGTAGAGCTTCCATCGTAATTCCATATTGGGAGTTCTGCATTAAAATATAAAACGCCAAATATTATGTTTAAATCGAGGTAATTGTGTACGATTATATTATTATTGAATAGGCGTACCATTATTTTAATTGATCAATTTATTTTAGTAACATATTATTTCTTTATTTTTTTACGTCATTATATAACTAATAAACATTACCTTACTAAAAAATACTTCAATTTAAGTATGAATTATTAAACAGTGTCTACCTATATTGATTGATTGTTTTTTACTAATATTTTTTAATATAAAGCCAGTTTTTTTTTTGTAGATATTTTCTATATTCTCATTACAACATCGCTAAATAAAATTAATATTTCAATCACAGTAAGAAATACATTAATTATGTATATTTATTTCAAAGGATTAAAGAAGTATATACATTTAGTAGACAAATTGATTGATGGAATATTTATATTTAATATTATTATTAGTATCATGACATGACTATCCGATTGCGTGTTCAAAACACGATTAATATTCATTTTTTTTTTCAATTCTAGAGCAATAATTGTGATTAATCGATGAAATATACATTTCATTACTTTAATATTTCATGTTGACAGCTATTTTTCATTTGTCTTTTTTTGTTTGCGTATTACAATCAAGGTTAGAACAAACCATTTAGTCCTTGACTATGAATTACTCATAATAGGTTATAAACGACGTCAATTTGCTGCAATAATTGTATTAGTATTCACACAGAAAGCATCGGGAAAAAAAAACTAATTGTATATATTCTAACAGGATATCCTAATTCCGCCAACCCATCCAATATAATAGTGACCTAAAAACATATATCGTATACATTTTAGACAAAAAAAAATATATTTAACGAATTACATTAACTAGTCAGTTATAATGGTTAATTGTTTCGTCGGAATTGACTCAAATATTATTTATATTTATTTATTTATTACTTTTTTTTTATATTTTTAATTTATAATTATGTTTAAATATTATATATATATATTTTTTTTTTCAAATTATTTACACGACAAATCAACAATAATATACCTTCGGGTTTTGTAGGAATAAAGTCTATTGTTCTAGACTTGGCTCTAAGATCTTGTCCAGTTCCGTCGATCCAAACATACATGACTTGTACTTTATCCTTGGGTTGGGGCAGCTGTTGGAATCTAGCTGCGACCGCTTTGTTGATAACATAGTTGGGGGAAGTTTCCAATAAACCGTTTCCCGGCATGGTTGAACTGTAAAATACATTCATTATTAATTACGACGCTTTTACTCCGACTGAATAAATATATCGAGAATTATTTTAACAAAATTATGTTTTTTAAAAAATTGTTGTAAAAACAAAAAAATATAAAAGATGATTTTTCGAAAAAGTATTTTTCTATACGTTTTCAATAATAATAGTTGTACAATGATTTTATTTCGGTGCACCTACATAATATTATATAATACTATTCATTCGATTATGACATTGACGTTCAGTGTAACGCTTTTGCGTATAATTCTAATATATTATATTTATATTTTTAATAATAGTCTTGTAAGTTATATGTACAATGTGTGCAGATGTATATACCTACTTACGATTTCATGACATATGTTTAATTCATTGTCGACATTACACTTACACAACTACCTGCCTAACCATATTATATACATACATGTACGTATAAAACGCGGATGACCTAGAGACGTGTTTATATGATTAGCAAAACAAAGCTTATAATGTGTACAAAAGTAATCCGACGATAAATAATTATCGTACTTTTATGATACTTTATATTTAAGATAATATTTTAATACGCCAGTGATTACACCCATGTTTACTCACCTCAATTACGTCAATAAGTGTTTATTTAAAATATGTTGTTTTTTGTGTAGGTAACTCCACTGCAAGTATACCTGTATACTAGGTATAATGTATATAGATTATAGTATAAGCAATATAATCGTGCGTTTTACAATTAAATTAATGACGCGTGTGCTATTATATGCTATAATATATAGTATACCCTCTCGACGAGAACGAAAGTAGGTTTTTCACAAATCAAAACGCACGAAATACTATTTTGCATTCAAGAAACAAAAATTTGGACGGTTTTCGTCGGGACCGCGCTAAACTGGAGCACGAGGAGAGATACTATAGTGGCGCCAGTTATTGATTGGGGCGCATTTCTATACGAAGTCCAAAGCCGACCAAAAGTGACTGGGGCGGAATTGCTTGTAATATCGTACTCCGTTTTACTAAATATACACATATCATGCTACCCGCGTGATTGTTTTTCATCTACAACAATAATTGCTCCCGATGATAAACGCGTAACGATGACGTAGTGTTTACAAACTGCTATAGAAAATATGTCAAAAACATCCGGCAAATGCATACCTGATTATTTATAATCTAATAAAAATATAACATCATTATATCGTCGTTTAAACCGTAAACGAATTACTTGAAATTTATTGAGCTTTATATAGATAGTTTGTTTTCGAACAGAAAACACTTTCTACTGATTGGCACTCGTTTGTTTGTATACCGATGTAAATTTATTTTAATCTTGAATTTTAATAACGAAAGAATTATTCCACCGCATAATTATATGCTATGATACATTTTTTGTGTGTGTGTTTTTTTTAAAATTATTTTTGTTTATTTGCTATACTAGCAAATGTTAAGTATATGCGATGTGCGTATATATATATACACACCGCACATGTATATATATATTACTTTTACTACTTAGTACCTACTATATAATATTGAATAATAAATTATTATCAGGATCGTTATATCATCTTGTTTATGCGTTTCAAAACCGGTTTCTTTTTAGTGCCAGTAAAAACTAAAAAAGATTAGGAATACCAGTTAGACTAGTCATGAGCAAAAGAAAGCCCTACAGGTAAAAAGTAAAAATTGCAATTAAACAACACAGGTACAAAATTTAAAGTACCTACATAAATTAAATATATAATATAGATTATATTATTACTGTTATAAATATCATCGTTTTTCGAACACATGAAAATTGATATCCTATTGTAATATGTACACTGTACACACATTTCATATGATTTTAATTTTAAAACACATCAAAAGAAATTACCGATGTCTACGGTTCATATTGAATAGATTAAAAATAATTTATGCATTACATTATTTTTAAAGATTTTTTAATTCCATATTTGATTATTGTTTAATTAAACAGAAAAGAGTTTGATAAGATAACAAAATATGATTTTAATTATGAACAATACTAATTTTATAAGAAATATTAATCTATGTTAAAATAAAGTTATGGATTAATTAAATTAAACTATATATATGTCTAATTGTTTAAACTTTAAATGCATACAGGAAATGTAACTAGACATTTTAGTCTTAAGAGTTTAAAATTAAATAACGATTATATATTCTTAATTTACGTAGGTTCTTACATTTTAATAAAAAGTACAACACATCTTACTCAACTTTGATAAATTAATAATAACCTAATGATACCCTACAAAATACTTCAACTATAACAAACGTTTTGTTCGTATTATTGTTTAATAATTTTAACGTAGGTATACGAATACACTATATGATATTAAACAAGTAAAATATATCAGAATGAATATTATTTATCTAATCTAGTCTATTTTTGATATTTCATGTATAACATACACACAGTGTATAATATTATATAACATAATATAATATCAATATGCAATAGCCTTATTGAAAATTATGACGTCAATTTCTAAATTTAACAATTTATATTTTCTTGCAGTTTATTATAAAAGTGATTATCCGCGAATTAATAAATATATTTTTATATAAACAAATTTGTATCAAACGTAAAACTTTTGAGTGGACTCTGTTTTATAATACCTGTAACAGTACAAGATAGAACTTGATCAGGAAAAAAACAATAAATGAACGCAAAAATGTTCAAAATATTTGCAAACCCAGAGATTAAATGACTTATTGTACGTCATTTAGAAAAATTAAGAAAGTAGATGACGAAATGTATTTAAAAATATATAAAAACTGATTCGTCTCTTATTTAAGCACTAAAAATAATTAAATATTCTGGTATCAAATCATTATCGTTTTCACTTTTTATATAAACACGACATAATTAAATTATTAATTCATTATCATAAAATATATTTATAAATATTTATAAATATATATATCCATTAGTAAATTTTATTAAATGATACAATAACACTATAGTAATATAAAATTGTGTATTATTGTATCGAGTTCAGAGTTAAGACAATGTTGTCGATTTGTTCATAAATGTGTTTACATATCATTATAATATTTATCATAAGGACGTCACTTATAAAAGTACATTTCAAACAGTAATACATCACATTACACAGAGCATGTTTTAGATTAAAAAATATATAATTTTAAACAACATAATATCGCTGTCCAATAAAGATTCGAATTACATAGTGAACATTTGATATCCCAGCTACTGTAGTTAGAAATGTCGTCATTTTATAATTTGTTGTATATAATATAATGTTATGACTATATAATATAATGTAAATTGAAATAAGTACACAATTAATGACGAAATAATATGACGAAATGTCTAATCAATGCAATAAGTTAGGTACCTATCAGCTATCACCGAATATATTTTTCTACAGAAGTAAAATGATAACATTATTATAATAATGAACATGATGTTGAATTGAGTTACTTTTAATAGTGAAAACCAGTGAAATAAAATAAAATTAATGAATATTGACTAAGCATCTAAATGCGTACCTACAAGTTTTTAGATTGTTTAAAATTTTAATTTTATGATATAAAACAGTAAGTAGGTAATATGAAAAAATGGTCATTCAAAATGTGAAGTTTATTCAGTTGTTTATTATACATTTAATAAAATATAAATAATAAATACACTATAATTATTGCAACCTAAACATTGTAATTGTACATATATACTAAAAATATAAATATTAAATAATTAGTTATCTCGTATCAAAGTTCAGCGAATTAAAAGTATTATATAATAATTAATAGGTACCACAATTTATGATTTTTTTTTTGTTTGTTAAATGTATATATATATGTAGAAATTTAGACATATTCCGTTACAGAATAAAACTGTGTGATAAATATATAGTTAGTAATATACTAATATGATATAGTTTTATAATGTTTAATGTATTTATCAAATGAGTGTACTATAATAGCCTGTTAAAATGTTATTTTTTTTTTTAATAATTTTTAAAATTTTCAAAATTACAAATTCTAAAGTACAAAGTATTCAATTTTATTTTAAAATAAATTTTAGTACTCACAAAAGCATAAGAAAATAGTAAGACAAGCATTAATTTATGGCCAATACCTACCTACTACAAATTATACATATTAAATGTAAAATTTTAAATTTATTTATATTTTATAGTGTTTTTTTTTCAATTTGTAATTGAATATACTTAAATATAAAATCCAGGGCAAAAAAAAAGCTGCCAAGTTTCATATTAATCCATTGTTGAGGCAATTTAAACTCTACGAATTCCACTAAACAAATTAATTATTTTATGAAAACGATAAAATGGTGTACTAGAAATATCAATTAAAAATAATGGTTATCAAATAACCAATGGATATTAAAATATAAATATAAAATATTTTTATAAGAAACTTGTGGTAAAATGTATGTTAAATATAAAATGTATTTATGTACGATTTTAAACGACTTGGTTATGTATACTTTATAGTGAAAATCGGTTTCCCGTGGCAACCAGAATATAGATTTTTCGTCTTGCCCTCAAATTACCTGTTAACGTTATGCGAATGACAAACACAAAAACCTTCGTTTATAACATTCTACATCATATACTAACAGGACAATCAAAAGAAGTTTTATTGGGGCTTATAAATCGTACAAGTTATTATAAAACCATTAAAGGTACACACTGTATAATTTATGATTTAAATTAATATGATATAAGATGCGAAAATATATATATCATATCTCTAAGTTATTAAGACTGATGATAGGGATATTATTTGATTATTTATCGCCTACAAATATAATGAATCTATTTTTTTTAATCATAAATCATTAATATTATCGTTCAGCAGCTATTAAATTATACTATTGTTATATAGTCCAATGACTGTGTAAATAATTACATCTGTTGTTTTGATTTAATTTTAACTGACCAAATTAAATAAATATCCACGAAATCATTTGACTGATGTATTTTCAATTTATGTTACGACAAATAAATAACCATAGGTCTTATGCTTAAGTTCATATTAATGATTGAATACTTTTAGATTAGATGATCAAAATTTTTCTTTCTTGCGAAATATTGTTTCTTAATTTTATTTCAGAAACGCGCATATTATTAGAGTATAAAATCATTTGATTACAACTTGTATTTATTGTGTTTAAAAGTCGTGATTCGTGAATATTAAGGTTTAGTTGAATTATGTATATTTATATGGAACCTATCTACTATAATACCTACATGCTTATTATTTATTTGTACACAAATTCAATAATTAATAATACGAATACAACAGGTTTGTGTTGTAATACGTTTTTAACTATAATACTACGTACCTATAAATTATTTATTTAGGTATTTTTTCAGTAAAGACAAACATCAATTCAAGAAAACCCCTAATAATTTAAAAAGAAACCAAACATTTCTTCAGATCAATAAAATATTCATTTACTCATCATTTCAATAAAACCATTAATACATACTAATTATTATAATAGATGTTTTTATTCATAGGTATAATAAACCTATAATATAATTTTGAGCATAAATAATAACATGATTTTAAATTTTATGATTTGAACTAAGTATTTACTATTTAATTTAAGAACATGACCATGTGCACATATTTTTTTATTCTACAAGACAAAGAAACAAAAAAAATGTTCTTGAACTGATTTGGCTTCAAATGATGAATACAAAATAAGTGAGTTGTGAGTGACTATGTACAATATAATCCCTGGCCCAATGCCAAAACAATATAATTCTATTTATAATTTATATAATCATACGATGAAAAAATAAAGACGAATAATTATGGTTGATTTTTACATTATTTTAGTATTATATTATTGAAAATGTTTTTATAGTAGTAACTAAGTTTAAATTTACAAATGCTTATACTATTGCAAAAAAAAATAATTATATTAAAACTATGATAATATATATATATATATATATTATAATATGATACTATTTATTATTTATAGAAGAGTATTAAAAAAAATATATAACTTTCTAAAATTAATTAATACAGATCGATTAAATAAAAGAGTAACAATTATTTTACATAATATCTATATACAATTTTTCAGTAGGTACTCACGATGTGTTGTGTTGATGTGTAACTGTGAACGTGAAAACGTCGACTGTCAGGTAGTTGCTAGTTTGCGTCCTACCAAGAGAAGAACCACTTGTAGATTAAACATTTCATTTATAAAACAAAAGTGCAGGCGTAGAAGCGCATTAATGACATACAATATATGATATGGGGGATAAATTGGGAATGAACAAAAATACAATATTTATTATGTGTTGTACTTATTTAAATTACAATAATTATAATATATTAATATAATTTATTTTAATATTTTTAAATCAAATAACGACGTTAATCAAATTTATTTTAGATACTTATAAATCTTAAACCTATTTAAACTTATTTAAAGAATTTTATTAAATAAAAATACAACAAGCTATTTTTTTCAAATAACCACATGTATATATTATTACCTAATTGTTTTTGATTTTAGTAAGTATTTTGTAAGAAGTGATATAATTTATGAAAAAAAATCGTAAGACATTTTGGAAATAATTTATTTTTTATTTTTATTATATTCTTAATTATTAATAATTGAAAATAAACTCAAGTCCTAATTTCCATGTTGTTCGAATACTATGATCAAGAAAAATATTTTTTTTAAGTGTTTTATTTTAAATTTTAGTAACACCAAGTTACCGATTTGACATTGCTATTTTTAGATTTAATTTTGATTAAAAATACAAGCAAATTAAATTTCTGCAGGAATGTATTTTATATTTTCTTTAACTTTATAATTCAATATTTAAATTTTACATTTACCAATTACTAAGAACTCATATAATTTGTTTCTAGTAGATCCTCTATTTATAGGGCTCCTATTTTGTAATTTATAGAACAATTCATGATGTAAAAATCTTATGTGTATACAATAAATTAATATACATAAAAATTAAATTCAGCACCTAATTTATTCATTTTAAATTTATAATATCTGCTAACAATTATATACCTACATTATAGGATATATTATGTGTAGGTTTATAGTAGTTGTAGAAAATTATTTAGCACCACGAAGTTATTATTAGTTTATTATATTATTTTATTAAACATATATAAATTATATAATTTTAAACATGTCTTGGAATGTTTTTAATATTTTTATTTTTTTAGTGACAAACTGGATCACAGTTAGGTACTTAGTTGAAGTCTGTTTGGAGCCAAAAAATGTTCAATATTTTTCCGAATAATTGAGTGAAACTAAAAAAAAAAATTCAGAGTAAATCAGAAATATTAAATATTTTATGCCATCAGTTCTCGCTAAAGTCAATTTCGTTTTGTTTTTGTCTTGGCGTCTTGCAAAGTATCTTTTAAATCACATGAATTCAAATTTTCACCAAATACTAGCTTTATATTAGCTTTTTCTAAATTTAATATTATTTTCAAAATATTTTTTCTCTTTTTGAACTATTGAGAGACATCTAAAATGTTGTTAGTTTTGATTCTATAAAATATATTGATAAAAATTATTTTGTTGTTTGAAAAGCTTAGGTATTCAGTTTTAATATTTTTTTTAATTTATTCAAGTTATAAAAATATAAAATTAGCAAATCATTTTGTAAAAATTTATAAAATTAATAATTTGAATTGATAATTATTTGTATATATCAAGTTTACTCATAAACAATGTTTTAATAGCAAATAACACATAAACACAATTTTTTATAGACATATGATGTTCAAATATTGATAAAATAGTATATTTATAATTATAATAATATAATTTTATCTAAAATGGTTTCAGTTATTTTGCTTTAATTAAAAAAATATTAATTGATGGTATTAACATAATACAACGTTTCGATGAAAAATCTTAAAAAATAACTTATAGATTTATTTATTTAAATTTTAAATTTAGCTAATTGTGTTTAATTGGTGCAAATTAAAATATAATTTTTATGTCTGGATTTAATTGTTATACATTATTAATAACTACCAGCCTTCTTTTAGTAATTTCAGCGTTTATTATGGTTATACATAGTTATGTAGAATAATGATCTACATTAAATATTTCACTCATTTAACTAATGTACTATTCTTGTGTGTAGTTTTCTACACACAAGAATACATATTAAAAGGTTTAGTACATTTACCAAAGAGATGTTTTTTTTTTTTTTTGTGAAAACACTTAAGTATAGTAGTTTTGAAAGTTGTCTAGAGTTAGACTTAGGTAGATGCATTGTAAAGTAATCTACATATAAATGAAAGTAGACAAATAAAATGTATTATATACGTTAAATAATAATAAGAATACTGTTTACGATTACATAGTTAATTCGTTATATAATAATACAAATTCAATACATTATGCAGGAAAAAATTGTTATTTATCTGAAGTCTTAGACATTTATGTTTATGAAAAATATATAGTTTGATAGTTTTTACTATATTTAAATCAAATTATATTTTAAATATGAAAAGTAATTTTATTATTTGTAGATATTCTAAATAGTTTGAACTTTGAAGAGAAGACTACGAGGTCTCATCTGTGTAATAAAATGTAGGTATCTTTTTAGATTTTTGGTAACATACATGTAAAAAGTCTCACGGTAGTAGTAGTCAAGTGTATCTATCCTAATTAAGTAGGTCACTGCTATAATGTATGTGTTAAATTTGAATTCAATGATCATAACTTATTGCACACGAAGGAAAAAATGGTTCTAAGCAAAGACGGCCTATCAGCCCTAAAAAAATAATTTGTAATTTTCATTAAAATTTGAAATTCAAATGCCATTATAAAAAAAATATATGATTATATTTTTGATATTTTTTAATCACTGTAATGGGAATATTGTAATCAATTTTCAAGAATTTTTACTCACCAAAAAAAATTACTATCATACATACCTAAGTAGTAAAGTCGAATAAGAACGAAAAAATGTCAAAAATTTCAAATACCTAATACCTATTTATAAATAGCACAATAAGAGTCAAAACGTTTTGAAAAGCTTATCACGTCTTAAATATGCATAATATACTTAAATACAAACATTTATTCAAAACTTAAAACTTAAAGAATATATTGTTATTAATTTTAGAATTGCAAAAATAAAATAAAATCGATTTTGTCGACAAATGATTTTTCATAAATACTAAATATTTCTATTTTTTATCTCTCTGATTATTTTTAAATTATTCAAATATTTCTACTATTGACTCCCTAGAGTATAAATGTAATTTTTTACCTGAAACCTTCCTAAGATTTGAATATTAGAGAATTTTATTCTAAGAAAGGTCTCTTCTGACAGATAAAAAGATTATAATATAAAAATACACATAATTGTAAAACCGATCTCATTTATCGTTCAACTAGGAATATACAATTTAAACATGTTTAATTTCGTCCTACTTACAATTTTTTTAGCTCATCTTTTATCTTCTTCACTATTTTATTATTATTATCTGACATAATCTATCCAATTATTGTTCATATTTTCATACTGGTTTCTTTATAGATAATTAAGCAGTTTAATCAGGTACGTCATAAATTATTGAATATTGAATAATAACGCTTAACGGTATCAGTTACCTACTATCAACACTATTCTGATGAAAACAGCATCTGATTACCTATTATTGCTTTACCTCCCTTAAAATATCTCGTTCATTAATTTTTAATTAATATTATACCTATATAAGTTATTAAAGAAACTTTTTAACTTTTTTGAAAACAATCTTCATATTAATAATAATTCAAATTAATTTACTTCGTATCACCAAATACATAGCTGTAGTATTGAAATTATATTCGCACATTACACTTTCCTCTCATATAATACCTAATTAAAACTGAGAAAGTTGCAGGAAAACTTAAAAATACAAAAATATTAAAGTACAAATTAATTAAAACCTCTATACGTAAAAAATATTTAAGTTAAGATTTAAACAAAAATAATTTTTTAATCGCATAACCATTAATTTGAAATGAAAATGTATATATTTACAAATAACGGGATCGTCTTTTTGTGCTTTACGCAGCAGTGTCCTCGGGATAATGTTAAATTATTCTTTAGAATAAAAATGATTTGTGTAAATATCACGTATGAATAGATTCTATAAGTTTAAGTACTTAATTAAAGTAAAAAATCAACACTCTGTTTATAAATCAAATGTTTATCGGTCGAAAAACGACTCTCCTAAATTTAATTAAACATTATCATTTTCTACATTTCATCTCTAGTTAAACCAATATTAAATTGTATTGAGTTTTTGGGTAGTTTTAATTCTTGGGTCATTTAAATTTAATTCAAAATTAAAGACTTTCCAATCAATAATTGTCTTCGATTTGTATTTTAAAAAATATCTGACATTTTAATTTGATACGGACTTTTAATTTGTATAGTGACCTTGTTTAGATTATAATACACTTATAAAACACTTAAGGGTCACGAGTATAGGTATTTAGAATTTTTTACTGAGAATATTTAATTTTAATTACCTATATTTTGTTTTTATAATTGATAACGATTGTCACCAAAATTATGATTTAAATATAGGTACACTATTTATGTCTACACGCGTATCATCAGTTCATTTATACGTAAATAATGACAGTAAAATTGACAATTATTGATGACTCGAATTACCATTTATTTTTTAATAACTAATGTACGACCTCAGCTAGTTTTTGATGTTATTTATTATAATAATTTTATCATAAATGTATAATAATTATGTTTGGGTATTAAGCATGTGTTATTATTGCTATTACATCGTATTGATAATAATATTTGATATATACAACCCCCCTTAAATTATTTTTATTTTTCTTCCTTGTAAGTATATTTATATCAATATTATGAATTCTTACCTGTATGGTTGTTTAATAGGCAATGTACAGTGTCTGTACCTATACATTATACTTATAGGTTGGTACGAACGAACGATATATTTAAGGATTAAGGTAATTATAATCATAAAAAATCTATACACTAGATTTAAAATTAATGTTTTTAAATATTTAGCCAATACCCAATAGGTAGGTTCCTAAATATGTAAATATATTATTATTAATTAATAATAAGGCGTATAGGATATATTTTGAATATAAATTGTAAAAGTTATCTATAGAGGTACATAATATCACGAGTTTTTTTTCATTTTCTATAATATTTAAATGGTTCTAAAATACTATGTCAAAAATACGCGCTGCTTTCATAAATTATATAAATGAAAATTATTATTATTGATAATAGGAAATTTGTAAAATTGTTGGTTCTGTGTAAAAATAAAAATTAGTGTAAGTATCATACAGTAGTATATTATGAATACATGTCAAAAAAAAAATTATTGCAACTGATACAATGATATCTATAATGTTAACATTGTTATAGCGTGTAGATATCAGTAGTTCGGTTAAAATTTAATTTAATTCCAACTTAACTTTAAACCTTAATTAAATAAAAAAAAAAATTTAACATTTTACTTATCTTAAATCGTAATTAGATGCAAAATAATTGCAGTGTGAAATAAAAAATCTAGGAGCCTTGCCCAGTCCCCCAGTGGGAATTAGGAATCTAGGGAATCATTTTTTTTCTGTAAAAATCCAGTAGAGAATTACCTCCCTCGTTATCTTTCAAATTAGAACACCTTTAAAAAATCTATACTTAGTTGTATTTTGCAAGTATTAAATTTTAAGCTGTGTTACTACAAGAAAAACTGTAACTACCAAAAATAACAATAATTTTACATTTTTAATGTTAATTTACTATAGACAAATATGATATTTTAAAACCACTATAAAAAAATGAATGTTTATTTTTTTAAATGTTTTAAAAATACTCACAATAACTTAATATTAATTAGCTTGTGTTTTATTTAAAGATTTTCGAAATCAAATTTATTGGCTTAATGACTGACCACACATTTTATCATACTAAAGGTGTAGTAACCGGACATACATATATTGTTATATTAATATAAAAGTCGGCTAGACTGTTGTTTCTAGAATTATTATCTAATTTACAACAAACTAATTAAAATTGTTTTCGTTGGAAATATTTTAATGAACATCAAATTTATCAACTCTAGCAAAAAGAAAAAAATAATAAAATACTAGAAAACTATTTAAAGTATCACGTACATAATTTACTATAATATCAATATACAGTAAGATGTTTTATGATAACTAATACCATATTAGTCATATAAGTATATAACCATATATGTGATGTACTTTTTTGTTTGATATTTTTTGGTTTACTTGAATTTAAAATAAAACTTAATAGTTTTAATCTTTAATATATTTTGAATACTCACACATTTTTGTATAAACAATTATACAAAGTAAATGAAAATTATTTAAGTAACTATTGTTAAATTAATAAAAAAATTAGGTAACGTAATTTATTATAGTATTGCAAATTGGGTCTAGTAGTTGAGAAGTACCTATACCCTTATTTTATATTTAGCATGTTGAGCTAACTACCTTTCAATCAAATATATCTATTTGCACGGCAATTATTAAACATACTCACATAGCATTTAAAAATGTCATTATGTGTATAAAATGTAATAATACGCCTGTTACCTACCTAAGTTAAATTTTTCAAGTCCTCGAGAATATTTTTAAATTACATAATAGATACAACAAAATAACTAAAATCCTAATTTATTATTAATTTAAATATTTAAACTCGCCCAAATTTTAATTGTGTATAAAAAAATTGTGTTTATATAGTTTCTAGGCTTTTTGATTCCAATATGAAATACTTATGAAAATCTTGTATTACAATTTTAAGCCCTGGCTATAAAAATTGAATATTTAATACTTTTCTAATTAGAAAATGATTTTAAAATTTTTGCCATTTAAACAATTAGGTAAAATTTAAATTCAAATTGCTCCAAAAACAGTGTCTGTGCATTTAATATTATTAACTAGTAATAAAAAACGTATTACATTTTCAAGTTTTTTAATAGAGCAAAAATATTTTTATCGATATAAATAGAAAGAAAAATAAATCTAAATTTCAAATGTCCATAAATAGCTCAATTATATATACACATATTATAATACTATTAAAAAACATTTGGTGAAAATTTCAAGTCAACAGTTTCTTGATTTTGAATTACACCAAAAAAAAAAATAAAATCGATATGTCGAAAACCGATTTTACGTACGTAATATTTTTTTTTTCCGATAGCTTTGGAAAATTTAGTACCTGTATAATTGATATAGAAAAATACTGAGAATTTTTACTTTTGACCCACTAAATAATCAACTTTTGAGGTACATATTATATGGCACAAATATTGTACATTATTATTCGGCACAAATTACCTATATATATATAGTAGGCAATAGTAACGTAACTATCATAATAGATTGTATAATTTTATCTACGAAAAATTGCTTAACGAATCATTTTTGTAGGAAGACCGTTCAACATTGAAGTACAGCGTTATTATGTGGATACTATACCTTTATATCATTACATTATTTTTTATTACCTACCGCTGTAGCTTACGTACCGTCATCAGTACAACACGATACCTATAATACGGCAATCTAATATTTTCCGATTTTTTTAAATCTCTTAAAATCTTCCGGCAAAAATTCGCGAAATCCACGAGGAAACAAACGGTACGTCTCTCGTCGTAGTCCCGTCTACGATAATATATGATGAATGATTGGACCCTATCGAAATAAAGGAAACCGCTACAAACAATTGCAAAAATTCTTTACCTACATTACTCAAACAATAGATGATGGTAATAAATTACAATGCAGCATAGGTAAATGACTACCGTGAAATAGTTTTTGTCACGGCCTATTATCACTGACGACATCTATATATCTAACCAACACATTATGATTTTTCGAGGACCTTCCCGCACAAAAACTCACCTGTTGAAATGTTATACGGTCTTTTTAGTTTTTACATTTATACAATTATATCATAATGTACGTACAAACGACACGTCGATCGGCCGATCGTATTACTATAACAATAATATAATAACATTGTCGTCGATCATATATTTATATCTTTAATAATGCAGAATACAGACTAATGGTAATTATCGAGTTTACAATTATCAAATATTACAAGAATAATAATATGTCAGGACCTATTACCTAAATTGCTTAGTAATCTATAATCAATAGGTTATATTCAGTTATTTTTATCTTGCATACATTATTCGCGTGCATGATGCGATGTGACCTATCAACATATTAATGTAATGTTTGTTATTTATTTTACTTATTAAACTCTGATCTTTCTAATCGTACTAAACCGTGCATTCTGAGTTATTATACGCATACAAGACGATCGTTTCGACGAGTTATAAAAATAAGAATCGTTTTACACTCGATATTCCAATAGAGGTGATGCGTATATATTGAATACACACGTTATATAGAATCATCGAAATAAAATTGATTTATATTCATATTGTATATAATATATTCTTGTACTGTACAACGACAATAAATTATAATGTTCGTTTGCATTTCAATTAGCCTGTATTGCAGTACACGGGTGCACCGGCCTATACTTATCTATCTATTTACTGTTTCGACGCTAACTGTTCGAAAAAACAATTTGGGCACAATTTTCACGTGGAGTACTTGTGTATTAACATCTCTGCGTGAAGTAGTCCACTTAGGCGTATGTCGTTATCGTTTTAAATTCGAACGCGATAAAACGACCTACATCCACAAATGTGACGTGCGGATAAGGAAGCAATACGTATTTTGTAATTGTCAATGATTACAACTTCTGAGTTTCGATTTTAGATACCTTTACCCGCCAATGGACATCTATTCTGATAGGTAATGCGGTTTTTCTGATTATTCGACTATTCGGCACGAACAATGTGAATTCCGATTGTAAGGCGTTTATAGGTGGTTATTAAACTAGCAGTATTGATGTAGGTATTGCCTACATGTCATGCGAACACCAAAACTACACCGGGTGATTAACGGAATTACCGGTATAATGACGAAATCTGAATATTTTGATTGATTTAAATTTACTTCTATGACACTATACATAGTACATAATATTATTATCTGCGTTGTAGACTGAAGGACCAGAGATAATTTGATTGCGGAAGTGTACAATGGGTCGACATTTAGCACATTACCAGGGGGCAGAGACACAAGATGCATAGGCTCAGAATAGTAGGTAATAATGGTAATATTTAAAATAGTGTCCCTTTTAGTTAAATTGAGACAATAGTACGCAAATAGACAATTAATCTCATTTGAACTTACAGTACTATCTATATTTTAAGCATATCTAATATCGACATTTTTTGTTAAAATTTAAAAATGTAACAAACGTCCTAGTGTTTTATACTACAGTTTACAATTAAATTTTTTTATTGCGTAATACGTCGTATTAAATACCTACATGACTACATATCATTTTATTAACTCAAATTTATGAAATCGATAAAATTTTTAACATTAAAATGTCATGGGAGATTAACATTTTATTCTTTGTACTGTTATAAAAGTAGATAAATAATATAAAATTGATAATTTCATCACTGACTATAATATTATTACAATACTATAATAAATGCATTTTTACTTATTTGAGTAACTTTGATAAAATGTATAATTATGGAGTTTACATCATATTTTATTACCTATTATATAGAAAAAATTGAAAATTCTGTCAATCATTTTAACGTTTTAAAAGCTCTAAAAAATCTTGAAACATTATGATCATTCACTATTTAAAATATTTAAAATAATTAGTTATATATAAATATAATTATCAGTTTATTATAATATTTGCTGTGCAAGTTTTTTAATCTTAAAATATGTAATATAACAGTTCCTTTATGGTTTAATATTTGAATTTATACAAACAACACAAACAATGTTAAATTTTAAATTATAATTTGTAATCGTAATAATTGAGTTTTCTCCAAAAGTAATAACAGTTATCAAATAACAATCGAAATGTATTAGAAATGTTATGTATTTCTGTTATTGTTATTATTTCTATGTATTTAAAGTAAGACTAATAAAAATTATTTATCTAACAACAAAAGTAACTTTATTCAATTTGTGTTAATAATATTCACTTAAAGATAGAATATATATTTTATTTAATACAATAAACTTATATTTTATTATTATATTGTTTTTCTTTTTATGAAAAAAAAACTGATTTTAATACATAATTAACGTTGTTATTGTTGGTGATGTAGGACAATTTGTGCTTGGAAGAGTAATCGCTCATGGCTCATGGTTTCAACTAGCAACACTGTGGCACAATACACCCAAGTTAAGATGAGGACCAACTTAGCCTAATAAACTAGTTTTGTTTCATGTTAACTGGTTATGATCTTAACTTTGAAGCACTATTTATACATTTATATGCAATTATATTTAGTTTTTAACTAAGTCTTTAGTCCATTATTAAGGTTTCGAGGAAAATATTAATACTGTACATGCCTGTAAAGTGTAATAGAATGGGTCTGTTATAGATGAGTCGAAAAGTTGCGTTTTTATTATTTTGTTTGTTGAGGAATGTGTCGATTAAGCCAGATTTAACTGTAATTGGAAATTAAATTATAAAAATTAAAAATTTAATTTGTAAACATTTATATAGATTTTATTTATAATATTGATGTTTATGTTTTTATAATAAACAAGGTTCATAGTTTCAATCAAATGAATATTGACAATGATAGTTCTAAATAATATGTACAATAATTTTGGAATTATTAATTATCTGTCAATTTATAAATAACTCTTAAAATGTAATTACAATTATAATAAATGTCACAGGAATTGCAAGCGAGTATTTACTATTTTTATGTATAAAAATATGATTTTATAAAATAAAAAAATTAATTACAATAATACATTTTTTTAAAATTATATCTCGTATTCATTTATGACTTTTCAGCGCGAAAACAACAATTCTTAAAACATAACACATGATACCCAAAAAAGTATCTTTAAAAAAATAAGTTACTGACTTTATCTTGGACCAAGATGAAAGCTTCTTCTGCGATGTGACTTACGTTCACGTAATGAGATATATTCCTGTCTTCTTACACTACATCTGAGTTCTAAAATATTATTGATTTTTTGTACAATATCTTCAGCTACTTTTTGTTCAGCTTCAAAATCATGGTGTTTGAAATTACTCCATACAGCAGTACCTTGTTGACTAGGGGCACTATCTCCAATACTAGAGCTTAATGCGGTACTATCATATACAAGTCTTAAGACAGCACGATTGTTAGATTTTGTTTCTGTAAGATCACATGCTACCACACAATCCATGTCATACGTAGCTGGCTTTTGTTTTGTCCATGGAAATTTAGAACTAGATCTTTGCTTTACAACTGGATCTAATTCTATTTTTTGTCCAGATATCCCTAATGAAAGTAAAATATAATATTTATCAAAAACTATCATTAAATTGTATTAAACTTTTGTGTGCGTGTCTATTTAATAAATTGGTTCATTTTTTAAATTTTGAATGAACTGAGGAATGTCTAGGTTTTGAAATTATATGTTTTTTTTCACGATAATTGTCAATATTAAGGGTAGTTTCTGGTAGTAAATGTGATCTAATAGATTACTCTACTAAATAATTTAAAAAACTTTACAGCTAAGAGTAAATAAACCCTAATTGTTTATATTCTGGCCACTGAGAGAGCGCTACTCCTTCACGTATCCAAGTGAATGAGTTCTACAGCGTTTCGTACTCAAATATCTCCTACTCTACTACGTAATTGCATGTGAATGTGCGAGAACGGCAAATTTTGGTTGCCGCCCAGAAGCGTTCTCTCGATGGTCTAAGTATAATTGTTTATACAAAACAAGTTTTTGATCAAAATCAATTTTTGTATTTTTTTTCTTTTTTGTAATTCTAAAAGGAATAACGGTAGATATACTTGAAAATGTTATTAAATATTTGTATTATCGTTTTCTATTTATGATATACATTTTTTAATACTTTTGACTCTTTAAGAGTTATTTATAGACATTTCAAATTTCATAATTTTTTTTAAATAGGTGTGTTGATAAAACTTTGATTTTGTGATCTAGGAGCTTGCAATTGTTATTAATTTATAAACAGGAATACAGTGTTAATCACTTACCTAGGTGTATTTCTATTTTTGCTCTAACTTTATTCAAAATATTCACATGATATAATTGGTATAAAGGTGCTTCAATAGCAAGAAGTTTATTTAATTCTCCTTCTAGTTGTTGTTGAGCTAGATAAAATAACAAACAATAAGAACAAAATTAGACTAGTTGGTTTTTTAAAATGAGTTGAAGTAAATAATCTTACCTTTAGTATTTACATTTTCACACAAGACAGAATTTCCTTCCCTAAAAAAGAATGTTTTTTAGTGTTAATAAATTATCCAAATTAACTTTTTTAGAAAAATCATCTTACTGTGATGTAGGGGAATGATTTGAAGTAGCTGGTGCTAATTTACTGTCACGTTCAACAATAGCTAAGAACCCAAATCCAAATTTAGCAACAGTCTCTCGAGAGTCTAAACATGGAAAATCAAAATCAACTTCGCCATCATCTTCTGCTATGTAAAGTGCATAACAATCAACACTATCCCTAGTTATAAAACAAATAAAATAAAATTATTTTCTTTTGAATTTTGTATGCTTTTTATATAAATATATATATCAATTACTTTAATGTGCAATCTGGATATTCAATAGTGCATTTCCAGCAAACTAAACCAATTAGATCATGTACTTTTGCAGTGGCTATAATTGATACTTGCATAGGATAGTTACGGCGTTCTAAATTAAGCATAGTTATAAATATGCCATATTTTCTAGTAGCTTCACCTAGCTGGGCCTAAATATATTTTTCAATATTAAATGAACCACATGGTTTTATATAAAAAAAAAATGTTAATAGTTTAATTTGTATTTACATTTCCATCATATTTAGAATATTCTCGAAATGGATTCAGTGGTAGGTATGGGCAAGCTTTCAATAATTTAGATAATTCAGAAACATAATTTTTTTTCTGGTGACTGATGTCTTTTTTAGGAAATAATTCAGCCTTTTCTTCATCTATATATTTAAAAATCATTATTAGTTATACACAAAATAAATTATAAACAAATAAATTACTTAAGTGTAAAAATAAATATATTTAAATACATAGTCGATAATTTATTTGAAATCAATACAAATAAAGTTATATGAATATTAAAATTTGAGAACCGATTTATTTTAAAACATAAATATAAACACTATATTTTACCTTGGTATATAAATGTGTATACTTATATTATGAGTATATTATATTATATGTATTTAATACTATATGTTATTTTTATTTGAAATACCTGTAAGGGAAACGGGTGTTATTTCCCATTTTACATGGCGCACATTAGCAGATTTTATCATATTTCTTTGCAGACGTTCTAACTGAACTGATGTATGAGATCGCTGACGTCGAACTCCAAATTCTTTAAAAAATATTAATAATTAACTAAAACAATAGAAAATAATATAATTTTTTTTATTTCACCAGTATGAATATCAAGTGATTCTGCCAATTCTTCTTCTTCTTCATTATCTTCAATTCCTGGGTATATGTCATATTTTGATGTGGATATTGTTTGAAGCACATTTTCTCCACCCATAACCACCTCGCTAATCCCTATAAAGAATATTGTATAAAAAAACATCCAAATATAAACATAAAGTGTAATTACTAAAATATTAACATAAAGAAACCTTGAATAGAAAAATGTTTATTATACAATCACGATCACCACCTCTTCACAGAATTGCACCACCAAAACCATAAACTTCCAACACTTTGATTTCGAAATCTTTTCCGGGACAAAGTGGTGGATTATTAAACGTTGAGCAGCTATCTGATTTTCCAAATCTTATATTTTCATCCATCCAAATAGCTTGACCATCACCACCACCGATAGTTATCATTTTAGAATCAGCAGCCATAAAAAGTTCATTTGAATGACAAACATTATCATTTTCCATACCAACCCATGGATATTTTGATCTTTCAGGAAACAAGCTAAATAGAAATGTTTCTCCAGTTCCAAAATATGCTGTCCTGTTTCCTCTATCATCTTTTCTATTCCTCTCCAGCCATTTAGTTGAACAATAAGCTCCAAATACATCATCAGTACAAGTTTTAATAATTAATAATGTTGGTTCATGCTGTTCAACTCTAAAATAAAACGTAGTCAAACTGCATCCATGCTCTTCTGTAGTATATAATAAAATAGGTTGATACATTGTAATTCTCATAGGTAACCATGACCATAATGTAAAAAGTTCTCGTGTACTAAGTGTATGAGATAGGAGTTGAATATTTACTTGAGATTGACTAGTAGGCAAATTTTCACTTGATCGAGACCTTATCAATTGATGTGAATTTGAAACAATTGCTTTTGACTTCATTGACATTTCGGTTTTAACAAAAATTCTATGTAAATATGCAGCACTTAATGCTCGAATATTAAATGCTGTTTTTAACAATTTATTAGGACTAACAGGCATTTGTCTACAAAATTTCATTAAAGTAGCTTCTAATCCATTATTAAGAGCTTCTAAAGCCCAAGGAGAATTTCTTTTACTAGTATTTTTATGAAAAAGCTTTAGTATAGCCATGGCAACTCTATATAATACTTTAATACCTTCATGTAAGTAACAGTCCATAACTCTTACAATATGATGAAATGGAAGGCCTTGAAAAATCCACCACATCCAATCAGTATATACATGTTCCATTTTGGTGGCCGAACAAAATTTTGTTAAATTAATTGAAGCACTACTTGCATGCTTCCTTGTAACTCGCATTACAGTTCTCCACGTAACTTCATATAATGATTTTGTTTGAGTCATAAAAACCAATCGTTTTGAAGATACAAGACTAGTTAAACTATTATAACATTCTTCTTCAGGCATAAAATGTAAAAATAATGAGACTAATGAGTAAATTGCTGGACTATAAGTAATATCAGGACACGCAAACCCAAGTACACATACAACTCGGTCAGCTACTTCTTTACCGACAGCAGTTAAATGATAAATATGTCTATGTTTTGAATCAACAAAAGGTGGTAATATACTAGTTTTATCTGGTAATTCTTTGGTACCAAATAATTGTACAACTAGATCCCAGTAGAAACCTTCAGTCATATTATTGTTGTTGTGCTGTTTACACAGTGCAGACCACAGTTGGGAGCGAATCATGTTATCGGCGGGCCAATGGTGGCTACGTAATAGTTTTTTAACTTCCTTATGTCGTCCATTAGTAATGAGATGTTGGATTTCACTAAATGTTTTGTTTGGCTGCTTCTTTGTAATTGTGCATTCTGGAATGACAAATGGAATACTGTCGACATTGACTAGCGATTGGAATGGCTGGTAATCGAGATCATTGATAATGACCATGATTTCTTCTTGGATACAGTTTTGATCAAAAATTAAAAATTGGATACACGAAAATTTAACAGTATGGTATATTGGAATAAATTTAAAATGAGTTTTATTTATAAGCAAATAGTGAAAAAAAAAACGATTAAATTAAAAACATTGCTTTATAGCACTAGTAATGATGAACGTTGAAAAACAATTCACAAGATAAGATAAAAAAAAAAAACTATGACATTAAAACGTTACATCGGACTATACATAGATCACGGATTGTTGTTTACTCGCACTGATTGGATTCTGTACCTGGGCGGTCCAGATTTTAAGTATAATAAGTACGTTTTCTGTTTGTGTAGGACACGACGATGATTGATTCAATCGTACGGAATAACTTTGACAACCAGCAATAACGGATAAAAAAAAAAACTATTGTTTAGTAGAATTATTGTGAGTAAAACGTAAAAAAAATATGGCGTAAAAAATGGAATACGGAACGCGGCGAGGAATTTCTAGGCAATTACCTAGTCTCTTTTTTTATTTTAAACGCGAGAAAAAACTTTCGTTGAAAAAAATTTTCTCCAGATAACCATGCCCCACCCTTGGACACCTTGATAGTACACAGTGTTACCTGCTCGAATGGTCTTGCTCCGTAAACATAAAAGCGTTTAATACGACGTCTCAACATCTGTCTGTTTGTTTTCGTTGCGGTCGTTGGCACATCAATTCTACCTATCTATTATACCTCTAACTGCCTATGATGATAAAATGTATTTAATATAACAACAACAGTTGTGCACTCGCAATTAATTGACTCGTCGACAGTATAGTACGCTTCGACGTTAGTAATTATTTGTATTGATTACCTGTGTCATCTGACGATATGAACGAGTTTCTGATGTGAGATAGAAGCCAATGTTTGCTGTCGTAGAGTGCCATTATTTTAGGCCGTCGAACGGTGAACAAGGGCGGTGAAAAATTCCAACATTGGACTCTCTCCACAGCCGAGCCCCGGCGACCGCGGCGAAAATTTTATGCGATTTCGATTTTACCAACCGTACTCTGGTCCAAAAATCAAAACATACACTACTGCGACTTTTTTTCAAAAGTGTATCGCCGTGATAAGGCTATACGATAAATTGATAAGCAGAAGATTCAGTGCCGACGTTTTGTCGTTTTGTTCGCACCAACAGATATTGCGAAATTTACCGTTTATAATTACTACTTGATTCTCAAATACCTGTCCAGTGACTGTGACAAGTCCCTACTCACCAGCTACCTTGAGAGAAAATTCCATTTATGGATTATTTACAAGAATTCTTACGTACAAACACGTATGCACCGCACACGAATCGTCGTGATACACATAATACGTTTGTACTTATATAGATATATAGGCACATGGCTACAGATATTGTTTTACATCCACGTTCCACGATAGGCAGGCAACTAGGCAAGTGTACCTATCTGAATAACGTATTACGTCACATTTTTACAACCTAAAAGTACAGGTATTGAATATTCGTAGGCACACGAGTACGTTATCAACACGAAACGACCTTGGACGGAATACTGGACACTTGTGGAATGCATACACATAAAGAGTTATTGGGGAACACACTTATAATTTACTAATATTCCACACACTTATTGCAGTTACCCATTGACATATTATATGCTGCATGTAGCATGTAATATGATATATTTAGAGCGTTTAAGTATAATGTGCTGGCGTCCTATCATATTATTCTAAACGATTATACATTAGTGATAGGTACCTATTCATTTTTTTAAACTTTATATTTTTATTGAATAAAGAATACTATAAAAAAAAAATTCAAAATCAAAATTAATTTAACCATAATTTTTGCGTAAATGAATCGAGATCTGATTTCAGAACAATTATACATTATTATGTACCTAATATTGTTGAATGTTATTAATTAATTATTATTATATGCAATATGCTACACGTTCACTGCTGTGGACGGTGCAGGTCAGCTCACATGATCTATTATTCGGAATAATTTTACTATAGTTTAAAAGGTAGATACATAATATATCAGTGCATAAAGTTATTGGAGTATTGGACACATGAGCTTAATAAATAATATAGTACTTTTTTTGTTTGTGGTTTTACCGATGACCCCAGAAGGCCAGAAGTGCTAGACCGAGGTCATTATACCGTTCCGGGAAAATATACATATGCGATGCTAAGGAGGGTGTAGGGTCTGCAGGGTACCCCTGAACACACAACAAACATTCTATTATTTCATATTGCTCATTATTGCCTAATAACGGCTATTATAATGGAACATAACGCCATACAAAACTTTCAACACTATTATAGACTACGGTCGCACGGTATTGTTAATATATTATACAATTATGAAAAAAAAAAAAAATGATTTTATTGTTTCTAATTTGTTTGAAGTTTAATGTTTAATGAAAATAATAAAAATATTTAAGTATGGCTGTTTAAATAAAAGTGAAAAAATATGCATCCAAACAACTATCATCGAGCATTTTAAATAGTCGAATCATCTGAAGAGGGGTTTAGCCCCCTTAGATTTATTTATAGTCTCCCCCAGAAAAAAATTGAAATTATTAGAAATGTTATTATTAGTGTTTTGATTATTTCTAGCCTCTTAGTTAGTTTATTTTTTGGTATAACATTGGTATTATTATTTATTGTAATTGCAAATTGAGATAGTGTGTAATATTTTCTATTTTTTTTATCTGGTTAATTTATTTATTTTTACTTGCAAACCGTTTTCCTATTTATTTATATAAATCAATGTGTTTTTCAATTTGATAATTTCCGCAATAATTTCGTACACGCCTTAATTTTGTTTCTTGGTTTGAATATTATTTTTCTTATAAAGCGGTTAATTTTTAAATTGTTATAGTTTTATGCCCAAACGTGTTTTTATAAATGTGCCCATAACGTGTTTATAGTTTCAAGTAAATTGTTAATATAGTGCCCAAACGTGTTACATCCAGTTTTTGTTTTTCCCGATTATCTTAAAAATTACTAAAATCATGTAAAAAAGTACCAACTAGGTTTAATTTGATATCCGAAACCATTTCCGAAGTTGAAGATTGTAACATTTTTCCACTATAGAATGTTTACTCAGATAAAAAAAATAAAAAATATATCATTGTAAAAACCCATCGCTCTACTTAGTTATATAATATCATATTATAGTTGAAAGAGTATGACTTCTTTTTTAAAATTATTCATATTCATTTTGGATTTTATCATAATAATATAAATACCTATGCACTACTGTTGTTACTGGGCTACTGCCTACTATGTCTCATAGTCTGTAGTCTGTCGTCTCTACAATTTGTATATTTTATAAATAAAAAAAAATATTTCATACAAAAAATATATCTGTTATGTATTATTATTTACATATTAGCTCTGTACTAAAAATCGTTTAAATTTTATTAAATTATATAACAAAAACGTGTTTAATCATAAATAAGTGGTTAAAAGAATACGCACGAAAACGAATAATATATTAACGTGAATTTGCGTAAATAAAATTCTAGTTAGAACTCGGTATTTATGTTTTAAAACACCCGCTTTGCACCCTTTTATATTCATTAAAATTATTTGACATTGATATAATATACTTAAAAAATTATAATAATCTAATAGTAAATATTTATAATTTTAATAACTGAAATATTCTCTAAATTACTTATATGAATATAAAACTGTTACAATAGTTTGTGTAAACTGTAAAGAAAAAAAAAAACTAAAAAGCACATTTGATAGTAAATAATAAATAGTGTTATTAACTAGATATAAAATGTACCTAATTGAAGCTTTTTTTGTTTATTATAAAGATAATTATCGTATTATTAATTGGTCTAATTTCCCATATATTTTATTTATGTAATAGGTAATTTTTATTTTAGTGTTTTTATACGTTTATATAGGTATATTATGATAAATATTGATTAAAGTCTACAAGTGAAAAGAAATTTAAAAGTCAATTAAAAATTAAATTTATTAATATTTAAACTAATTATGTTGCCCATCAGTTATTGGAGTAACTGATAAATAAGTTAATACTCCTTTTCCAGGTATCGGTTTTATAGCGACATAAGCTCGTCCATCTGGAGACCAGTGCTTCATATATACATTTATTGGTCCCATAGGTGGAAGAGATGTTACTTTTGATGCTACTAGCTTTCCCTAAATAAGAAATATTTTAAATTTTAGTATATTAGGTATCAAAATCATTTAATTTTAATATTTTTGTTTTAGCCAATTTATTTTTTTATTCCCAAATAAATATTTAATGACCCCCTCCCCAATTTAATAGTTGTACCTGGTAATTATTATTAAATAGTGATTTTCAATTATATTTCATCTTACCATAGCTTCAGGGAATGGCATTAAAGTTGATGGTGGACTGTTGGAAAAAATTCCGTGCAGAACACCAGCTCTGAGCATTATACGTAAATATTGAGCATAATCATTGCGAATTTTAATATTTTCTAAAGAGTCATCTGACAACATCACCAGTTTATGAACCCATTCAGTACAACGAACTCTGTCTAAAATTTAAAATAATGGTTATATAAATTATAATGATTATAGATCAAAATACTAAATAACTACAGTCTACAATTTATGGATAGAATAGAAGTAATGAATCATAGCAGCAGAAAAATGACTGTAATTTAAAATACATAATTGTTAAATTACCAAATTGATTTTCCAATTTGAATGAGTTGTTTGCTATATCACGTAATGCGTATTTAAACTCTTCGTTATATTTTAGTGACATTTTTTTCTTTAAGCAATTAGTATTTACTAGGTACAAATTAGTATTTGATATTCAAATAAATCTTTATTATTTAAGCTATTTTAAAAAATAAATACCGGAAAGTAAATAATGGCGTATTGTTATTAATAAAAGACAATGTTTATTAATTTAGAAAATATTTCATGTTATTTTAATTTCAACAAAAAAGTTCGTAAGTGGCCAGAATGAGTATATTTATTAATAACATACAGATATAAATAAAAAACAAAACAATTTTTCCCACTATCTCTGCAATAATAATTCTTGTGCTTATAAAATGTTTTATAAATATGTAATTTTTTGCAAAATGTATAGGTTAATGTATACTATATTGTACATATATAAGTTATAATTACAATATTACGTATTATAGTCAAGTTTTTTAGATTATAAGTAGTAAAAGTAATATTATTTATTTTCTTTATGTATAGTATAAACTTAAGATTATAATAGTACCTATGTATCTTGTATTTCAAGTTATATTGCTTAGAAAAATATGATGGTAATATTTTTAAATATTTATTGATTATCTTATAGAAATTGCTAAAATCATGATCAAACTTTAATTGCAATACAATTGTACCGTCTGTACATACTATAATCTAGTGTTTAAATATAGTTTATACACATGTATATATGATTGTATATTTACACATATATTTTAATATTTATTATAGAAAAAATTGTTATAATAATCGTGATTACAGGAATAATTTTCTGGGTCATATAGTTTAATGTAGGGTTAATGTACCTATATGTTAGTCATAAGCCCTTGAGACATCTTCCCTATAATAGAAAAATATTGACCTATTTACGTGAAACCCTATTATATAGTATGGTTCCTATGAAACTTTTCGGACAACACGTAAAAGTATAATATTTATTGAGAGTACACGTATAATTTTTTTACGAATGTAAAAAAATTAGTGTTTGGCAAGGTCGTGAGTTGCTATAGCTACAAGCGCAAGTACACTACAAATCAAAATAATTTTAGTATCTACTTTACAAATGTACAATATTGGTTACCTGCTACTTGTGTGTTAACGATTCGATTGTTCGTATTATTAAAACAAATGTGTGTTTAACGTCAAAAGATAAGGTTCCTTTCATTTATCTTTTTTTTTTTTAATAAAAAATAATAACTGTAATAAATAATAGTAACAAAAATAATAATAAAAATAATTGTGGTGTTAAAATAAAAGTAGTATTTTCTTAAATCTCATTTGTTAGTTTATCAAGGTAGTATCGAAATGGAGGATGGCGGTTGGAAAAGAGAGGACATCACAAGCGATATGGTAAACGAACTGCATAAAAAAATATGGGATGTGCCCCGAGCACTCAAGGAAGCATAACTGTAAGTATTTTAATATTCATTGTAATAAATGAAAAAGTGTAAAAGTACCAATATTATAGCTACATTTATTATAAATCTAAAATTTTGTTATCCTCAATGAAAATACTTAAAAATTATCTATATTCAGTAATACTTAATGTTATTAAAATATTTTTTTTTCATATACAATTATTCCTTAATATGATTTATTGAAATAACACGTTTCGGAATGTTACAAACTATATATAATGACAATAAATTAGTATACCATAACTTAAATATCGTTATCATTTATCACTAGTAAGTACATGGTATTTGTTGTTATTAATGAAAACGATAATTTTAAACGAATACAGATTTTTATCATTAGGTTTATCTGAAACGTGTAAGTAGTGTGTACCTACTATAGTTAAAATAATTAAAGTTTGGAATAATGCATTCATATTTAATATACACATACTTATTACTTATTGTACGTAATCCCAGTGTTTCTGTCTTAAAAATAATTTTATTTTTCTAACTAATTTTATTAATCTGATATTTACAAAATTTTTTTTTTTATATCACTTATAATATGACAAAATTGTATTTAGTATGTTTATTTCGTTGATGTAGAGCTGTAGACAGTAGCATATTTTAGACTTACTAGTTACTTCTATGTACCGGAGTGGGTCTATAAATAATATACCAATAGATTTTCATTTGCAAGTTTTATATTAAGTTTAAATAAGCTTGTGAAGTGGTAAGGGATAATTCGAGAAATTGTATTACATTACTCAGCAATATTGAGAATATATACAATTAATGATATGAACTATAATATAGCAGAGTTAGATTTTTTGTGTTTATACAGTGTTATAATTTATAAACATTAAGAATTACAAAAAAAAAATAATAATTTCAAAATAACAACTGACTCACGTAAATACTTGATGGATGTATTTAAATATGTTCACGACCAGATTATTTTTTAAATTGCAATTTATGTAAATATTAATAAATAATAATTAATAATTTTAAAATAAATATTCATTAAATTCTGTCGTTAATTCATTATTTTGATGATTTATTAAAATGGCTTTACTAATAAGATGATGATTCTTTTTTCATTAGGGCATTAGTCATCTTTTAGATAAATGTGTTCGTTTTTTTTGAAAACGATTTTCACTGTATGTTGATAGATTATAGATTTATAGATTTATTTTAAATTAAAATCAATTTTTTCAAGTACGAATACAAATGTTCAACATAATGATTATAAATTGTTAATGGAAAAATAAGTTGTAACTATTTGTAAATACACTTGATGTAAATATACATCACATGTTGATAATTACTTCAATAGTTTTACGTTTATGTCATTGTGATTATAATAATTGGATAGACCATGCGCTTCATCTCAATATTTCTAGCCTCATTGTAACTTATTGTTTTGAAGTAAATGGTATTAATTACACTGTGCATCCGTGCGTCCAACTTTTTTGTTTGTGATTTTTTTTTAATATTAAAATAACTAATTAAAATTTCGTACCTATATATAGACGATAAAATTTAAATATACAAGTAATTAGTAAACAACGGCTAAAACGGGTTGATTTGTGGTCCAACTACTTATATATTAACCTACTCTTGTTTTTATAGTATAGTAACGGTAGTCGACTGATTTATTATAACCAGGGTTGTATTCAGAGTAAAACTAGAGGGTTTGGACTATGGGCAAAAATTTAAGTAATTTGAAAAATATATATCAAATTTAACAAGTTACTACAGTATAGTCTCGATCTATTTTTATTGTATACAAAGTATTTATGTTAAGGCTGTTGGAGCACAAAATTTGAAATATTGATTATTCATTAGGCATGAAATATCTTAATGTCTATATATTATACGTATAATTTATATATATATATATACGGTAATATTCTCGTAAAATAGGTATGCGTGTATTTACAGCATAACTGCATTATACGAAATGCACGTGGCTTGTAAAATGCATATATCCCCATTTTTTTTGTGAAAGGGGGGGGGGCGCTAATGCAGTGGTCCACCAAACCTCAATACAGTCCTGATAATCAGGGTCTGATTATAACTATTTAATATAAAACCAGTCGCAACAGCCGAAACAGGTAAGCAATCACGGATAACTGATAAGACATGCCTACGTGACTACACACAGGTGTAGTGACTACGCAAAATTCAGTTTAGGTGTTTAAATAAATTTTTCATTAAAATTTAAAAAAATACATATATTGAAAATATGACATTGTTATTGTTTTTAATACTGCCATCCAAAAAATATTTTTAACAATACTTTTTTATTTAAAATTGATAAACCTGAAAATATTAATACAGCCATAAATTATTATGATATGTATTTAAATATATGATAGAAAAAGCAGAGAGACCATTTTCCCTCTATACAGCTTGAACATTCCCTAGTAAACGAAAGTCTAAACTTCGAAAAAATAATTGACTGTTGTTAAATCAACTTAAAAGCAGTATAATATATTATATTATATTATATTATTACTATGAGAAAATTCCAACTTCAATGATTTTGAAAAATATTTATTTTAAGATTATTGCATATAGTTATGTAATCTATAAGTGATAGATTATTAAATTAATTTAATCTGTCGAAATGATTTATTACTGCTTTCAAAATTAAATACAGGCATCCCATTATTCCCAGTTCTAGTGTTCCGTCCAAATCTTGTATCGTCAATATTTTTCGCTCGTCGCTCACATATTTCTTATATTATTATTAAATAAATAAATCTATAAATGTTTAATAATTATTTTAAAATAATTCTCTGTGAAATTAATGGTAAAACAATGTATATATTTAGAAGTTTTTGATGCAAATATAAACGTATATTTTATGTTTAGATGTTCCTTAGCAACCTTGCAGAAGTTTACTTAAACACACGCATTTATAACGAAACAGGTCGACGCACTCATCCAGAAAAGGTTTTTTATATACAAACTGTCAAGGAAAATCAATCAAAAGCATAAATATTAATAAATAAAAAGGTTATTTTATAATTAAATGGTTGGTAGAACGAAGGACACAATAATGTGATTCATATAGATAATTTTTTGGAAATAATCAAATAAATACTATTTACATTACATTTTGTGTAAGGAATAATTTATCAGATTAACGGCAAATCAACAGCCATAATATAGTATAGGTATATAATATTTTGTTTTGCAATATAAATCTTTAACCTTTGTTATACACTTGTACTTGTCTAAATGATAATTAGAAAGTCGAAACTATATGATAATGTCTAACGTAGTTAATTGCGATAATATGTCATATCATCGTAATTTTCAAACAAGGTTAAAGATTATTACAGCTTATAAGTATTATAAGTATATGAAGGTATGTTAATTACTTATAAGTTTTTATGTAACTGAACATGAAAAACATATTCGCTGATATAAAAAATTTCTTATCTTAGAAATTATCGTCATACAGTAAACAAATAGGTATAATTCACTATTGTGGGACATGATAAAACTATTACATGTTTACCTATCGAAAAATAAATTAGTAATAAGGAAAATAACGTATAAACTATGATATTTATGCATGTGACAATTTGACTGAACTGTAAATTAACTTAATTGGTCTATTTAAATATACAAATAAAGTGATAGCATATCCTTAAAAGTAGTACACTATTAAGTATACTAACTAATATGAACTTATATTTTAAAATAGATAAATTTATTTATTTACATATTTTTCGTACTATAGATACATATAATGCGTTTTGTTCCTATATAATAAAGATAGTATAAATAGGTACTTGAGTACTTCAGATTCCTAAATAATTAATAAAAGAAACAACTATTTTATTTTAAAATAATAACCATAGTTTTTAATTATTCGTTTAGTATTCTACTTTAAAAGTGCAATGGATGGTTTAAATTTTAAATAGTGTCTTAAATACTTTTGGATTCATGATACCCATCCCTCAGGGATGATCCTATTAGAAAATTTAGTTAGTCATAATTATAAGTGCTTAACTAGTGATTTGAAATACGATTTTTATGTATTTGAATTATTGGCAAAAAACCAAAAAATTTTTATATCTATCATTTAAAAAATAAAAGTACATTTAAGACATAATAGTAATAAAAATAGCAGAAATTATTTATTTTACGAAATTATCGGATTTGGACTGTGTGGACCTATATAATTGTTTGCCATGTTTATACCACTTAAGTTTTTTCTGACAGTAAATCAAAATCAGTCAAGTTTAAAAATCATGTAATTAAGAAATTTATACAAGTAAAAATAATACAAACGATACGCCTTAACCGCTATTAGTCAATATTAAGCATTATTTGTCTCTTAATTTTGTTATACAACGGCTATTATGTACCTATATTGCCTATACTTTACGCCGTTCACCATATTAGTTAACAGAATTCTAAACATTTAAGTAATAAATTTACTAAATGTCTAAATCATCATGTTTTGTCATAAAAATGTAATCATTATTCATTAAAATTAAAGATAATAATATCTATATTTTAATTTTGTTTGTCCCTAAACTCCAAAACACAACCAATCTTACTTTTAAAATGCTTTTATATTTAAAAAAAATAAAATTGAAAATTTTAACGAGTATTCCCTGAGTTAATTTTCTTTATATACTATAGATAATAGTCTTTAATAACGATTTACATAAAATATCAAACATATATTATATTTATTCTAGTACTCCAACAGTATTTTACAAATTATATATTTTTAGTAAACTAATACTAATTAATTATAATTTTGAAACCGTTGTATCCCTTATATATTTTAAACCTATTATCGTAGAATATATTATCTTTATAGTTCCTACATACAAATTAATAGTTCAGCAACTAAAAGTTTGCATTTTGATTAAAATATACTAATATATTATATACAAGATTAGATTGTTTAAAAAGGATGAAACTCATAATAGATATTCATGTTTATATTTAATTTTAAGACGTTTTAAAATATTTATCTATTAGCTTAACTTTTTGATTTATTGCATGATAAAATAAGATGAAAGAATTTAAGTAATATGTAGTTGTTTTGTGTGCGTATATAGGATAACGGAATGGGTTCTAGAGAAACTGGTATTGAGGCATACCAAAAAGTGGAGCGTGACATCGCCAGAGAAGAACAAGCTGCACCGGCTCCATCTTTAGGTCACGAGATGGCAAAACTAGATCGTTTTATTGCAGATATAGAAAATCTTATGAGTCAGCTCAGTCAAGAACGTATAGCGGATGTTGAAATAACATCCAACGACCGATTTTCCCAAAGATATCTGAATTCGAGGTAGAGAATGACAAAGTAATGTTCAAAACAATCATAAATATATTAAAATGTTCCTGCATGATGTTTAGAATTGTAGATGAAAGCGACAATGCAATTAGGACTGTCATGGCAGAACTACGAATAAATTTGAATCAAATACTTGCAATAGAACATGAAGAATTCATTGCAAATCTTAATCGAAAAGTAAATTGTGTTTATTTGTTTTTTAAATACATAATAATAAAGTTTTAAATATGAATAAAAAAATTATGAATTATGCATGATTTTCTTCAATATAATAAGTTTTAAAAATAAGGGACTATTATTTTTAAATAATTCGATAATATTTGTAATTTCTGCTACAGAATAGTATTCATTTCGAGTTTCGAATGTTTCGATATAGTCCGGTATGTATGAATAATATAATCGTTAATACGGTTATATAATTAGCGTACCTTTTTACTTTTTTCTATAAATTTACTACTTAAAGAATAAAAACATTATGTGGGACATAAATTTAATATTATGATCATGATGTATTTCATGCGTACAGATAATTCATCGAAAATTTAATATATTTCCAAGAATTATTTATAAAAGTTTCAAATATACACGATAACTTTGTATGTATTTTTAATAGATTTTTCTTTAATTATTTTTTAATTATATAATAATAGTACTAATATTACAATTATTTATTTTTAAATAATGATAAAGATTGCAATTGTAATTTAAAAATAATATAATCATTTTTGTTATAGTATTGTTAATGCGATTAACATGCAATATATAAATTGAAAATATGTAACTACAAATAATAAAAATTTGAATACCTAAATTCAACATAATTATTAAATAAATATTTAAAAATAATTTTCTACAATATTCTAAAATATTTCTAGAGTATTATCTACCACTGATGTATTAATAAATTCTTTTTTACGGTTATAAATTGCAGTCTATAAAACTTCATCATTTAAATTGGTTAAGTCAAATGAGAGCCAGAAGTGAAGAAGAAATATCAAAACTTAGTGTAAGAGTACAACATTTACAGAAACTTTATGAAAGCCAAGAACTAATAATAAGTAAGAATAAAAATATATTTTTTATATTTGAATGTTAAGTCGGTTGTACATAAATTATAAATTATATCTTGAAAATGATTGAAAATACATTTTTCTGCTCGATCAGAATAACACAAAATCAAAATATTCTTTTCAATTTTCAATTTAAAGTTATATTAGCAAAAACGTACGTGTATAAAATTAATTAAGCTTATACAATTATTGATGTTTAATGTTAATTGTAATATAATACAAATTTGAATTGTACATGTTATTATATAGTACAAAGGTGCAATACTATCAAAAATAAATGTGAAAATAAATTATATGAATAAATGAATAAATAAGTATCAAGTTTATTTGCTTTTGGATTTAAGCGAGTATTACAATATTTCAACCAATTTCAATGTAATTTTTATATTCGTTTTATTTTATTAATCTAGATCGTCGTGATAAACTTATCTATTATGACTATTACTTAAAAGATAAATGGAAATTCGCAATTTTTGTAGAGCTATAGCCTTTTAGGTACATAAAATTAAAGTTACTGTCGGAGAAAATGTAACAACAATTTTTTAATTTCAGCTATATATACTACGTCAGGGTGGTCTAACTTGTGTAGTTGGTGGGTGAATTTATACATTTATAAACACTAGAGACGGGAGGAGGGGCAAAAGAAAAAAAATATTTTTACACTCGACTGATTAGTGATTAATAATTGTGAATAGCATCTATGCTTCCAGGAAAATCCGAATTATTATTATTATTATTAGTCGGCGATATGACTGACTTCCGTCGCGCTATGTGCCCGTGTCCTACCGTCTTAATTTTTTTTTTAATTCATCACACTTATAAACAGTAAAATTATTAAATATATAAACTATATATATGCCTTCTAAGTAGACCTACAAAAAATGCCTGTGGGGTTGCAGGCCTGTTAGTTGGACCACTCTGTGTTATATTATAAAATCCTATCTAGAATTCTTATAAATATATTTAGCAATGAGTTACATCAATTATTTATATAGAAAATTTAGTCGGGAATAAGTCATCGAATACTGGGCAATTAGAACGAGAATTGGACAGGGTTCGTAGTTATCGAGATACGTTAGTTAGTGGAGAATTGTCATGGAAAGATGCTACGTTATTCGCACAAGACTCTGCAGATTATAGTCGTACAGCATATAAAAGTTGGCATTCATTGCGAACTGAAGAGTAAATATCTACGTTATTTTTTGTTATATCATTATTTATTTTAATTGAATTTTCATCGTTATACCTAGAGACGAATCTATAAGATTTCGCCAAGCACTAAAAACTAGAGACTCAATGCACCAAGCAGCTCTATGTGTTAGGATGGCACAGACTATGTTACCTGGTGTTCAATTCCCGTATTGTACTTCGAGAGAAGTATTCGCTATTCTACAAGTACCTATCTACAGTTTTCCTACGAATACACTTAAATGTCTAATAATATTTTAAATACTAATCCATTCTTAATTACTTCAATATTTAGGTGATCGAATACTTGTTTACTGATTTGCAAGTTTCAGAAAGATTTGGTCATGCTCTAGAAGTTTATAAAAGTTTTAACAAAAGAGCGACAGCTTTAACTCAGTGGCTAAAACAGGTCGGCTTATTTTAAATTTAATATATTATTCTCTATGTACTATATAAGTTTAAATATCGATTACAAAATATAATTTATATTCTCTGATTATTTTTGAACAATACACAGACAACAGATGAAACGATACATAAAGATGTCGAAGAAGTGGATGAACGTATCAATGATTTGGCAAATACACTGAGTCAAGAGAGAACAATGAACAGGGTGAGATAAACATTTTCGTAAGCATTTAGTAAACATATAATTTAGGTATGTGTAATATTTTTTTCATTAATTATTTTTGTTAGACAGAGTTTCGCGAGACCAATTCAGAACGGTACAACATACTAGGATCTCATCAACGTATTGTTACTAAATGGCTTGGCGATACCATAGGACCTAAAAAAGAATATATTGAGCTGCATTCAAGATTTCGTTTGTAACTAAATACGGTCAAAACTGTTTCAAAATTATAAATAATATGTCTACCTTGTATTTTTGTGTTATTTATGTAAAATTCACTTTATATCTGAGCGTTTTAAAATTAGTTTTAACTTATACAAAATAAAAATGTATGATTGTGATTATATAGGTTACCTAATATAGTGATTATAATATAAGCGAATAATGTGCTTACCTACCTAACCTAACTTTGAGGCTCCTTTACTAGCAATAAATTTAAATTTAAAGATAACTTTTTTTTTTTTTTAATAATACTTAATAGGCGTAGGTATCTACTGAAAAATAAATGTGTTTGAATAAAATAAAAGGGAAAATGTTTTGGTTTATTATTTTAATCTGTCGACTGTCGCTAATAACTAATAAGTAATTATAGCGCAATTTTGTATAATATACTCGTAAGAATAAACTAGAATAACTAGACAAGTATGTAAATTAACTATAAGTAAGGTACTTAGTTATTTTTAAAGTTAGTTTTAATAATAATTATTTATTATTCAATATAAATAGTAGACATTTAAAATATTAGATTAAACTATTGCATTTATCATTAAATTCAAATTTACTTATCAGTGACTACCCGATTCTGTTCGAAAATATTACATAATTATTAATATTATTCCAGATATTTTCTAAATACTCATATCAATGAATGTAATTTAAAAATATAGGTATTACATGGATACTGATTGTAAGTAATTTAGGTACTTATAATACATAAATATTTCAGCATCCCATATATTTTAATACTTATGAAACTATCTATCTAATAAATATCAATACTGTTGATTCAACACACAATAAAATATAAATATATTAACATATAGTTGAACATTTATAATTAAATGCCAAACTTATCGAAGGGCCTGGCATAGTTTGTGGATCAATTCAAATTTATTTCATATAAAACTTATAAAAGTGATTAGATTCAGTCGATTCAGATTTGAGTTTATTAGATTAATCATTACAATGTAAATGTAATAAATGTATAAATCATTATAAATGTGGTCGCATGAATCATATCATTGGCCAAAAAAATTGTTTATGTTGTTTATTCCTACATACATTAAACAATAAAAAACCTAGTAGCTCTGCTGTATATAATAGGTGTCATTAGTCATTGATTTTGTCACTGTAATTGGTGTGTTAAATTTTAATTCAATGATAATGAGTTAAAAACAGAAATACTACTCAGCTAATATGGTTTACAGGTCTACGGTTAACCTATATTTCTAAAATACATTGTATTATATATTGTTATATTAAAATTATAGTGATTTCTTTTTCTACTATAATAATAATATGTGTTAATTTTTGTACAAAATGAATCGCATATATTATACACGAGTAGTAACTACTAATTATTATAATATTGCTGTTTTTAACTTAAAAGCTATTAGCTAGTCAATATTGATGTACCGTAAAATGATATGAATAGAATTGTCGTATGTAAATATGTAATACATCTAAATAGTTGCCACTTTAGTGTATCCTAAACAACCCACTACCTAGAGTCCGAGATTCTGTGTTCCCTTTGGATTTTTATAATAAAAATATAAAATACTGAAATATGACATTTTTTTGCATAGGTACCTAGTGATTTTTTTTTTTTTTGATTAAGTAGTTTCAGAATTTTATTATTACTTGCTACTTATTTATATATAAATAACATATTTATTTCTTATTAAATTAAGACTCAAATTAATAGTATAACTTTCAACTCTTAAAATAAAAAAAATAACATAGTTTCATTAACAAGGCAAATCTACTTTTATTACAATTTTTAATAAACACTCCATAACAGTTTTAATATATAAATAAATAAATAAATAAATAATAAGGAGTCTAAATGACTTATATTTTACATTTTAAGAAAAAAAAATACTAATATCAATACAGATAAGTTTTACTTTTTTATTGTTTATTCGAGTAAATTGTTGATTTTTATATGATTTACAATTACTCAAGTGTTGTCATGTTGCTATTAATTTATTGAAATAATTTTCCAACTTTGTTACATACAAGAATGTGACTAAATTTAATATATTATTCTATTATAGAAAGCTTATGCATTTGGTGAGTTGTGAATTAATATTATTATAGAGGGATAAGCCAGATAATAATACATTTGCGAATCATAAAATATTTTTTGTACAACTTAAATCAAATGAGTTGTAACCTAAAGGAACTTACTACAAAATTACATTCCACAATATACAAAATACATTTTAGATAAAATAATTCAACTGTAAAGCAACTTAAAATAAATTTAATTATATTATACATTATATTTAATTTCTAAATATTGTACTTAGTGTAGTTTATAAATAATGAAAACTATATTGTATGCTCTCTTCCATCAAGACTCTTAAAATATTTGTTAATTAATAATTAAAAACTACTGACTTAAGTCATAACATATAAATAAAATATTGCACATAATTATATTTAAATAGTAATTGGGACAAAATATTAAAGGAGACTTTTAAATAATAACAGGTTTAGGTACAAACGTTATAATACATTTTCTTAGATACACAATATATTATTGTAAAATGTTTTATACTTTTATTTTAGCAACATTTATATATAATACTAATTATAATATTATCGATCGAATTGTGTGAAAACCTCTTTATAATAATTTTGAGGTTTGATCAAAGCATATTTTACTAAGCCTTCTAAAATGGAAAAATTATCTTAACATTCTTACAATATTATTACATTATGAAATTTCTAATAAAAGGCTCAAAAAATGTGCACCACAGAAAACCAATACTTAAGTTGTATCACAGACAGGGGAAATAAATAAGAAAATTTCATTTAAGAAGATTGAAAAAAAAACACATCTTGAAGACACCTAATTGGCTAATTCTAGAATTTGAATTTACCAAGGTCTCCACATACTGTCATGTTCATGTTCTCTTTTTACACTAAAATCAATAGGTTCATCACCCGGAGGCCTTGGTTCAGCCCCTTGGTTTTGTTGGCAATGCACATAGTGACTTGGTAACAGGAATACAACTTGGCCATCAGGAAGTTGTGAAGGAATTACCTAGAATTAATATAAGTAAGTTAATACAAAAAAACATATTTTAAAATATTAAAAGCCTAATATTTATAATTACGAGAAAAAATCACTAACCTGTACAACAGATAAGGGTTGTGTAGGATCATTAGTTGGCGCTACAACAACACTTGCTGTCAGACCACCACGATCTATCACCTTATCTTCTATACCCACAGATTTACTGCGAGCTCGTTTCTTAGGAGGTTCAGATTTTATACGATCATTTTTACTTTCGATCGTGCTACAATTTGATTCTTCGTCTCCACCGATAATGTCCTTAAAAAAAAAAAAAAATTAAAACTCAATATTTAGTATACACAATTATTTGTGTATATATATATATATAATATTTGCATTGATTATATAATCTACAGTGACGTCGATCCTATAGTCTACCTATGATTGATTGATCATATTACTTGGTAATTCAATTGGAGGATGTTGATATCTCTATATAGAAACAATCAAATATTACAATACTTTTAACTATAAAATATATTTCCAATGTTTGAGGATAGGTAATATAGTTTTATAAATACCTAATAAAATTTGTTATTGGTATTTTCAAATGACACAAAAACTATACTTAATATAAACCTAATATAGTATAGGAAAATTTTATAAAAGTTATAACTAAATATACCTACACAACTTGTAGATTTAAGTTGTTATACAATACTCATCCTACGTAAAAACATCTATTTTTTACGAGCCTGTTTATTCGTATGTACCTGATGAAACTGTGGTAAAAAATGGGTCGAAACGAGCGTTTTTGTACACAACGAAATTTCAGTTTATCTCTTTATCGAGATTGTATGGGACCAACAAACTGCGCAAACGTAGGTGTGCTTCTCAGCGTAAATAAGTTGTATTTCAAACAAATAGTAAAGACTATAAGCATTCCATTACTTCGACGTCCGACAAAAGATGATACACGTAGTGCGTGGGTACGCGGGGAGAAGAGAAGTTAAACCCCGCTTGGCTTTTTATCACTATATTAAAACGTAAAAACGTTTTTATAATATATATATAAGTATATATTTTTTTAAAACCATCCCCCACTCTCATCACCAATTGAAAATTTCTATGTACAACACTGGATACACGAGCACACTCAAAGCATGCGGTACATAAGTAACATTTTAGTATCTGCAATCTTCTATGAAACACACCCTCTCACGGAATTACACGTAAGCTTGCAAATAGTCAGCTAAACGTAAATTGTTTATGGTTTTGATTTTTGTCTTAAAGATTTTTTTTATACGTATTTTCATTTACTATTTAAGTAATTCCTACTGGAGAAATAGTTAAAATAAAATAAAAATGTTAAATTAAAATAAAATATATAAATTGTATACGAAATATTAATATTATTATTTTTTCGTAAGTGAACTAAAAAGTTATCAGAATTAATTCTATAAAAATTCCATTTAATCTGAAATTAACGTTTTTTCATTTTTAAAAATATATTTTATTTTGAATATACCTAAATTACACAAATTAACAAGCCATACCTATAAACCGATATAACAAGCAGGTATATAGAATACCTGCTTATTAAGAAGTATACCATATTATAGGTACTTAATATTTATGTTAGATTGACATGTTTAAAAATAATTCAACGTCACTGTATTCATGTTTAAAGCTTAACGAATAAAATATTTACATATAATTATTTTTTGACTATAAATTATAACAAAACGATAAAGATATGCGTATGTTGGTATATTTATATGTATATACTTACATCAGGAATAACAACTGTAGAGTTGCTAAAATCTAAATCAATTTCTGATGAACATGTATCTAAGTGTCTTAACAGGCGTTGTTTTACAGCTGGTTCTATAACTGTGGAACCAGCAGAAAGAAGTGTTCCAGTTCCAGTACTGCACATATGCAGTTCGGGGCACTCCAAAAATCTAGTAACCTAATAATTATCAAGTGAATATACAATTTAACATACTACATGGCGTAAGTCAAATGATTTTATTTTTAGTGGGTTTATAATAAATAATAATCTTACCTCTCTAGCGCATTCTTGGAAGCCAGCCCGATATTTATCCCTGACGTCTGAGCTCAGAACTTTTTGCCGTTGTAAATGGCGTACGGTAAGTTCTAATATGTCAGCTTTTTCCAATTTTGAATGCTTAGTATTCTGCAAAAATTTACATATCATGTCAAATAAGTAAAATCACTAAAAGCTAAAATTAAAAAACTTAGATAAGTTTACCTCTGTCCTAGTAGAATCTAAAATAAGAGTTTTCAAAAGCGCTAGCGATTGATTTATTCTTGCTCGTCTTCTTTTCTCCATTAGTGGTTTGTTAGCCTAAAACAATTATAATAAATCATAGTTAATTATTGTATTATTATTTTAATATATTATAATTTTCAAATGATAAAATTAATGTATTATATTTAAAATGTTGTCTAATTTAATGATATTCACATTTTTTATTTCAATAAAGATTCTGCAATTCAAAAATTATAATTTTAACATTGTCTATATAATAAAGCCTGTTAAAAAATAATAGATAGATACCTAGTTTAGAAGTAAGATTTAAGGTTTTTTTATTACAACTAACATCAATGTTCATTGTTTAAGAACACTCACTTATTTAAGTCAAAAAAATACAGGTTAGTTATATAATTATTCATTAGCAAAAAATCTATTTTGTTTTCTATATAGTATTTTACAATCAATCTAATTTAAATATTATAAAAAATCAAGTATTAAAGTTTATAATCCTATACAAATTTATCTTTGTTAATATTTATCTATCCAAATAATTCAAATAATAATTAGTTTAATTTATATCTGCACTGTATCATTAAGCTTCATATCCAATGCAATACCTATTACCTAATATTGATTCGTTAGCTAACTATACATCAGATTTATTATATTATTATCATTATCATTAGAAAATAAACACCCTACATCAATAAAAATTAATTATAATAATTCTTTAAAAAAATTAACTTATATTATAGTAGTATACAAATATTGTTAATTTAGACACATCCGACCATGCAAGGTTCCACCCCTTAACCAAAAAGATATATTAAGTACCTATTATACTCAGTCTGTCTTACAGCAACCACATAGTGTGTTGATCTAGGCCCAAAATATCCTACAGGCCAGAGCGGCCAGACTATATAAATATATATTACCTACACCAGTCACACTATAAAATACACTTCTTTCGTTTTGTTTCTAGCAATTGTTTAAATTCAAAATATTTGTAACTTTGTTATCTTTAACAACATTCTGTTAATATTATTGAAGAGTGCTATAGGAATTATTTTAAAGGACTTAGCATAGACAATTTAAACAAAATTATATGAAAATGTACAGACTAAAGATAGTGTGATTACTTAAAAATATAATCCATACCGTGTATCATGTCTCTTATATTAATTCTTATTTGTAGCAATTATGATTATTGTTGCATATATATATAATATGTAAAAAATCATTTGTTCGAAAACATTTCAGATTTATGAAAACTGATGAGTTTCAATATATTGTACGAATACTGTTATTAAAATATTAATATTTTATCATATTTCGATTTAGTCAGGAAGAGTTCAAAACATATCGCAGAGCAGCTGTGATGACGTACGCGTGTTGCGTGTATACATATTATAATAAACATACGGAACTTTAGTCGTCGTCATTCCACAGTATATATTAAGTTGATCCAAACACGCGTGTGTGTGTGTACACAGGGTGATTCGCCAAGCATATTTATCTCCAATTTTTTTAATAATACAATTTTTCGTGTTCTATTAAAATATGCATAAGAGCCATACTTCCCAAAACTTAAATTTTAAAAACATACCGATTTATTTTTTCCAAATTCTTTTTTCCCTAATCAAATGTCAACAAGATGATTTTTTCGAATATTTCGATGTATCTTTAAAACGAAATTGAATAAGCAATTTTTGAGTTATTTAATCTTTATTTTGACACACATCAACGTTTTCAAAAACACAGTGTCTAAATAATTCATACATAATATACCTATATTACCTACCTAGTAAAAAAGGATAACACTTATTCGAAAAAAAGAAGTTATTTTATAGTCACAGAATGCGCCCCATTGAACGGAATAAAAAACCAATTAAAAAAATAATGAAAATGCGGTCCTCGAGTACATCTCTGTATTATAGACGAAAATTCCGATTTCGAATAGACGTGTTACCTAGCTATTAAAGGAAACGGGAGAGCGCCGTGCTCGGCGAATCACACTGTACAATATAAACGTGCACGCACATTATGGAATCGGTGACGAGTAGAAGAGTCGTATATAGAGTGATGTGTGTATATTATATGGTAATATATATATATATATATATAGAGAGAGACTCGGCGAGCGTGCACGCGGCGACGTGCCTAAGGGGACGACGATAGAGACACGGAGAGAGAGAGAGAGAGAGAGAGAGAAAACAGATACAGAGAGTCATAGAGCGACAGAGGGACGGCGAGAGAAAGAGGAGAGAGACACAGTGTGAGTGTATGAGTCGGGGAGACTGCGAGCCATGATTTATGCACGCGCGCACACACACACACACACACACACACACACACGCGCGCGCGCGCGCGTCGAGTGTGGCCGACTCTGACAGACGACGACGACGACGGCGGCGGCGAAGCGCGCGTGTGCGTAGTGTGTGTGTATAATATTGTAGCTGTGTGTGCGGCGGCGACGTGCGTTGGCGTCGACGGCGGTAGCGTTGACGGCGGCGCGTGGTGGTGAGGAGGAACGGATCCGTGCGCCGCCGGGGGGGGTTTATCCCGTGTCCGTGACTTGACGTCGTCGTGCCGCTTTAGGTCCACCGCCGCCGCGCGCCGACACGTTCAAACACTACCCACTCACACTCGCTGTACATAACACGCACACACACACACACCGCGACTGTAACCGTACACACGTCGAAAGCGGGCGGGCGCACGACTCTCGTATTATTATTACTATTATTGTTATTATTATTGCTGTACATCATATACCGCGTACGGACCGCAATCGAAACCGTATAGCATGTATATTATTATGATATATGTATATATATATTAAAAAAGCTGCAGCGTTTCTAGGAATGGGGGTGGTGAGCAATCGGAAAATATATGACAAAATGTTTTACAGTTAACTTCTAAATTTTCAAACTTTTAAGTATAACTATAATACAAGAAATACGTAAAAAACAATTTTGGGTAAAAATAGAGATCAATGGATCATAATATTATCGCGATTCGTGGTATTATTCTTATCCAATGCAATCAGTAATCCAGTTTATAGGTGAACTCATGAGGTGTATTATTATTATTCATATTATTATACACAACGTTCTCTATATTATATGAAAAGTTAGTGTATCATCCACATATCTATTATGAAGTGTAAAAATGAATAAAAATAATAATTCTTTAAACCTAACATTAAATGTAGAAAGATTTAAGTTATCCGACAAAAAAAAATACGTTTAAAAGTACTATGAAAAACGTAAAGCAACGATATTGGAAAAGATAAAAATTTAATTGAAAATCTTAGTATGGATAATACATTTATTATAATAGAAACTAGAGAGCTCTTATAGAGATATTATGTATATTTTATTATTTCAAAATTATTAATTATAGATATTACATTTTAATATACAAAGGGGGACGACCCTCGAGATCTCAGTGGGGTTGGCGAGCGAAGTGAGCCGGGGGCAAAGCCTCATAGTAGGTACATAAATAAAATAAAACTTATATAATATATTTCATAACCAACATTTTAGCATAAAAATCGAATAATTTATTTTTTCGAAACTGAGCATTTGGTATATATTGTTTCGCCTTTCCCTCCCCACAAAAAAAAGTGTTATTGCAAAAACGGTATTTTACTGTTTAAAGGTTTGAGTGGGCATATTATAGGGTGGTTTTTTCACCCCCCCCCACATACATACACACACACAAACACAAAATGTGTAAAAAAAGTGTAGTATGTAGTCTTGTAGTTTTATAGTTCCTTTACGATGTTGGACGCGTGAAAACGATATGCAGAACGTGAAATGCGCGCGGGCGGGAACAGGAAAGATAGACGGTGGCTTCTTTAATAGTAGCACCACCACGGGTTCTTAACAAGCTGCCGCAGCCGCAGTTGCTGCCTTTACTAACGACTAACGAGCAGACCTCCGTTACTGTACGACCATCCAGTGGTCTGCAAATCGTGCGTGACTAGGTCGCTGCTTTGAGGTTCATTGCAAAAGCTTAATACACAATATGCATGTGCCCTTTTACACAATCCCCGATGTGGCTGTGTACGAATATAGTAATAAAAAAAAGTGATAAGGGTTATCATAAGGGTGAGGGGTTATATGGTGTATTTTTGAATGATATAGTTGCATGTTACTCTTTGCAGATATATTTTGTAGCGAGGAAAAATCATTATTCTTTCTCCCCTCTCTCTTGTTTTATGTTATATGTTCATTTTTACATGGATAGTATATTAACTTTATATATACATTTTCAATAATTTTAGAATACTATAACAGTTCAAAGACTAATATATTTAATATATTTACGTGTATACTGAATACATATATATGAATTTATAATTTCTTAGTAAATTATTTGAGGGTAAGAAGAATATTACCTCTTTACTAATAATTTTGGATATAGTTTTAAAAATATTTGTTATATTATTTTTCTTCTCTCCTCCATTCTGGAAAAAAATTACTCCAAATTACGCCACTGGTCATTAGTAAGTATACTAAGTATTTTTTTACTGTCATCTGTCATCATATTATAGCGTATACATACTAAGAGGAAACGGCTATGATGTATATACAATATACAAAATCGAGATGGATTGCGCACGCCCACCTCCTATAAGAGGTTTATATATATATTATATAGGTTTACCTACACACGGCTATATAATATTATGATGATAGTCGACGCACTCACTGATGCGTGAAGCTTACGCGATGTTTTAAAGTTCATTTCACCAGCGTTTTTTTTTTTATACTCGTTCCGAGTTTTTTCGACCGGAGTGTGACCTGTATCCTACCAGACTTGGAAAATATGTGTAGCTGACTGCCAAGGTCTGAAATTTATCAACATACACCCAATCCAAGCGCCCATATATAAATAATGTGGTTAGTGTGTAATAGGATTTTAACTATCAAACACTGTTAATAAAAATTAACATTAAAATAATAATTCACCCACATAACGTAACCTAAAGTATAGTCACCATTCTATATCATTATAGAGGAGATTATTGTATCAGAACCCACATTACCACATCTTTATCACTAACAAAATCGAAACACCCTAATTCTTGTATATTATTATTTATTATACTGTACTCTCGTTACAAGATACATTACTATATCGTCTATATCCTATATAATAATTTATTAATGCGGGTAATAAAATGCCTTCTATACACTACAATTCTTTTATATTTTAATCAACACAATATTCTAATATTTAAAATAAGTGATTATTATCAGCTATATACTTTCATACAAAAAGTCGTTACATTTTATACGAAAATATCATATCAAATTTAAGGTAATCAAAATGTCAATTGTATTTTTTAAATAAAACATTGATATTGTGTCAATTTAGACCCACGATCAGGATTTTGTTAAAACACATAAAAGGGTATTAACAAAAGACACATTACATTATCATTGAAAACACATCATATTATTGTTGTAATTATGGTTTACTGTTTAGCCAAATTCATACTGCACTTACACAGTGGATTAACTGCATTCGCTGATTTATAATTTTGAGTTTAAAATTTCAATAAATTTATGGAGTAAGCGTGGTAAGAGTGTTGATGACTATTTGCACTTGTTAAAAACATAATATTATCTATCAGCTAACTCTAGAACTCTGTAAATATATAATATTTATGTACATTATACGTAATACGCGGTATCAACAATTTCTCGAGGTAGGTATACTAAATACAATATATAATATTACATTTTCTGTATCTTAAACAAAACGACGTGCACAAAACAGTTAAAAAAAATCGTTGCAATGTTAAAGTGTTGTATGTTTTGAACTAGTTAAACAATAAAATAAAATAATTATTAGATATTGATATTGTATAATATGCAATGTATAATATGTATCTAGATACATTAGGTACTATAAGATATGTGTTATAAGTAAAGTAAATCCATAGGCATTAGGCGGAACCATAAGTTATATTCACAGAGACCATGACGTATGCAGTATATAGAATCTTAAATCAGACTACAAAATTGTAGAAGCTTTTCCCTACACCCTTTTCACGATAGCATGAATATATATTTTTAACTATTTTCAGCTCAAATTATTTCAAGAAAAAATTACACCCGTATCTTCGTTAGAAATAAAATATGATGAGTTCTACTCTAAAAATTTGAACTTGATTTTCGAGGTAGGAAATACATTTTTTTTTATATTTGATAACTAGGGCTATGATGTTTTTTTTTTTATTAAAAATGCAGTTAGGCTTGGCCCCCGCCCCTAAATCATAATTTAAAGCAGACCTCTTATCCGAACTGCATACGCGTTACACACCCCGTGGCTCCGTATACGTGAATAAATCATATTATTATTGATATACGAGCGTAGAAAATAAAAAACGGTGGCACAGTGGTAGTGGGTATTATATCATTATTATAATATTATTACGCGTATAATATGTACCTATACATATACACACACACACATATATATATATATATATATATATATATATATATATCACGTACATAACATGAAACCGAGCGGCACGTTTAGCAACCAATGTTTGTCTAGATGGTCACGGACGAGCGCGTCCTTGTGGAGGGCGGAGGCGGGAGTCGGCGGCGGTGGCGGCACCCGACACTGGCTGGCGGCGCGCGGATGGACGGACGCGAGTGTTGTGTGTAGTAGTGCCCGACCCGCAACCCCACCGCCGGCCAGCACGCTCCGAGTCCCGATTTAGTATAGAAGGTCCGGTAGACACGCAGACAACAACAAACAACGCCGCCACCGCTCGGCGTACACACACATACACACGCGCACGCGCCCGTGCGCCAACCAACACCCGCGCGCCACCGTTTCCCGCCACCGCAGCGTCCATCTACCGACACGTTTACACGCACACACACGGGCGCGCCGCACACGCACGTTCGTTATATAAACCCTTCGGCCTGCTGATATCGCTGCTGCAATTATTATTACCGGCAGCACGGACGACCAGATATCACATACACACGCGCGCGGCGGCGGCGGCGGCGCGAGCGGGCGCGCACCAACGGACGGGGAGGGGGGGAACGAAAATGTTCACACGCGTAGGCACACATAAAAGGCGGTGGCGCGCGCGCGCACGTTAACTCGACCGGCTAGCCGCCGGGATCGGTTTTATTATTATAACCGCCGCCGCCGCACCGGACCGCCCCGTCCGCTCGGCACGCCGTCCAACTGTGTTTCCTCGCCGCCGCCGACAACGACGACACCCGGACCACCGGTGGTGTCGGCGGGAAGAGGGATGGAGTGGCAGAGACTCGTCGGCCCGATTGCGCTCTAAAGTCGGCTCATTCTTATATTGCTCCCCTCTATTCCTTATATTATATAAGATGGTTGTGGACATTTTAATAATCGGTTTTATTTCGTATGACCGACCGTTGCCGCTAATCGTTAAGATCGTCGGAGAAAATGTTTTTTTTCTCTACTCGGAAAGTTCGTTGTTGCGGGATAAAGAAGATTAAATTTAACGTTACAGGTGAATGTTTTTTTCGATAAAAGTCGAAAAATCTTGTTAATCGGATACGACTTCAAAATCTTGTTCAGTCTATATCGGTTCTACTACAATACGTTCAATATACCTACAACGTAACAAAAACGATACCTTTTTTTTTTAAATAATAATAGGTACGAGTACATAGGAATATTAAATTTGTTATTCAGTGTGCCACTGTTTTTATCCGTTGCCAGTCGGTGTAATTGAAGGTTTGGCCAAGTATTCAAGTCGGCAAAAACTTGAATTACAATAAATAATTATTTCTTGATTCAATGGATTTATGATGTTATATGCTTAAAACAGGAATATATTATTTTTGCTCCTATACCAGCTAAGTTACAAATTATTTGGAATATTCTATGGTAAATTTTTAATAAATATAGTCTATACCTACTTATTCTACTATTAACTTATTCCTGAACGAAAGAAGATATGAAATAATAATACAATATAATATAATGAATATAATTATTTTTTGTATAAACATTCTAATCTAGACAATTTAGTCTTTATACTTATCTTATAGTGTTAAAATATTTACATTTAATTTGTTTCATAAATGCTTATACCTAACGTGTTTTCATTATTAAAGTTCACATACAAAGAATTTATTTCATACTAAGTAAAAATATTGAACGTGTTTAACATAATTAATTTCAAACATCGAGAGTGGTCTTTTTCAAAACATGACACATGGTTTGTAGTTAGTACCTAGAATCTAGATGATATAAGAAAAAGCAGCTCTTTTGGGTGGGCCACGCGTAACGAAAAAAAGACTCGCTTAAACGCATAATATAACGTGGTAGAGTAAAAGATAAAGAACTGATGCATGGGTGTCCAATGTGTCCATGCTAAGGTAAGAAGATCAGGTAACAAAATACACGAAGATGGGTTACCCCAAACATAGATTGGCGAGTCCTAGAAATAGATAAAGAAATATAACCTTGCATATTATGTTTGTTAGTATGGTCTTGACTCTTGAAGGCTGATAATTTCGGAGGAAAGAAAAAAGGAGATTTCTTTTTTTACTTTTTACATTTTTCATTTATGAATTCTGATAAAATTGTACTAAATTAAAATTTATATTACAAGTCGATTATTATTTATTATAAATATAAAACTTAACTTTTTAATAAAATAGCCGATAATTCGTTTTTAAATTATCCACTTATTAGAAAGTTAGAAGTAAAATATTATCATTTTAGTATCATGTAACTTATAATAATCGTAGTTGAAAATTAGGTACAAAGTCTTAGCCCTCTCAAATAATTCTCCCCCTCCCCCCAAAAAAATCATGTTTACTGATCTTAATTTATGTATAGCAATAGTAACATAGAAGTTATTTTAAATTATTTTTTTAATTGTTTCTTAATTCGTTTCCGTTTTTTTCCGTTTTTCAAGTCAATAAAGTTTTGACTGACTCGTCAAAATTCAAACTAATTTTTCCTAAGTAATTGAACTGTATACTATTCAGGAAAATATATACGTATGTACTTTACATCAATAATGGTTACAATGGTTACATGAAATATAAAAAAGATGTAATATTTTGTATTTTTGTCTAGTATTAATCATATATTTAAACTAATTGTACAAATTATAAAATGTTAGTATAATAATAATAACCTACCTAATTTTCAGATCATCATTATATTATAGATATCATATTGTTTAAACCTATTATCCGTATTATACAAATAGTGTATGATAACTCAAAAACTATACTCGTCCGAACTTCGATCTATGCACAACAAAATTAATAAAAACATAACCCGCTTAAAAATTTACAGTAAACATGTTGATGCATGCATGACGGTTCTGATTTGAAAAAGGAAGCTTATTATATCGCCGTAAGACATTCCTTAAATGGCATACAAAATCTAAGTATAATTATATAATATAATACGGTATTACTATTGTACTTAGGTAGTTATCTATAAGTACCTATAAGTTTTATAAAATTCTAAAATTGTATAACTACATAATAATATTTAATATGGGGGGGGGGCGGTTGAACATGCTTGGAGAAACATTAATACATACGTATATAACCATTGGTTATAAATAGTATCTATAATCAATAATATAACATATATTATACCTATTAAACCTTTTGTATATTTAATAAAGAATATATTTTCAAATCTTACTGCATACAGCTACCATAATTCAAAATATATTTTTTAATTTAACAGTTAATGAAACAATGGTAATATTTTTAAAATATTATTAAATTTAAACTTTAATATTATATTTTTGTCTATTAAATCTATATCTAAACAGTAGATTTAAATATTTAATAATATATATTGTATACCCGAAAACCCATCCACGCGTTTTCGATATAAACATCAGTATAATAAGTGTAGTTATACAGCAGTACATGATAAATTGATAAGTCTTGCACGTGTAATGCGTGTATCCGTAAATCGTATACCTACACTATACACGTATACTGTAAAACGACACATATACAATATAATATATAATATTATACCCCGGAGAGTTAAAAATTTGTTTTATTTACCTAAATTATTAATACTTAACTCGATAAATATTTAGGTAAATCTTATTACCTATGTTATTTTTCAATATAAATAAAGTTGTTGAGTAATAAATTTCTTATATTACATTTATAAATTATAATCAATAAACCTATCAATGCACATTACCAAAATAGTTTGTAATATATCATGAATTATAATTAGGTATAGCTTGTAGATATATACATCAGGTATTTGCTATATAATTATTAATTTTTGTCCCTATTTACGTATTTTTCTTCGACCAAAACACAATTGTAATTTTAATACGTTAGATACCTTTATTATAACCATTGAATGAGTGTAATTCAAAAATATTATTATTATATATATTATAATTATATGCCCAAAAATAAATAATTTGTATTTCTCTGTATGATATACTTATGTGCAATATGTGCATACTGCATTGTGAGATCGTTTTTATTACATTTAATTGGTAAAACTACATGACTATTAAATATTAAAATCTATAATACCTATTTATATAATATGTTTATGAATTTATAGTATTAAAGACTACGTAGTAGATATTGGATTACTCTAAATAGGCTTCTTTATAAACTGTATTTAAGCCTTAAAACTACGTATATAATAATCGTTAATTATTATTAAGAAATATAAATAAATAGGTTTCAATACATAGATTAAACAATTATAATGATATATAATATGTATGAAAAAAATAAAAATATATTACCCTTTTACCATCCTTTTGATTAGACGACTGTGAAAATATCAACGATGAGCTGGTGACGATGGGTTCCCTCTTGCTAAAGGGATGCACGGTGGCCGTGACGGGCGACGTTGTGGCCGTAGAAGACGCGTTATTGTTGTTGTCGTGGATTCCTGCGGAAGACGTCTCGGACGCGACTGGTATGACGACGGGCAAAGAGTCCGGTTCACATTTTCCTGTCATCATAAACACGCGCGCGCTTTATAATAACGAAGTGGGACGACGTCACATGATGTCGCAAGCGCATCTGACGTGTGACTACTGCTGTGGCCTGGCGGTGCCGCGGCGGTTCCCGACGGTAATGAGAGAAGCGAGAACTCGACGCCGCCGGCGGCGGCACGGGTGACCCGACCGCAGTGTCGACACCTCTCTCCCCCTGTCGTGGTTCAACCCCCACGTCACCGTCCCGTCCGTCCACACACGATTCACCCCGCCACCGCGTCTCCACCAAGACCGACGACTGTCCCACCACAGCACGCACCCGCCCGCGCCGAACTACTCTTCCGCCGCGTGAACGGTGTAATAGCCGTGACGCCACCGACGACCCGCGCGCGCTTTGGGCGCCAACGGCACGCCCACCACCCTCGCGGTGATATTAAATTATACGAGAAATCCCCTCGTTTTGCCTACCCCTTCACTACACCCCTTGGCCATTCCATACGATATGCCTGCGCGAAATATGACAAAAAAAAATATATATGTATATATATATATATATATATGTATCGGAGGGATTTATATTTTATATACGTTCTACACCATTGTGAAACTGTGAACTAAGATTTTTGAAAATGATACGTATATGTTTTATAAAAGCGCATATCCGAATGCAAGTCGACTATAATATTATGTAATAAATAATAATGCAATGCTGCGTTTATAATTATTCACGTTCAATATATATAAATATAGTCCATGTAAAATACAATGGATACTCTTTTATAATTTTCCAATTTTTCAATGCAGCGTATGTCTAATGCCGTATATGTGCGTATATATCATATTATACGCATATTATTATGCTATATGCAATAGTTATTGGTACAAAATATCTTCGATAGTTCGCGTGTTAATAATGACTAATGAGCAACAAACAGTCGTCAACATTTTATTTCAGTTCAAAGCGTAAGCATAATAATTATTTGACATATTATAAAAAATTGAAATAGTTTAAATTGAATACAGCCTACAAAAACATAGTAGGTATTAAAATATATACTATAGTAAATTAATTTACTAAGATGTTTTTGGTTATAGCCGCAGTGTAATATAAGAAATTTGACAAAAATCGTGTGTCACACAATGTTTCGGGAAAGATTATTTTATCAACTTTATCAAATCCTCACCTCCTATCAAATATAGAATTTCAATATAAATATAAATCAAATTCTAAACAAATATAGTTAATAGTTATCAATTGTTGCTTAAAACTTATAAGTATTAAAGTTTGATCAGCAGAGTTATATAGCAATATTTTACGTGGCATTGCCATGTCGATTTTGTTCAGCCACTCCATTCACTCATCTGTACTTTGAAATTGGAAATACTATATTCTTTAAAATTCAATTTTTATACAGCAATAAAATTCTCAGAAAAATATTCAGCAAATCAAAAATTATAACGATAATGATCAACATTTTTTAAATTTTTTGTCGGTCTGTAATAATTTCAAATATAATTAGAAACTATTTCCAAAAACGTTAAGACTTTTCGACGAGTGTTTAAAAGGACTATTATATGCAAATAAATATATTTTATGGTTTTAATATAATATAGAAATACATATAAAAACTAATTTTATAGATAATGATTTCATATTTTGTTTGTAATAAATTAATAAACAAATATTTAAACAATTTGTAAGAAAATCGAGAGATAAACTTTTTACACAGTAAGTTAAATTAAAAGCAAGTTTAAATGTATAAGTGGTATTAACGTATGAAATATACTAATTTTTTGGTACTCCAAAAATCCTAACAATTTTGAAATGAGGCTATTAAAAAAATGTAATCAATACTAGAAAAAAAGCATGTTATGTGAGTAACCGTTTAAAACCAAATTTAATACATTATACACTTGTTACCTACCTATGATTGTAGAACAATGAACATGTAGAACGATTAGTGGCGTATATTTATAAGTTTTTTAAAAGGTTGAAGTTTTATTATAGAGCACTATAATTAATGTATTCAATTTAGTTTTATTCTATTATATATAAATTCTGAAAATAGAAAAAAAAAATTTTTAATTTAAATGCTAAATTATTTGAGAGATATTATACACAAAGCATTTAAATATGTCTACAAAAATACTTAAAAAAAAAATCAATTCATAAATGATATAATAGTTACTAATATAGTATACTGCTAATAAGTAATTAAAAATAGTTATTAACAATTATATTCTTTGAAATATTGAGCTTAAACTGCCACTTGAATTAAATACTTAATAATTGAAATTTTTAAATTAATTTTACTTTTTTTTTGGTATTTACTCATAACTTATAATATTCGTATTATATTAAACTCTAGATTTTTAGATTAATCATTATGCGTAGATACCTCTTAAATCAAAATATACTGTATAACATATTTTTGTATTTTATAACATTTAGATATTATGCAATTTGAATACCAGCTATTAAAATTATTAAATAATTGCCTACACGAGTCTAAAACAATAGAATATAATTTCAAATATTTAGGAATTTAAATCAACTGTAGAGGAGATGAGAAATGTAATCAATCGATTAATATAAAAGAGTCGAGAAAAATGATTTATATAATTAAGAGGTTCAGTAAACCTACTGAATAATTTCAAATGTATCTTGCATTGGTAAAATCACTAATCAGTAATCTTTTTAGTATAACAGGCTGAGGGTGATGTATTTGATAATGCTGTATCTCGAAGTTACAATAAGTATATACTAAAATTAAATTCTCCATGTACTGCTCAATAAAGTACAAAATATGTATTAAACAAAAATTTCAAAATATAGGTAACTCTTTTAACACTTTTTACATAGTTCTAATATTTAATGATGTACCTATCAAATAGATATGTATATTATATACATTATGGAATGTAATTTGGAACTCCTAGACTCCCACACGAGACTTCTCAATGGATCCCAGTATTCATATGCGTATATGAAATAAAATAAAATAAATATACAGGAATGTCATAAAATTGTAAATTATTTGTTCTTAAAATATATAATCTAGGTAGTATTATTATTACATCAGGGTAGATACCTATCGAAATAGAATCGTAGTACATCATATACATGCACGTGTAAACAGTTATTTTGGAAAATGCACGGATTGACAATATTTTGACAGCTGAATAAGATTAAAGGGAATGAACGTTTACCTACTCGTATTATATTATGTATATATAGAGATTTGTTTTTTTCCCCTAAAAAAAATAACAGAAAACAATTAAAACCGTATACATATATATATATATATATATATATATATATTATATCTGTATATAATATATACAGACCGTTTCGTTGTAAATCAGATACGCTGTGCGCGACAGACCGTGTCAGCGTTTTCCACCGACAACGGATGCGCGGGGGCCCCGGCGGCGTGTGTAATGAGTACACGCGCCTCGGCACAAAGCTTACGAACGACCACCGCCGCTGCCGATGCCGGTCGGCCGCCACTGCCATCACCACACCACACCGCACCGCAAAGCGCTGTGCGGCGCGTTCCGGGGATTTTATGGCGTGCACTGTAATTACACTATATGGGTATATAGAACCGATGGCGGCAGAGGCCCGGTCACAGGTGTCGGACAACGACTATAACTTCTTCTTCTTCTTCTTCTTCTTCTTCGTCTTCTTTATCTTCTTATTCCTCTGTAAAACTCTTCCTACCACTGCAGCGTACCATCATAATATCTCCTTCTAACACCTCCGCCTTATCCTCCTCCACTACCTCATCCGCCTATGACCACGGCGTACAACCAGCCCGACACGCACCCATCGGGCACAACGCGTAACGGATCCCATAACCGGTCGTAAACGATAATGACATATATTTATAATATTCTGTATAGGTATCGTATTGGTGTAAAAAAAAAAAAAAGAATCTAAACAGTATCCAAATAGTAGTAATGGATACTACGCACTAGATAATAATAATATAAGTGTATGTTATTTGTACCTCCCGGTGTCATAGGTTGGTTTGATTTGACGAAAAATAAATTCTAAAAATTACCCAGTGCGGAGACACCCTTGGGCCTCGATAACATATAATAATATACATTTTGTTCAATAGTACAATAAAGTATGTATTAATAAATTATATTCAACCAGCAAAAAATGTATATTATAAGAAGTAAAAATATTTTAAAAATGTCCATGTGTTTATTTAAATATTTTTTTTTCACATCCGTAGTTATTACTTTAAAAGTTTTAACGAATAATAACATTATAATATAATATATTATAATATATAAGCTATATAATATATTGTCTTTTGTGAAATTCAATGTATCATAGAATATTTATCAAAAATTATTTTAGTACTGTAAATATTTTTTAGTACGATCCTCCGCTTACGTCACTGGCACCACTACATCTCATATGTATATAATATGTATATATGTATCGTTGTTTAATATCTTATATAATTACAATACGTATATCATATAAAGGTCAAATTTAATTTCGTTCATTTCTCTATCAGTGATAATATCTATATACGGTATAGTTTGGCATTGTGAGGTGAAGAATTTCTTTTGCGAGTTGCAAATATTTTATGAATTCAAGTATATGACATAGGCAATAATCTACTAAAAATAGAAGAAAAAATTATCTACGTGAACAGAGAAGCTTTATTATTATCTATCTAGTCATTTTATGTTTTTTATATTTTTATTATTCTCCTTTTCTCACACATATATTATATATGATATATATATATATATATATATACGGGCTCACACATTTATTTTTCTTTCTCTCTCTTCTCTTTATATATATATATATATTTTTTTTTTTTTGATCCTACGGGCATTAAGCCTACTGCGGTCCAACTTCCGGTGACTGGAGAAACGGGCGCAGAGGGGAGAGAGGGTTACGGGTCTCTAGGGCTTATCCGGAACGGGCGTGACGGGTTTAATAAATGGTTGAAGAGGCACCTCGGTTCGAAGCGAACGCGGCAGTGACGGCGATAGCATGTAGAGTCCGACGTGGTGATGAGGCGGGGGCCGGTGCGGGGTATCGAACCGCAGCGGTAGTCGCGTGCCATAAACCTCCCGCCAGCAATCATCTACGGGCAACTACCACCGGGTAGAGTTAACACATACATTACACAACATGGTTGTTCGAATATATACGTTATGGTATTATTATCGTTACACTACCAAACCCATCATAATGAGGTTAAAATGAGATATGAATTTCATTATTTAGTTTTATGTATTCCATTTTTAAATGTAAAATATTTCTTTTTTTTGGCAAAAATAAATTTGAAAAAAAAATTATATTATTCGATCATTTTAATACGCAAAGAAATTGTGTTTCAATAATTTTTTTGATATTTATTATGCTTCTTAAATCTCTCATTCCCGTTACTATACACATGCGTAGGTACCTATTAAGGAATTATAAACACTGCCTATATATTGAAAATAAATCAACACGGTTCAAACTTTATATTAATTTATAAAAACGTCTAAATAGTCAATCTAGTTAACTAGTTACGTTCAAAATTAACATTTTCAAGCATTTTTTTAGAATATTTGATCTACATTTTACATACAGAATTGGGTAAAATAGGTACTTTTTAAAAGTATTTCGAATACATACTTCGAATACTTAAAAAAAAGTGTTCCAAATATTTTTCGAATATTTATTTTTAGTAGATTTAGATTTATATAATAAATAAATTTTTTTTTTCGATTTAGTGTTTATAAATGAAAATTATAATAGTCTCGATAATACACACCTATCTATTAGTTATAAATTATATTAAAATTAAAATATTATGTAATTCATTTAAGTAATAAGTGAGTGGGTAACTTTTTTAGTAAAACCTAATAAAAAATCATTATATTAACAAAAAAAAAAAAAAACTATTAATTAATATTTAATTATAATATGATTAATATTATTATAAAAGTAATACAATAATCAACTACTTTAAATCAATGGCCAAGTTGCTGTCCTAATAAAAATAGTAGAAAACAAAATAATATATTACTATAAAATATTTTTAATACAAATATGCATAGGTTATAGGTGCTTATATAGTTATATACATTATACAAGTACAAAAGCAATTTACATGACGGAAAAAGTAAATTAAATTATTTTTAAAGTGTGATTGGACGTTAAAAACATATTCCGAATACTTGTAAAAAGTATTCAAAATACTGTATTAAATACTTTCAAAAAAAAGTATTCCGAATACTGTATTTGAAATACTACCCAAGTCTGTCTACATTCATATAATGTAATTATGTAACTTATACAGATACCGAACTACCGAAGCTACAGCATAAGATCTGATCAAGTGTAATATATGGGGATCGAAAATTGATGCATTTTGCTTTTTTTTTGGAACTTTTTAGACGATGCTTTCCTGGCCACAAATGTGTTTCATTAGCATGTGAATCTGAACAACTAATTTTTATTCTGTATTGTTTGATGTTTATTACTTTTTAAGTTATTTTTTGACATTTTTAGGTTATTTCCCCATATTTTTAGTCATTTTCAGATTTCACATTAGTTCATTTCTTATTGTTTCTTGTAGATAACTTACTTAAAACTTTGAAATTACCATGGACTACGATTATTACCTATCCGATTTTATCTCACCGATTACAGTCGTCGTTATCGTGTTGTACCTAGTGAATATTATTACCTAAAAATTTTATTGTTTTTTCGTAATATTTAAATGCTGAAAATTTTTTATTTAATTCTTAAGGAAATTTTTTATAATTTGTGTTATATTTTAAGTAATTTTTAAGTTTTGATATAAATGTATACAGAATTTTATAGTAAAATAGAGTACAATTTAAAAAAATATATATTTTTATTAATTTAAAACAAATATTTGTAATTTTTTTAGGTCAGTTTTTAATGTCATCAACTTCCAAACCTTAGTGATATGTAACTATAATCTGTATCATATTTATTAGATAAGTAAAACAGTATAATGTACAAACTGCAATATAATTTTTATTTTTTTAAGTAAAATTTTACATTTTTGCAGTATGCATGAGTATTAAATTAATCTCGAACAATTCTTATTGAATACACGTAATTTCCATAACATTTTTAATTTTTTGGTAAAACAATAGTTTAATACATTTAAATTTGGTAAATTATTATTAATCATTAAAATACGTACCTAATAAAATATTTTTAATTTTTGATATACTGAAAACGGAATGTTAAATATTAAATTAATTGCTAGTAAGTACACTATGCTTACTTAATATATTATACAATAATTATTTCCAATTTTCAAATTTCTGTATGTAAGTCTTCTGTGGAAAAATGGAAAATCATTTATTCTCAGATATATAAAGACACTAAATAAACGATTTCTTTATTAATATAGTGAAAACTTCCTATAGCAGACACTGAGACACTATCATAGAAAAATTTAAATAAGTTAATCATATTAAAGGATATCTACTAATAAAAAGTATTTATTCTTGGAATTTTATGCCTGGGAATTTAGAAGTGTCCACTATTGGAGTTTGACCACTATTAAGGGATGTTTGTAGTAAAAAGAGTTTTCACTATATTACTATATTCTATAAAAATAAGTATAATGTATATTGAAAAATTTAAAGCATTCAATTGGTAAATAAGAATTATAATAAATACTATGGATATTAGCTTTTTCATATAAAAAAGGTATAACCACCCTAAAAATAACCATTTTACGATTAAAAATTAAATTCGTTGGGTTCTATTACAGGAATTACATTGATCATCTTCATATGACATATGAAATCATCGCTCTTTTTTGTGTAGGTATTAAATAATTAGATAAATAATTTGTCTATTGTACCTTGAAGCATAGCATATAGATTATAGATATAATATAGGTTTTAAATATTACATTTATAAAAAGAAAATAATATTTTACGAATAGGTTTGTTGTATAAAATACTTACATATTAAATTATCTTATGAGTAGCAAACTACCAAGTGTAACTATAAATATTATAATGTAAGCAATAGATGGTATTGATAAACTAATATTTTTTTTTAATTTATTAAATTATTTAGTAAGTACCAAAAAAAAAAAATATATATATATAACAATAATTAGTAAAATTCTACGTTAAAATTTTTAGTCTTACCTAAAAGAATTTTGTTTTTTCCTGCAGATTATTTTGAAATTAACTGGGAAATACTTTTAATTATCAGGAGTTGAGGGGATTTTTAGTACATGAATGAAAGAATTTTAAAATTTGTTATTGCCATAAAAATAAAAAGATTTTTACAAGAATTCGTGAAAACATTAACCTGAAATTTTTAAAATGTTGTAATGGAGCATTATAAATAAGTATTTCTGCTTTTACATTTAAATTTATTCATTTAAAATTATTATTAATTATTTTTTTAAATTTACGAAATTGTGCATATATTAATAGAACCTATACATTTCTAAATAAATTTTATAATTTTAAATTTACAAATTGTTATTCAATTAAGAGTTCCAGTTTTAAATAATATGTAAAATATATATTATATTTTTATAATTGTAATTATAAATTGTTTATTATTTTTAAATAACAAAGAAATAAAATAGCATCACTTAAAATAATGAAAACTATATATTTATAAAATATCATTTATTGTATAAGATTTACAAAAACATATCACACAAATACATTTTAGTCTATGAGCGGAGCGATTTTTATATTGGTTTCCAATTATGGTTTTTTGTATATCTGACGTCTTCCTTAGTAGCAGTAAAAATGCTTTAATCTCCAACTTGAGGGTGGTTTCAGGTAAAAAAGTGAATTCACTTATGTCTTTAGGATTCCCTACGCGTTTCTAAAAGTTAAAAGTATTTCTCAGTTCATTACAAAATAATGTTGCAGGAAAAAACCCTCAAAGTAGGTAAAAACGGGCATTTTTAAGAAAAACTACAATTTTACCAATTATGTTTTGTTTTTTCGTTGTTTTATAAAACTGAATTACTGTATTTTTCAATTTGTCATAAAATATTTATGGTAGAAACTTTCATGTATTACATAATTTTCAAAATTATTTAACACTTTTTGTAAGTTAATTGAACTATTATTTAACTTGATAGTATAGACATAATCAGCATTTAAATTTCGGTAATTTACATTCAATTTTTAAATTATAAGATTATAATAAAACAATAAATATCTTTGAGTTTAACGATAGGTTATAATTTATACTCTCTATAACATTGAAGTTAACATAGTCACCCTACGGTCTCTAGTCTCTACGTATAATTATGCTATACAACTATACTACTATACAAGTATATGTATAGTGTATCATACTATCATAGTACAGGTTTAAAAAAGTTTTAAATGTGTATATGATATAACATAAACAGAATTATAAGATGAAGTACTTATGCGTTGACAAAAATGTCGTCAAATATTTCAATTGATAGAATAGGCGCACCGCGCACATGCATGGTGCTTGTGATTGTCTTATATAGCATCTCTAGGTTTTGAACAAGCACTCCCTGCCAGTTTGGATTTTGAATTTTTACTTAAAAATTGTTTTTAATATTTATGTATAAAAATTAAATAATTATTCAACAAATTTAGGTACTAAAATCGAAAACTATCTTTTAAAAGTTATTATAATACTGTTAACAGTATTTTATTGATTTATGATAAAATTATTTATTTATTTTATTCGTTCAATGAAATGTAATTTTTAAATTTAAATGATTACTATTTAGTACTACGTGTGGAATATAGGTGGATCACTGGGATAAGTATGATCCAATAGAAAATTTATTTTAGCGCTATCTTTATAACTTATTTATTCCCATGTATGTGTTTTACTGGGTTTAAATTAAAAAAAAATAATTGTTAACAAAAAATATACAACAGCTGTTTAAGCCTCCAATCTCCAAATATTATTAATATAATTTGAACAATATGATATCTGGTAACATTTAGCAGTAAATAGCCTTAGCCTTGGATGTATGGAATATCCGAATATTACATATTATTTTCATATCCATGTTCCATAAACTACAATTAGTATGATTTCTATATTTTAAATAAAATATATCATGGTAAAATAATACATTAGATGACCTACTATTTAAATAAAAATAAAATCAATGATTAGTATACAATATAGGTACAATAGGAACATCCATATATTAATTGTAATATTATCATATTTTACACAAAGTGATTGCTCTCCCATATTTTTTCATTTAATAATAGATTTAATAAAATTCTAATTTTTGGAAAATTTTAGTATTCTTAAGAACCAAACTTAAGAATTTTTATACTATTTAAGAAAAATCATGTGTCGATATAAATTTTTTTCATATAAAAAACACTATTTTTGACTGTAAATTGTTAATTACATAATTTTTTTGAACATTTTTTTCAGTATTTAAAATGTTTATTAGTTTTTAACTTAGTTAACTTTATATATTAATGATAAAATTCTTCAATTGTCTAAAGTATAAATGATATTTAGTCTAGTATTATTAGACATTTTATAATAAAATCGTAATAAATTAATACAATTAATATAGATTATTATAATATTGTTATTATAATGATCACTTTAATTTCAAAATAACTAGATCCTCTAAACTTACTGGCTATTACTTATTTATTACAATAAAATATATATATAATATATAATCACTAGCTATTGATATGCTTAGATGCTAGGAACTCAGAAACTATCCGTTTAAATTTTTATTTATAAACCTACAGAATTTAAAAAAAAATCATCCCTTACACCAGGGGTCACCAAAAATATTAATTGGTGACCCTTGTTCTTCATAATATTAACAATAAAAAAATATGAATTTAAAAAAAATTTTTTATCACCTCAAATAACATACGAATTTTAAATATGTGAAATTATGGTTCTTAGACAAATCACAAATTTATGTATCTTATATAATTTTTATAAATTCTAAGTAATACTTTATATACTTGAATGTTAGACATTTCCACAGTGATCACACGAGTGAATACTATTATACTCGAAACGAAAACCTGCAAGTCGGCAACTACCTATACATATATTATATGTGATCTATTAACGAATAAAAATATAAAATACTTGGTGCAATATTATTATTATACTATTTGTATATTTTATTAATAATATTATTAGTACGTCTGAAATGACTCAACTAAAAATATACGTAATAATTTATATTTTCAACCCATATAAATAGTATGTCTATATTAAAACTAACCGTGCACATAGTGATGTGCAATAGATAACCAGAACCGACTTAGGGAGGCATGACGCTAACCAAAGTATGGCAATGGTATGATGGGAAATATTAAGACAATTTTTCACACACACACGTCATCATAAGAACATTATTTGTGACATGATAAAATCTTGCAAAACGTATTATAAAATAGTATAGGCATGTCGTATCGTGTAATGACCGTCGTCGGTGGCGAGCCCGCGTTGTAAGGTTCGTAGCAACGGTTCCGGGTTTACGTATTGTCGGCACGGCGCTCACACGCCGGTGGCCGCCAACTGACACCACAGCGTTTCTTGGGTCGGGCGATCGTGCGGCGCGCGCGGAGGCGGCGGCGGCGGCGGCTAGGCGTATATATGATGCGTATAATGTGTATATACCTATATACATATAAATATATATATATACGTGCGTACATACATAATACATATATATATATATACATAAAATATTATATATGTATGTGCGTATATTATATATATATATATATATATATGTATACGGTACGGGCAGGCCGACGAGGGTATAAGCGAAGCGGAATGTATATAGGGAGAGCAGACAGCTCCGGGCGGCGCATTTGTGTCCGCCACCGCCGTCGCCACCCTACCGCCCGCCACCGCACCACAATCGCCGACACCACACACAAGCGCGCGCTTATACACAGACCCTCTCCTCTCTCCTTTTCGCAGCCGCAGTCCCCCGCACGCGACCCGTCGCGGCTCGCACTATATATACAGTATACACACCGCCGCCGGCACCACCGCCACTGCCGCGGCCGACGTCGTCACCGCCACCGCACTATATACCATTCATACCGCGCGCGCGACGTCGACGGCGGCGGCGGCGGCACATATAGCGCGGCGCGCAACACCAAACTCGCGGGACGCTATTAGCCGCTTCTCGCCTAATCGGTCGCCGACGGGACGACGACGCGCGGCGGACACTCACTCGCGCCCCACTCGCATGCACACTTCGATGATATGATATTATACGCATCGCCGTCGTCCGCGCGCGTCACAATAACAAATGATATATCATTACGATTATAACGTTGTACAGCCAATAATGCCATCGCGGGCCCGGCGTATCGTATTATTTTAGCCCTACAAGTTAGGTGCCCTCCTATTATATCGCATACGTTATACGTTTATAATATTATATTATATTTGCGTGCGTGAGCGGAAAATATTTCCAAACTAAATAATAATAATATTATGTAGGTACACGCGCGCATATATATATATATATATATATATTATAATGCATGTATTATATTTCGTGCGCGACGTTTTTATTATTATTATTATTATTATATTTTTTCACCGTAATATTTTGGCTTTAGGTACCGATAATATACGGAAAAACGACGAGAAAAAAAACATATATACACATATAATATACATTATACATTCTATATTTTATATATATATATATATATATATGTTATAAAAACCTTATCCCTCGTGTGCATATTTATATATATATACCAACGGCTCTCTCTCTCTATATATATACATATACATTATATATATATATATAGATATAATATAAGTGTGTGCGGTGTGTGGTCCGATCGATCGGGGCGCCATCGACGGTAGCGTGCTTTCGGCCCGTCTGCTGGTCGTCGTGCCGTGTAATTATCAAACGCTGCCACCGCGCTAGACCGCACAGTCACTACCACTACCATCGTCTCCGTCGACACCACCGCCGCCACCACTTTCACCGTCACCACCGCCGCCGCCGCCGAACCACTACCGTCACCGTCACCTCCGCATCCGTCGTCACCACCAACCGCCTCCGCAACACCACGCAGCCGACACCGCCGCCACCAGCACACTCCTTCACGTCGCTACCAACGCAGAAATACGCACGCATAACCGACCTCGGGGCACAATGTTTATTGCTCACCCACGAGTATTATTCAACGGCCGCCGCCGTACACGCTGCACACTTCTGTGTCCCCACCGCCGTTATTAAAAGTCAAACTTTCGAGAGAGCAAAAAAAAAATAGTAATAACAACAACAACTGCAGCAGAATGTGTAAGAAATTTCACGAGGACGAGACGCCGGCAAAACACCTAAAATATGTGTCGTCTCTCGCATCGACCGTAATATCATAGTATAATACATTGTATTGTACCGTATAGTTAGAGTTAGAGCTCGTAGATATACGGGGTCGGTGTCATATTATATCCTCTGGACTGGTACAAAATGACTGACGATTTTATTTTTAAAATAACATTAACTTCAAACCTAACACTCAAGTACCTATACTTATTACTGTGTAAGTCACTCAATTTTATACGAGTCTGATTCCTTGTGTATATTACTTGACATGCAAGTCTGTTCAGAATGTTCATATCAAACTCTTTAGTTGTTACAAATTAGTGGTCGAGATGACGAATTCACTGAACCATTATAATACGACATACACTTATTATGTAGTATGTATTATTACACAGTGAACACCGACCTCTTTTTATGACGTTTCTCCGTTAAAACAAACGCTGTGCTTAACACGACTATTGTTTTTAGATATATGGGAAACCGCACCCCCCAAGAATTTTAGGCCATATTATTTTTTATACATAATAATAACAATAATGCATCCACATTTTGATCTGTCGATAAGTAATTTATTGTTTGGGTAAAATTGTGTGACTTGGCTAGTCTGTATTGTCATAGATAATCATGACATGTGCCATGTATACACACTAAAAATGTACAGAAGGGCTATAGCTCCCTCTCCCCCCACAGAAAAAATAATAACTGATCACCCTACGTCTATGAATAACATGTTGTGTAAACTTGCAAACTTTTGTTGTGCCAAACACCATTGACAGTAATGTATGTATTATTGAAAATTAAACCTAAATTCCAAGTGTATATGATCTCAATAATAAAAAATAAATTTGCATTTGGTTTATTTTTATTTTTATTAGTAAAATTCACTAAAATTAATGGTTTTATATGTATATAATGTATATAATGTATTAATGCTACAAACTATTTTTTTCAATTACCACTCAGACAATAACATTTTTTTAAGTTAAATCATCTTCTTGAAGAATAAATAAAAACAAATAAAATCTAATCGTTTTTATCGTTACCAAAAATATTCGTAATAGGTACCTTTATAAGTTCAACAATGTATTAATATTTATTAATTCGCATATTATTTTAATACTTCATGGATAAAAATTCAAATGGTGGAGTGGAAACTGTTTGCTTAAAATAACTGGTTAACTTTCAGGCAGTTGCTAATGATCCAAAGCAAAAAACAAATATTATTTTTTAAATATCATTAGTCTTATACAAGTAATTTTTTTTATCAACTATATTTTATCTTCATATACTATTAATAAATTGTAATTTAAAAACTCGTGTCATAAATAATTTTTGGAAGCAATATTAACAATAACAATTTTCATCTTACAACATGCATATATGCTTTGTCATAATTTAAAAGGAATTAAACTTAAATCCTGCAATAAAAAATATAAACATTTTTTACTTAAATGGTAAATTTGAAAACTAAAAGTTAGGGGGTAAAATTATGTTTTTGTATGCTAGGTATTGGTGATGTTGTATGTAACTAGCTGTTTTTTTTTATTTTTGCAGTAGCCCATTATATCATTATCTCAAGGTATATATAATAATACATACGCAATTATGAAACGACGTATCGTGAGTCGGGTAAATTATTCTGTGTAAATAATCGATAATTTTTAACAATTTGCAATTTTTACACATACGCGATAATTTTATGTATATTAAATAAATATAATAGTAGCATAGAGTCTTAGCGTATACTTGACGAATTCGATACGAAATCGTAGAGTTGACAATATAATATTATATTATACAGTATTATTTACAATCACAGATAATAATAGCGTTTTAGGGGTGGCTAGGATTTCTGCAGAATTTCAGCCTTTCGAAATGTCTGAAAAATCGTCCGGAAATTTTTATAAAACCCAGAAAAGTCGCTCTGCTGTACAATGGTCGAGTGTATCTCGTCATTGAATAGGTAATGGATATGTTAATAATTTGATTTCAATGAGAAATAAATCATGTATAATTGCATACTAAAAACAATTCTGAAAGGATTCGGTAGGTGTAGGTGCCTCCATTCGTAAAGATTTTTTAGAATTTATTTATATTATTATAACAGTATTACCTACGTAATAAGGGATTGAATTACTTTTTGTAAAAAAACGTTTATTTCATATTATATAATATCAGTTTTATTATTTTTATTATAACTTATAAGTCAATACCAGCGTATAGTAGAACTATGTTAACAAGTTGAAGTTATAATCTAAATTAAAGCACCAATTATTAATATATTTTTTTTAAATTAAAACATAATAACTTAAATCCTTTTTTTCATTTAAATATTCAATTTGAAAAAATTAGAACTTTAAATGTTTTTAAAAAAAAAATAGTGCTCGTCTTATCGATATGTTTATAATAACAGTATAACAACTAAAAGTATCTTATAACCCTATAATTACCTATTGGCTATTATAAATAAAATATAAACTACCGGTTGTACACTTGTACTCAACTAAATGTATTTTATATTTATTTTTCTATACATACCTACTGAAAACATAAAAAATAAAAATTTCTAATTTCAATTGAAAAGTGCACATATACTGTATAGGTACAACGTTCAAATTGGTATTCGGTATAGGTACATACTTTCTATTAGAGAGATAATTTTTCGATTTTCTCAATATTAATTCTCCTTTATGCAAGGAATATTACTAAGAAATTGTGAAAATTATACATGGCGATGGCGTAGATGCATGCACAGGTTCTTATGATATATGCAGTCGATATCGATGGTTAATTTGCAATAGGTACCTATATAATTTAAAAAAACCGAAGAATTCACTGTGCTGTATAAAATAATTCGATTGTACCTAGCATTGAGTAAAGTTAGTGTTATTGCAATGGATGTTTTAAATTCAATGACAAATCATTATGTACCAACAGACGATAGACGATTCTGAGCAGAGACAGCGTGTCAGTTTCTATTCTTAAGAATATTTTATAAGACGAATATTTATTTATATATGGTAAGCATACTACTATTAGTATTCATTATTATATTAGTAATAGGTATAGATTGAATTAATTATTGCAAAAACCATTGCAGAAAATATCATATTAATTTATTAATTATTATAGATTATCGTTATTTGACATAGCTTATAAGTTATAGGTAAGACAATGACGGTTACCGACGACCATAGAATGGCGTGAATTGATTCATGGTAAAATTGTAAAATTACCTAACCTAAAAACAATCTAAATATTAAAAAAAAAATTATATATTGTGTTTAAAAATTAAGTATATAATATGTAATAACAAAGTTTTAAGCTTCAATAATTAATATTTTTCAATTATTACAAAATTTTTTACACATTTTTATGATTCCAAGCAATTTTACCGTAAATATTTCTTTTTTCGTTTAGTTTTTTTTTATACTTTTTATTATCGAAATACGTATTCTGGAATACCATTTCATCTATTCAATTACGTATCCTGAATATGATATAAAATTATAAACCTTTATCAAAGTTTTTTTATTTCAATATTAAATTCTAAATTTTAAATAGATTATATTGTGGTAGAATTTAAATATAAATTAAATATTCTATTTTAAATTATATTAAATTTATTACGTATTATTATTGTTAGGACTTGGGAAAAAATAAAAATGGTTCTTGAAGATATTGAACTATAGGATAAACTTGAGGACTTTATAAGATGCTCAAAACATTTTTGAAGGTTGATTTTTATACATATAAATTCAATATTTATCTAATTATCTTAGTATCAATGTATAGTTCCTATTCTATAAAAGATACTGTTTTATACACAATATACTAAATACATAATTACAAATATAACTACACTCACGCGTGGCGACAATATAACTGCAATTTACAATACATTTTTAATACAAATACCTATTGAGTGTTCGGCACTAACTCCTGGACTCCTGTCTTTTAAAGATTTACACCGTAACCGTGAGAACAACTGCAACTGTACGCAGACGCGTACCCTGCAAGATGTTCTTTGTTGTGCGAGTTTTTAATTTTATATTTAAATATAACTAGTATTACTGTGGGAGAGGGAGTTACAGACTTCGTTATAGTAATCAATCTTCGTAATAATAATATCAAATATAAAATAGAACCATAATAAGATAACTTATTTCTTAGATTTCCTTTATGTATTGTATAAATATAATTTATTACATTAAGTACATTTTTTCGGATAAAAGCGGATGGCAGAGAGGTGTTACTGGTTGTATGGACCGAGAATAACAACGTGCGCTGGCGCACGCGCGAATGCTTACAATAATTTTTATAATTTAAGGACCTAGGCACAATATAATATAATAGCTCAGTATTTTAGTCTGGTGACAAATAAATGAGTCATACATATATATATAATTGATAACAAATCAATGATTGTCGATTTATTTGAATTTTGTATACTTATATAAAAAATGGAGCATATTTTGTATGCCTCTGTAAAACCTGCATCCATCACAGCAACGTAGTATTGCAGCTAACCGAAGTCGGACGTATATGATACAAAAAAAAAATAGTAGTACCCAAGCACACCCTGGACCCCTTCACACCACCTATGATGCCCCTGCCTTAGATTATTATATTATTAGAGCTAAAGTACTAAAGTGCATATATATATACAAATATATTATACATTATACGGAGTGATTTATTTAACGTAGTACACTCATTATTAGAGACAACACTTACGTATTATAAAAAATATTTCTTTTACATAATTATAAATTGTTACGTAACAACATCTTTAAAAAAACAAAAATATTTTTAAAGTAACAATTTTTAAGCTGTTTATTCTGGAAAAACAAAACACAGTTTTAATTTCATATTTTAAAGCAGAACATTATTCAGAATAGGTATTTCAATCTATAAAAATTAAATATTGGACAGTTTATTATTAATTAATAACTATAATAGTATTTAAAATTTAGATGAGCAGAGTAGTTAGTGGACTAATATTTTAAGGGATATACATCCGTGTGAGTAGAGGTAGAGTATTAAATATACTTATATACTTACGTATATCACAAACTACTCGTCAAAGATTCAATTTTTATATATATAATTACTACAAAAAATACAGTCATTAAAAAATTTATTTTTCTTAGAAAAATCATTCAAAACTATCTAAAAGAAATATTTTCAAAAATGTTGAAAGTTTTTGAAATAATGAGGATTTTAGGTTAAATGGATCGCTGGGTATAGGTATATTATTTATAGTTAAATCGGTGGTAATAACTGGTCAATACCTGTCTAAGTTTTTATGAGCTAATCATTATGACCCTAATATGGTTAAAATACCAGAACTTGTTTTTGTTCAGCTTTGTCATCATACGTCATTATTAGTTATCATTACAGCTCAAGTGTTACATCTAGAAAACAAATTGCGTATTTGTATTATAGAATATAAAATAGATATTTAAAGTATAATATGTAATATTCACGATTTGAAATCATTCTTATTAAAACTACAGCAATTTATAATTTTATATACTTTTACATTTTCTCTAGTTTTTATATTTATATATATATTTTGATGTTAGATAGGTAATTGATTGTGTCTGCAACCTACGTGTATGAGTGTCGTAATAACTACTAATATTATTGCGAGCACATTTCAAAAATTAAACCCAGAAACGACTGTGGTGATAGGTTGTTAAAACTCAAAATATTGTCGGGCGCTATTTTATTTTTGTTTCAATAAATTTTAGTCTTTTAGATATAAATAGTATAATAAAGCACATAGGTACTATAATTACAACATTAGAAAATAAGGTATGTATAATTGATACAGAACTTAGCTATAAGTTCATTGTTGGATATTTAATAGAAAAATTAATATTTGTAAATGGCATAGGTGTACCTATCGTAAAAAACAAAATTTGTACTGTGATAGAATAAAATTCAGGATTTATTGGTTTTTAATGTATTCGTATAATCAATAACATTATGATTGGCAAACCACTTTTTAAACACTAAGTGTTTTATCTAATAAATTTAAAAAGTTAAATAATTATAATTTTTTTGTTTTTTTTTTATGATTTATTTTGGTATAAGCTTCATATCTTTTTGAACCGATTTTATTCAATAACTAATTATTTTTAAAATATACTTGACTATACTCCGGCCCACGAGAGACCACTTCTGGGCGGCGACCAAAATTCGTCCGTTCTCGCGTATTCCTAAGTATTTACGGCGGCACTAGGTGGTAGAGTGGGAGAAATGTGGATACGAAACCGCGGAGCTTAATCATTTGTATGCGCGAAGGAGTAGTGCTCTCTCGTGGGCTGAAGTATATAAACTAATATATAATATGTATATTAAGATACATTTTATAAGCTTATCAACTTAAGTGGTAGAATCAATAAAATTATGATTGTAATAAAAATATTTTAATTTTGATAATGAATTAATATCTAATAAATTGTATCTATTTAAATAAATCATCAATTAGGAATTATAAAATAAATCAATAATATTAACTGGAAATTGGTATCTGAAAAATATCTACAGATTTTCAGCTATTACATAAAACAAAACAACAGGTGTAAGTATTTACCATAATCATCAAAGGCCTCACCAAAAATATTGCCCAGGGCCCCAAAAGTCGTCACTGTCACTTAAAACTGTCTTCGAATATTAATATGCACCAATTCCATCGGTTAAAATATAACATTCGTGTTTAGTCGTTATAAAAATAATCTTGAGACCGAATAGGTAACATTTAAACATTCAAAATATATATATTTTTTAATGCTACACAGAATTCGAATATGAAATTACCCAAAATAAATGTTCTCACTTTCACAGGTCGTTAATTATTTAATTTTAAATAATACTTATGTACCCACATAACATATTAGTTATATGTCCGTTTCCTTCATATTTATGACTGAGCCTGACCTAACTTGTCATAATGATTTCAAAGTATAGGTAGCCAAGTGCGTCACAAATTAGATTCATAAGATCAAAATTTAAAATCTGTTAACTTTATATGCATTTACTTCTATATTTGCAAAATAGGTGAGTACCTATATTGATTATTTTTTATCTCAATTCGTGAATAAATGAATAAAAAATTAAATAAATTATATTTTATACTTAGTTTTGGTTTGAATAAATGGAACGATAATATTTTTACACAACTATTTTATACTTATAAAAAATCTATTGTTTTATTCATTTGTCAATATAATGTTCCAATAAATTCTATTATATTAAACGGATATATAAAATTTACTGAAAACTATATTATGCCAGGTTGGTGATTAAAAAAAAAAAATCAGTATCCTTCAGGGTACCTATAAAAAATGTTTTTATATTTAAACCTATAAAAGAAACCATATTATATTAAAACAATGTCCATAAATATAATATTATGTACCTACTTAAATAAATTATTGATCATTAGTCATTAGGTTCCAGGCTTTAGTAGTTTTGTTATCACAATTTAAGTAATCAATATTAAAGTATGTTTATGTATTAATTTGTATCTGAAATTTAGATAAAACAAATGCTGGCTTTTTTTCTAAAACCAAATTCATAATAAATTCAGATGATATTTAAATATGGAAATACGTAGATATTAAAATAAGAAAAAACTAACAACACTAAAATATTTTTCAAAAAAAATACATTGATAAATGGTGCAAACAAAGGTCGTACAAGAAGTATGTTTTTAATAGTAATAGTAATAATAAAAATAAACATATTTTATAGTTTTTTTTTACCTATTTGTGTTAGTTAGAAGAGAAGATTATAAAGTAAAGTTTGGTAAGACTTAACAAATCCAATGAATTCCCATTACATTTTTAATTGGACCTATGAAATGTAATGTCTTACACTCTGCGGGTACATAATATGTTCAAAATATCGAGCAAACACTAATATTTATAATCAATGGTTATATATATATAAGTTAGAACAGCGGTTCCTAAACTTTCTTAGCCTTGGAGCGTTTTTTTAAGTAGAAGTTTATCGTGGAGCCCCCAAGAAATATTTAATGCTAATTTTTATCTGTCTGTGTTCTGTGTAAAATCATTGTAATATTACAAACAGAGCCCTTGATAAGCCATTGTGGAGTACCAAGGGCTCTACAGAGCACAGTTAGGGAACCACTGAGTTAGTTAGAATTATAAATATGGATATAAATACCAACAATACTTTTTTTTTTTAAATATATATTCTACATAAATGATGGTTGAAGATAATATTAAAGCATATGTAAGTAAAACACAATACAAAAGTTTTTTAAAACATACCAGATAGAAAATTATTTGTTTTAAAAAAATAATTAAAAGTTATAAATATTATAATGACGTGTTGGGCAAATCATAATTAAATAAATCTCAACGTTTCACATGTAATTTTTCTTAAGATACTAACTAAAATGATGCATAAATAACACAAAATTTAAAATTAACATTTACTTATTTCAAATAAAACATTGTACCTATATTTGTACAGGTATTTTAACTACAAAGATCATAATTAAAATAGAAAAATGTATTGAAATAAATAATTTATATCACTAAATCCTTTAATAAAATGTAGTGTATTTCCTACTCAAATGTTTTTAATAATTCTAATATTTACCAATAATATTTTAAAATATAAAAAAAATAATTTAAATAATAAAACCAATATCACAATATTTGTATAAAATTTTTTCAAACCTATTCCATAATATTTATAAGTATCATTATATATTTTATAGTACATATACATTAATGGAATGTAATTAAAAAATATCTCAATCTAAAAAAATTAAAAAATGACTAATAACTTAAAAACACTAAAAATTTAAGTATTTAATTGATACTAATTTGTTAATAATTTTACTTTATAGATAAATTAAAAAAATACAAATTATACATCTGGAAAAAATGTAAATACTTTTTTGGTTTGTACTAAAAAAAAATATAAAATAGCTAGTTAAATATATAAATAATTCAATATTTTTAAAAAGCAATACTTAATTGGTAAATGTCAATGTTTCAAAGATGTTAGTCTTGTTGTGTGTACTTGATATTTATGTTATAGTATTAAATAGTTTATGTTAATTTTTAAAAATAGTAAATAATTATCTACTAAATATATCATCATACATATGAATTAATTATACTCTGGTTTAACCCAGATGTATTTTAATTCCTTGTCATTATATTAAATCTCTTAAAATATATCCAGTAATTTGAATGGCTTATTTAATTATACTATAAAGTAGTTTGTCCATGAAAAAAAAACATTAAAAAGCTTATAACTATATAAATATAAGTTCTCAGCTTTAAAACTTTCTGAACAAATAACACTGTAAAATATGTTAGTTAGTTTAAAAAGTGTTTTTTGTGTTGACAATATGTTACAGTTGTTGAATATCTTGTAGTGTTTCATGAAATCGGTTGATTTTGTGATATTTGTCTCGTAATTATAGACAAACTCAAGTTTCTGTTGTTGTTTTAGTGGGTTTAATAAATCGTTTGTTTTTGTTGTGCTATTTACTGTCCTGAAATCATAAATGAACAAATTGTAATCCGACCAATAATGGTTTTGAAAATATAGTTATACGGTTTCAGCAGTGATGTATATCATTATCAGTTAAGTATATTATTAGCACACAGTTAGTTAAAACTTATATATTTCTTGTAATATTTAAATAAAAAAATAAAAAAATGTTAATTTTCAAAAATTATATTCAATTTAATTCATATACTATAAAAATTAAGACAGACACAGAAAAAATTCAGCAAATCAACCATAAGAAACTAAAGATAGTTTTTATAATTTAAAAAAAAAACCAACTAGGTAATAAATAGTAAATATAATAAACATAATCTAACTTAAACCACCTGAATTCATGTGTAATATAATATATTTGATTTGTACTTTAATTTAAATATATTATTAGAGCAGTGTTTCTCAAACTTTGTGTTATGGCAACACACTATTAAAATTTTTCATACTTTGCGACACACAATAAAAAAAAAAAAAGCACAATAACTATACAGTGTCAACAAGGTTTGTACAACTTCCCACAAAATGTTTGAACTTACCTGACGACACACCGGTTGAGAAACACTGTATTAGAGTATATTACATTACACATATTACATATATATTATGAATAAGTATATTATGTATTTAAAGTTATTTAAAAGAATTGATACGGATAATTTATAATTAAATATAAATTGTATGAAATATATACTATTTTTTTTAATAATAGTATAATTTTAATTAATATAATACACAAGTATATTATATATTTGATATTATTTTTGTTTAATTTACATTATTAAGATAATTTTCCTATTATCCCATTATTAGGAAACATAATTTTATAAATAATTGACAAATAATAGTAAACATATATATAGACTATTAAGTATAGCTAATGAATCTTACTTAAAATTTATGGAACCGATTAATCATTCAAACCATTCAATATTATCTCAAACAGGATATGAAGATTAAGTAGGTACTTATTTTGTTATGCTCACTTTGGTGCAGAATAGTAATTTACTATTTTTATAAACTTGAAAGTAGTGATAAACTATAACATTTAATTAATAAAATCTTGAAATAGGTCTTATAAGTTATAATTAAAATTATTAAATTACTTCAATATTCTTTATGATTATTTGTATTTTCTTTTATACTAATAAGAATAATTATCAAAACATTCAAACTTATTTTAGTTAATAAGTCAAGATAAACTAATAAGTAATAAATAATAGGTATAAAATTCTATTATAAACTTAAATTTAAAAAAAAAACTTAGCCAGTAAATCGGCACAATTTAAAAAATGTTTGAATACGCTCTATATTTAATACCCTTGGCTAATGAATAATTTTCTTTATAAGAATACTGGTATATTATTTAATAGTATATTAATTAAATTTGATACCTATCTTGTATTTTTAATTGCAATTATTAAATGTTCTTAACAAAAACATTATGCTTCTATTTTTCTAAATTATTAATATTTTTAATTTTTATAAGTATAGTTAGGCATTAATTGAATATTCAAAAATTAGTTAACTTAACACAACAGAAAAATATTTTGTGATTGCAAATGATAAAGGCCACATTATTAAACATTATATCTGTTTATCTAGAGTTACAGCTTACTATGTACAAAATAGTAAATTTTGTTTAAAAATATATATATGCCCATCATTTTAAGTTATAAAGATAAATTCCACACCACTTTATATTATTTTTTAGTTATTTAACTTTATTGCATGTACTTACTTTTAGAATTCACATTGTATCAGGTTTCATACGTTTACGATTTGGTTCTCTAGGTTCAGCTTCCATTACTTTTAAACGACTGTTGTATACTTTGTGATCATTTAAACACTAAAAATAGTTAATTAAAATATAAAAACACAATTTAAAAAATTCAATGCTGATATATTTTAGTAATATTACATTAATAGCTCGTGTAGCACTTTCCAAATTATCATAAGTCACATAACCATAGTTCTTGCCATCAATAACATTAATATTTCTTAACCCTTTAAACATTTTAAAAGTATCTTCTAATAAGCGCATTGGAGGAATAATTGGTTTGCACACAAAAAATAATCTATAACATATATACAGATGAAATAATAAAAATATTAGATTAAAATTATTTACTACCTGAATGAATTATCTGATGATGGCAAAAGAACTTTTTCATTTCCTCTTTTTGGTGCTAATGGTGAACTATAATCATCCGCCAAGCATAAAGAAGCTAAATAACATGTTAAAAAATTATTAATATAAATATATAAATAATAGTTATTTGTTTTACCAGATGTTAGGTTACTAGCATTTTTAATTACGGCTAATGCTTTGGTGACAGTACTAGAAAGCACTTCAATATCTTTTGAAATTTTATTTGCTATAGGATCCACTGCTGATGAAATAGATCTAAAATTATATTATTAATTAGCTAATATTACATTGTTATATCAAATAATCTTACATAGGAGTACTACTGAATTCCAATATTATTGGATGACCAGGTGGATATTCAAATCCATTGATTCGATTTACAGCATGTTCAGCTGCTGCAATACTATTATAAATAACTTGAAATATCTTCTTATCGTACATTTGCTAGTTAAAAAATATATGAAAATATAATTAAGCATACAAAATATATACAAGTGTTTGGTAAATACATTATTTTTAATAAGTAATAACTATCAATAAAATTGTTTAATAAGCATCAGGATTTGTGACATAAATAATTAATATTATTACACATCCTATTACGATAATAATTAACTAATTTTAAGACAACACTTTTCCATAATAGAGTAGAATGCGCTTAATTGGGACACATTGGGCGGTGACCTATTTGTCCCCATTATCATAACTAATGAACCGATACATTCGTTCGGGACTTTGCAATCTGTCTAAGTGGTTGTCTTTTTTATGTGGTGTCCCAAATAAGCGGATTTTACTGTATTATACTGTTCTATATTTTAAAGACTAATTATTCACGTGTAATGTTGCAATATGATATTTTAGAAGGATTATTTTTAACTATAACTCAATTTTTAATAATTCAAAGTCCGAGAATAAAAAAAATTGTGCTATCAAGAATTTAAAAATATTAAAATATTTTAAAATTTGTACAGCTACAATTGTAAATAGAATTAAAAAAAAATATTATTTTTTAGTAATTCAGGAAAATCAATTGAATACATACACCAATTTAATTTACTAATATGTATAATTATTAATTAATATTAAAATTTAATTATTTATTTGTAAATACTAAATAGTAAACTAAATAAATGTCAATGAATACATAATATATTATATATATATGTAATGTAAATGCATGTGTGTATATTACCTGTCTTGATAATTCTTTAACTAATTCCAATTCAGGAGCAATATTCATAATTTTATAAACTTCATTATATGAGACAATTGATGAAGTATAAGCAGTTAATACACTAGGTTCATCTCGGTGTTGATGAGATGGAGGTGCAAGTAGTGAGTAACTGCTAGTTGGATCTATAAAAAAAAATAACTTTTCAGTTATTTACATTAAAATAAATAGATAGGTTTATGCTTAAATAAATTGTCAAATTATTATACATAATATTAAGAAATATATAATGATGTAAGTTTTAATTGTTTTAAGTTATTATAAAAGTTCTAAAAGCCAGAACTTTATTCTGATAATATAAAATAACATTGTTAGACCTGAAAATATAATTAAGTTAAACAAGTAGTAAGTTTATTATTTATATCGATAGATTAGTTTTAATTATTTCTCTGCAAACAATATTAACATATAAACATATAATATTATGGTAATACTAAATATTTATATTGATTTACTTTTAGGATCACCATGTCTAGGATAAGATGGAGGATATGCAGATGGTCCATCATCATGTTTGGGTTTAGCAAAAACAGCTTTATAATTTGGTCCACATTCTTCAATAGCTAAAGCAGCAGACGAAGGCCTAAATAAATGAAGCTAATTACATTCTATTCTCTTAGTTTTAATATAAAATATTTTGTTTTTAATTAAAAATGGTTCCTACTTTGAATAAGTTATAAAAGCTATTCCTTTAGATTCTCCAGTATCCTTATTTGTAACAATATGAACTTTAGAGATTTCTCCATATTGACTAAAAGTATTTTCTAAATCTGATTCCTTATCAGTTTTTGGTACAAATACAAATAGTCTATTGTATTCCATTTCTGAATTGCTTCTTATATGGCCAGGGCTATTGAAAAATAACAATATAAACTTAGAAATTGCATCAAATTTAATATAAATATTATCTAAATCCATTGGATAGATACTATTTAAAAATAAACATATTTTATAGTGATCTAATTCAATATTATCATAAATTTGATAAATAATGAGCAACCTGATAAATAAGTTAATTTATTAACAATTATACTATTGTAAGATTTGTATAAAGTACCTGGTGGCCATTAAGACTTTCATACGACGATTAGATGATTCTATTCTATGTCCATTCATTGCTTCAATAGCTTTAAAAGCCTCCGATGCTTTTGAATATTTTATGTATGCAACTCCTAAAATAAATAATCATTGTTTTTACTAAATGGATAATGATTAAAATAAAAAGTCTTAATGTCACTAATAAACTCTGAAATATATAAAAAATGAATTGAATACATTTAAATTAAGATAAGTAAAAATGAATCTAACATATTATATTTCTTAACGTAATACTTTTGTTATAAAATACATAAAATTTTTTCCAGTTTTAAAACCATTAAACAGTTGCTATTTAAAATAATTAAGACCAAATATTACCTTTTACACTGTCACTGTTGCGATCTTTTACAATGTAAATATTTTTTACATCACCAAAATTTCCAAACATCTCTTTAAACTCATTTTCAGATATTGGGTGATTTTTGTCATATAATACAAATATTCGGGAATTTTCTGGGTCATTATTATCATTCTGTTCATCTTTCATTTTAAAAAATTACGTAAAACAAAATATGTAATTTATGAATAAAAATGTTTAAAAATGTGAGATCAAAAATAAATACTATAAAAGTTTAAAGTGAGAGTAATAAATAATTCCTATTAAAAGTTAAACATTTTATGTGGCGTCTTTTATCACTAATCTCTATAATCAGTTTAATCAGTATGACCAAATAAAATAAAGAAAACATGGTGAAAATTTATTGAATTGATATTTTTATTTATAAGCACGGCTTTCTGGTGATATAATGGTTTTACATTATGGACCTATAAAGATCTTTATTCTTTATAGGTCTATGGTAGAACGTAGAACCACAAATTATTTTATTTTTTGTATTCACCCTATGTTTTAATGTTTGTAAGCACACATAGGCCAATTTGCTTAGAAGGACCGAAGTCCCCCTCATAATATATTTCAAAAAGGTCATAATGCTTAATACAACGCAATCGAGAGATTTTTTTTAGCAATTCGAGGACCAGTTCCCCCTGAGCCCACCCACTACCCAGTAATAGGTATTAAATACTTACATGCATTATTAAGCGGATCTTGATACATTTGGGGGGAGGGGGGTCAAGCCTCAGATTAATTAATAAAAATAATTATTAATAACTTTCTATTTAGTTAAAAATCATCTTGTTTATGTATTGTAAAAACACAAAAATAAAAACCAGCCAGCGTTTAGCGTGGGTATAGCAAGTTATTAAACTTATAATATTACTATTGCAATATTATTACAAATACAAAAATAAATAATAAAATAAAAAACTAATGTAGAAAAATTAATAAACTGTTTTATCAAAAAATATTAGTGTTATTATGCCTTTTATGGTAATATATTTGGAAATAATGATACAGAACTGTAGGTACATAACCAGAGTATACATTTAGGGGGAGGGCTAATTAAAAACTTACGGTGGGCTTGACCTGTATTGTTTATTCGAGAGAAGTAGAATTTTTTGTAAGGCCTAATATTTTCCTTTTTTTAGTTTATTTCCCAGTATTTTTAATTAAATTCTATCATACAATCTTTGAAAACCTTTTAAAAAATGTTTCAGGCGAATAGCATTATTAAAGAATCAATTAACTTCAAAATCAAAATTAAAATTAAAATTAAATCAACTTTTTTATAATTTTTTTTTAAATAAATATATTTTTATACATATATAATATACAATTTACTAATATGATATCAATATTCAATATCAGTCGATCGTTAACGTTCGCCGTGAGTAGACGTGCGTTACCTCCGTCCGTTATCGCCTTTCGCTAATGGCATTTTATATCCAGTTTTAAATATGCTACGTAATACTTCAAAACGTAACTTATCATCATCGTCTACCAAAAACAGCAAACAAAAAAGCAAATTATTTATTTCTCCTAATTGATACGGCTCTCTCTCTCTCCGGAGGTGTTCAGTCCTCCGTCCATCAATATGCCATCTCAAGATCAACCCAACACACCTTAGGCCAACATAGAGTCATCCCCAATGGTCAAAATACAGACATCTCCCTTTTACGTAAGTGAAGGCTACGTATTCTCTACGCTCAACAATGATCTTTTTGATATAATTGACCAATCGAGCATTCAATTTAAATCAACTCCTAAATACCTTATTATACACGTTGACAGTATAATTTCCTAGAATACTATTTTTAAATACCTAACCGATAACGAGCAGATCCAATTCCACACTCACCTGCCCAAGCCATTAAAACCGTACAGCAGCGTTTCTTAAACTTTTTTATCCGTGGAATCCTTTTTGATGTCCACTTTTATCGTGGAACCCCTACTTTGTTTTTTAGCTTTTAAGATTTTTTTTAGGATTGTTTGTAAAAAAAAAATACAATTATTTCATATACTAATATTGTGTTACAGGTATTTAATTAAAAAATATATGTTAAAAAAATAATAATAATTGTATATAATATTACTTTAATAATAATTACTTAATGAGATGCGTGAAATTGCTTTTTATCATTACAAATATTCTTAATATTGGGTTTTATTGATGAAAGTTGTATTAACATATTAGGTTTAGCATCAAGTCTGTTGCGGTATTTTGTTTTTGTCGATACATAGGTGGAGAATCCTAATATTTAGTTTGGCATTTTTAAGTAATTTTCTTGAAAATTTTGAAAAAAATTACTTAAGTTTCGCGGAACCCTGAAGTGATCTCCGCGGAACCCCAGTGTTCCGCGAAACACAGTTTAAGAAACGCTGCCGTACAATGTATTTATCAGACACCTCCACCCGTCTACGCCCGTTGAAGACATACAAGCCTACATTTTAGATAAGGGCCATGAAGTAATTCAGGTCATGAATATTTTACACCGTATTAATAAAAGCGCATTGCCTCTTTTTCGTATCGACTTAAAACTGGAAACTAATAATAGCGTCATTCTTAATCTGGACTCACTGTTACACACCAAAATCAAAATTGAGCTGCCAAATAAAAAACGTACCCCTCCTCAATGCAAATCGTGCCAAGCTTACTTTCATACAAGTAACTTTTGCCACCATACACCTCTCTGTGACATATGCGGAGATATCCATTTATCCTCCGAATGTTTAGAACCGTCATCCACTCCCGCGGAATGCGCATTATGCTCAGGACCACACACAGCTTCATACAAGGGCTGTCCTGTGTACAAAAATATCGCCAAAAATTAAAAAAGCATCAAAGCCAAAAAATATAATGAACTTCTCAAACATCGTAAAACTACTCTACCGACTCAACAAAAACCAATATATACAATTCCGAAAACTGCTCCTACGTTTCCTTCTCTCTCAATAGCTCCTCACCTTCCCGTAGCTTCCTACGCTTATATCATTGATCCTAAAAATAATATATCAGCTAATATAAATGATAATCTGTTAATTAAGTTTATCACAGAGCTCTCCGCTTAAATAAATTCCCTCATTTCCCTCTTCACCGCCATCCTACGGAAACAAATTATTCCATAATTGTAATCCCATCATTTCCTCAATATAACTCGTTATATTATTATTTTATCAAACCAACTACGCACCTCATTATAATTACAATTTAAATTTTCATTAGCGGCATTAGTGCATATCATTAATTAATATTATATATATTACCCTAAGTCACTTTATAATGTATTACTCTTATCTCCATTGTTGTAAATGTATATTGCGTCCCGGACGCAATTCGTTCAAAAATGTTTGTCTCAGGGGCGTCATTTCACATTTTTTCATGGGATGCAAAACCAATATTGAAAATCTAAAGTAATAACAGTCACTCGCATGGTGGAGTCATCCCATGAATTTTTTTCAACACACTTTTTGTGTAAATGTAGATCATTTTATAGAAATTATAGTAAAAAACAAATAAGAATAATTTTGTTCATGGGATGCATTTGCACACCATCACACAAATGAAGCCACTGGTTTGTCTACCTATTTTGGTACGCAATTCGTGCGTACGCGGAATAAACAGCAGTTGTAGAGTGTAATATGTGTAGTGGGCCAATCAACAATCGATGTGCTTACACCATGGTTTAATAAAATAAGGTGTAGCAAATAGTTTTAAAGTGTTTATTTATTAAAAAATATTCAAATTTTAAAGTATGATTTACTGTAAATATTCTAATGTATTTAATTAGAAAAATAGACTAAGTGAGAAAAACGGGTGTGTGGCACAAATATAAAAATGTTACGATGTTTGATATTTCAATATTTGCTTCAGGTGGTTTCTTGGTATCGCTGGAGATTACGACAGTATGATACGCTATAAATTTTTGTTTAGGTAATAAATTAAAAAATAATAAAATACTACATTTACAATAATAAGTACGATAATACTAAATCATATGTAAATACATAACTTTATAGGTATATAGTAAAGCGGCGGAAAGAAAATATATAATAATATCTAAATTCGGTTTGCGTTTGTAGGAGGTGACGGTGTGTGTGTGTTGTGTGTGCTACACCAGCAATCGGAGACGTACACATACAATATACGTATAATCAGTTAGTATTAGTGTATGTGGTGACTGAGATATAGCACCGACCGGCATCATCCGAAGTGTAAATTATGGTATTTTTCGATAACAGCGTGGAATTGTAAAATGCCGCAATATGTCACTGTCGACGATACAGTAGTTAACGAACCGACGACGCACGTAAATAATGTGGTTCTCAGTAGAAGACGTCGCATAGGAAGACTGTAACGATGCGGGAGGGAAGGTAAGAAAAAGAGGAGGCACTATGGAGTTTGGCGATAATTCTTCAACGCACATTCTCCGGCACCCCATCGTGTAACGAGTTCACGGGTGTCACACGCTCGATGGTGGACGCGTTGAACCACTCTGCATGGCGGACAGCCGAACGACACCCGCCTTTAGGCCGGAGGCACACCGAAAGAGCAAAACTGTTAGGAGGCAATTAGAAAATTATGTAAAATAAGTGACGCACGCACACTACAACGCGCGGCTCGGCGGCGACGGTGACACGGTGGTCAGCGGTACCTCAGTGTACAGCGATTCTGCCTCGATGTCACCATTACAGCAGTTATGGCAATCGTTACTGATATACGACAGCTTGACAATTAATCGTTACCGAAAAATGCGACCGACTGCTCATGATGGTCATGAAACGTCATAAACAACGGTATAGTAAGAGCGAGACTGCATAGCGCGTACATAGGTAACGAAAACTGTCGTTTTTTGCCGTTTTTCACCTAAAAAAACAAAATATACGTATTCGTATGATGGAAGCGTACACACGATGACTTTAAAAACGTGGTAGTGGGTACAAGGGACCGTCGGACCTTCCTCCTATATCCGAAAATTGCCGAAAATCCTAATTTAAACCACCTAAGTACGGTAAAACAACTTTTTTGAAAAATAATGTTTTGCAAGTTTTCGTGGTGAAGGATTTATTTTTCGACTCTAAAACTTTAAACCCATTGTCGGACGGGTCCCTTAAACTGTTTACGCGCAAAAAAACACCAAATAGTCGATATTTTTTTTTATATTACGGCCCCCCATACCCATTGTTCATTTATTAACGTTTTTCACCAAAAAATCTAAATTTACGTATTTTCAAGACGGAAGCGTACACGCGATGACTCTAAAAACTTGAAACCTGTACAAGGGACCGTCGGACCTTCCTCCCATATCAGAAAATTCCCGAAAATCCAAATTTAAACCACCTAAGTACGGTAAAACCACTTTTTTTTAAAATAATGTTTTGCAAGTTTTCGTGGTGAAGGATTTATTTTTCGACTCTAAAACTTTACACCCATTGTCGGACGGGTTCCTTAAACGGTTAACGCGCAAAAAAACACCAAATTGTTGATATTTTTTTTTATAATACGGCCCCTCCATGCCCTTAGTACATTTATTGACGTTTATCACCAAAAAAACTAAATATACGTATTTTTAAGATGTAAGCGTACGTTCGAAAGACTCTAAAAACGTGAAACCTATTTATGGGACCGTCGGACCATCCTCCCATATCAGAAAAATGACGAAAAACCAAATTTAAACCAGCTAATTACGGTAAAACCACTTTTTGAAAAAAACTCATAGGCAAGTTTTTGCGGTGAAGAATTTAATTTTTGGATCTGAAACTTTACAAGCACCGTAAAAGAGGTTGCCGAAACCGTTGGCGTGCCAATAAAAAAACGAAATAACAAGATTTTCATTGTATATTACAGCTGTCCGCTGTACCTGATCGTATTTTGACGTTTTTTACTCAAAAAAACTATATTTACGTGTTTTTATGGTGGAAGTGTACTCCTAATGTCTCTGAATACGTTGTAGCGTGCCTCAGTGACCGTCGGATTTTCTTTCTATATCAAAAAAATGTCGACAGTCAAAATATTAAACACCTAAGTACGCTAAAACAAATATATCTTTTCCGGTGTATTTTTACAAGTAGTAATATTCTCGATGGATATAACTAATAATTTTTGAACCTTATAATCTTCCTTCTTTCGGCTACCCATCGTGTAACGAGTTCACTGGTGTCGCACGCTCGATGATGCACGTGTTGAACCCCTCTGCATGGCGGACAGCCGAACGACAGCCGCCTTTAGGCCGAGTGCACAACGTAAGAGCAAAACTGTTCCGAGCTGCTTGGATCAGCTCGGAATAGTTTGGAGGCAATTAGAACATTATGTAAAATGAGTGACGCATCTACACTACAATCGCGCGGCTCGGTGGCGACGGTGACACGGTGGTCAACGGTACCGTAGTGTATAGCGATGCTGCCTCGATGACACCATTACAGCTGTTATGGCAATCCTGTATACACGGCTTGCCCATTACATAAATCTGTTGTATCAATATTTATAGATATAAATAAAAAAGATTAAATATAATGTTAATATTATTATTATTATTTGTATTTTGTGATTAATTAAATATGTACGAATAATAAATTTAAAAATGTTGAGACACGTATACGCATCATTTATTACATGTCTTATAAGCATCTGGTACCAAACTAGGTTTAGAAAAACTGTCTAAACCATCACTGATTTCAACCACGATGTGACCTATAATTCAGTTAGACGGTGGATGTGAACAATGAACATACGCTGTCGCGGGAAGAACAGGATCTAGACAGTAATCGCTATATATCGACGAGACAGGTCATCGAACCAATAGTCAATAATATATGTCCGAACTGGACAGCGGCGCGCAGAACAGCGTAATTGTTGACGCTTCAGTTTCAATCACCGTCTGAATTCCGGATGGTTTGTTATTTCCGTCGCGAATGCTTGGTTTCCGCTTTGAAGCCGGCTGATCGACTACGGAGAAGTGGATAGATCTTTTTCAGTTGAGCGTGGACGACGACGGAACGCGACGCAGCCGTTGCGACGAGAACTGTGAAGATGCTTCCTCGCCAGTAGTCGCGCTACAGTTATCGCAGTGTTTCAACTCGTTGAGCTCTAAATGAGTTTGTTCGTGATATTTGCGATGGTTTCCGTTGAAGCTCACATTGTATATATGTCAATGTCATCCATCCACGTAATCACTGCCGTCTGTCCTCGATCGACATAGTCATGACTCGTCAGTAGGCACTCGAGCCCATCGCTGTCACCACCTGTCGTCCCTGTCCAATAGTGGGAGCGTATGCCTAGACTAGACAACGGCAATATTTCGTGTGTTATAGTACATAATAACTGTAGAATATAATAATACGTTTAATTAAAACTATTATAAAAATATTTTATATGTATAGCGTCTATTTTAGTATTTTTTATGATTATTTAAGTACCTTGTAAGATTTTTTATTTAATTTTTAATATAATCAATATTTAACCTACAGTGTTCAAATCGAATTGGGCACTGTATACAATACCCGGACAATATTAACTTATTCCAATTTTGCCCTTGAAAATCGAGCATTGCGTACTTCTTACTTTGCCCATAACATATATATGTAAATAATTGCGCATGGGTATAATTTTGTAGGTATGCCCACTTAAATATTTTTATTCAAACGTAACAGTGATTAATATTTTGAATCAGTTATTACAGTAAAAAAAAATTATGTACCACCAGTTGGTGTAAATGAAAAAAATCTGGTCGACCTTGCAATTCAAAGTACTACAATTGTGATGTAAGTATAATAATAAATTAAGTAAAATAATGCTACCTCTCTGTGCTTAACATTATTTTTTTGTAATAATTAATAATAATGATTATATTTTGATAATAAAAAGTATTCAATTTTTGTTATAATCAATATTTAATCTACGATGCTCAAATCAAATTGGGCACTGTATACAATCGGTCGAAGTGCAAAATGTCCGACTTTTTACTCTGCCCGTAACATAAATACGTAAATAATTGTAGGAAACAGAATCTTGATTTTTCTGACCATTTACATATTCCTGTCCAATCAGTCCCATTGAAGTGCTGCTACATTGCTACACTTTCTAATACCTACACCTAGTTGTATATTTTTTTCATTGGTTTCAAATTGTTTTCGAGTATATTCTTACAAGTAGTGTTTTCTTCGGTAGTTTGACCCACTAACTAATGAACCTATTTCGCAGCCAATTCTTTTTAAATATACCTTGCAAAAAGCTCGAAATAATTTTTCTTTGTTGACCAACTCCATAGTCTCTAACACCGGTGTTTTAATAATTACGTCTTCTAGTTGGCTCATGCCAATTTGTAAGACTTCAACAATTGTAATATCTTCAAACAACGTGTGATGTACGTCGGATCTACTGCAACTATTGTTCTGCATGCATAGTAGCATTATTCTTTGCATAATATTTATAACACTTACCAATTGAGTAGATTAACATGGATGATGCTAAAACCGTTATTAATTAAGTCGATTTTTATAATTCAGGTACATTAATATTAATATTAATATGTGGCTTAATGTGGAGAAAAAGTAGTAATGATGTTAAACGTCTAGGACTGTTGAAATGAAAATAAATTCGAAATAAATTTCATTCGTCATAGGCACTGAGAATTTCGAACATTTTCCATGCGACAGTTATTGCGATGTTTGTAATACTAGCCAGCATGTACCTACGTTTATCATCCTAATCGGCCAGTATAGGTATAATACTTTTAAAGGACGACTTCGATTTGTACTGTACTTTTAATTGTTTTTTTTTTTTTTAATTATAATATTTCACTTTTTTCGATTGAACTATACGTACATTGAAACAGTTGAAATCACATTAGTAGGTACCTAAATTATATTATTGACATACATACACCTACACACCAAGCATTCACTAGAACTCACTAATGTTGCTCAGGGACCTCTTCACCATTTTGAGTTAATATATCATAATTCTCGTTAATCACACAGGTAAGTAACAGCACAATACCATGTATTTCGATAACCCGCAAGTACTTAGTCTATTATTGTTGTGACAATGTGACATTTATATTATATGATTATAACAAGTAATATTAAAAAAAAAGATTGTTGATTCAATTGACAATATTATAATGTGTTATAACTTAATAAACGGTCGAACAACTGTCAACCAACAACAGTGTGTTTGTGCAAGTCTCGCGATCCTGCATTTCTGCGGATGCCACCGGCGGGTTACTGATCGTTTTCCACATTTCGTACTGATTTTTCATTCGGAGACAACATCGAGTCGAGACGCACACACATATCACCAGTCATCGCGATACACCGGCAATAATTCGTCGGTGGGGACGGGTTGTCGGGTCGAGGCGACGCTCTCCTGCATACGGTGTACTTCGGTGAATTGCCGATCGCTACGAAAATTGCCCGAGACTCGGCGATAGACGCGGTGGGCTCGCACACCACTCGCTGTGTTGCGTGACCAAGACGACTGCCGGCAAATCGGTAAATCGCACGTCGTCGTCGTCGGGTTGTACGTCCTGTAAGTGATGGCCTTTGACGATCACCGAACCTCGCGCGTCCGTTTCGAACCTAATCTTTGATCGTGCACCGCATTGAATCCGGGCAACCGTTCTTGTTCGACACCGTCGTCGGTGTGCTTCTACTTTGTAATGCTGACATCAGAGACTAAATAAAACAAAACAATATTTATTTTAATATCGAATTACATATTAAGTTTTTTTTGTGTTTTTTCGACAATAAGTATCGTGTTAAGGCAAACATTATAAATTAAATACTTTTGATGATTGTATTGGTAATATGATTTAACTAAATCTAAGTAACGATGCTAGGTTCGTATGATTATATATTAACGATTTAAAAATCGTATAAATTGTATTTGCCTTCATCTTTAAGTTTTAGAAAATTTGTTTAGAATGTCGTTCCATGTTTATACTTTATTCTGAATATTAATTCTAATAATAATGTTTTATTATGTGATCGTTTTTTCGATATTATACAACACTAAGTTTATAAAATATATCCTCATGACTTATGTAATTTGGTAGTATCCTGAGTCCAGACATTCCTTAACTTCAAATTACATTGAGTCGTTTGACTTGCCATTCTTTACTTACGGTACTCTCCGAGTGCTTTATCTTATTAAATACATATACAACACATAATGTATAACGAAAATAAGATATAAATAAAACTACGAATAATCTATGACATAACACAGTGTACGCGGACGGGACAAGGTTAAAAAGAATAAAAAGTATACGGCACTAGTCACCTCGAAGTATAATATTACTTTGAGTTTTGGCCGGTCGGAAGTGGAAGAATATCGCGATCGTTTTTTTTTCTGTGCGTAACGATAGTAACGGACGGCAAACAGATGCGGTGTGTTATGTTATTGTGCGCGATATCAGTGATGATTAATATGCGATTAAAGTGCTGTGGAATCGGCGATCACCGGCGACATAACTCGGACGTCGATATCCGATGACAGAAAATACGAGGCAGCAAGTACAGCATCGCACAGGTTCTGGTAATGGATAATAATAATCGCCTCGTCGGTTATGTCCACGATTAAAGGTATGTTTTAATATATGTCTATAATATTATGTCTGCATCCGGTCGCCGTCGATATCCGCGCATCAACATCGTACCCGGAAATTCTTAATCGGCATAGCTAAAAGTTATATTCCAACAATTCACCCCGCACAGTCTCTGCCAATTAATAATACACTATCAAAGTCGAACGCACCTCTACTACTAATCATTTACCGCTGTCCGCTGTCTGACTCGCCAGTTCTACTGTCTGCTGTCCATTTCACCATTGCCGCTATCCTCACTGCCTCGATATGTTTATAATTGGTTGCTTTCGGTGATTAAGTATCTGCATGTGTACATAAATTATTATTATTTTCGTTAGTGTTGCGTGTACTGGTTATAATATTGCATTTTAATATATTATCTAAATACAGAAGAATCCGCTTAATAGGGACACATTGGGCATATTCTCCGAATAACTAACAAACCGATACATGTCCGGACTAGGCCAATCTTTCCCTATTATTATTGTCCCTTTTATATGGTGTCCCAAATAAGTGGATTCTACTGTATATATATATATAAATAATTTGAATACAACAATGAGTCTGTATTTAAAGTTACTGTTTTGATAACGCATGTATTATGTATCTACGACAAAATATTATATTAAAATCAAAAGCCTGTAATATAAGTAATTAAAGTATTATATACTCAAATAATATAATTAATGACATTTAATTTATTCTATGGCTTTATTTCTTTGCAGTGTTAATTTGTATTAATTTTAATAATATTAAAGATCGTCAAGTTTCTTCTGAATCACTTCATGTTAGTTATAAGGTTAAATTAGTGACGGCACAGAAAACTTTTCGAAACCGAGTTTGGTATTAGCCCGTATATATATGACCATATATGTAATAAATGATACGTAGGTGTGAAAAAGCACAAATTGAATGCGCGTTTATGCCATTTACGGTATTCTTTCGTTTCTTACCAACCGCTGAAATATACGTCGATATTCTGAACTGCAGTGTCCATATCCCTTGAACTAAATTTATGCCTAAATTTCAATTCGGAGCAGAGTGATGATTTTATAGGCACACTTGGCTATACTCTTGCCAGGCCACTGGCTATATACCTATAAATTAATTTATAGTACTTTGGTGTTTAGTAATTAATATTATTTCTAATTATCGTGTATTGGCTATGGACATAACATAAAACGTAAAATATTTATTAATTTTTATGTTATAATTTATAATAAATGCTTATAAAATAATACGCTAACTAAATAATGTTTGTTATTTGTTATCTTTAAATAAATATTATGAACTTATAAACTATATATATATTATACTGCTTATTTCTTATTATTGTTAATAATATACTATGCATCAGTTTTAATTATAATTATTATTGTACTTAATTTAATTGAGTTTTAAAACCGTTCTGTAAAATGTTTACAAATATTAAAAACCGTATTTTAGAATCATCCATGGAATATGTTGTAGTTTTTTTCACTTGGATTTGTCAATGCTCTTCATAAAAAGTTTTAAATTATTTTGTAAAATCCTAAGTTTATTATCAAACAAATATTTAGATGAACTCATTTTTAAATGAAAAAAAAGATATATTTTTGTTCCTAATACTTATAAGTTATAACACTTAATCAATATATGAACTTAGCATTGTATGTAAAAACAAAAATAATCTACTCAAAAAAATATGTTGTATTGGAAAACTATTTATAAAATACCCGTCATTTTGAAATAGGTCATTCATTATACAATGATAACTAGGTGAAAATTAAAAAATAATCAATCAAATACAATAATTAAATGTTCATCACTTATTACAAAAATATGTGCTAAACTGTATATCTTTCTCATGTAGTCATATAAACGTATGAATTATAATGTTGAAACCTAAGGATTAATTGAATTAATTAATTAATTAAATATTGTGGTTTGATACGTTTTTATGTTTACTTAAGTTTCTGAAATCGTCCGACATCGATGACACTGTTTGAATATTGTTGTATGTCCTAATATATATTATTCATCTACAAGTAATTATTTTAGTATAAAGAATAGAGAATAGGGATTTAGATCCGAACCTAACTAGGTACTAGAGCCAATTATATGCTTAAAAATATTAAAATTGAATATTTTAATGTTATTATAATAATATTATAAATTATAACTATAATAATATATTATAATATTCCACAAATAAACAATAGAGAGATGACTATGTTATCGGGAATAATTGTTTTTATTAAGTTTATGTAAACACCGTCCTATATTTTAATGTATCAGTATTTTATAAATATGTATAAATGTGTAGTATTTGTTTTAAGTAACTCTTGTTTTTTACAATTAATAAATAACCAGCCATCGCACAAGTTTTAATTCTGTGTAACCATCGTCCTGTTGGCTGTCGGTAATATTGTCTGTATCCTGTCGCCGTCGATCTCACGCACCTGCACCGGTTACACCGTACACGGAAACAGAAGCTGAGTCGACACTGCTGACATTTTTATTTCAAGCAACTAAACCAGTACCGTCTTTTCCATCAATACGTCGTCGCTAACGTATTCATCACTAATGGGTCCGAGTCGTGGTCTACGTGTTCATCAAAAGCCGCTGTATGGTCCGTCACGATGCGATAGCGATAGCCACTGTGAAGCGACACGGTAATCCAAACGGCTTCATTTGTACATCGCTATCGTTCTTCCAATGTACTTATGTGTTACCAATAAAATAATATCCATAACGATTATTACGGCTACATAACTCACGTGTGCGTCGTTATATTCCAAACGTCAATAACGATTGTTATCAGCGTGTCATACTGTATTTACATTATCTTGTAAGGTTAGGTTATAAAAATAAAAATTTTAATTTATAATAAGTATAATATGAAAATTACCATAAAACATTTTAATGTTGTTGTTCTAAATTATTAGTAATTCCAATTAAGTACATATTCATTTATATTACGTTCATAATATGTGGACATAGTATCTTCTATACGTATAGCAACATCCCGATATATTTTTTTTTTTTTTTGCAGAACGTTTTTGTCCAGCGATGAATTGATTAACTTTTATCTCGGTTAAATGTTGTTCTTTTTTAACAAGCTCAATAAATCGCCATATGGTAGAATGAGACGCAGCTAACAAAAACGAAAATACTCTATGCCAACCTTCAACACTATTATTTTTTTTTTAGTAAACCATCCGCTTGTGTAGTATCATATTGGTTCCATAATTTTAAATCAAATATTGGAGGTCGACGTTTATTTCTTCCAGTTAGACCAACTGGAAGTTAGTCCACGTTTCTTCATAATAATCAATTAAATGAAGTGATAACTCTTTATTTTCTACAAAAAACTGTTGAGACATTAATTCTTCGAATTTCTTAACAACATATGGCGCAGGAACAAAAGGTAAAGCCATTATTTGATTTATTTTCAAAGCTAAATCTGCACCATTCGTATATTTTTTTACGTATTTCTGGGAAGTTTTGTATTTTTCGCCATAAACATTGACAAAAATGAAAAAAACAGCCTCACATTTGTGTACCAGTAAATAAATATAATTATATTAATAAGGAAAGGTATTGGACGAGGAAATGTCTTACAGGGAAGTGGTTACGAGGAAATGTCTGAGGGGGAAATGACAGTTGGGTAAGTGATCCGGTACCGTTAGTTTATCATATTGATTTCATTATTGTTATATATTTGCAGATTTCTCTATCGGTGGTGACAGATCTATTGTGTACGCGAATTGTTAAAGTGCAATACCAGTTCATAAAACTATTTCAGATCTGTGTTTTGAAGAATAAGAACCGTTCTTAATTTAAAATTTGTTAAGTTAAAAAGAGTCATTTAGTCATTTAATTCATTTAGAATTTATAAATAGGAACAGTAATCGAAGAAAAATAAATATTATATCTGAAAATAAAAACTAAAAATGTTTGAAAAATATTTTTTGAATGAACTAAAAAAAATAATAAAGTAGTAAAAGCCGGCAAAATATTATTTTATTTCTATTTATTATAAATTATCATATAAAACATAAATAAATACAATTTACGTTTAAAGTTATGTGTATAGCCAACAAAAAATAAAAATAAACCTATATTTAAATCTAAAATGACCAATTAAATATATATATATAACATAATACATTATGACGTGTATCACATTACTCGTCTTATACGGCGCAGTGTACAGACAATTTGATTACATTTATGCGTAGAGCAACATATTAATAAAAATAAAATACCTATTATAATGTCTAATAGACATTTTATTGTATCTTCAAAAAAACATATATTTCATTGTAGATGAAAAAAAAAACATTTTAAAAAATGTGTATGAATTTTTTTTTTATATATACTACGTGTGAACTTACAACTGAATGATAAATCTAGGAATACGGATGTCAGCATCTGTGGACCCACGAAAACGTTCAACGACGCAGGACACATAGACGTTAAAGACCTGGTGCCATATAGTATAGAGTATCAGAACCACGGTAGGAGACATTGGTCAGAAATCACAATCAAATTATTAGTGGGTAATTGGCTGGTAACGGCATCCAGTTGATTTGTATATAAGCATTACACAACTATAAATAGTTACAAAATAAAAAATTGCAACTCACGTGACGTCACGTAACACTGTAGGATGGCGGTGTATCGAAACCGTACGCATATACACTATAAGCAGCTAGTTGTTCTTAACCGGTGTTCCGTGGACTTGGTATAAGTGATCCGCCAAAATTTTAAAATCAGTCAGAAAAAATACTAGCATTAATAATCAATAAAATTATTCATTCACCTTTTTTTTTGCAAATAAAAGTTTACCTATATTAATATGTTACTAATAAGTGGTAACATAAACAACATGATATATAATAAGTTTAATATAGTTCATTTTTTCAAATTTAAATACAGGTTATAATACACATAGGGGCACGACATATTTATTTTAACAATTAATATTATTATTATACAATTTAATTATCGCTATAATATATTCGGTTTTTTACTATCAATTTTCTCAATATTCATTCAATAACTATTTTGTATAATATAATCAGTTATACGTATACTGATACGTATATATGGCGACTGATATAGCAACAACCGGCATCCAAAGTGTAAAAAATGGTATTTAGCAGCGTTACCGTAGACAGCGTGGAACTAGAAGTGGACAAGCGGTAGAGAAGTTGCTTGCGGCGATCGAACAACCGGCGAAAAGGCCGGACAACAATGATAAAAATATTAAAAACGTACTGAAACATTTAGCACCGAGATATCTTACCAAGAGATATTGTAATAGAAATAAATCAAATATCATGTGAAATATGGGATTACGGAAACACACGACCAATGGTCAGTAGGTTTTTGAGTGCTGCAGTGACGATGTCTAATTGCGGTGGCACGGCAGTACTGAACAATATCCATATATATATAATATACATATATATATAAATATATATATTATATGCATCCTGACTGTGGCTGTGGCCTCAACGGGCTGTAATTTGATTGGTATTGCCATTGACCACCTCAAAGCTGACCTGTGAACAATTTTCGCAGCCGTCGTAACATGCCACTATCACTGTAATCTTTGGTACTTTAGTCGGGCGGCATCTAAGTCGCGCTTTCACCACCATGTTGCCAAAGTCTTTAAGTGGCCGAATAAAGTGCGTAGTTAACTTAAAACGATATAATAAACTTACTTATTGCAGTGGCGTCATTTGTACTGCGCAGGGTATAAATATGATTATATAAAATCCAATATTGTAGTAATAAGGGTTAACCCACTTTATAAATTAATTGTAATTTGCACTTAAAATGGCCTACTTTAAACGCCAACGTACTAAAAAAAAAAATTGAATAACGCCACTGAATTATTGCAGCATTTTCTCAATGTCACAGAGGAACTGTTCAACGAAAACAGACCGGGTCGATGCACATATGACCAGTATTATATATATGATGGCAATACGAACAATGCAAATTACACATTTTACGTACCATAACGATATTTAAGTGTACCAATACACTCGTCACTCAATCAACACTAACTAATTTTTAGTTATGTACATTATTATCAATTATTTTTTCAATACCTAAAAGATCTAACATTATTTCTAAAAAGACTTATAAAAAAAAATATTCATTCAGCTTTATATTATAATGTTCTCGATTAACGGTATACCAAGTGTCAAGTTAAAGTGCAGATAGTATGTTAAAAAACTTCGATTAGACGTTGTAATATGGGAGGAAGGTCCGACGGTCCCTTGTACAGGTTTCCATGTTTTTAGAGTCATCGCCCGTACGCTTCTATCTTAAAAATACGTGTATTTAGTTTTTTAGGTGAAAAACGTCGAAAAATTAACAAGGACCGTGGGCGGCCGTAGTATAAAAAACAAATGTCGAATATTTCGTGTTTTTTTGCGCGCAGTCCGTTTCAGCAACCAGACTGATGATGCGTGTAAAATTTCAGAGTCGAAAAATAAATACTTCACCACCAAAACTTGCAAACGAGTTTTTTTCAAAAAAGTGGTTTTTGACGTACTTAGGTGGTTTTAAAAATGTTGAATATATTAAAAATATTTTTAAAAAAATCTTACATGGTACTTAAATAATCATATAAAATCTAAAATAGACGCTATATAAAATATTATCATGACAGTTTAATTAAAACTATTATGATTATTATATTCTACAATTATTATGTACTATAACACACGAAATTGTCGTTGTCTAGTCTAGGCATACGCTCCCCGTATTGGTCAAAGACGGCGGATGGCGACGGCGATTGACTAGAGCGTTTACTGTGGCATCGACTATTGACGAGTGACAACTATGTCGATCGAGGACAGACGGCGGTGATCACGTGCGTGGATGACATAGATACAATGTGAGCTTCAACGGAAACCGTCGCAAATATTCATGAAAAAACTCATCTCGAGCGCATTGAGTTCGAACACTACGACAACTACAGCCACGACCACTGCTGAGGAAGCATCTCACTGTTCTCCTGGTAACGGCTTTGTCGCGTTCCGTCATCGTTTACGCTCAACGGTTAATGATCTATCTGCTTCTCCGTAATCGACCAGCTGGCTTTAGAGCGCCAGAGAGGAAACTAAGCTTTAGCGCCAGAAATAACAGACCATCCGGAACACTGCTGGCGATTGGAACTGCGGTGACTATGATTGCGCTGTTCTACACGCCGCTGTCCAGTTCGGACATAATATTATTAGCTATTGGCTCAATGACCCGTCTCGTCGATGTATACCGATTACCGTCTGGATCCTATTCCGGTTTGCAGTGACCGGTCTACGTCTTATCGGCCACCACCACGGCACCACGGGCAACAAAGGCACGACACCGGCACCACGCCTCAAACGCACAAGGTGGGACAGGAAGACAAGTCGGTCCGGACGAGTACCGGCCGCTGGTCGTCTCGCTCTCTTTCGTGAACCGTGTTATCGACAACAGCGACAACGCTGCCTAGTCGTACGTAAGACCGCGTAAAGCATAATTGTGCATTCTCTTTTATGTCGTCAACACTTGACATAGTGACATTTAACAACTAGCTATTGTGTACCGTTGTTTATCATCAATAAAAAATACATCGTACAAATAGTGAAATTTGTGTTGTTCTTTTATACTGACCGGCTCACCGCGGACTCACCGAGCACCTACCACCATAGCCGCGTCAGTGTGTTAACCACGTTAATTTTATTTAATAATCAATAATATTATCTTTTATTTTAATTTAAGTCACTATATATATTTATATATACCAAGGTATTAGACATATATTTTATATATTTTAAGTAATACATATTTTTTTTAACTAATGATTTATAAATTAAAATTTGTGATCATCAAAAAATGACATAATATTATGTATTGTTATATTATTTAAAATAATATATACAAGTATATTTGGTACCTATTAATTTATGTTTTGATGTTTAATAGTTTATAACTGTTTCTTTTTAAAAATACAAATTATTTTCCATGAATTTGTATAGAATTATTATTTTATTTTACCATTTAAAACTGTTATTCCGAGTTATTTCTAATAAATTCTGTACAACGAATGTAATGTTTTGACAACTGAAAATATGTCGGTCGTTTAATCAGCTGGCTTCATAGTTTGCAATGGTGTACTTTATCTAGTATTATATTGAAGTCTGTGAAAATGTCTTATAAAAAATATCCAATTTTTATTTATGTACAATATAAAAAAAAATAATGCTCATTATTATACAATAAAACTTCCATTTAACGAAATTTTATGTTTAACGATTTATTTTTGAGAACCATGACTTTCATTACTAATTATGAAGAAAAAAAGAGACCCCAAAAACAACACAATTACGTACGATTGTTACACATTTAATATTTTTTGTCAATTCGTTTAATTTTCTTTAATAATAACATTATAAACAAATTGTAAAATCTAAAAATGTAAAAATAAAATAAACGATAATAATAATCATTATTTAAATCTTTAAAAAGCAAATATATACCCAGCACAGTAAAAATGAAGCCATTGCAATAGGTAAGGTTATTATGTCGGTATAAGTCAACTGCACACTTTATTCGGCCACCCAAAGACTTAAAGCTGTAAAAGCACCGCGGTTAAAGAAGCCACACGACTACAATACCCCAACTATTACAGTGATAGTGGCACTATGGCTGCGAAAATTGTTCATGGGTCAGCTTTGCGGTGGTCAACGGCAATACCAATTAAATTTCAGTCCGGTCTATATCCGAGAGTGCGACACCCGTGAATTCGATACAAGACGGGGTGCCGGAGAACGTACGCTGGTGATTGGTCGTCAAACTCCTTAGTGCCTCCTCTTTTTCCTGAATCGCCACATGCGAAGGTTTCACCGGAGTACCACAATTTTACATACGTCGTCGATTTGTCAACAGCAACATTGTATCTTTGTGTAATTCCATGCTGTTTAAGTTAATGCTGCGAAAAACTTAATATATTATAACAATAATTTATTTGTATAATAATTAGAATATTAATTGTTAAAAATAATATGCCGTGTTCCGATGTTGATTATAACCTGTATTTAAATTTAAAAGTAAAAAACTATAATTAACATATAAAATATTATGTTGTTTATGTTATTACTTATTAGTAACTTAATAAGAACTAACATAGGTAAACTTTTATTTGCAAAAAAAAAGTCGTTGAACGTGTCCTGCGTCGTTGAACGTTTTCGTGGGTCCAAAGATGCTGACATCCGTATTCCTAGATTTATCATTCAGATGTAAGTTCTTACGTAGAATGTATAAAAAAACAAATTCATACACATTTTTTAAAATGTTTTTTTTTTTTTTATCTATAATGTAAAACATGTCTTTTTGAAGATACAATAAAATGTCTATTAGACATTATAATAGGTATTTTATTATCATGAATATGTTGCTCTACGAATAAATGTAATCAAATTGTCTGTTCAATGCGCCGTACAAGACAAGTAATGTGATACACGTCATAATGTATATATTATTATATATATATATATATATATATTTATTTGGTCATTTTAGATTTAAATATAGGTGTTATTAGCTATAGATATTTACTAAACAATATAAATGATGTATTAATCATTCATTACCATGAACACATGTTGGCGGTTTGAAAAAAAACTAATTTTATGTATTTTTAAGAACGTAAAAATGTGTTAGACTTGAGAAACATGTTGCCGATAGCGGAAGAAAATTCTTTAGTGCCCCTGGGGATGAATCTTGAAAAAAGCACTTATTACCAATTACAAAAATTGACAAATGTACGTAGTTAATAACAATAATTAATGAAACGCTGATGACCCAATTAGGAATTTTCATAATTCCATTGTTTAATTCACACATGAACCGGTGCAGGTCCGCGAGATCGACGGCTAGCGGATACAGACAGTATAATCCACAGCCAACAGGACGATGGTTACACAGTATTAGGACCTGTGTGGTGGCTTTCCGCAGACTACAGAGTCATGTCCACTGTAATTTACACGTGTATTCGCTGTCGTCGGTGACAAGCAATAGATAGTATTATAGATAGTATTAGATAGTATTATAGATAGTATTATTGCCCCATTGACTGCGCCGGAGATATCAATCAGTACAACTCCGGAATACTCTAACTATGCACTATTGACTGATACTAATACTGTCCGATACGGTACGGTTTTTAGTGATGTCTTTCACCTTCAATGCGCAAGTCTGCCCGGGTAGCTCTTGCTGTAGCAAGATCAAGTGAAAAACTGTTGACCTGTGGTGGGTCGTACGGCCTTTTATACTCGGATTATCGGCGATCCCGTGTTCTCTGACAGAACCGCAAAGCACAATCGCCGATAATGATACAAAATTTTAATAATATAATAATAGATATGCAAATAATACATTAATTAAAAAAAATATAATAACAATAATATGTCATGTGATTAAAATTATAATAATAATAAAAATAACAATATATAAATAATCAATATCAATAACAAGATATTATATAATAGGTAATAAGAATAATAATAATATTAAATATGGTTTAAACATATAGGTATAGTTTAAAATGTTTAAATATAAATAAATTTAGATTTTTTTTTTAAAATATTGAATACGAATAAAAAGTTATAAAAATTTATTAATTGAAAAAAACAAGAGTTACTTAAAACAAATACTACACATCTATACATATTTATAAAATACTTATATATTAAAATATAGCACAGTGTTTACATAAACTTAATAAAAACAATTATTCCCGATAACATAGTCATCTCTCTATTGTTTATTTGTGGAATATAATAATATATTATTATAGTTATAATTTATAATATTATTATAATAACATTAAAATATTCAATTTTAATATTTTTAAGCATATAATTGGCTCTACTACCTAGTTAGGTTTGGATCTAAATCCCTAATCTCTGTTCTTTATACTAAAATAATTACTTGTAGATGAATAATATATATTAGGACATACAACAACATTCAAACAGTGTCATCGATGTCGGACGATTTCAGAAACTTAAGTAAACATAAAAACGTATCAAACCACAATATTTAATTAATTAATTAATTCAATTAATCCTTAGGTTTCAACATTATAATTCATACGTTTATATGACTACATGAGAAAGATATACAATTTAGCACATATTTTTATAATAAGTGATGAAAATTTAATTATTGTATTTGATTGATTATGTATTAATTTTCACCTAGTTATCATTGTATAATGAATGACCTATTTCAGAATTAAGGGTGTTTTATAAATAGTTTTTCAATGCAACATATTTTTTATGAGTAGATTATTTTTGTTTTTACATACAATGCTAAGTTCAAATATTAATTAAATGTTATAACTTATAAGTATTAGGAACAAAAATATATCTTTTGTTTCATTTAAAAATGAATTCAACGAAATATTTGTTTAACATAAGATTTTACAAAATCATTTAAAACTTTTTGTGAAGAGCATTGACAAATCTACGTGAAAAAAACTACAACATATTCAATGAACGATTCTCAAATTACGGTTTTAAATATTTGTAAACATTTTACAGAACGATTTTAAAACTCAATAAAATTAAGTACAATAATAATTATAATTAAAACTGATGTATAGTATATTATTAACAATAATAAGAAATAAACAGTTTAATAGGTATGTAGTTTATAAGTTCATTATATTTATTTAGAGAAAAGAAATAACAAACATTATTTAGTTAGCGTATTATTTTATAAGCATTTATCATAAATTATAATATAAATATGAATAAATACTTTACGTTTATGTTATGTCCATAGCCAACATACGTTGATTAGAAACAATACTAATTACTAAACACCAAAGTACTATAAAATATTAAATAGGTATATAGCCAGTGGCGTGACAAGGGTATAGCCAAGTGTGCCTATAAAATCATCACTCTGCTCCGAATTGAAATTTATGCATAAATTTTGTTCAAGGGATATAGACACTGCAGGTCATAATATCGACGTATATTTTAGCGGATGGTAAGAAACGAAAAAATACCGTAAACGGCATTTACGCACATTCAATTTGTGCTTTTTCACACCTATGTATCATTTATTACATATATATGACCAATACGGGCTAATACCAAACTCGGTTTAGAAAAGTTTTCTATACCGTCACTAATTTTAACCACGATATGACCTATACAATTCAGTTATACCTTATACCTAACATGAAGTGATTCAGAAGAAACTTGACGAGCTTTAATATTATTAAAATTAATACAAATTAACATTGCACAGAAATAAAGCCACAGAATAAATTAATTGTAATTAATTCCATTATTGAAGTATATGAGACTCTAATTACAAATATTACAGGCTTGTGATTTTAATATAATTTTCATGATATGTTAATTATTATAAATATTAATACTTATTATGTTAAATTGATTTCTTACACACAAACATTGCAATTTATTAAAATACATAAAAAATAGTTGGTCGACTAAATACAGACAAATGAAAACATGTTATCTCGGTGACCCTGATTTTAATATTATATTTTGTCGTAGTTAAATGATACATGCATTATCAAAACAGTAACTTTAAATACAGGCTCGTTGTCGTATTCAAATTATCTTTATATATATACTGTAGAATCAACTTATTTGGGACACCACATAAAAGGGGCAATAATAATAGGGAAAGATTGGCATAGTACTGATATGTATCGGTTTGTAAGTTATTCGGTTAATATGCCCAATGTGTCCCAATTAAGCGGGTTCTACTGTATATAGATATTATATTATAATGCAATATTATAACCAGTACACGCAACATTAACGAAAATAATAATAATTTATGTACAGATCCTTAATCACCGAAAGCAACCAATTATAAACATATCGAAGCAGTGAGGATAGCGGCAATGGTGAAATGGACAGCGGACAGTAGTACTGATGAGTCAGACAGCGGACAGCGGTAAACGATTAATAGTAGAGGCGCATTCGACTTTGATAGTGTCATATTAATTGGCAGAGACTGTGCGGGGTGATTTGGTTGGAATATAATTTTCAGCTGTGCCGATCAAGAATTTCCAGGTACGATGTTGATGCGCGGACATCGACGGTGACCGGTTGCAGACATAATATTATAGACATATATTAAAGACATATCTTTAACCGTGGACATAACCGAAGAGGCGATAATTATTATCCATTATCAGAACCTGTGCGGTGCTGTACTTTCTGCCACGTATTTACGTCATGGGATATCGACAATCGAGTTATGTCGCCGGTGATCACCGATTCCGCAGCACTTTAATCGCATATTTATCACCACTGTCATCGCGCACAATAACATCGCACATCGCATCTGCTTGCCGTCCGTTACTATCGTTACGCACAGAAAAAAAAACGATCGCGATATTCTTCCACTTCCGACCGGCCAAAACTCAAAGTAATATTACACTTCGAGGTGACTAAAGCGTATACTTTTTATTTTTTTTAACCTTGTCCCGTCCGCGTACACTGTGTTATGCCATAGATTATTTGTAGTTTCAGTTATATCTAATTTTCGTTAGTCATTATTTGTTGTATATGTATTTAATAAGATTTAATAAGATAAAGCACTCGGAGAGTACCGTAAGTAAAGAATGGCAAGTCAAACGACTCAATGTAATTTGAAGTTAAGGAATGTCTGGACTCAGGATACTACCAAATTACATAAGTCATGAGGATATATTTTATAAACTTAGTGTTGTATAATATCGAAAAAACGATCACATAATAAAACATTATTATTAGAATTAATATTCAGAATAAAGTATAAACATGGAACGACATTCTAAACAAATTTTCTAAAACTTAAAGATGAAGGCAAATACAATTTATACGATTTTTAAATCGTTAATATATAATCATACGAACCTAGCATCGTTACTTAGATTTAGTTAAATCATATTACCAATACAATCATCAAAAGTATTTAATTTATAATGTTTGCCTTAACACGATACTTATTGTCGAAAAAACACAAAAAAAACTTAATATGTAATTCGATATTAAAATAAATATTGTTTTGTTTTATTTAGTCTCTGATGTCAGCATTACAAAGTAGAAGCACACCGACGACGGTGTCGAACAAGAACGGTTGCCCGGATTCAATGCGGTGCACGATCAAAGATTAGGTTCGAAACGGACGCGCGAGGTTCGGTGATCGTCAAAGGCCATCACTTACAGGACGTACAACCCGACGACGACGACGTGCGATTTACCGATTTGCCGGCAGTCGTCTTGGTCACGCAACACAGCGAGTGGTGTGCGAGCCCACCGCGTCTATCGCCGAGTCTCGGGCAATTTTCGTAGCGATCGGCAATTCACCGAAGTACACCGTATGCAGGAGAGCGTCGCCTCGACCCGACAACCCGTCCCCACCGACGAATTATTGCCGGTGTATCGCGATGACTGGTGATATGTGTGTGCGTCTCGACTCGATGTTGTCTCCGAATGAAAAATCAGTACGAAATGTGGAAAACGATCAGTAACCCGCCGGTGGCATCCGCAGAAATGCAGGATCGCGAGACTTGCACAAACACACTGTTGTTGGTTGACAGTTGTTCGACCGTTTATTAAGTTATAACACATTATAATATTGTCAATTGAATCAACAATCTTTTTTTTTAATATTACTTGTTATAATCATATAATATAAATGTCACATTGTCACAACAATAATAGACTAAGTACTTGCGGGTTATCGAAATACATGGTATTGTGCTGTTACTTACCTGTGTGATTAACGAGAATTATGATATATTAACTCAAAATGGTGAAGAGGTCCCTGAGCAACATTAGTGAGTTCTAGTGAATGCTTGGTGTGTAGGTGTATGTATGTCAATAATATAATTTAGGTACCTACTAATGTGATTTCAACTGTTTCAATGTACGTATAGTTCAATCGAAAAAAGTGAAATATTATAATTAAAAAAAAAAAAAACAATTAAAAGTACGGTACAAATCGAAGTCGTCCTTTAAAAGTATTATACCTAAACTGGCCGATAAGGATGATATTTGTAGGTACATGCTGGCCTAACCTAACCTAATGCATCCTTCTTAAAAATACTTAAATTTAGATTTTTAGGTGAAAAACGTCAATAAATGAACTGGGGCAGTGGGCTGCTGTAGTAAAAAAAAAAATATTGACTATTTGGCGTTTTTTTGCGCGTAAACCGTATACAACTGAATTATAGGTCACATCGTGGTTGAAATCAGTGACGGTTCGGAAAGTTTTTCTACACCGAGTTTGGTACCAGGTGCTTATAAAACATGCAATAAATGATGCGTGTACGTGTCTTAACATTTTTAAATTTATTCTTCGAACACATTATAATTAATTAAAAACAAATTAATAACAATATATTTAATTTATTTTAATTTTATCTATAAATATCGATATAACAGATTTGTGTGAGGGGCAACCCGATGTGTCGATGGCGTAATATTTTGTCACTATGTAATATTGTCCGCACACGGCCGATCGATTGTGGCTAGTGGTTACTTGTCTTGGAACAGTACTGGAACTAGCTGTGTGGTGAAAGTTGACTGTAATTCATATAGTTTTTATGAGACACGGAATGGAAGGAGAATATGGAGTACAGAAAATATTATAAATAGTATACCGAAATAAGAATTGTATCGAGAATACAAACAATTCCGACAGTAAAAACAAATTATTAATAAGTAGTCGTGATACGATGTATTGATTAATGAATTATGAAAATTATTCAAAACTAAATGATAATAAAAATGTACAATAATATGATAATATACTTAAAAGGTTAGGTTAGTAATTATCTTATATCAATATTATGGGTACAAAAATGGGTCCGCAATAATTTTTGTCCATTTTGAAAGCGGTAAGTTGAGACCCGGATATAAAAAGGTACTAGGTAAGTTGGGTCCCAGCAAACCATTGGTGCAAATAAGTCTAAAATGTTAAAAACTTAAAACTTTAATATTTGTTAATAATTCTGTTACAATTTACAATATTACGTCATATTGCATATTATAATGGTACACCGCCCGGACACCAATTAATTCTCGTTATATAATTATTTGTTTAAAATTTGTTAAATTTGTATCATTTAAGTTTTTACTTAAATATTAAGAATTTTTTGATTATTATTATTTATACCACATATTGTACAATTCGACATACTATATATTATTATTCAGCATACTAATATTGTTAACATTTTTTACCAGGACACATTTTTTTGAGTATTTATACCATTATTATTTATTTAAAACACGATATTAAAACCACATATACTTTAGTTTATATATTTTTTCCCGGGCACATTTTACCGATATAAGGTCATTTGGAACCCAATTTACCAATCCCAGAACTAGACACATTTTTAAAAAAAAGTAAAGATCGAACTACACTTGAGTTCAAAATACAGTGCAGTTCTATATAATATTATGTCATAACACAGTGTCTTATAATTTTATTAAATAATATAAAATTGTAACGTACATTATATTATAGAAAATTAGTATGCTAATGATTTTATTTTAAGCGGAAGGCAAAATAATAGTGTTTTACAAAGTTTAAATTAATATTATTTTTTTGGAAAATTGCTTTTAACCCAATTGCAATTCCATCATTATACATATTTTTACCCAAGTGCAATTCCACCGTTTTATTTAGGTAAAAAGTGCAATTCGTCTATCTCTAATACTATAACAATGCTAATCAGCCGAACAAGAAAAAAGGTAGTATAAAGTATAACATTGTGTAATAGAGTGGTAACGACCGAATACGACAATACATAACGATATAAAGAGTGGTAATTAATCAACAAAAATGACTTATCTTTAATGCGGAGCTCAGGCTCGTGGCTTGACCATGGGCAGAAACAGAAATATATTTGATGTAAAACTGTAGATAGCTGATGGCTGTTGGATTTTCGAGGGGAAATGGCCCCGAAAACACGTGAAACAGCACATATTACTATCACGAGTTGAGGAAAGTGGGTGCGTAGTCAGTACGAATAAGTGCCCGCGGTTATAAGTCACAGACACTTTCAGCAAGTAAGATTACGGCTACTACAACCGAAAATGGTTGGCAAAGCTTGAGCATAACACATTTACAACATATGGTGGCGAGACTCGCGGTGGCGTAGCGAAACCAGTCAGAACTGAGAGGCTGTGAGGAATGGAACATATATAAATACATATAAATATAATGAGTATAATTATAATAATAAATATAAGTATTCAATTTGATTAGATTAAATGAATATTAAGATGCTGGAGTTAGGTTAGGTACTTAAAATAGTTCGGTTTGTTTACTTATTGATTTTATAAGAAATTTTATTTTAATTACCTTACATCTAAAATAATTATGTTTTTAATTATTATTAAAAATATTAGATGTTGTGAAGAAAGTTTATTTAATAGCAATGAATTAGATTTGGTGTCAATTATATATTTATAAGTAATATACTTAAAACCGGTCGTCGCAAAGGTTTTATTGACTATATAAGATTTAAAACCGAATTCGCCTTTGCAAATTAATTATATTGATTATTATTTTTTTTTTTTTAATTAAAGTTAAAATGTAATAAATAATTTAAATGATTGCTTTTATTTTTTAATGATAATTTTACAAGTAGATACACAGTTAGTGACTAGTGTTAATTATAAAGAAATAAAAAAATTCTTAACTGAGCTTTAAATAATTATTGTATACTTTTTTTTATACATTTTACATTTTTTAGAGCATTCTCCTCAGACCTTAGGATAAAGCAAATTGGGAAAATATTGTTGGAATGTAAAGTAAGTACCTAAGTATAATATATAAATTATTATTTATACTTTTTTATTTCAATATGTTGTCATGAATATTGTGAAGCGAAGATTATATCGGTATACAAATATTAATAATTCATAAGCACAACTTTTTATATACATTTTAATTTAGAATTTTGATCAGTATTCACAAATTGCCCTGAAGAATACTTTCTTACTGCCAAAAAAAAATAATTTATTGATGATTTAATTAAACAATTAAAATAATTTTTTAATAGTCATAAAATAAAAATATATCATATTATTACTCTCGAATAAATGTGTAAATTTGTTAATAGACAATGGGCGCAAGTGTTTTTTATTAGTATTTAGATTTTTGGACTTGTATTCACTATCAACATAGTTAAATCTTTGGTAAATAAAGTGGCCAGATAAACCTATTCCAGATCGGCCAACCGTACTTTTCGGAAGCATATTTTGACTAAAGTCCAATTTTTACAATGATATTAGTATAACACTATAGTTTTGTATCAGTAAACGAAGAACTAATTCATCGTAAATTGATATTTATTTATTTTATTTATATTATATTACTTAATTAATTTTAGATCAAAACCATTTTGGTGTTAAGTTATTAACTTCAATCTTCTATAACCATCATTATTTGTAATTGTAATATTATTTTTTGATCAATAAAATATTTACAATGTAAAGCAGTTACTATAAATATCTATTTATGACTTTTTTTAACTATGTTACTATGTTTACAGATCCAGTAAGAAGCTTTATAAGGAATGCGAAAACGATTGGAATGTCTTATACGTTATCGGTGTTATAATTTATATTACATATATCGGAAAAATAAAATACAATTTATTCTATACGTATAATATAGTATGTAATTTTAACCAATATCACTGTATTAAATCTAAATTAATAAACTGTTATTTTTATTTTTAGAAGAAGATTGAGAAAGTTTAACAGTATTTTGTCATAAATACGCAAATCATGAAATAATATTAGGTAAGTATGAACAATTGTTATGCTGTCACAAATACACACATCACAATTCAATTGAATTTTGTAAACTTGTTTTTTTTTCAGATTTAGAAAGTATAGAAAATTAAGGATAAGGATTGAGTGTTTTTTTTAAATAAAATAGTAAACTTTTTTTTTTATTTTACTTAGATATGTTTTTTGGATGAATACAAAAACTATTTTTCTTAATCAATTACACGTAATTGGTTTCGTGTATAAGTGTCATGCTATTTAATATTTATTGAATTTTGTTACTACAGCGACTAAATATACATCATTCTTGCCAGTGATCTAAACATTAATTTAAAATTTATTGGTGGCAAAAAATTTATACGGTTTATGGTTTATACCCAAAAGCATATCTATGATTCCTCGATGTTCCTTACAAGATAAATATATTATCTAGTATTTATTCTTTTTTATTTCCATAAAAATTGAGATGTATCTAGTTTGATTATTATGTCTTAAAGCACTTATTGTTGATATTCTTTTAATAATAATAAATACCTATATTGTACATGAAAATTGAGTACTTTTTTACTACATTGCTATACAATGAAAATTATTAATAAATAAATACGATAAGATTACTAAAACGTTTAGCCCGTGTAGCACAACAATAATAATATTACGAGTATAATGCTTATTATTATGGTGAACTAATATAATACTACTATATCAATTATAATATAGATAATAAAATATTGTATTCAATTGTCAAATCATTAATGGCACTATATATACTTATTAGTAGTCAGTTATCTCAAAAAAAGTCGGTATGTAGGTAGCATCCTGACAAGTAAGAGCTATTATATTAATATTCTTCAAAAAATACGTACACAACAAGTCAACAACTATTAGAGTATAAATATTACAGGAACACTTTTGCAAATGACTTGTATATAATTTGTGATCAGCAAGTAACATACGAATGCAAACCATATAAGTATAAATGTAATAACGACATTTAAACATTTTAAACTGACTTCGCGGTACTGGTTTTGCCGCCTTATATTAACCTATATTTGATTTATCTCGGTGATGGTGGTCGTGGATCTGCATCCATACATTCATCGTTGTACGTCTCTCAACAACGCAACATTTTCTCTCTCTCTTTTCACCGTCGGTAACATTTTTCTACACTACAGTCCATTTTTCATCGTACTTAAATTATGTCTTAACTACTTTTGTGAGATTTGATTAGATTTTATAATAATTTTCGTAACTTAACGTCGATACAGCCAATAAGTGTGCATGACAAATTAGCATTGATTTAACTCGTTGTATAATTAATATAATTTCAGTGTAATTATGATTGTTATGATTTGATTTTGTGTCTCAAATAGATAAATATAAATAAAAGTGACGGAGCATTTTTTTGTTGAAAATTACTCTTATTAGTTAATATATTATTTAATATTTATACGTAAATGTTATTTATTAGTTGTTACCATATTGGTTTACGCTTGTTCGGAAACACGATTCCAAATAATTTTGGTTGTTCTAACTTTTGATTTAGCTGTTTCGGTATACAGCATAAACAAAATAAAATCCTATACATTTTTGAAAAAATAATACATTTCTTTTTCTATCATTACTATGGGGTATTATTGTATTCAGTCAGTAGCTACCGTCCGACGTATATATTATCAAATTCAAATAACATTGTGTTGTGCTTATATTCTTTACGAATATAGAATTGCGTCGTTCTCAATCTCAATTTAAGATTTGTACATCACTCATTCTATTAAAAAATTAAAATTGTATGTAACATGCAAATTATACTATTATCAAGATTGCAAGTTGTAAGTTCTGTAATTCTAGGTCCCTTCATATTATAATGGATTTATCGAGTGTATAATTAAAACACTATATAATGATATACCATTAAAATCATAGACTCATAAAATAGTCTATAGTACTTGGACCACTATTTTAAATGCATTCTTGCAGGGTCTATGCAAAATGAACTTGTGATGTAAATACACGTATAATTTTTATGCTTATTTTTTTATTTTGGGAGCAATAAATTGTAATTTTTATTAAAATATTATATTATCTTGTCATAGGAGAATCCAAAAATTACATTATAATTTATATTTACATTATGTAATGTATAATATTACAGCGCCACAGCACATTGACATATTGTGCAACACCGATTAGATTTTGTTCAAATCATACAGCCACTGGTCACGTTGATATATATATATATATTAATACTTGGCTGAAAATTGTCACGGGCACGATTAATTCTACGTGCATTTTGACCTTAACGTTCGTGCACAGCGAACAGCTGATGTATATAATTTTCGACGACGGCGAATGTACGTGTAAATTACTGCGGATAGGACTCTGTAGTCTGCAGACAGCAATCGCACAGGTCCTGATACTATGTAACTATCGTCCTGTTGTCTGTCGGTAATACTGTCCGTATCCGGTCGCCGTCGATGTCACGCACCTCCACCGGCACCACCGTACCCGGAAACAGCGGCTGAGTCGACACTGCTGACATTTTTATTCCAAGTAACTCAACCCGTACCATCATTGCCATCAATACGTCGTTGCTAACGTAGTCATCACTATTGGGTCCGAGTCGTGGTCCACGTGTTAATCAATAGCCGCTGTATGGTCCGTCACGATGTGATAGCTACTGTGTAGCGTCATGGCAATCCAAACGGCTTCAAGTGTACATCGACACCGTTCTTCTAATGTACTTATGTGTGACCAATAAAATAATAAACATAACGATTATTACGACTGCATATCACACACGTGCGTCGTTACATTCCAAACGTCAATAACGATTGTTAACCGCGTGTCATACTTTATAGTAATCGTTAGTTTATCATATTGATTTCATTTTTGTTTTATATTTGTACTATATTATGGCGGTATCGAAACCATACGTATGTACACTATGAACAGTGGTTCTTAACCGGTGTTCCGTGGATTTGGAATAAGTGTTCCATCAACATTTTAAAATCAGTCAGAAAAAATTTTAGTATTTATAACCAATGGTATTATTAATTCTCTTTTTTTATTCAAATAAAAGTTTACCTATGTTAGTATGTTACTAATAAGTAATAATATGAACAACATGATACATAATAAGTTTCATATAGTTTATTTTTTACTTTTTTATTTAAATACAGGTTATAATAATTAACATAGGTACACGACATATTTATTTTAACAACTAATATTATTATTATTATTATAAAATTTAATTATCATTTTTATTATATTTTTAAATTTTTATACGATCAATTTTCTTCAATATTCATTCAATAACTATTTTTTCGTTGTAGTTAATACGGGTCAGCGCAATGGGAAAACTGTCCTGGTGTATAATTTAAACAGTTTCATTTGTTGGGGTCTATGACTCGCGACTCCATGAGATACTGAGAAACGACATATTTTTTTTAAATATAATAAATATTAGGAATATTTGTTTTCAAGTATAATTATTTAAGTTGAAAAAAATTATAATAGGATTTTTAATAAATTATTGGAACATGAGAATTTAAATTTTATCTAATGTACTACGTACATGAAATTTTGAAAACTAAATGGGTGAGTCATAAGTATATAAAAATTTTTGAATGTATAAACTATATAGATTTTCAATTTTATTTAAAAGATTGTAGAATTGTTGATATGAGGACAGTGACAAGCTTAATTAAATATCGATCGGAAATAACTCACAAATGATAGAATAATATTATATTTTACTAGCATACCCGTCTCGGCTACGCCCAAGAAACTTATATAACTTATATAACTTAATAATTAAATAACTAATTCTATACTTATATTTTAGTATAAGGGAAACATATATATCAGAAAACGTTTCCCATCGAGTTATTTTTGCTTACTAAATCTAAGATAATAAATTTGTTGAAATCAGAACTAGGTTCAACAATTAGTATTGAGAACCTTCGAGAAGATTACTACTTGTAAGAATACACCGGGAAGGCTGAGTAAAATAAGCAATCAGATATAGGTAATAAAGAGCGATACCACAATCTTAAAAATGTTATCAAGGCTAAATAGTAAATATGGATTGGATGTAATATTAGTTGGTAATGAAGGTGGGTTTGCACCAAACATTCTTAACAGCAAAGAACGTTTGCGTTTAATTTAAACGGCTATTAAAAACGCTAGATATATGGGAAAAATTAAAATTGAAATAGACGTTATTGCTTCTGAGTTTTACGTGTAAAGCAATTTATTTTGTTTAAATTTATATACAATAACTTTAATTATGTATAATATGATTTATTGTATGAATTTAAATAACTTTATTAATAATTGCAGTTATGGAAAGTACGATTTGGATTTCAATAATAAGTCAGATAGTAAATACAAAAGACAAATAATCTCAACTGAAGCTTTAACAAACTTTTACAAAGAAATCAATAAAGAATTTACAATAGTATTAATTATTGAAGATCCAATTTATAAAGAAGGGAGAATTGAGAAGCATGGAATAATTTTACTGCATCTACTGACATCCAAGTATATTTATCATTAATAACATTTTTTTAATATTATATCGTTCTTAGTTTCTGCATAAATGTATTTGAATCTGTATTTAAATATTAAAAACAACTATGATATAACTTCATTTTTGTTTAGTAAAAAATTTGGCAACGTCGCACCCAATTTCACTTACAATCTTACGCCTTTGAATAGTCAAACTCATGTGCTTCGTTATTCTGGCATCGCGCGCAATCGTATACCTAAAAAGCTAAAAGATAAAACGTGCGCAATCGTACTCCGTCGCTAAAACCGTAGTAGCGTGCATAAAGGATCGTCGGACATTATTATTATTATATCAATAAAATCACGAATTTCCAAAAATTTAACACTCAAGTCCACTAAAAACCACTTTTTTGAAATAAAACTCTAATTTATGCAAGTTTTCGCGGCGAATGATTTGGTTTTGAACTCCGAAACTTTACTCGTGTCGTTAGATGAGTGATAGATACATTTTGCGCGCAAAAAAAACCGTTAATAAAAACGAAAAACGATAAATTTTATTTCGAGTTATCGAGAGAAAAATGTTATTGCTTTTAAGTGTTAAGGAAGTTTTAAGGAGTTTTTAACGTAGTTCGAGGTAACGAAAAATATTGACGTTCGATATAATAAGAATCTACTGTATAATAATAATACATTTTGTGCATAACATTACTCGGCTTGTCCGGTAGATTGTACAGATAATTTTAATTAATTTAATAATTATACATAAAGCAACACAATAATGATAATATATCTATAATGTCTAATCGAAGTATCTTAACATACTATCTGCAGCTGATTTAACGTTAGCTGAACGGATATTTCTAGTCGAAGGTCTTTTGAATAAAAATATTATATTATAATGATTTGTTTGAAGATTTAAATCGTTTAATGTTTAATAAGTATTTAAAAAATAAATATCGTGTAACATGTAAACCATATTTTAGGAAATTACAATTTTATTGTGATTTGCATTATTGCAGACAGCAGCCATTAATAGGTGGTCATAATAATAATACGGTAAACGAACACGTTTTACTATCCATTGTTAGAGTTGTATACCGCGGACGCTTTGTACAGTATGAATAAACCGGAAAATATAATTTACAAGATAAGATGACACAGTAGAGCATAACATTTGCACTCTGAAATACGACTATACTATGAACCAAAACTAAACTACAATAAGCTAAATCTTAAATTATTTAATATGGTAATGATTAAACCATTTTAAGAATAAATAAATCAAATATTCGTTGAAAGTGTTCGAAAGTAACTCGTACAGGTAAAGTTACTACAAACCCTTATGGACCGGTGAGTTATAAGTTAGTAAATAATATATTATTTTATAATATAACATAAGAAATTAGAATATTAAATTATTAAATTAATATATGCATATATAAGTACTTGTATAAAATGTAACAGGTATATGCTATAATCATTGAATAAATATAATATTACATCTATGTTTATATAAATGCATAGCCGCCCGACGATGTACCATTCGTTTTGGTGTTCCCATTGCTTTTCCATCATCGCCTATATTATACCGATCGTTTGTGCGTAGGCCGCCTTTTTATCGGTGACACATCAGTTTCGTTGTCAATACCGCCATGTAATATGCACTTTTTCCGGACGACGTCTTACACCTAAATCACGCGTCATAACAGTGCTAACTCGGATCGGTTCACTCGTTTAGTCCGTGAAACGATGTCAGTGATGAAATTTTATGTCACAGCGATATTTTGATATATAATAAATATATATATATCGTCGTCACTGCCACAGTTAGGATATATATATAATATACGTGGATCTCGTTCAGTACCGTCATGCCACCGGAACTAGACGTCGTTACTGCAACACTCAAAAACATGTTGACCATTGGTTGTGAGTACTCGTAATCCCATATGACACGATATTTGATTTATTTATATTTTTTTACTTCATACCATTTGCGATTTCGATCGGCTTCTTTATCGGTCGCCCTATTATCCGGCTTCTTCGCCGGTTGTTCCATCGCCGCACGCCAACTTCTGTACCGTTTGTCGTTACCTATGTACGCGCAATGCAGTCTCGCTCTTACTACACCGTTGTTTATGACGTTTCGTGACCATCATAAGCAGTCGGTCGCATTTTTCCGTAACGATTAATTGTCGAGCTCTCGCCGTAAATCGATAACAATAGCCATAACCGCTATTAGTGTCGTTGCGGCAGTATCGTCTTCCACTTCGGTCTCACTCGACGTCGGTCCACACGATTGTAAACGCGTCCATAATCGACACCCGTGAACCCGTTATACGACGTGGTGCCGGAGAACGTGCGTTGGTGATTTATCGCCAAACTCCGTAGTGCCTCCTCATTTTCGTACCCCCGACCCGATGTGTCAACGGTCTAGTATTCATTAAACCTTCATCTAGAGCCGTTGTGATGTTTTTTGTATTATCGATTACATAACAACCATCGAACTTGTTCAAATAGTCAATTTATTCAATCAGATTGATTTAACCCAATAACTTGTATTAATCTTATAGGTAAGAATATTGTTATCTACAGTATTTATTAGACTTTAATTTAAATTTAAATTTTTACACTAATTATGACCGATTTATGATATTTCACATGGACATGCAATTAGTATTCTGCGTCTTATACATACTAAATAGTACTAACAGTAGGGTTTTTCGTTATTCGATTGTTGAAATCTGTAATTCATTCTTAACAATTTAGAAATAATTGAAAATTTCTATTTATCAAAGATTGTTATCAAGAGTACAGTATTCGGTTGTTGAAACAGTTTTATAACACTAATCGATTAATTTAAATAATTAAACAGTCACTCTACTCGTAAATTATAGGTATGTGTATAATGAATATTTGTTAATTGAGTTAATTAAGTTAATTGAGATCTACGTGGGTAATCTATTTTAAAGATAAACGCATATTTTATCAACAAAAATGATGTTTTTATTATTTTATTAACATCTTCTTATAAGTTTTTTACTGTTTTGAATAAAAACATAATTATTATCATTTTTATAGTTTATACGCGGTTATTCTTATCAAGTTAACTTATTTTTAAACCATTACAGAATTTGTTTGATGAACCTACCTCAAACGGTATCAAACATTACGCGTTGCCAAAGACTGTGGTCAACGTACGAATTATCCCGTCAAGTAAAATAAATATCTATAATTCGTAATAATTATTTTAAACAATTGTTTTATACTATATTTATGTGTGCTATTTAAATCAGTTGTTGTGTTCCTACGATTCGATATTATCACGATCATATTAGAAGACAATATTTACAATGCAAACTTAACAAAACCGTAACATTTACATAAATTAGTTTTAAAATAGAAAAAACCACAATTCTAGTTAACTTATAATACTTCATAACATTATATAGTAACGAATATTTTTTTATTATAATTGCAATAATGTAGTTTGTATAAAACTATAAACGTGTATGAAATAAATAGTAAATACCTATTAATAAAATTCTTGATAAACGTGTTATAAATTGTGAGTACGTTACTTATAATTTTATTATAACAAAATCAATTATAAATGTTGAGAATGATGTCAAGAATATAGTCAAGAGTCGAAACTCAAGAGATCTGTATGTTGTTACGTGTATTATATGTGTGTAATGTGTAATAAATTTATGACATTGTTTTGGATTGGACAACATTGTTTTAGATTGGACAACATTGTTTTATATTGGACATCAATTGTCAGATTGGACAAAATTGTTTTGGATTGGACAACATTGTTTTGGTTTGCACAACATTGTTTTGGATTGGACATCAATTTTTGGATTGGACAACATTTTTTGGATTGGACAACATTGTTTTGGGTTGGACAACATTGTTTATTGTTGGACATTGTTTATTGTTGGACAACATTGTTTATTGTTGAACAACATTGTTTATTGTTGACAACATTGTTTATTGTTGGGCAACATTGTTTATTGTTGGACATTGTTTATTGTTGGAAAAAATTGTTTATTGTTGGACAAAATTGTTTATTGTTGGACAACATTGTTTATTGTTGGACATTGTTTATTGTTGGACAACATTGTTTATTGTTGAACAACATTGTTTATATTTAGACAACATTGTTTATTGTTGGCAACATTGTTTATTGTTGGGCAACATTGTTTATTGTTGGACATTGTTTATTGTTGGACAACATTGTTTATTGTTGGACAATGATTATTATTGGACAACATTGTTTATTGTTGTCAACATTGTTTATTGATGACTACATTGTTTATTGTTGAACAACATTGTTTATTGTTGTCAACATTGTTTATTGATGACAACATTGTTTATTGTTGGAAAACATTGTTTACTGTTGACAACATTGTTGATTATTGGACAACATTGTTAATTTTTAGACAACATTGTTTATTGTTGGAAAACATTGTTTATTGTTGAACAACATTGTTTATATTTAGACAACATTGTTCATTGTTGGCAACATTGTTTATTGTTGGGCAACAATGTTTATTGTTGGACAACATTGTTTATTGTTGTCAACATTGTTTATTGATGACTACATTGTTTATTGTTGTCAACATTGTTTATTGATGACAACATTGTTTATTGTTGGAAAACATTGTTTACTGTTGACAACATTGTTGATTATTGGACAACATTGTTAATTTTTAGACAACATTGTTTATTGTTGGACAACAATGCTTCAGATTGGACAACATTTTTTATTGTTGGACAACATTGTTGATTTTTGAACAACATTGTTTATTGAAGGACAATGTTTATTGTTGGACAACATTGTTTATTGTTGGACAACATTGTTTATTGTTGAACAACATTGTTTATTGTTGACAACATTGTTTATTGTTGGACAATGATTATTGTTGGACAACATTGTTGATTGTTGGGCAACATTGTTTATTGTTGGACAATGATTATTGTTGGACAACATTGTTTATTGTTATACAACAATGTTGATTTTTGGAGAATATTGTTGATTTTTGAACAACATTGTTTATTGTTGGACAATGATTATTGTTGGACAACATTGTTTATTGTTATACAACAATGTTGATTTTTGGAGAATATTGTTGATTTTTGAACAACATTGTTTATTGTTGGACAATGATTATTGTTGGACAACATTGTTTATTGTTGTCAACATTGTTTATTGATGACAACATTGTTTATTGTTGGACAATGTTTATTGTTGGAAAACATTGTTTATTGTTGGACAACATTGTTTATTGTTGGACAACATTGTTTATAGTTGAACAACATTGTTTGTTGTTGAACAACATTGTTTATTGTTGACAACATTGTTTATTGTTGGACAATGATTATTGTTGGACAACATTGTTTATTGTTATACAACAATGTTGATTTTTGGAGAATATTGTTTATTTTTAGACAACATTGTTTATTGTTGGTCAACATTGTTGATTTTTGAACAACATTGTTTATTGTTGGACAACATTGTTTATTGTTGGACATTATTGTTTATTGTTGGACAACATTGTTTATTGTTGGACATTGTTTATTGTTGGACAACATTGTTTATTGTTGAACAACATTGTTTATTGTTGACAACATTGTTTATTGTTGGGCAACATTGTTTATTGTTATACAACAATGTTGATTTTTGGAGAATATTGTTTATTGTTGTCAACATTGTTTATTAATGACTACATTGTTTTTTGATGGAAAACATTGTTTAGATTGGACAACATTGTTTTGGATTGGACAACATTGTTTTGGATTGGACAACATTTTTTTGGTTTGGACACATTGTTTTGGATTGGACATCAATTTTTGGATTGGACAACATTGTTTTGGATTGGACATCAATTTTCAGATTGGACAACATTTTTTTGGATTGGACAACATTGTTTTGGTTTGGACAACATTGTTTTGGATTGGACATCAATTTTCAGATTGGACAACATTTTTTTGGATTGGACATACATTTTTGGATTGGACAACATTGTTTTGGGTTGGACATCAATTTTTAGATTGGACAACATTGTTTTGGATTGGACAACAATTTTTGGATTGGACAACATTGTTTTGGATTGGACAACATTGTTTTGGATTGGACCACATTATTTTGGATTGGACAACATTGTTTTGGTTTGCACAACATTGTTTTGGATTGGACATCAATTTTTGGATTGGACAACATTTTTTTGGATTGGACAACATTGTTTTGGATTGGACATAAATTTTCGGATTGGACAACATTTTTTTGGATTGGACATACATTTTTGGATTGGACAACATTGTTTTGGGTTGGACATCAATTTTTAGATTGGACAACATTGTTTTGGATTGGACAACAATTTTTGGATTGGACAACATTGTTTTGGATTGGACAACATTGTTTTGGATTTGACAACATTGTTTTGGATTGGACAGATTTTTCAGATTGGACATCAATTTTCGGATTGGACAAGATTGTTTTGGATTGGACATAAATTTTTAGATTGGACTACATTGATTTGGATTGGACAAAATTTTTCAGATTGGACAACATTGTTTTGGATTGAACATCAAAATCAGATTGGACAACATTGTTTTGGATTGGACAACATTGTTTTGGATTGGTCAACATTGTTTTGGATTGGACAACATTGTTTTGGATTGGACATCAATTGTCAGATCGGACAACATTTTTTTGGTTTGGACAACATTGTTTTGGATTTGACAACATTGTTTTGGATTGGACAACGTTTTTCAGATTGGACATCAATTTTCGGATTGGACATACATTTTTAGATTGGACTACATTGATTTGGATTGGACAACATTTTTCAGATTGGACAACATTTTTTTGGATCGGACAACAATTTTATGGATTGGACAACATTGTTTTGGATTGGACAACATTTTTTTGGTTTGGACAAAATTGTTTTGGATTGGACAACATTGTTTTGGATTGCACAACAATATTCAGATTGGACAACATTTTTTTGGATCGGACAACAATTTTATGGATTGGACAACATTGTTTTGGATCAGACATTAATTTTGAGATTGGACAACATTGTTTTAGATTGGACAACATTGTTTTGGATTGGACAACATTTTTTTGGATTGGACAACATTGTTTTGGATTGGACAACTTTGTTTAGATTGGACAACATTGTTTTGGATTGGACAACAATGTTTTGGATTGGACAACTTTGTTTAGATTGGACAACATTGTTTTGGATTGGACAACATTGTTTTGGATTGGACAACATTGTTTTGGATTGGACATCAATTTTCAGATTGGACAACATTTTTTTTTGGTTTGGACAACATTGTTTTGGATTGGACAACTTTGTTTAGATTGGACAACATTGTTTTGGATTGGACAACATTGTTTTGGATTGGACAACATTGTTTTGGATTGGACATCAATTTTCAGATTGGACAACATTGTTTTGGATTGGACAACATTGTTTTGGATTGGACAACTTTGTTTAGATTGGACAACCTTTTTTTTGGTTTGGACAACATTGTTTTGGATTGGACAACATTTTTCAGATTAAACATAAATTTTCGGATTGGACATCAATTATTGGATTGGACAACATTGTTTTGGATTTGACAACATTGTTTTGGATTGGACAGATTTTTCAGATTGGACATCAATTTTCGGATTGGACATCAATTTTCGGATTGGACAACATTGTTTTAGATTGGACATAAATTTTTAGATTGGACTACATTGATTTGGATTGGACAAAATTTTTCAGATTGGACAACATTGTTTTGGATTGAACATCAAAATCAGATTGGACAACATTTTTTTGGTTTGGACAACATTGTTTTGGATTGGACAACATTGTTTATTGTGGACAACATTGTTTATTGTTGAACAACATTGTTTATTGTTGACAACATTGTTTATTGTTGGGCAACATTTGTTTATTGTTATACAACAATGTTGATTTTTGGAGAATATTGTTTATTGTTGTCAACATTGTTTATTAATGACTACATTGTTTTTGATGGAAAACATTGTTTAGATTGGACAACATTGTTTTGGATTGGACAACATTGTTTTGGATTGGACAACATTTTTTTGGTTTGGACAACATTGTTTTGGATTGGACATCAATTTTTGGATTGGACAACATTGTTTTGGATTGGACATCAATTTTCAGATTGGACAACATTTTTTGGATTGGACAACATTGTTTTGGTTTGGACAACATTGTGTTTGGATTGGACATCAATTTTCAGATTGGACAACATTTTTTGGATTGGACATACATTTTTGGATTGGACAACATTTTTTGGATTGGACAACATTGTTTTGGATTGGACATCAATTTTTAGATTGGACAACATTGTTTTGGATTGGACAACAATTTTGGATTGGACAACATTGTTTTGGATTGGACAACATTGTTTTGGATTGGACCACATTATTTTGGATTGGACACATTGTTTTGGTTTGCACAACATTGTTTTGGATTGGACATCAATTTTTGGATTGGACAACATTTTTTTGGATTGGACAACATTGTTTTGGATTGGACATAAATTTTCGGATTGGACAACATTTTTTTGGATTGGACATACATTTTTGGATTGGACAACATTGTTTTGGGTTGGACATCAATTTTTAGATTGGACAACATTGTTTTGGATTGGACAACAATTTTTGGATTGGACAACATTGTTTTGGATTGGACAACATTGTTTTGGATTTGACAACATTGTTTTGGATTGGACAGATTTTTCAGATTGGACATCAATTTTCGGATTGGACAAGATTGTTTTGGATTGGACATAAATTTTTAGATTGGACTACATTGATTTGGATTGGACAAAATTTTTCAGATTGGACACATTGTTTTGGATTGAACTCAAAATCAGATTGGACAACATTGTTTTGGATTGGACAACATTGGTTTTGGATTGGTCAACATTGTTTTGGATTGGACAACATTGTTTTGGATTGGACATCAATTGTCAGATCGGACAACATTTTTTTGGTTTGGACAACATTGTTTTGGATTTGACAACATTGTTTTGGATTGGACAACGTTTTTCAGATTGGACATCAATTTTCGGATTGGACATACATTTTAGATTGGACTACATTGATTTGGATTGGACAACATTTTTCAGATTGGACAACATTTTTTTGGATCGGACAACAATTTTATGGATTGGACAACATTGTTTTGGATTGGACAACATTTTTTTGGTTTGGACAAAAATTGTTTTGGATTGGACAACATTGTTTTGGATTGCACAACAATATTCAGATTGGACAACATTTTTTTGGATCGGACAACAATTTTATGGATTGGACAACATTGTTTGGATCAGACATTAATTTGAGATTGGACAACATTGTTTTAGATTGGACAACATTGTTTTGGATTGGACAACATTTTTTTGGATTGGACAACATTGTTTTGGATTGGACAACTTTGTTTAGATTGGACAACATTGTTTTGGATTGGACAACAATGTTTTGGATTGGACAACTTTGTTTAGATTGGACAACATTGTTTTGGATTGGACAACATTGTTTTGGATTGGACAACATTGTTTTGGATTGGACATCAATTTTCAGATTGGACAACATTTTTTTTTGGTTTGGACAACATTGTTTTGGATTGGACAACTTTGTTTAGATTGGACAACATTGTTTTGGATTGGACAACATTGTTTTGGATTGGACAACATTGTTTTGGATTGGACATCAATTTTCAGATTGGACAACATTGTTTTGGATTGGACAACATTGTTTTGGATTGGACAACTTTGTTTAGATTGGACAACCTTTTTTTTGGTTTGGACAACATTGTTTTTGGATTGGACAACATTTTTCAGATTAAACATAAATTTTCGGATTGGACATCAATTATTGGATTGGACAACATTGTTTTGGATGTGACAACCATTGTTTTGGATTGGGACAGATTTATTCAGATTGGACATCAATTTTCGGATTGGGACATCAATTTTCGGATTGGAGACAACATTGTTTAGATTGGACATAAATTTTTAGATTGGACTACATTGATTGGATTGGACAAAATTTTTCAGATTGGACAACATTGTTTGGATTGAACATCAAAATCAGATTGGACAACATTTTTTTGGTTTGGACAACATTGTTTTGGATTGGACAACATGTTTATTGTGGACAACATTGTTTATTGTTGAACAACATTGTTTATTGTTGACAACATTGTTTATTGTGGGGGCACATTGTTTATTGTTATACAACAATGTTGATTTTTGGAGAATATTGTTTATTGGTGTCAACATTGTTATTAATGACTACATTGTTTTTTGATGGAAAACATTGTTTAGATTGGACAACATTGTTTTGGATTTGGGACAACATTGTTTTGGATTGGACAACCTTTTTTTGGTTTGGACAACATTGTTTTGGATTGGACATCAATTTTTGGATTGGACAACATTGTTTTGGATTGGACATCATTTTCAGATTGGACAACATTTTTTTGGATTGGGACAACATTGTTTTGGTTGGACAACATTGTTTTGGATTGGACATCAATTTTCAGATTGGACAACATTTTTTTGGATTGGGACATACATTTTTGGATTGGACAACATGTTTTGGATTGGACAACATTGTTTTGGATTGGACCACATTATTTTGGATTGGACAACATTGTTTGGTTTGCCACACATTGTTTTGGATGGACATCAATTTTGGATTGGACAACATTTTTTGGATTGGACAACATTGTTTTGGATTGGACATAAATTTTTAGATTGGACTACATTGATTTGGATTGGACAAAAATTTTTCAGATTGGACAACATTGTTTTGGATTGAACATCAAAATCAGATTGGACAACATTGTTTTGGATTGGACAACATTGTTTTGGATTGGTCAACATTGTTTTGGATTGGACAACATTGTTTTGGATTGGACATCAATTGTCAGATCGGACAACATTTTTTTGGTTTGGACAACATTGTTTTGGATTTGACAACATTGTTTTGGATGGGACAACGTTTTTCAGATTGGACATCAATTTTCGGATTGGACATACATTTTTAGATTGGACTACATTGATTGGATTTGGACAAATTTTTCAGATTGGACAACATTGTTTTGGATTGAACATCAAAATCAGATTGGACAACATTGTTTTGGATTGGACAACATTGTTTTGGATTGGTCAAACACTTGTTTTGGATTGGACAACATTGTTTTGGATTGGACATCAATTGTCAGATCGGACAACATTTTTTTGGTTTGGACAACATTGTTTTGGATTTGACAACATTGTTTTGGATTGGACAACGTTTTTCAGATTGGACCTCAATTTTCGGATTGGACATACATTTTTAGATTGGACTACATTGATTTGGATTGGACCAACATTTTTCAGATTGGACAACATTTTTTTGGATCGGACAACAATTTTATGGATTGACAACATTGTTTTGGATTGGACAACATTTTTTTTGGTTTGGACAAAATTGTTTTGGATTGGACAACATTGTTTTGGATTGCACAACAATATTCAGATTGGACACATTTTGTTGGATCGGACAACAATTTTATGGATTGGACAACATTGTTTTGGATCAGACATTAATTTTGAGATTGGACAACATTGTTTTAGATTGGACAACATTGTTTTGGATTGGACAACATTTTTTTGGATTGGACAACATTGTTTTGGATTGGACAACTTTGTTTAGATTGGACAACATGTTTTGGATTGGACATAAATGTTTTGGATTGGACAACTTTGTTTAGATTGGACAACATTGTTTTGGATTGGACAACATTGTTTTGGATTGGACAACATTGTTTTGGATTGGACATCAATTTTCAGATTGGACAACATTTTTTTTTGGTTGGACAACATTGTTTTGGATTGGACAACTTTGTTTAGATTGGACAACATTGTTTTGGATTGGACAACATTTTTGGATTGGACAACATTGTTTTGGATTGGACATCAATTTTCAGATTGGACAACATTGTTTTGGATTGGACAACATTGTTTTGGATTGGACAACTTTGTTTAGATTGGACAACTTTTTTTGGTTTGGACAACATTGTTTTGGATTGGACAACATTTTCAGATTAAACATAAATTTTCGGATTGGACATCAATTATTGGATTGGACAACATTGTTTTGGATTTGACAACATTGTTTTGGATTGGACAGATTTTTCAGATTGGACATCAATTTTCGGATTGGACATCAATTTTCGGATGGACAACATTGGTTTTAGATGGACATAAATTTTTAGATTGGACTACATTGATTTGGATTGGACAAAATTTTTCAGATTGACAACATTGTTTTGGATTGAACATCAAAATCAGATTGGACAACATTTTTTTGGTTTGGACAACATTGTTTTGGATTGGACAACATTGTTTATTGTTGGACAACATTGTTTATTGTTGAACAACATTGTTTATTGTTGACAACATTGTTTTGTTGGACAACATTGTTTATTGTTATACAACAATGTTGATTTTTGGAGAATATTGTTTATTGTTGTCAACATTGTTTATTAATGACTACATTGTTTTTGATGGAAACATTGTTTAGATTGGACAACATTGTTTTGGATTGGACAACATTGTTTTGGATTGGACAACATTTTTTGGTTTGGACAACATTGTTTTGGATTGGACATCAATTTTTGGATTGGACAACATTGTTTTGGATTGGACATCAATTTCAGATTGGACAACATTTTTGGATTGGACAACATTGTTTTGGTTGGACAACATTGTTTTGGATTGGACATCAAATTTTCAGATTGGACAACATTTTTTGGATTGGACATACATTTTTGGATTGGAAACATGTTTTGGATTGGACAACATTGTTTGGATTGGACCACATTATTTTGGATTGGACACAACATTGTTTTGGTTTGCACAACATTGTTTTGGATTGGACATCAATTTTTGGATTGGACAACATTTTTTTGGATTGACAACATTGTTTGGATTGGACATAAATTTTTTAGATTGGACTACATTGATTTGGATTGGACAAATTTTCAGATTGGACAACATTGTTTTGGATTGAACATCAAAATCAGATTGGACAACATTGTTTTGGATTGGACAACATTGTTTTGGATTGGTCAACATTGTTTTGGATTGGACAACATTGTTTTGGATTGGACATCAATTGTCAGATCGGACAACATTTTTTGGTTTGGACAACATTGTTTTGGATTTGACAACATTGATTTGGATTGGACAACATTTTTCAGATTGGACAACATTTTTTTGGATCGGACAACATTTTTTTGGTTTAGACAAAATTGTTTTGGATTGGACAACATTGTTTTGGATTGCACAACAATATTCAGATTGGACAACATTTTTTTGGATCGGACAACAATTTTATGGATTGGACAACATTGTTTTGGATCAGACATTAATTTTGAGATTGGACAACATTGTTTTAGATTGGACAACATTGTTTTGGATTGGACAACATTGTTTTGGATTGGACAACATTTTTTTGGATTGGACAACTTTGTTTAGATTGGACAACATTGTTTTGGATTGGACAACAATGTTTTGATTGGACACAACTTGTTTAGATTGGACAAACATTGTTTTGGATTGGACAACATTGTTTTGGATTGGACAACATTGTTTTGGATTGGACATCAATTTTCAGATTGGACAACATTTTTTTTTGGTTTGGAACACATTGTTTTGGATTGGACAACTTTGTTTAGATTGGACAACATTGTTTTGGATTGGACAACATTGTTTGGATTGGACAACATTGTTTTGGATTGGACATCAATTTTCAGATGGGACAACATTGTTTTGGATCGGACAAAATTGTTTTGGATTGGACAACTTTGTTTAGATTGGACAACCTTTTTTTTGGTTTGGACAACATTGTTTTGGATTGGACAACATTTTTCAGATTAAACATAAATTTTCGGATTGGACATCAATTATTGGATTGGACAACATGTTTTGGATTTGACAACATTGTTTTGGATTGGACAGATTTTTCAGATTGGACATCAATTTTCGGATTGGACATCAATTTTCGGATTGGACAACATTGTTTTAGATGGACATAAATTTTTAGATTGGACTACATTGATTTGGATTGGACAAAATTTTTCAGATTGGACAACATTGTTTTGGATTGAACATCAAAATCAGATTGGACAAAATTTTTTTGGTTTTTGGACAACATTGTTTTGGATTGGACAACATTGTTTTGGATTGGACAACATGGTTTTGGATTGGACAACATTGTTTTGGATTGGACATCAATTGTCAGATCAGACAACATTTTTTTGGTTTGGACAACATTGTTTTGGTTTGGACAACATTTTTTTCGGTTGACAACATTGACAACATTTT